>NC_053391.1:396362361-397043303 GCF_905171765.1 Bufo bufo
TGGCAGAGAAGGCAGCCCGATGCCTTCCATAGGCATCCGGGCTTGCTTTCTACGGAAGCCTGTGAGATCCAGCCATTAGGCTGGGTCTCACAAGCAGGCTGTCAGCATAAAAGCTGACAGCCAATGCATTACAATACAGGTTGTATTGTAATGCATTGCAGAGGGGATCAGACAAGAAAAAAGTTTTTAAAAAAAAGTGTTTTTCATAATTAAAAAAAAAAGTTTCAAGTAAAAAAAAAAGCCCCTTTCTCAAAATAAAACACATAAAATTGCAAAAAACAAACAAAAAAAACAGACATATTGGGTATTACCGAGTCTGTAACGGCTGGCTCTGTAAAAATATCTTTTTTTTTGTCGCCTTACATCCAAAAAAGTGCAACACCAAGCGATCAAAAAGACGTATGCCCCCTGTGACACAGTGAGGGGAATGGTCTGGGAAAACAGGTATTTTCCCCCCAGCGTGTGCTGCTGGGTTGATTTGCAGCCAGGTGGGGTCAAATACTGGACTGGATTTTAATTGCCGGTCTGGGTTTTTGGCAGCACCTGGCTGTCCTTAAATAGGCAGCTGGGCTCAGCAGCAGGATCTCTGTGTTGGGATCTGAGGCTTGGTGCCAGGTTGGAGGGCTGAGACCCATGGGCCGAGGAAACAGGCCCCCTAAAGCTTGCCGTGGACTGCTGGAGGCAGAACTGACATCAAGGGGACTTGTCTTATATGAACTTTCCAATTTGTGTGAAGTAACACCAAGATGTACTTTCCATTGTTTGTGAAGTAAACACCAAGACTGCAAAGTAATTCATTGTTTTGTGCATTTGCCTCAAGTGTGAATAAACACTGAAGTTTTGCGTTAAAAACTTGTCTTTTGCCTCTGTACTGCGTCCGCTTACCCTATCTACCAGAGTCAAATCCCACACCCCCAAAATAGTACCAATCAAACCGTCACCTCATTCCACAAAAAATTAGCCCCTACATAAAACAATTGGACAAAAAAATAAAAAAAGCTCTCAGAATATGGAGACACTAAAACATGATTTTTTTTTGCTTAAAAAATGCTTTAATTGTGTCAAAATTGAAAAAAAAAATTGTAGACATATACGTAGACATTAGGTATCGCCGTGTCCATAACAACCAGGTCTATTAAAATATTACATAATCTAACCCCTCAGAGGAACACCGTAAAAAATAAAAATAAATAAAAAAACTGTCACAAAAAGTGTAATACCAAGCGATCAAAAAGTCATACGCACCCAAATATAGTGCCAATCAAACCATCATCTCATCCCACAAAAAATGAGACCATACCTAAGAAAATAAAAAAAATATGACTCTCAGAATATGGAGACACTAAAACATGATTTTTTAGTTTAAAAAATGCTGTTATTGTGTAAAACTTAATTAAAAAATATACATATTAGGTATTGCCGTGTCCGTAACAACCTGCTGTATAAAAATATCACATGATCTAACCCCTCAGGTGAACATCATAAAAATAAAAAAAACGGGGTCAAAAAAGCAATTTATTTCACCTTACATCACAAAAATAATACCAAGCAATCAAAGAGTCAAATGCACCCTAAAATAGTACCAATCAAACCGTCATCTGATACCAGAAAAAATTTGCCCCTACATAAGACAGTAACCTGAAAAAAATATATATATATGGCTTTCACATTCCCGTGACAGATGCCAGGAGACCAGTGAGACTGGCAACACGTGGTTTGATCTGACAGGTTCCTTGTGGATCAATTTGTGTCTGTGTTGTTTCTGGTAATGGCCACACCCCTTACTTCAGGTGTTGCATTTTACCTTCCCTATTTATTGTGGCTTCTTCCATCATGCTGTGTGGTTTATAGCTTCAGTCTTGTTGTGGAGTGCTGGAGTTTGGATCTCAGCGGAGTTCCTATGCTTCCATAGCTATTTGAAGTTAAGTGTCTTCTTCCCCTTTTGTTTATTGTGTTGGTTTACTTGTGTTGCTCTTTTCCCTGTCATTTGTGTATAGGCCTGAGGGAGACCCCTGTTCATCCTACCATTTAGAGGAACAGATTGTCTTTTGTCCTGACATTAGTACCAGGGTCCTACAGGGTGAGTTAGGACTTTAGATTCCGGTGTATGAACTCACCTAGCTTCGGGGTCAGTTCATACTTGCAGTCAGTCAGGACTTTGATTAGGGTTTCTCTAGGAGGTGACCTACTCCTTTCCCTAGTTTCCAGGCCTTTTCCTCTCACCCCTTTCCCTCCTATGTTCGGTGTAAGTTTCCCTCACACACCAAAGCGTGACATTATAAACCGCCAAACCATAATTTTTTTTTGCTTGTGTCAATGCAGCCATGGATCCTATCTCTGCACTGGCCGAACAGCTGCAGGGGCTGTCTTTGGAGAGAGCTGACCTCTGCACGACCGTCACGCAGGTCCTGAGACCACAGGCTGCTGGTCCTAGTGGTGGTTACGAGGCCTGTCCTTAACCAAAAGTGGCCCTCCCGTACAGATTCTCTGGGGGAGTGATAATTTTATTTTGTTCAGAGAGGCGTGCAAATTGTATTTTAAGCTACATCCACACTCATCTGGGGATGAGAGTCTGAGAGTTGGTGTGGTTATTTCATTGCTTAAAGGGGACGCTCAGTCTTGGGCTTTTTCTGTGACGACCGGATCGCAGCCCCTCCAGTCATTGTATGAATTTTTCTGAGCTCTGGAGCTCATTTATGATGACCCGGACTGGACCTCCCTGGCCGAGACCAAGTTATGTGGCCTTCGTCAGAGAGAGTGTTCTGCTGAGATCTATTGCTCTGAGTTTAGGAGGTGGGCTGCGGATACTAAGTGGAATGATCCGACCCTCCGTAGTCAGTTCTGTCAGGGATTATCAGAGAGGCTGAAGGACGCTTTGGCCTTTCATGAGAATCCTGAGTCTTTGAAAGCAGCTATGTCTCTTACTGTACGCATTGATAGGCACCTGAGAGAAAGATGTAGGGGCCCCCACTCTCACATAACATATCGTCTTCCTCTGACAATTTGGGTGAAGATACTCCTGAGTTTAGGTCGGGGGACGTACTCATGCAATTAGGGGGAGCTACTCTTGGATCTGCTTTCAGGAGTATTAGTCGTAAGAAGGGTGTGTGTTTTTTTTGCAGACAAAAGAGACATTTTATCAATGTATGTCCATGCATTCAGAGTCAAAAAGAAAAGGGGACGTCTAATTCCCATCTGACATTTGGAGGGGTAAGAGGGGCAGTGCTCCAGACTAAAAAAATATCAGAGGCATTCGCTTCTAACCTGAAAAATGTAGGAGCCAAATGCAATTTTTAGTCGCCAAATTTAAAATGTATATAATTTTTTTTTTTTTTAAAGACGTGTCTTACTTTGTGTAGTTGCCCATTTGTCTCTCCTTTTGATTCCTTCTTCTAACTCCATCAATCTTGAGGCTATTGAGGGGTTGTGCACTAATTTATATGAACTCTCAGAATAGCCAGATTTGCATTGCTGATCATGCTTTCTTGATCCCTAGGTGCTGGGCCTTGGCTCATTCACTTCCAGGCCTCCGCTGCTTTTCTTGGGTTTCTCCATAAAAATTTTATCTTGATGCCACTGCAGCCAATCACTGGCCACAGTGGAGATCTGCTTCCCTTGCATCACATGACCATTTAACATAATGCAAGGGAAGCAGTGGTCAGTTATTGGCTGTAATGGCGTCAAACAGGAAGTTTTCATGGACTCAAGACAAGCAACAAGACAAGTAACGGAAGCTGGGAAGCAAATAAGCCGGGACCCAGCACTGGGGATCAGGTAAGTATGATCACCAACAAAGGTCCTGCCAGTCTCAGAAATTAGTCTATACAAAGTCTTGTCGCCATCTGCAAATTTTAAGGCCCATTGGTGACTGTTTTGGTTGCCATCTTGAGCGCTGAGGGGAATCAGAGAACATGCATTTCTCTTTTACTGGTAGTACCCGATTTCTCCTGACTGCCGAGGAGGTGCTAGAGTCCAAGACTGTGGGGATTGAGGTGTTTATCAACAGTGGGGCAGGTATGAATCTGATTGATGGTCAGTTCGTCCGTATGCACGGGTTGTCACCGAGTGCATTAGAGAAAAACATTTCCGTTTTTTGCCATTGATTCTGCACCTCTAAGTCAGATGTGTTTGTCTCAGATGGTGCATGACATCCGATTAAGAGTGGGTGACCTTCATCAGGAGTTCGTCTCGTGTTTTGTGATGGAAGGTCTCCCTGCTCCGTTGGTTCTGGGTTTACCGTAGTTAAAGAGGACCTTTCACCTATTATTATACTATGAACTAACTATACATACATGTAGAGCGGCGCCCGGGGATCTCACTGTGCAGTAAGCCGGATTGGGACAGATGCACACTGGCGCAATATTAATGGGTTTGAGTTCGTGACGCCAATTGCAGCTTGCGCAGGTACTGTAACAGGGCCCTTTAAGATGTTATAGCTCACGTACTAGGTGAGGAATGCCAGAGGGGGATATTATCTCTATAATGGTAGATATTGTAGTGTCAACGGTGTCTCCTACCTTAGTACGGCTGAACTCCTGTATCCTGGCTCACATGCAATAAAATTGAGAGTGCTGTAAATAGGAATGATGGAATTCCACACAGATAATAGGGTCCAACTTGTCTTTACTCGATGTTATTAGTGGCAGCTTTAGATCCATACAATTTACAGCAATAGTCTAGGGTCCCAGCAGGTGTTGGCAATATGTGGCAGGAATTATATCTATATATTCTGCATCTGAACATACGCCTATAGATCTGGCAGGTATCTGTCTTCTGCTCTGTCTTGGGTTCTGCTTTGGTTTGGGCCTGACTAGCTATGGAGGTACTTATCTTCTCCTTGTATTTGGAAATCTGTACTTACAGGACTGCTCTCAGGGAATGGTGGTTTCTTCCTGGAGATCTAGTAGTTCTGAAGTTGCTGCTTTCTTTTGTCATCCAGCTGAGGTAAGGAACTCAGGCTGGGAAGGTTGCTTTAGGCCTCAGGTTAGGCCTGAATCCTTTGTTGGGATCCCTGTTTCTCTGGGAGCTCCTATTCACACACAGCCTACCCCAACAGGGGGGCTGGTGTACACTCTCTAGAACTTTCTGTCCTCCCTCTAAAATAAGAGTGGGTACATTCCACTCCTCCTCAGCTGGGGGAAGCTAGCCTGGAATGGTATATTCCAGTCTAGGTATACTAACTTTCCTACAGACTATCTGCTACATACTGCTGCCACCTGCTGGTGTACATGGAAATTACAGCAAATATATAAAATACAGACATAGACATGGCAATGCACAATGAGTTTACATAGGATATTAACACATTCACATCTTAACATAATGAAGCTGGGTGACAGAGTTTAGTGACATACTCTGGGATGTTACAACTGCACTTACTATTATCCCCGGGCGCTGCTCCGTTCTCCTGCTATGCCCTCCGGTATCTCCGCTCACTAAGTTATAGTAGGCGGAGATTTCAGTCACTAAGTTATGGTAGGCGGAGTCTGCCCTTGTTCTGCTCTAGTGCTGGCCAATCGCAGAGCAGAGCTCACAGCCTGGGAGGTTATTTTCTCCCAGGCTGTGAGCTCTGCAATGCGATTGGCCAGAGCTACAGCAGCACAAGGGCAGACTCCGCCTACCATAACTTTGTGACCGGAGATACCGGAGGACATAGCAGGAGAACGCAGCGGTGCCCAGGGATAATAGTAAGTGCAGTGAGATCCCCGGGCGCCGCTCTCCATGTCTGTATAGTTAGTTCACAGTGTCATAATAGGTGAAAGGTCCTCTTTAAGCAAGCATAATCCAACCATCGATTGGCAAGCTAGACAGATTCTGGATTGGGGTGATTATTGTGTTGATAATTGTCTGAATACGTCTTTTTCTGCATTGACCACTAAAACATTGCCCGCTTTTATATCTGATTTTTCCAATGTATTTTCTGAAAGTGGATGCCAAGAATTATCTCCGCATCAGGAATATGATTGTCCTATCAACCTTATTCCCTGAGATAAGTTGCCCAAATGTAACCTTTCTGGACCCGAAAGAACGGCCATGAGAGAGTATATTACAGAGAGTTTGGCTAAAGGACTGTCACTGCCAGTTCTGTGAGAAGGTCTGGCAGACGTTCTTCTCTACCTCTTGCATGACGTTCTTTGTTTTGGTTTCACTTTGTCATCTCCTTTCCTTCTCCCAGATGTCACCTATTTAGACTAATTGTCTCCCTTTATATTCCCTCCCTTACTGCCTCACTTTGCAGTTTATACTACTTCCTGGATGAGGTGTTCACTGCTGTAGGCTGCTGCTGCTGTTTCCTCAGATAAGTCTATTTCCTTTATTTGTGTTTCCTTACTGGCTTGATTCTAGGTGACCCTGACTCCGTCCGTATTAAGTGCAGGGAGCCGGTGGTCGTGTCCCCTCACTATTATAGGGTTTTCAGGTGTCACACAGTATTAGGTACGTGGGCATGCAATCGTCTACCATAGAGACCCTTGCATGGGCATAGCAGTCAGGGAGAGCTCTAGGGGTTTTATAGGGCTCACCCATATGCTCCTTAGTTTGGGATCAAGCCAGTCGGATGTTTATTTATAAATTCCAGCTTTCTGCAACATCATCCGTGACAAGGACACATAATACCTTCCAAATCTCCTGTGGCAGCAGGGTTGTTCTTTGTTAAAAAAAAAGGGCGGAACCCTTAGGCCACGTCTGGATTTCCGTGAGCTCAATCGGATTACTGTCCGCGATCCTTACCCCCTTCCTTTGATTCCTGATTTGTTTAACCAGATTGTTGGTGCCAAGGTGTGCTCCAAGTTGGACTTAAGGGGGGCATATATTCTGGTCAGGATCAAGGAAGGGGATGAATGGAAGACTGCTTTTAATACCCCAGAGGGGCACTTTGAGAACCTGGCCATGCCTTTCGGGTTGACCAATGCTCCTGCGATTTTCCAGCATTTTGTGAATGACATTTTTCATCACCTGGTCGGGAGGTTTGTTGTCGTGTATTTGGATGACATACTAATTTATTCTCTAGACGCGGACACTCATCAAGATCACGTTAGATAGGTGTTACAGATCCTAAGAGATAATAAATTGTATGTGCTACCTGTTGTCATCTTCGGCTTTTCGAACTGGGATCGACCCAAAAATCTGAAGGCTCTTATGCGGTTTTTGGGGTTCACCAACTGTTACTGAAAATGTATTAAGAACTATTCGACAGTGGTGAGACCATTAACTGACATGAATAAGAAAGGGCCGGATGTTTCAGTGTGGACTGATTCGGCATTGCGAGCCTTTTCTGCGGTTAAGGAGTGTTTTGCTTCTGCCCCTATATTGGTGCAGCCGGATGTGTCACAGCTAGTGTTGGGCGAGTATGCTCAGCCGAACTCAAATTTTACTCGAGCATCGCGATACTCGGCCGAATACCGCGTGTACTCGAGAGCCATGCTCAAGTCTCCTCCCCGCATGTTTGTTGGCTGCTACGCAGCCAAGAAACATCCAGGTAGTGCCATTCACTGTAATGCCGTAGCCATGTTGGCTACTGGCATTACAGGGATTGGCTGGTCGGAATGCGTCATCAGGTGCTATACAGCACCCAATGACATGTGTTCGGCTCAGTCTTAGTCAGGGAGAGCTGGAGAGCAAAAGGGAGAGATAGTGTAGGGAGTGAAAAAGGAATATTTTAGCTTTTATACTTGTTATAGACCCAAAAGTCCTTTTAAGGACTATTGTTGTGTGTGGCAGCAATATATATTTTTAGCACAACCTGCACTAAATTGCTAAAACTTGTTAGAGACCCAAAAGTCTTTTTAAAGGGGTTGTCCGGGTTCAGAGCTGAACCTGGACAAACCTCCATTTTCACCCAGGCAGCCCCCCTGACTTGAGCATCGGAGAAGTTCATCTCAAATGCTCTCCTTTGCCCTACGTTAAATTGCGCAGGGCAAAGGCATTTTCAGGAGTTCTGGAGACGTACCGTGCTCTCCATGGGGCTGCCAGGAAGCCCGGTGATGTCACTGGCACTGATGGGCGGGCTTTAGCGCTGACCTAGCCAGTAAAACGGCTAGGGCAGGTCTAAAGAACGCCCATCAGAGCCGGTGATGTCACCGGGCTTCCTGGCAGCCCCATGGAGAGCACGGCAGTGTGTTGTTGTAAACATAAGAGCCTGTGCCCTGCGCGATCTAGCGCAGGGCAAGGGAGCGCATCGGAGCATGAGATGCTCTGATGATAGCATAAGGGGGGCTGCCTGGGTGAAAATATGGGTATGTCCGGGTCTGAACCCGGACAACCCCTTTAAGGACTATTGTGTGTGGCAGCAATATATATTTTTAGTGCAACCTGCACAAAATTGCTAAAACTTGTTAGAGACCCAAAAGTCCTTTTAAGGACTATAGTTGTATCTGGCAGCAATATATATTTTTAGCGCAGCCTCCGCTAAATAGCTTGCAATTGTTTGGCTGCTGCAGACAGCGACATTATTTTTACCTTAAAGGGAACCTGTCATGTGGATATTTGATTATAATCTAACTAATTATATACAATCATTAACTACTAAAAAGTGCCTTAGATGTATTCACTTACTGGTGTGACAGATGGTTACCTCATAATATATACACAAAGATGCCACATGCCGCATGCTAATGAGCTGATTTGAGTCCAGCGTGATGTCAGTGAGTCCAGCGTTTTTTTAATTCAGAGCTATAGCCACTTGCCCACCTGCCCACCTGCTGCTAATTCATATGGAAAATAACTGTCAATCAGCAGCAGGTAGGCAGGGAGAGTCAGGAGCTCATGAATATTCAGGACTCATCATTATGAGCTGGAGCTTTTCAATACAAGATGTTGGCAGATTGACTGGGTCAATTAAAGAAAGTGACCCAGCATTTTGCTAAGAGAATCAGTCACTTATTTATGTTGCCCTTAGTTAGGACACCATAAAACTGGTTACAGGTTCCCTTTAAGTTACCTTACCTGCGCTACATCTCCTGTATAACGTTTGAGTATCCAAAATATCAGTGACTTTCAGTCAAATTTTTTTCGCTGTTGGTGACAGTGACATTATCTGCGCTACATCTCTTGTGTAACGTGTGTGCAGCCTAAAAATATCTGTGACATCCAGTGTACTTTTTCTGTAGACAGTGTCCGCTGCGGACAGTTACATTACCTGCGCTACATCTCCTGTATAACGTTTGCGTATCCAAAATATCTGTGACATTCAGTAAAAAAATTTTGCTGCTAGTGGCAGCAATATTACCTGCGCTACATCTGCAGTATAACGTTAGCACATCCAAAATATCATTGACATTCAGTGTAATTATTTTGTTTCAGGTGTGCGTTTACGCCAGAGGGAGTTACGTTTAATATCTCCCGACGTACTAAAACTAACATCCGTTCTGTATCCTATCCATTTTTTCCCTCTTCACCGCAGCTGTGTCCTGTGGCTTGCTTACGTGAGTATGAATCGCGCACGCTCGGATTACGCTCCTCGGCTCATCCTCATCTGTTCATTTCCTTCCGCAGACATTTCTCCCCAGTCGCCAGCGTTACTCTCTCACGCTGGGTCAAGTGGATCTTATCCCTCTCGGGGGTTGATACTTCCATTTTTACCGCACACTCTGTTCGGAGCGCAGCGGCCACGTCCATGACTGTCTCTGGTGCGCTCTTGGAAGATGTCATGAAGCTAGCAGATTGGTCTAGGGTCTCCACCTTCCGGGAATTCTATTTTCGGCCACCGTCTCACGCTTTTTCATCTGTGGTGGCTCGACTTTAAACTTGCAATATGAGCCTCCGTGTCCTGATATAAAATTACATGATTTTCCTATTACATGATGTAAAATCATGATTTTATGAAGGACACAGAGGCGAGTATTGCCCCACCCCTCTTGCTGACCCTCCCTTGTTGCCCTTATTGATTTTCGGTTTAACTTCTCAGTTATTTTGTATCTGGTTAACTTATAACAGTGCTACATGTATGATTTTTGTCCTACACGATTTCTCAATGCTTCCTTATCAATTGTTTCTTCATAGGTTGAAGATGTCAGGTGTTTGAGGACATGCTCCAGCATTCTTTGCCTCTAGTTCCGGTTTTTCCCTGTTCTTGCTTCCAGTTGAGGAGGTCTCGGACGAAGTTCTCCAGTCGATCCGATCAAGTTTCCAGAAGATGTTTTTTCTCTTCCAGTTGGTCTCAGTTGGAATTTTCCTGGCAGCACACTAAGAAAGAGGAGGATCCCAGTGGGAACAGACCTTATATACACTGGGATTGAGGGGAGGGGTTGTTACCATGGTTCTGTACCCTCAATGTTGTTTTTCTTTGCTGCTATGGTAGAAGTAAAGAGAGAGTTAATGCAATACTCACCTCCGTGTCCTTCATAAAATCATGACTTTACGTCATGTAATAGGAAAATCATGTAATTTTTTGCCATTTTTCAAGTGGTCTTAAACTTTTTATCAGGACTGTATCTATAGTTAACCATTGCCTGCCTGCAGTTACAGTAGATAGCATTAGTACAGTAAGCGGGGCCCAGTGCAATAGAATACAGTGACTGCACCGGGCCCCGCTGCCATTACAAAACTAAAGGCCGGCCCACAGCCCCTCCTCCCTCCTCGCTGATACACATGCCGGCCGCGCTGTGCAGCTTGTGGTCGGCGGTGTATCAAGGTCAAAATGGCAGCCTTCTCCCCATAAGACGCACTGCCATTTTCCTCCCAATAGTGTGTCTTAAAGGGAAAATAGTGTGTCTTATAGGGCGAAAAATACGCTACTTCCATCACGGTTTCCACCACCACCTACGTTAGTGGCTGCAACCCCCCCCCCTTCTCCTCCTCCGCCTCCTCCTCCACTTCCACCTCGGAATTCTCATCTTGCAGCACCAGTCAGACATCAGTCAGTATCTGGAAGCAGTGGAGCACTGCAGTGCGGTAGCGGCAACAGGCTGTGCTTAAACTGATCTGCTTAGGTGACAAACAGCACACCGCCGCAGAGCTGTTGTAGGGGATTACGGACCAGACTGAGCTGTGGCTCTCGCCACTCAACCTAGAACCAGGCATGGTTGTGTCTGATAATGGCCGTAACTTGGTGGTGGCTTTGGAGCTCGGCAAGCTCAGACACATACCATGCCTAGACTACATGTTCACTAGGTTCAGGGGTTTCTCAAAACCTACACCAATTTGCCTGAGCTACTGGTGAAGGTGCACTGCGTGTCTGCCCATTTCCGCAAGTCATCGTCTGTCAACGCTGCAGCAGCGCTTGCAATTGCCAGCTCACGATTGTTGTGCAATGTGAGCATGCGCTGGAACTCCCTGTTCCACATGTTGGCCAGGCTTTGTGAGCAGCAGAGGGCAGTAGTGGAATACATGGTCGTCGCCTTTCCAGTCAGCTTCCGCTCTTCACAAGCGACGAGTGAGCATTGATGTCTGACCTCTGAGAGGTTTTACGCAACTTTGAGGAATCAACACAGATGGTGAGCGGCGATAACGCTATTATCAGCGTCACCATCCCACTTCTGTGTCTACTCAAACGCTTGCTGCTCACAATTAAGGCCGACGCTTTGCATGTGGAAGAGGTGAAAATGGGGGAAGACAGTACACAGGGTGATAGCCAGACCACCCTCAGTTCATCTTCTCAGCGCAAATTGGATCATGAGGAGGAGGAGCAGGAGACAGTTGCCTCCGCTACAGAGGGTAGTACCCAAGGAAGTTTTATTCCATCTGTTCAGCGTGGATGGGTAGAAGAGGAGGAAGAGGATGAGAAGATTGAGAGTCATCCTCCTGATGAGGACTGCGAAGTCTTGTCTGTTGCGACTCTGGCACACATGGCTGACTTTATGTTAGGCTGCCTTTCTCGTGACCCTCGCGTTGTACGCATTTTGGCCAACACTGATTACTGGTTGTTCACCCTTCTCGACCCATGCTACAAAGAGAACTTCTCATCTCTCATTCCTGTGGTGGAGAGGACGAGCAAAATGGTGCAATACCAGAAGGTCCTTGTGGAAAAATTGCTCCAAAAATTTGCAGCTGACAACACTGATTGCAGAGTACGTAGTTCCTTGGCCAACCGAGGAGAAGGGACTAGGGGAACACACAGCAGTTCCAACAGAGGCAGGGCAACACCCTCCAAGGCCTGGGACAGTTTTATGACACCCCGCCAGCACCCTCAACCTGATGCGTGGCCTAGTGTCACAAGGAGGGAAAATTTTTGGAAGATGGTGAAGGAGTACGTAGCAGACCGTGTCAACATCATCAGTGATCCCTATGTGCCTTACAACTATTGGGTGTCCAAGCTGGAAACAAGGCACGAACTGGCACTCTACACATTAGAGGTGCCCCGCCCCGTCTGCCCTGGGGGCATAATAACTGATAAGCGCATCCGCCTGTCAACTGAAAATGCTGACCAGTTGACTCTTATAAAAATTATAAAGGCCTGGATTGCCCCTGACTTCTCTACTCCACCAGAGGACAGCAGCTGAACATAAAGGCACTCTAAATGTGGCTTTTATGATGTATTGAATATACAGTATTCCCATGCACCCCTTCCACCACTAAAAAGGGTATGTGGTTCAATCTGCATTTTCTCGTCCTCTTCCTCCATCATATCAACATGCTTATTAGGCTGCCCTCGCTCCTAATGTTTTAGAGGGTCAGCTCAGCAGCAGGCCCTCGCCCATAATGTTTTAGAGGGTCAACAGCAGGCCCTCACCCATCATGTTTTAGAGGGTCACTAGCAGGCCCTCACCCATAATGTTTTTGAGGGTCACCAGTAGGCTCTCGCCCATAATGTTTTAGAAGGTCAGATCAGCAGCAGGCACTTGCCCCTAATGTTTTAGAGGGTCACCTCAGAAGCAGGCACTCGCCCCTAATGTTTTAGTTGGTCAGATCAGCAGGCCCTTGCTCTAATAGTTTTTGAGGGTCACCAGCAGGCCATCAATCATAATTATTCAAGGATGTGTATGATGCCCTCCTTTATGTCTAATAATGGGTGTATTGTAGTGACAGTTCCTTGTAATTTTTGTCAGTCCTTTCACTTAGTGCATAGGCTTTATGAGTGTAGGAGTCCCACTACCTGAACTATTGTACCACAATGTGAATGAGGCCCTCCTTTTTGTGATATACAGGTTGTATCGGAGTGCCTCTTCCTTGTAATTTTTGACAGCACTTGCACTTTACAAGTAAATATACAGGAAAGAATGTTTCCTAACAATTTTTCCTCTAAAATCGATTTTATCTTTGGTTTTGTGTGTATTATTGTCAGTCTGTAAAATTGGCATACTACTCGGACAACATCGTTCCCAGCAGCGACCTGGGAGTCCAAGATGCATCCAGACATCCTCCCCATTCTGTTCCCGAACCATTTCAGTGGTGTTTCCATAAATTTCTGACCTTTTCATGTGAACCAGACACCCTCCTCTCTTCAGAGCACGGGGTGCCTGGTTTAATGCTCGGGTTCTCCCATTGACTTCCATTGTGCTCTACCGAGCACCCGAGCACTTTGGTGCTGGACCAACACTAGTCACAGCCTTTTTATTGTGGAGGTTGACACGTCCAAGGTGGGGGTAGGAGCAGTCTTATCGCAGGGCAGCCGGGGTTGTGTAAGTGTGTTGAGGACTATGTGTCAGCCTGTAGCACTTGTGCACGAGCTAAGGTGACACATACCTAGCCTTCCGGATCTCTACTTCCGTTGCCCATCCCGTCCAGACCATGGACTCAATTATCCATGGATTTTATCACTGATCTACCTAATTCTGCAGGAAAGACAGTGATTCTGGTGATAGTTGATCGCTTTAGTAAAATAACGCACTTTATAGCATTGCCAGGCCTACCTAATGCTAAAACTCTTGCACAAGTGTTTGTTGATAACATCGTGAAACTACATGGAATTCCCTCTGACGTAGTCTCGGATCAGGGGAACACAAATGTTGTTTCCAAATTCTGTAAGGCGTTCTGTACTAGACTGGGGACATGATCCTTTTCTTTTACTTTTCATCCTCAGTCGAACGGACAGATGGAACGCACTAATCAGAATCTGGAGACTTACTTGAGATGTTTTATCTCTGAGAACCAGGAGGAGTGGTCTTCATTTTTGTATTTAGCAGAGTTTGCCATAAACAATCGTCCATTGAAAAGTCGCCGTTTTTTGGGGCATATGGATTTCACCAGCAGTTTGGCACATTTTATGGTTCTGATACTTCTGGTATTCCTCAGGAGGAACGTTTTTCATCATCATAGTCATCTACATGGCGGAAAATTCTAAATAACTTGAGGAATATGGGCAACAAGTATAAACATATATCTCACAGGAAACGTATGAATGGTCTGGACCTAAGAGTGGGTGACTCTGTGTGGCTGTCCACAAGAAACATTAAGTTGAAAGTACCTTCTTGGAAGTTGGGTCCAAGGTTTATTGGTCCATATAAGATCACGCCATTATTAATCCGGTAGCCTTTCGTCTTGAACTTCCTCAGGCTCTGAAAATTCATAGTGTGTTCCATAAATCTTTGTTGAAGAGATATGTTGAACCCAGTCTAGTACAGAACGCCTTACAGAATTTGGAAACAAACTGTGTTCCCCTGATCCGAGACCACAGGCGTTCCCGTGACAGGTGCCAGGAGATCAGTGAGACTGGCAACACGTGGTTTGATCTGACTGGTTCCTTGTGGATCAATTTGTGTCTGTGTTGTTTCTGGTAATGGCCATACCCCTTGCTTCAGGTGTTGCTTATGTGGTCATTTTACCTTCCCTATTTATTGTAGCTTCTCCCACCATGCTGTGTGGTTTATAGCTTCAGTCTTGTTGTGGAGTGCTGGTGGTTGGATCTCGGCGGAGTTCAGGTGCTTCCATAGCCATTTGAAGTTAAGTGTCTTCTTCCCCTTTTGTTTATTGTGTTGGTTTACTTGTGTTGCTCTTTTCCCTGTCATTTGTGTTTAGGCCTGGGGGAGATTCCTGTTCGTCCTACCGTTTGGAGGAACAGGTTGCCTTTGTCCTGACATTAGTACCAGGGTCCTACAGGGTGAGTTAGGACTTTAGGTTCCGGTGTATGAACTCACCTACCTTCTGGGTCAGTTCATACTTGCAGTCAGTCAGGACTTTAATTAGGGTTTCTCTAGGAGTTGACCTGCTCCTTTCCCTAGGTTACAGGCCTTTTCCCCTCACCCCTTTCCCTCCTACATTAGTAGGCTTCCCTCCCACACCGAGGCGTGACAACTACAAAATCAGGGTAATAAATATTGAGTTTTGTTTGGCTGTTAACCCTTG
The DNA here is from genome assembly GCF_905171765.1 of Bufo bufo. Lineage (NCBI taxonomy): Eukaryota > Metazoa > Chordata > Amphibia > Anura > Bufonidae > Bufo > Bufo bufo. The sequence continues at coordinate 396,377,581 of NC_053391.1, forward strand.
CTTTGTTAGCGGAAAAAAATGGATTCAAATTGAAAATCTGCCAATAAAGTGAAAATCTGAAATTTCATCTACATTTTCCTTTAATTCTTGTGGAACACCTAAAGGGTTAACAAAGTTTATAAAATCAGTTTTGACCTTGAGGGGTGTAGTTTCTAAAATGGGGCAATTTATGGGTGGATTCTATTATGTAAGCCCCACAAAGTGACTTCAAACCTGAACTGGTCCTTATAAATTGGGTTTTGGAAATTTTCTTAATTTTAAGATTTGCTTCTAAACTTCTAAGCCTTCTAAGGTCCCAAAAAAAGAAAATGTAATATGCAAAATGATCCAAACATGAAGTATAGTTATGGGAAATGTAAAGTAATAACTATTTTAGGAGGTATCACTATCTGTTTTAAAAGCAGAAAAATGTAAATTTAGAAAATTGCGAATTTTTCCAAATTTTTGGTAAATTTGGTATTTTTTTATAAATAAAAATGAAATATTTTGACTCAAATTTACCACTGTCACGAAGTACAATATGTGACTAGAAAACAGTCTCAGAATGGCTTGGATATGTAAAAGCGTTTTAAAGTTATCACCACATAAAGTGACACATGTCAGATTTGCAAGAAATGGCCTGGTCCTTAAACTGAAAAATTGCAAAGTCCAGAAGGGGTTAATGTACACAAAACAAAATTATAATTTAATGGATGCCTCAGTTATGTGCCAAATCCATCCTTTCCTTTCGTCTGCTCCTATAACGGAGCAGAAGAACGGAGAGGATGAACACTGATGTGAACTCAGCCTTAAATGGAAGACAAAACCGTGATGTGATCCAAGCCATAGAGGCATTTTTTACCCAAAAAAATTTGTTCACACATTTTTGCCATACATTTTGTTGGACAAAGGTTCAATACTTTCCATGTATACTTGAAAATACAAAAACGTAGAAAAGAAACTCTTGAACTCTGTGCTCATTCCGAACCAGAAATTAACATGCTACTAAATTAAAAATCCACTCTGCAGGTCAGTTTCTGTGCAGAATGTGTCCATAGAATGTTGATCTACTTGCTGGCTACTGTAATCCGCTGTGAACTTTACGTGCACAATTCTGCATGTAAAACCTGAATCATTTTCATCCTTTCTGGACTTACCAATAGGCCTCTTTCACATGTGCATGTTCAGTTCGGGAAACACGATCCGTGCAATGCAAATCTACATTGCATGAGATTTAGGTTTACGTTCCGTTTTTTGCGCTCCATATACGGAACCATTAATTTCAATAGATTCGCTAAATAAACGAAAGGTACTGCCTTACATTTCCTTATTTCCGTTTTTTCCGTTCCGTTCAAAGATAGAACGTGTCCTATTATTGTCTGCATAACGGACAAGGATAGTACTGTTCTATCAGAGGCTTCTGCTCCCTTCGGCAAAAAACGGAATGCACACGGACTGCAAAATACTGAAAAAGCCATACAGTCGTGTGCAAGAGGCCTAATTATGTGTTTTAGACACTTTTTGTGCCTCACTAGTTCAGGAAGTGTCTTAAATGCAACAGAATTTTCTTGCATAATATTGATCTAAAGCAGGGGTGGGGAACCTCCGGCCGATCATTTCATGTGGTCCCCGTCCCCTGCCAGAACATACTGTGAAAATGCTAATGACTGCTCCCATTATGGAAGCGGTTATTAGCATGTGGGAGGCACAGGAAGGTGAGAACTGCACTGTCTGTACTCACCTTCCCTGGCTTTCTTCCAGCCCTGAACTTTGTCCTGACACATACAGCGTCAGGACATAGTGCCCGTAGACGCGCACTATGACCTGACGCTGTGCGCTGTCAGGTGACAGTACAGCGTGTCGGGAAGAAAACCAGGGAGGGTAAGTGAATCCGTCCGGAGCTGGAGAGGTAAGTTTATTTATTTATTTTAGATTTCTGATCTGAGGTCTGATTGGGGCTGATCTGAGGCTAATGAAGGGTGGGGAGGGTCTAATGGGGGTCTCATCTGAGGCTGGGGGGTCTGATTGGGGCTGATATGAGGCCGGGGGGGTTTGATCTAAGGCTGCGTGGCCTATTTGGGGTCTGATCTGAGGCTTTGGGGTCTGATGGGGGGTGATCTAAGGCTGGGAAGGGTCTGATGAGGGTCTGATCTGCGGCTGGGCGGTCTGATGGGGACTGATCTTAGGCTAGGGAGGGTCTAATGGGGGTCAGATCTGAGGATGAGAGGTCTGACAGGGGTGATCTGAGGCTGGGGGTCTGATCTAAGGCTGGGGAGGGTCTAATGAGGGCCTGGTCGGAGGCTGGGGGTCTGATCTGAGGCTGGGAGGTCTTATGGGAGTCTGATCTGAGGCTGATGTAGGCTGGGGCGTCTGATAGGAGGCCGATTTGAAGTTGATGAAGGTTGGGGGCAGATCTGAGGCTGAGAAAGGGACAAAGGCAGGGACAGTTGCGAAGAAAGAGGCAGGGACAGTGGCAGGGAGAGTAAAAGCTGGGTGAACCCCTCTCTGGACCCCCCTGGGATGAGCTTGGCTGCCTGGCTGCCATTAATGCCAAATAAAGGACTAAATATGTAACCTTCTGAACTTAAAAATTAGACAGCTATGTGTGGTCAAAATGGCGCCTGTACTATATGTAATATACACTCACCTAAAGAATTATTAGGAACACTATACTAATACAGTGTTGGACCCCCTTTTGCCTTCAGAACTGCCTTAATTCTACGTGGCATTGATTCAACAAGGTGCTGATAGCATTCTTTAGAAATGTTGGCCCATATTAATAGGATAGCATCTTGCAGTTGATGGAGATTTGAGGGATGCACATCCAGGGTACGAAGCTCCCGTTCCACCACATCCCAAAGATGCTCTATTGGGTTGAGATCTGGTGACTGTGGGGGCCATTTTAGTAGAATGAACTCATTGTCATCTTCAAGAAACCAATTTGAAATGATTCAGGCTTTGTGACATGGTGCATTATCCTGCTGGAAGTAGCCATCAGAGGATGGGTACATGGTGGTCATGAAGGGATGGACATGGTCAAAAAAAACAATGCTCAGGTAGCCCGTGGCATTTAAACTATGGCCAATTGGCACTAAGGGGCCTAAAGTGTGCCCAGAAAACATCCCCCACACCATTACACCACCACCACCAGCCTGCACAGTGGTAACAAGGCATGATGGATACATGTTCTCATTCTGTTTACGCCAAATTCGGACTCTACCATTTGAATGTCTCAACAGAAATCGAGACTCATCAGACCAGGCAACATTTTTCCAGTCTTCAACAGTCCAATTTTGGTGAGCTCGTGCAAATTGTAGCCTCTTTTTCCTATTTGTAGTGGAGATGAGTGGTACCCGGTGGGGTCTTCTGCTGTTGTAGCCCATCCGCCTCAAGGTTGTGCGTGTTGTGGCTTCACAAATGCTTTGCTGCATACCTCGGTTGTAACGAGTGGTTATTTCAGTCAACGTTGCTCTTCTATCAGCTTGAATCAGTCGGCCCATTCTCCTCTGACCTCTAGCATCCACAAGGCATTTTTGCCCACAGGACTGCCGCATACTGGATGTTTGTCCCTTTTCACACCATTCTTTGTAAACCCTAGAAATGGTTGTGCGTGAAAATCCCAGTAACTGAGCAGATTGTGAAATACTCAGACCGGCCCGTCTGGCACCAACAACCATGAGACGCTCAAAATCGCTTAAATCACCTTTCTTTCCCATTCTGACATTCAGTTTGGAGTTCAGGAGATTGTCTTGACCAGGACCACACCCCTAAATGCATTGAAGCAACTGCCATGTGATTGGTTGACTAGATAATTGCATTAATGAGAAATAGAACAGGTGTTCCAAATAATTCTTTAGGTGAGTGTATATAGTGCAGGTGCCATTTTGTGCTGCAAAAATACAGTGCTCTAGATTTTTTTTTTATGGAAGCGCAATTTCTGTAACTTAGCCCTAAGTCAGTTATATGTTTGACCAAATACAGCAGTCAAATTTTTACGTTGAGTATTTTGTATGGCCCACGAATGATGTTACAAATATCCAAATGGCCCTCGGCAGCAAAATGTTTCCCCACCCCTGGTCTAAGGTAAGCTAGCCAAAAGGTGTTGCAAGGAAAAGCGCCTGTGTAGCAAGATGTACCAAATGTATCACATAGTGTGCAGAAGAGGAGGCAGCTGGAGAAGCATTCACATGAGTATAACATGTGACTGCCTTCATCTTGAGAGCTACTGAAGTTGATATCTCAATGTCCTGTTATTAATGAGCAGTGGGGGCATAAAATGAAGAGCTGCAGTAGGGAATGGGGTGATTTAGAGTTTTCTGTGCCAGAGCACCAACATTTATTTTAGAGATTTTATTAGAAAGTGGCTGACTCCTTTAAACTGGTCTGTGATTGTCTTTTGGCATTGGAGAACCATGACATTCCATTTGGAAGGTGAATTTGGTCCCTAGCAGACTATGAGCAAGCCAGCTATGTTTAAACTGAAAAAAACAACATTTAACTGGTTTCAAAAATATTTTTATAAGGTCAGTTGGTAAATAGCCTTGAGCATCTGTTCTCATATTTGATGCCGGCCTCTGTTCAATGAGTTGACTGCTGATTTTTGTGATTTTTCTTGGAAGTCATCCCGATACACATCCAAATGCTATCAGTACTTTGTTTTAGGTCAAAATGGATTTGTTAACTTGTCTTGGAAGCAAACCGGTAAATTCCAATGAGATCAGAACAGGCTGCAAACAATAAAGTTGGTTCATAGCGTTTTACAATGATCAAATGCCACATGCAAAGTGCAATTGAACTTGGAATCTGTCACTAGTTTTATGCTACCCTATCTGAGAGCAGCATTAACCAGTGACAGAGACCCTGATGTGAACGCTGGGTCACTTACTTGTATTGTAGAAAGAAAAGGAGTGAGCACTCACACCATCTGGACCATAGGATATATTTAATAAATGGTATGCAATATATCATTCAAATTGACACTCAAATACAATAAAACTTCATAAAATAGTGGTTGGTACCAACATAAAATAAAATGACACTGAAAAATGGTGATTGTGCAATCCTTGCGTGATAAATATTCAAAATACTCAAAATTAGCACTTTGTACCGCATAAAATTGTATGGTTATATAGTAGTAGAAGAACCACTCTGAGTAGTGGTAATACCGCAAGCCGCAGTCAGCAGTTCTAATGTCCCGGGGAGAAGTTCATATGACTCCAAGATAATATTCAAATGTCCTCTTGTGTATAAATATAACTTTTAGTAGAACAGTCTCTCCACAACTGATTAGATATCGCCACCCAGGGCTGTAGGTTACACGCCACTTAGTATACAGTTCAGGTTCCTACCTTGTTCCAAATTGTTCCACGCTGAGCCGTCCTACCACGAGGAGCGAGTGATGCCGGCTGCTACGGCGTCTCACGTCGCAAATCTCGGGTTGCTGACGTCACTGTATCGCGGGATCACGGAATTCGGCTGGTACGGATAGTAAGTCGTTAGTGGCACCTGTGATTATCTCCTGTGTCCTGGAACAATATTCGTATTGTTGGGGTTCCTTATCGCATGGCCATGCAATATCTTTAGTTAGGATCCAGTAGGTTAGGTGGGCGCTTCTCTTCCAGTCACCAGACGCGTTTCGGGGCGTCCACACCCCTTCCTCACTGTGGTCTCAGTAGATGCCCCATAGTGCCCCCAATAATGTGCCAGTAAGAATAGCACATCTTCCTTTGAAAGGCATTTAACACCTTAACATTTCCTTTAAATGTGCTCTTGCTGCCTGTCTGATAAAGATTTTTTGCACATTTCTGTGTTATAGCCTGGTCCCAGGATCCTTATTTATGACCTCGTCTGGCCAGCTGACACTGTCATCACTCACTGTCTGTCAGTGTCGTGTCGCTCAGTCACACGCAGGCTGCCGCTGCACTCAGTCCTGAAGTGGCAACCATCTTCTTCTTAAGTTCTTCTTGCTGTCTGGACGCTACTTCGGCTGACAGTTTACCGCTACTCGCTCACTCTGCGCAGTGCAGCAGAGCAAAAACATTAAGTCAGTGTTTTTTGCACCAGCGGCCAGCCAGCGCCCCCCCCCCCCCCCGGCAGTCTGGCACCCGGGGCCACGGCTCCCCGCCCCCCACGCTATGCCACTGGTTTAGATCGAGCATGAGCCAGTTGCTGAGTCTGTGCAATACAGAGTGCAAGCTCTTGACTCCTCATATTAAAGGGGCTGTCCCACGAAAAATATTCTACAGTTTCCAAACCAGCACCTGGATCTGCAAGTAATTAAAAATATTGTATAACCACTGAGCTATTCAATAAAATGTATGCGTATAGTGCCACCTGCTGGTTGTTCTTTTTCTTATTTCTTTGACCTGCTCACTGAGAAGGCCACACATGCTCAGTTTCATCCTTCAACTGCCTCCTGAGCTGTGATAGGGAGAGAACTCCAGCAGAAAAGAGACTCCCCTTGAGCTGCCAGCTTGATATAAATCTAACAGAGCAATTAATGGGGAGATCTCTGGATCAATGTGAGGGATATGGCTGGTTCTAGGTTTGTTAGAAAGAGACTGTCATGTACTATATGATTGTCATTTTATACATTACTCATGGAATAACCCCTTTAGGAGCTTTCGGCTCAGGTAGGGCATCATAAAACTAATGACAGATTCCCTTTAAAGAGAATAAAATGTCAGAAAAATAGCCAAACAAGCACTGTTCTACACACTAAACACTCTTTCCTAAACCTCCTGAGATCAATGGATGGTTAGGGAGTACACTCTGTATATATAAAATAAGACATCTCCTTGTAAAAGGAATACAGTGTCAGTAACAAGTTAGCCCCATTCACAGGATAGATAACTATTAGATTGGTGGTGGGTCCAACCACTGTGACTCCTAATGACAGGGTCAGACTGGGGTTCCTTGCGCCCACCAGAGAAATTTATTCTCAGGGCCCAACCCCCCATATCATCAATAAAGTCTTAGGCTACTTTCACACTAGCGTTTCTATTTTTCGGTATTGAGATCCATCATAGGATCTCAATGCCGGAGAAAAACGCTTTCGTTTTGTCCCCATTCATTGTCAATGGGGAAATAACGTAACTGAGCAGAACGGAATATTGAGACTTGGTATGGAGACTTATTGGTAATGCTCTATGGGAAACGAATACGCAAAGAGGTGTCTCCCAAGAAAGAGAACCATCTCACCAGCAGTGGCTCCTTTAGAGTCAAAATACGAGTTTCCAAAAAACCTTTGGCTTTGACAAGGGAATATACCCAGGCCAGATATCCATCAATAAACAGCTTTTTTGGGGTACTTGTCCCTCATCAGTATGGATTAGAATTCTGGCTGGCTCAGTGCAATGCCTTGGAAGCAGCTTAGGCATGGTGCTGAATCTCCTTAAAGGGATTTTCCAGGAGTTTTACACTGATGGGATATCCCCTGGACAGGTCATCAGTATCTGATTGGTAGGGGTCCGACACCTGGGACCCCCACCAATCAGCTGTTTGAGAAGGCAGCAGTGCATATAGAAGTGCTGCTTCTGTTAGCTTTCCCTAGGCCATGTGACATCACGTTCATTGGTTACTTGGCCTAGAAACAGCTCAGCTCTATTGAAGTGAATGGGGCTGAGCTGATATACCAAGCACAGCCAATATGCAATGTACGGCGCTCTGCATGGTTTGCAGCTACTGCAAGCACCAGTGCCTTATTAAACTGCTGATCAGTGGGGGTCCCAGGTATCAGACCCTCACCAATCAAATAGTGATGTCCTATTCAGAGAATAGGTCATCAGTATAAAACTCCCAGAAAATGCCTTTAAAAAGACCAGTCCTATATGGAGATTTACTGGAAGTACTTCATGGTATGGATATTTAATTAAGAAAGTCTAATAGGTTTTTATTCAAAGAAATACAGTAGTGCTTGAAAGTTTGTTAATGCTCCAAAATGTTCTATATTTCTACATAAATTTGACCTCAAACTACTCATCAGATTTTCATTTGTTATATTGGATTATTTTTCTCAATCAATAAATAACCAAGTTTGTGTGAAAATCTGATGTAGTTTTACGTCAAATTTATGGAGAAATATAAACCATTCTGAAGGGTTCACAAACTTTCAAGCACCACCGTAGACAGTAGCATCAGAGCCTGGACACACCAGAGAATTCTCTGGTATTCTGGTGTGCCAGCCCGACAATGCCCAATGATCACAGGAATGGAGGCTGAGGACTCTGCAGGTCCCGCAAAATGAATGAAGCAACTGCCCGAGCATACACACTGCCGCGCCAATCACCTCTACGGTACTGCTGGAAATAACTGAGTACAGTTCTGTGCACATACCTGGCAGTGCTCAATTTACCTGCAGCACCACTAAGGAGCATTTAAGAAGTATCTTTCACCATGATCAACCCTAGTAAATAGGCATACTGCCTGGTAGGGTTGAACATGGTGAATTAAATTAATCGAAATTAGGTGCACATAGCGCCAAGAGGCTGGCATAGCCGATGCTCTGATTGACAGGGTCAGGCATTCCTACTTTTTAGACAGCCTTATGAAATCAATTGCAAATGCGCTGACTGAACTCTCAATGGCGCATGTGCAAGAATTCAGGGCCAGACATCCAAACAGTGAGGCTGCCTGGCCTTGTCAATCAAGGCATGAGGGGAATAGGGATGATGGAAAGGAGGAGGGGAAGCAGTGCTTCAAGGGGCTAGGCCAGCCCCTCAGTGCTCTGAGTACCCCATTTGCAACTATACATTCAGTTGCAGCAACAGAGAGCTTGTTTAACTCACCATGATCAACCCTACCAAGAAGTATGCCTAATTTAACCCCTTAAGGACTCAGCCCTATTTCACCTTAAGGACTTGGCCATTTTTTGCAAATCTGACCAGTGTCACTTTAAAGCGAACCTTTCACCTCATTTTCACTTTTTAAACTAGCCACAGTACCTTATAGATTATATTGAATGTGTTGTTATCCATGTTAGTGCCGCTTTCCTGCGCTTTTTATTCATAAAAAAAACGTCTTATAAAGTTCTGATTTCTGCTCCAACAGTCAGGCAACAAGTCAAGGGGGTAGCCCTTCCCTCTCCTCTGGCCGTACCTCCCCTGCCCTAACGCCGCCTCTATGCTTTGTGATTGACAGCCGGCTCAGTCGCCGGGACGGCGCTTCTGAATCCTGCGCATGCGCCGTCCTCCTCATTCGCCGCGCGATCCCGTCTTTCTGGCGCTCACGATGATCACTGGCTTGCAATCTGCGGCAAGTCTACAGTGATCACGTGGGGCACTTGGAGCCTGAAGATAGTGGAGCGCGCGCACGGGAGGGAGAGCAGACAGGCAGGCATCGCGTACGGCGCATGCGCGATCCTGTTACATGGTCGCGCTTCTGTCCGCCAGAAAGACGGGATCGCGCGGCGAATGAGGAGGACGGCGCATGCGCAGGATTCAGAAGCGCCGTCCCGGCGACTGAGCCGGCTGTCAATCACAAAGCATAGAGGCGGCGTTAGGGCAGGGGAGGTACGGCCAGAGGAGAGGGAAGGGCTACCCCCTTGACTTGTTGCCTGACTGTTGGAGCAGAAATCAGAACTTTATAAGACGGTTTTTTTAATGAATAAAAAGCGCAGGAAAGCGGCACTAACATGGATAACAACACATTCAATATAATCTATAAGGTACTGTGGCTAGTTTATAAAGTGAAAATGAGGTGAAAGGTTCGCTTTAAGTGCTGATAACTTTAAAAAAGCTTTGACTTATCCAGGCCATTCTGAGATTGTTTTTTCGTCACATATTGTACTTCATGACACTGGTAAAATGAAGTAAAAAAAAATCATTTTTATTTATAAAAAAAAACAAATTTACCAAAAATTTGTAAAAAATTGCAAATTTCCAAGTTTCAATTTCTTAATTCTATAATACATAGTAATACCTCCAAAAATAGTTATTACTTTACATTCCACATATGTCTACTTCATGTTTGGATCATTTTGGGAATGATATTTTATTTTTTGGGGATGTTACAAGGCTTAGAAGTTTAGAAGCAAATCTTGAAATTTTTCAGACATTTTCAAAAACCCAATTTTTAGGGACCAGTTCAGGTCTGAAGTCACTTTGCGAAGCTTACATAATAGAAACCACCCAAAAGTGACCCCATTCTATAAACTACACCCCTCAAGGTATTCAAAACTGATTTTACAAACTTTGGTAACCCTTTAGGTGTTCCACAAGAATTAATGGAAAATAGAGATACAATTTCAAAATTTAACTTTTTGGGCAAATTTTCCATTTTAATAATTTTTTTCCAGTTACAAAGCAAGGGTTAACAGCCAAAACCAAACTCAATATTTATGGCCCTGATTCTGTAGTTTACAGAAACACCCCATATGTGGTCGTAAACTACTGTACGGGCACACGGCAGGGCGCAGAAGGAAAGGAATGCCATACGGTTTTTGGAAGGCAGATTTTGCTGGACTGTTTTTTTTTACACCATGTCCCATTTGAAGCCCCCTGATGCGCCCCTAGAGTAGAAACTCCAAAAAAGTGACTCCATTTTAGAAACTACGGGATAGGGTGGCAGTATTGTTGGTACTAGTTTAGGGTACATATGATTTTTGGTTGCTCTATATTACACTTTTTGTGAGGCAAGGTAACAGGAAATAGCTGTTTTGGCACCGTTTTTATTTTTTGTTATTTACAACATTTACAACATTCATTGACAGGTTAGATCATCTGATATTTTTATAGACCAGGTTGTGACGGATGCGGCGATACCTAATATGTATACTTTTTTTTTTTCTTTATGTAAGTTTTACACAATAATATCATTTTTGAAACAAAAAAAATAATCATGTTTTAGTCTCCATATTTAGTCTCCATATTCTGAGAGCCATAGTTTTTTCAGTTTTTGGGTAGGTAGAGTCTAATTTTTTGCGGGATGAGATGACGGTTTTATTGGCACTATTTTGGGGTGCATATGACTTTTTGATCGCTTGCTATTACACTTTTTGTGATGTAAGGTGACAAAAAATTGTTTATTTAGCACAGTTTTTATTTTTATTTTTTTACAGTGTTCATCTGAGGGGTTAGCTCATGTGATATTTTTATAGAGCCGGTTGATATGGACGCGGCGATACCTAATATGTATACTTTTTTATGTAAGTTTTACAAAATAACAGCTTTTTTAAAACAAAAAAAATTATGTTTTAGTGTCTTCATATACGGAGCCATAGTTTTTTAATTTTTTGGGCGATTATCTCAGGTAGGGTCTCATTTTTTGTGGGATGAGGTGACGGTTAGATTTTGGTGGGCAAACGCCTTTTTGATCGCTTGCTGTTGTACTTTTTGTGATGTAAGGTGACAAAAAAATGGTTTAATTAGCACAGTTTTTATTTTTTATTTTTTACGGTGTTCATCTGAGGGGTTAGGTCATGTGATAGGTTTATAGAGCTGGTCGATACGGACGCGCCGATACCTAATATGTCTACTTTTTCTTTTCCATATCTTTTACAAAAACTTTTTAACTTTATTTGGGGAAAATGACGTTTTTGTTTATTTTTACTTGAAACTTGTAATTTTTTGGGGGGGGGACTTTTTTTTTTTAAACTTTTTTTTTGTCCCACTTTGGGACTTCAACTTTTGGGGGTCTAATCCCTTTTACAATGCATTCCAATACTTCTGTAATGGAATGCATTGGCTGTATGAGTAATACTGTGTGTATTACTCATACAGCTTCCGGCCTGTGAGATCCAGGGGGCTGGATCTCACAGGCTCGTCACCGGAAGACGGCGCAGATGCCTAAAGAAGGCATTGCGCTACCTTCCATGCCATCGGGTCCCCGCTACAGCCGCATGGGGATCCGATGGCACCACCGCCCGCCGGGTAAGGTAAAACCCCAAACCGCAGGTCTGAATTGACCTGCGGTTTGCGGCGATCGCCGATGCGGGGGGGTCACATGACACCCCCCCCCGGCGTTGTGATTGGATGCCCGCTCAATGATTTCAGCGGACATCCTGTTCCGATTAACCCCCGCCACACCGCAATGTAATTTTAAAGTTAGGACGTACCGGTACGCCCTGGGTCCTTAAGGACTCGGCAAACATGGCGTACCGGTACGTCCTAAGTCCTTAACCCCTTAAGGACGCAGGGCGTATCGGTACGCCCTATTTCCCGAGTCCTTAAGGACTCAGGGCGTACCGGTACGTCCTAGCTTGAACTCAGTATTCCGGCGCCCGAGGGGTTAAACGGAACGGGATTTCGGCTGAAATCCTTCAGCCGGCATCCTGTGACAACGCCAGGGGGGGTCATGTGACCCCCCCGTGTCGGCGATCGCAGCAAACCGCAGGTCAATTCAGACCTGCAGTTTGCTGCGCTTTTTGCAGTTTCTGATGCCCGCGGTCCCTGACCGCGGGGATCAGAAACTTTTGAGTGCCTATAATCAATATTTTTCACCCCCCCCCTGCACCCCTGCACGATTTTATGCCGGCGGGTGGTGCGGGGGTGGGTGTCGCATGCGGTGGGGGCAGTGCGGGAGGCGGGCGGTGCGGCAGGCGGGATCGCGATCCCCCGCCCGCCTCCCCATGAATGATCGTTGGCTTCTAGTGGTTATACCAGGGTGCCAGCACATTGCTGGCACCCTGGTATAAACGGCTGACATCTGTGAAGATGTCAGCCGTTTAACCCTTTCCATACCGCGGTCCGTACGGACCGCTGTATGGAAAAAGTTAACTGTCGTCGGTCAGGGAGCTCCCTCCCTCTCCATCGGGGGGCTGCTGTGCCTTTGCAGCCCCCCGATGGAGAGGGAGAGAGCCCCCAGAGAGCCCCCCTCAGCCCTGTGCTTACCCTTCCCCGTCTGCGAAGTTCTGAGCAGACGGGGAAGGTTCCCATGGCAACAGGACGCCTGCTCAGGCGTCCTGCTGTCCATGGTGCTGAACAGATCTATGCTGAAAGCATAGATCTGTTCAGTGTAAGTAAAATACAGTATAGAACAATATATATTGTACTGTACTGTATTATACAGACATCAGACCCACTGGATCTTCCAGAACCAAGTGGGTCTGGGTCAAAAAAAAAGTTGAAAAAAGTGAAAAAAGTTAAGATAAAAAAAAAAACATTCATCACTGAATAAAAATAAAAAAAATAAAAATACACTACACATGTTTGGTATCGCCGCGTCCGTAACGACCTGATCTATAAAACGGTCATGTTACTTTCCCCGCACGGTGAACACCATAAAAATAAAAAAATAAAAACTATGAGAAAATTGAAATTTTGCCCACCTTACTTCCCAAAAAAGGTAATAAAAGTGATCAAAAAAGTCACATGTACGCCAAAATAGTACCAATCAAACCGTCATCTCATCCCGCAAAAATCATACCTTACCCAAGATAATCGCCCAAAAACTGAAAAAACTATGGCTCTCAGACTAAAGAAACACTAAAACATGATTTTATTTGTTTCAAAAATGAAATCATTGTGTAAAACTTACATAAATAAAAATAAAGTATACATATTAGGTATCGCCGCGTCCGTATCGACCGGCTCTATAAGAATATCACATTATCTAACCCCTCAGGTGACCACCGTAAAAAATAAAAAATAAAAACGGTGTAAAAAAAGCCATTTTTTGTCATCTTACGTCACAAAAAGTGTAATAACAAGCGATCAAAAAGTCATATGCACCCCAAAATAGTGCCAATTAAACCGTCATCTCATCCCGCAAAAAATGAGACCCTACTCAAGATAATCGCCCAAAAACTGAAAAAACTATGGCTCTTAGACTATGGAGACACTAAAACTTTTTTTGGTTTTAAAAATGAAGTTATTGTATAAAACTTACATAAATAAAAAAAAAGGTATACATATTAGGTATCACCGCGTCCGTGACAACCTGCTCTATAAAATTACCACATGATCTAACCTGTCAGATGAATGTTGTAAATAACAAAAAAAAAAAAAACGTGCCAAAAATTTCTTGTTACCTTGCCGCACAAAAAGTGTAATATAGAGCAACCAAAAATCATATGTACCCTAAACTAGTACCAACAAAGCTGCCACCTTATTCCGTACTTTCTAAAATGGGGTCACTTTTTTGGAGTTTCTACTCTAGGGGTGCATCAGGGGGGCTTCAAATGGGACATGGTGTCAAAAAAACCAGTCCAGCAAAACCTGCCTTCCAAAAACCGTATGGCATTCCTTTCCTTCTGCGCCCTGCCGTGTGCCCGTACAGCGGTTTACGACCACATATGGGGTGTTTCTGTAAACTACAGAATCAGGTCCATAAATAATGAGTTTTGTTTGGCTGTTAACCCTTGCTTTGTTACTGGAAAAAAAATATTAAAATGGAAAATCTGCCAAAAAAGTGAAATTTTGAAATTGTATCTCTATTTTCCATTAAATCTTGTGCAACACCTAAAGGGTTAACAAAGTTTGTAAAATCTGTTTTGAATACCTTGAGGGGTGTAGTTTCTTAGATGGGGTCACTTTTATGGAGTTTCTACTCTAGGGGTGCATCAGGGGGGCTTCAAATGGGACATGGTGTCAAAAAAACAGTCCAGCAAAATCTGGCTTCCAAAAACCATACGGCGCACCTTTCACTCTACGCCCCGCTGTGTGGCCGTACAGTAGTTTACGGCCACATATGGGGTGTTTCTGTAAACGGCAGAGTCAGGGCAATAAAGATACAGTCTTGTTTGGCTGTTAACCCTTGCTTTGTTAGTGGAAAAAATGGGTTAAAATGGAAAATTAGGCAAAAAAATGAAATTCTCAAATTTCATCCCCATTTGCCAATAACTCTTGTGCAACACCTAAAGGGTTAACAAAGTTTGTAAAATCAGTTTTGAATACCTTGAGGGGTGTAGTTTCTTAGATGGGGTCACTTTTATGGAGTTTCTACTCTAGGGGTGCATCAGGGGGCTTCAAATGGGACATGGTGTCAAAAAAACAGTCCAGCAAAATCAGCCCTCCAAAAACCAAACGGCGCACCTTTCACTCTACGCCCTACTGTGTGCCCGTACAGTAGTTTACGGCCACATATGGGGTGTTTCTGTAAACGGCAGAGTCAGGGCAATAAAGATACAGTCTTGTTTAGCTGTTAACCCTTGCTTTGTTAGTGGAAAAAATGGGTTAAAATGGAAAATTAGGCAAAAAAATGAAATTCTCAAATTTCATCCCCATTTGCCAATAACTCTTGTGCAATACCTAAAGGGTTAACAAAGCTTGTAAAATCAGTTTTGAATACCTTGAGGGGTGTAGTTTATAGAATGGGGTCATTTTTGGGCGGTTTCTATTATGTAAGCCTCGCAAAGTGACTTCAGACCTGTAGTGGTCCCTAAAAATTTGGTTTTTGTAAATTTCTGAAAAATTTCAAGATTTGCTTCTAAACTTCTAAGCCTTATAACATCCCCAAAAAATAAAATATCAATCCCAAAATGCTACAAACATGAAGTAGACATATGGGGAATGTAAAGTCATCAAAATTTTTGGGGGTATTACTATGTATTACAGAAGTAGAGAAACTGAAACTTTGAAATTTGCAAATTTTTCAAAATTTTTGGTAAATATGGTATTTTTTTATGCAAAAAAATTAACTTTTTTGACCCAATTTTAGCAGTGTCATGAAGTACAATATGTGACGAAAAAACAATCTCAGAACGGCCTGGATAAGTCAAAGCGTTTTAAAGTTATCAGCACTTAAAGTGACACTGGTCAGATTTGCAAAAAATGGCCAAGTCCTTAAGGTGAAATAGGGCTGAGTCCTTAAGGGGTTAAGGGGTTAATAGGGTTGATCATGATGACAGATGATTTTAAAGTGTTACACAGTTCCCGTGCAAATGAAAACTTTGTCTGTGTTCCACCGATGTCTTTGATGGAACGCACGGCCATCTTAATGGGATCACGTGAGCAGTCAAGTGACCCAGGCACTTCCGGTTTGAACGCGTGTTACCGCGATGCTTTGCCGCTGAACACGCTAGTGTACGCTCTATCTTACACCTGCACTTTTTGCTGTTTGAAAGTGAGTATATGTTTTATGTACAGCACTTCACTGTGTACCTATTTTAAATAGTACATCCTAAGTATGGGAGTTAATAAATAGGGGGATTGATGGCAGGAATTCTTCACCCAATAGTAGTATATTTGCCGGTCACCTGACCGGAATGGGCGGCCTAGTACCCGGAATCCACCAATGGGATTAGGACCCGCCTAAAATTAGACATTTAAATGTGAGTGCATTCCATGGACTAAACAGAGCTGTATCATTTGCCCCTGGAGCCCCCCAGCCATGCATTTGGATCTGTGAGAGGATGATTCCTACCTTATTCAACAGATAAGTGTGGCTATGTGGTCTTTGTTTATTTGATGATCTATAGTGTATGCGAGCACCATACAGTTTTATCATTTGTGAGAACACCCTGTCACATTTGAGAAGATGACCCTTTTTCTATCTAACAGATAAGTGGTGGCTCTATGGTCTTTATCTACTAGATCATACTCTACCACGTGCAAACACCAGACTGTTCTATCATATGTTGATTCTGGTCCGCATATTTTATCAGACATCTGCGGGTCTGGGGCACACCAGTTTGTTTAGTTGTCCTTTGTATATCTTGTGTATTGTTGTTCTGGCATCTATTACCAGACTGATACCTATTGTCCCCTGACGAACCTTGTGTATTATAAGAGGAAACACTTGGGAACTCTATACGTTTTATCAGATAAGTGATGGGCTGCATAAGGACAGGTTAGCCAAGGCACGTGGACAGAGTACTACTACCATCAAGGTGTATCTCTGAGCTGAGCATATTCTTTTTAGGGTGAACATAGGGACAGACACTAGGTATCTTGACGTGTTGTCCCACGAATGCCACCCTAGCTAGCCACTAACCATTTTTGTTGTGTGAGCTCTTCTTGTTTTGCTGTACTACGGTTATTTTGGTCTTGCTTGGACCCTTTTTAACTAATGTATTTTAGTAGATATATTAAAAGTTAAGCTTTAGGTGTTGCCCTCAGTGATACCTATTATTATAGCAACTGTCTGCGAGATATTTTTCTGTGATTTTGAAAGCTTTGTCTGTATGAGGTAACTAATCTCTAGGCTTTTTTTTTATTTGTTTTAGGATGGAATTTGTAGGATTCTTAGGAGATCAATTAAATAATTCTACATCTAACAATAGCACTTTGTTTCCATAGTACATGTATTTTCTGTTTCAGTGTGAATGCTACTTTTCCAGAGATAAATAAGTCTAGACAAAGAATCTACAAAATGCAACAAAGTAATCATAAAACATTCCACTTTACCCACCAGTAATAATTGCTTTGGGACACTGAGCAGAAGAAACAAATATAGAATGCTTGCCATAAAACAAAACTGCCTAATGTCTATTAATGTAAATCACTATAAGGCTTAGAAATGATGAAGTTGATACTTCTGGTATCAAAAATAAGCACTAAACATTTAGAGGCAAAAACAGTGTATGTTATGCAAATCAAAAGCAAATGTCAGTGCTGAGTGGAAGGTATAAATTATTAAGAAGCCTGAATAGCACAAGAAGAATAAAAACAAACACCAAATACTGCGTTCAGCGTATGAATAATGAGGGTGCCTGTACCAACAGCTCGACTTGCCAAGTCTCCAAAGTCAAAAGTTCAGAAAGAATATTATTGATGTGATAAAACGTGGCGTGGTGGAAACACTTTGATCATCACGAGAGAGAAGAAATCATACCTCTAGTTTCCATGAAAGTAAAATATTAACTGAAAGATCTTTAAGTGTACATTCTGTGTTATAATAGAAAAATGTAAATACTTTCCAGAAGAATGCCTGATCCTGTGCTAATTAGGAAGATGGATGAAGAAAAATCACTGGAGGTCACAACCATGCTCAAGATTAAAGCATCCTACATCAATAGTAACCATATTTTAATATTAGTAAGATGTCTGAAATGTGCTTAGATGTAAAGATCACATACACATACACTCTACACCTTTAGGCAGGGCAAAATGCTTCTGATTTCCTCAAAGGGCTTTCCTGTTATCTGAGTGTAAAAGTCATACTGAAACTACCCTTCCCCTTCGTTCAAATTAGACATGGTAAGCCAGATGGGTAGATAACCACCGCTGCCCTCAAGGCAATGGTCGTAATGCAAACCTCATATTAACACCTATAATTCCAGCATCACAGTTTTCCCTACCGTAACAGATTGACTGTAGTGCCCATTGTGTCAGCTTCATAGTAAAATACAAGACACCATGTAATCATGCTTTCCCTCCTCTACTGTTAGTAGCCAGGAAGTAACATGATCGCAGCCTTAGATAGCTATAGGTACTGTATCTCTCAATGTCCCCTTAAAAAAACATGAACATTTGTTCAATGGGGAGGAAGGAACTACCTGTTGGTAGATGCCTCTGGCAGCAGTTTATCTCCTGTGCCAATATAAGAAATCCAGCATGTCCAATTGTTTTTTCAAAAAGTGATATTTTTTTAACTCAATAGTCACAGAAAATTAATTTCTTTTAGAATTTTGGTAAAATTATGCCACTGAAAATTAAATAAAAAACATTGTCCTTCTATAGCAGTCAACACAAATGAGAAGACCTTCTATATAGATATGTACTTGATTTTCAGTTTACTGCTGCTCTGAGGGGAAGATGATATCTGAAGGGTAATCCTCATTATAATATGTAGAATTGGGATAATAGTATTACACCTCTATTTTCCTCTTGATAGGCCTAGATTAAGATGCTGTCATGAATAAAGAGGTAAGAAAGAAAAACAGAGTCACCATCTGGGACCACCACCAAGAGATGCAGCAAGCCCAGCAGAGGGAGGAGGATAGGAGGGGTAGTAGTAGCAATAATGAAGGTTGTAATAGTCACTTTTTCTTCCCTTAAAAGCACGCCCTGGTTTGGGGTTAGGGTGCCCTTGGTGATGATGAATTCTAAGTTGCAAGGCAGAGTCCCCTAAATGATGTGACAGCAATGTAGGTTTTGGTGCACACAATGATGAGTCCAAGTTTTATACAACAACTCCACTCTACTTTTCTGAGGCAGTTCAATAAATGGTACACATAGGCACTGATCACATTATGCACAGTCTTTACAGTTGGCATATGCAGTTCCCAAGACTATTCCAGGAATTTGCAAATTACCGCTCTCACGCTAATTTTATGGTATCTCTGCAATATCCTCAGAGGAATATAGTCTCTGAACATAGGGCCCTATTGTCCTTTTGTTATGATAGGGAATCTGAAGCTTATTGCACCCACCAGTATGCAGTGAATCTGTAGCTACAATGTAGAATGTAGATGTGTTACCTTTCTCTGACAAATACTCTGCACTTTTCCTTATGTGACCGCAATATACATAGTACCATATGTCAGGATAATTATAGGCCCGAAATGAATCAAACATGAATTGCTATGTTAAATAGTGTGGCATCTGCCATTTTGTGATATGTCCACCATTTTGTGTGAGCTTATGTAAAAGCCACACGTTCCTAAAGTGTATTCTTATATTTTTCTCTATAATTATACTAGTTCGGGGGAGTACTTGCTTCATTACAGATTTATGCTTAACCACCTCCGGACCGCCTAACGCAGATTCGCGTTCCGGAGGTGGCAGCGCTGCGCACAATCACGCATATACGCGTCATCTCGCGAGACGCGAGATTTCGCTCCAAGCCGGCCCGCGCATGCGCATCGCGGGCCGGCAAAAGTTAAAGAACAATTTCGTCACCAGCCTGCCAGCAACGATCATTGGCTGGCAGGCTGGCGATTTTCAAAAAATCCAATCACAAGTCATATAACAGATCATATTAGTAAATATGATCTGTTATATGGCTTCTCTGCTTCTCTGCTGGTCCTTTTCGTCGGTTGGATCCAGCAGAGAAGCAGACTGAACTGTAAGTACACCAAACACTACACCTTAGCCCCAGATCACCCACCTGCACCCCAATTAACCCTTTGATCACCCCTTTGATCGCCCCTGTCAATCACCAGTGAAAGGAAAAAAAGTGATCAGTGTAAACTAGTATTGGCTGTTAGGTTTTAGGGATAGTTTAGGCCCCTTGGTTAGGTAGTTTAGCGTGAGTTAGCGCCCAGCCCACCGCACCGCAGTCACTTATTCGCTGTTTAGCGTATCGCTAATCAGCATTTGTACTTTTATAGTATCTGTAAGTGATCAAAACTGATCACGGTCAGATCTATAATTGTATTAGTGTCACCTTAGCTTGCCCTCCACCCAAAACGCAGTGTTTGCCCGATCAGGCCTGATCGGTCACCCACACGTGCGTTCACCCACGCCCGCCCCACCGCAGTGACAAAAAATATATTTTTTTTTGATCACTGCACATTCATTTTACACGCACTGCGGCGATAAAAAAATCTGTTTTGATATTTTTTATCAACCGCAGCGGCCTCCGGTACTTCGCTAGCCTCCCCTTTGTAAGACAGGCTTGCTTTTTTTTCTTGGGTAGTCTCAGGGAATACCCCTAAATTTAGTAGTCCAAAATGTCAAACAGGGGGTATTCTTCTGAAGAGGCCTACAGGATTCTGACCCAGTCGGATGAGGAGTGGGAACCCTCATCTGACGAATCTAGCGGGTCAGAATATGAACCTGTGGAAAGCAGTGGCTCTCTGACCAAAAGTTCGGACGAGGAGGTTGAGGTCCCTGGCAGCACCAGGCGTACCCGGCCCCGTGTCGCTAGACCACAGGTTATGCAGGATCCGCTTCAAGAGCAGCAGAGTGGGGCTGTCGCTGCCGGATCACGTGGTGAGGCATACACCAGCAGCGCAGCCCTCCCTGGACCTAGTACCAGCACTGCCGTACAACATGGTGACGTGGCGAGCACCAGAAGGGCAGTTGAAGCTGGTACGGTGGCACGTGCACTAGTTACCCCGTCGCAGCCACCGCACAGACAGGCCCGTAGAGCCCCTAGAATCCCTGAGGTGCTGGCAAACCCTGATTGGCAGTCACCAACTTCAGCCGCACCTGTAGTTCCCCCTTTCACCGCCCAGTCTGGAGTTCGGGTTGAGACGGCTCAAATCGGTTCGGCCCTGGGATTTTTTGACCTGTTCTTGACTGCGGAGCTCTTGGACTTAGTCGTGGCAGAGACCAACCAGTATGCCACACAATTTATATCCGCCAACCCGGGAAGCTTTTATGCCCAGCCTTTCCGGTGGAAACCAGTCCAAGTTTCCGAACTTAAAATTTTTTTGGGCCTTCTCCTCAACATGGGCCTGACAAAAAAGCATGAATTGCGGTCATATTGGTCCACGAACCCGATTCATCACATGCCCATGTTCTCTGCTGCTATGTCAAGGGCACGATTTGAGGCCATCCTCCGTTTCCTGCATTTTAGCGACAACACCACCTCCCGTCCCAGAGGCCACCCAGCTTTTGACCGGCTCCACAAAATTCGGCCCCTCATAGACCATTTCAACCAGAAATTTGCAGATTTGTATACCCCCGAGCAAAACATCTGCGTAGACGAGTCCCTAATACATTTTACCGGGCGCCTTGGCTTCAAACAATACATCCCAAGCAAGCGTGCCCGGTATGGGGTCAAATTGTATAAGCTCTGTGAAAGGGCCACAGGCTATACCTACAAATTTCGGATCTATGAGGGAAAAGATCAGACCCTGGAGCCGGTCGGTTGCCCTGACTACCTGGGGAGCAGTGGGAAGACAGTCTGGGACTTGGTGTCACCCTTATTCGGCAAGGGGTACCATCTTTATGTGGACAATTTTTACACAAGTGTGGCCCTCTTTAGGCATTTGTTTCTAGAACGGATTTGCGCCTGTGGCACCGCGCGAACTAGTCGCGTGGGCTTCCCCCAACGGCTTGTAACTACCCGTCTTGCAAGGGGGGAGAGGGCTGCCTTGTGTAACGAAGAACTGCTCGCGGTGAAATG
This sequence comes from Bufo bufo, assembly GCF_905171765.1. Lineage (NCBI taxonomy): Eukaryota > Metazoa > Chordata > Amphibia > Anura > Bufonidae > Bufo > Bufo bufo. The sequence goes on from NC_053391.1 coordinate 396,399,454, forward strand.
GAGAGACAAGCGTGACGTTTACATGCTCTCCTCCATTCACGCAGACACGACAATCCAAATTGAGCGAGCAACCCGTGTCATTGAAAAGCCCCTCTGTGTCCACGACTATAATGCGCTCATGGGAGGGGTGGACTTCAATGACCAGATGTTGTCTCCGTATTTAGTTTCCCGCAGAACCAGACGCTGGTATAAGAAGGTGTCTGTATATTTAATTCAATTGGCGCTCTACAATAGTTTTGTTCTCTACAGTAAGGCTGGGAGAACAGGATCCTTCCTCAAATTCCAGGAAGAGATCATCGAGAACCTCCTATATCCAGGAGGTTCCGTGGCCCCATCCACCAGTGTAGTTAGCCGTCTACACGAGCGACATTTCCCCAGTGTCGTTCCTGGTACCTCAACCCAACCGTCACCCCGAAAAAGATGTCGTGTCTGTAGCAGGAGTGGAATAAGGCGTGACACCCGCTATTTCTGTCCTGACTGTCCTGACCACCCTGCCCTATGCTTTGGTGAGTGTTTCCGGAAGTACCACACACAGGTACACCTAGCATAGGGATTGCATCTCACAGGACAGGCACACAGGGCTATTAGGGCCCTTTTACTCTCAGCTGCTGCAAACCTCTCCTTTCACCTGGGATAAAGTGCATAACATACTTCGCCACATCTTTGGGCGATTTGCGCTTTGCACATTGTCCCATGGGGAAGGAGAGGTTTGTTCTATAAAGGTAAAAAAAACTAAACACATTGCAAAATTTTACAACTGAAAGTGAAAAATGTCATTTTTTTGCAAAAAAATCGTTAAATTTCGATTAATAACAAAAAAAGTAAAAATGTCAGCAGCAAAGAAATACCACCAAATGAAAGCTCTATTAGTGAGAAGAAAAGGAGGTAAAATTCATTTGGGTGGTAAGTTGCATGACCGAGCAATAAACGGTGAAAGTAGTGTAGGTCAGAAGTGTAAAAAGTGGCCTGGTCTTTCAGGGTGTTTAAGCACTGGGGGCTGAGGTGGTTAAAGACAAGATATTTATCCATATATCCTAGTTATAGTGGATTTGATTATATACATATATGTATCTATAAAAGGCCATATTCTTATTTATTCAAAGATGGCCGAAAGAGGTTCATGAAAGTTCAGTATGTATAAGGTTCATATTAAATACAGAGAGCATTGTTCATTAAAAGTTATTATCACAGATGTAGGTTTATCTGAAGGGAGTGATCTTACCTCATTACAGGGCTATGAGGGAGGTAGCACTGTTTCATGAAAGACATCTGGTGTGTATGTTTATTTATATAATCGTAAGTATAGCGTTTGTATACATATAGTGGATTTATTTAGTTTTAGCATAAAGGAATTGATAAATCATATATATACCGTATTTTTCGCCCTATAAGTCACACCGGCCCATAAGACGCACCTAGGTTTTTGAGGAGGAAAATAAGAAATAAAAAATTGAACCAAAAGGTGTGCTTTTGGTGGGCTTTGAACTAATGGTAGCCTGTGAATGACACTATTATCGGGGATGAGTGGATAATGCACTGTTATGGGGGATCTGTGGCTGACACTGTTATGATCGTCTGTGGATGGCACTGTTATGGGGGTCTGTGGATGGCACTGTTATGGGCGTCTGTGGATGGCACTGTTATGGGGGTCTGTGGCTGACACTGTTATGGGCGTCTGTGGATGGCACTGTTATGGGGGTGTCTGTGGATGGCACTGTTATGAGCTCATCTGTGGATGGCATGACACTGCTATGGGGGGGATTTGTGGATGACAGATAAATAACATAAGAAATAAAAAATTGAACCAAAAGGTGTGCTTTTGGTGGGCTTTGAACTAATGGTAGCCTGTGAATGACACTATTATCGGGGATGAGTGGATAATGCACTGTTATGGGGGATCTGTGGCTGACACTGTTATGATCGTCTGTGGATGGCACTGTTATGGGGGTCTGTGGATGGCACATCTTATGTTATGTGTCATCCACAGATCCCCCCCATAACAGTGTCCCTGTGAATGACCCCCAATACAGGGGGTGGGGGCTGGCATCTACAGTAGTTTTGTGATGGCAGCGGGGCCCAGTGCAGTCATTGTATTCTATTGCACCGGGCCCAGCTCACTGTACTAATCGTATCTAACTGCAGGCAATGTTTAACTATAGAAAATCTTCAATCCAGCAGCCTGTACTTACGACCAAAGCAGGCAGGAGGCAGGAGGCTGAGCAGGCGGGCTGGCACTGGCAGTATAACTCACCATGTCACGTGCCCGTGCCGCCTGCTACATTCATAAAGTGAGCGGAGCAGGCGCGTGACGTAGTGAGTTACGCTGCCAGTGCCCGCCCGCCTAGCCTCCTGCCTCCTGCCTGCTATGGTCATAATTACAGGCTGCTGGATTGAAGATTTTCTATAGTTAAACATTGCCTGCAGTTAGATACGATTAGTACAATGAGCGGGGCCCGGTGAAATAGAATACAGTGACTGCACCGGGCCCCGTTGCCATTACAAAACAAGATGCCGGCCCCCAGCCCCTCCTCCCTCCTCGCTGATACACCTCCGACCGCACTGTGCAGCAAGCGGTCGGCGGTGTATCAGTGTAAACGGCAGCATTCGCCCCATAAGACGCACTGCTATTTTCCCCCCACTTTTGGGGGGGAAAAGTGCGTCTTTTAGGGCAAAAAATACGGTATATATATTCTATATTGGTACATGTTATAACAAGGTATTGAGAGATATATATATATATATATATATATATATATATATATATAGAATGAATAAAGACACCGCGGCACATCCGTTTAGTGAAAAAAGTGGGACCCTTTATTCACCCATGCATGGGTGAATAAAGGGTCCCACTTTTTTCACTAAACGGATGTGCCGCGGTGTCTTTCTTCATTCTACATTGCACACCTTGGTAAGGTGTTTCCACTGCTGGCACCCAGATATCTAATACTGAGGAGTGCTGCCTTGAACTTCCATTTCTATATATATATATATATATATATATATATATATATATATTTGATGCCATGTGTATCCCACTAAAAGAAAATGCATTCTTAAGATATATGGAAAGCATTTATGTTGGTTTTCTGCTAATGGGATTTACTCAGAGGGACTGATATTATTTTAACCTAGTCGTTTGGACAGTTAGAATATACTAACACACAGTGCAAGTGTAAGGCCCATTGTATTTCTTATCAAGCCCATAAATTCAAGAGTCTGGGAAACTCATGATGGTCCCACTAAGTCTGGGAAAATAGTTTCAGGGTGTCAAAGAAGTATCCCTCCTCATTGATATAGGTTACAAAGGTCAAAGGTATAATGTGTAGCATAATTCTGGAGTTAATATGTTACACAACAGTGCCACCTGGAGACAGGTGGATATCATGACACCATTCACAACAATATTGCATTCTGGGCAAATATGATCACATAGGATCATTACCATATGAGCACACCCATCCAACGTGATTGGAAAACCCTAATCTGGAAGGGTGTGATCATTTGATAAGTTTTTGGATAAGAAAGCACACATTGGAAAAAGGAGGAAAAAACAAGGAAAGAAAGAAAGAAAGAGGGGTCTATCAAGATGAAAGCCATGGCAAGACATGCGATGATGGACCACCCAGTATTCCTAGGAGCAGAAGTGAGATTCCTACTAGGACTTGGTAAGAGACACAAAGTATGATATTTCATTTTATTAAGATTAATTGGATAATGTGGATGAAATTATACCATCTAGATTGGCGAATAAACAAATAAATTAATTAATTGATCATCTTCATATTGAGATGTAGTCTTAGAATATTGTAAGGCTTCATTCTACTTGCAGAGGAATCAAGACTCATAATTTATCAAAGCATTAAATGATTGCTTATATATATTGATAGTAATATTCTTCGCCAAGCTAAGTGATGGATTCCCACAGGAAAGACTTGTTCCAAGTTCTTCCGATTTAAGATATACTAGCTTTGATCACAAGATCCCTGTTGTTTGTCTTAATAGTCTTACCAATAGTCATATGTGTGAAAATAGTCCAGGATGGGGCGGAAGGATACAGTTATCTCTTCTAAGTTATATCCTTGGATGGTGAAGGGTTAAATAGAATAAGCTATATGATCTGTATGAAGGACAGGATGCTGGGTGACATCATACTAAAGGGTGAATGTGTTTACATTAGCCTTATGTCCATATAGGGAATGGATTCTGCCCAGCAACAGTGAATATGTTCATATCTGTTTCCAATATGTGTGGATGTATGTCTATAAGAGGCTGGATTCTCAGAATTAAATCAGAACTGTTTCAGAAACACTGTCGGTGTGTATCATTGAGACAAGTCATCCAGGCGCCTGTATTTGGAGACAGAGGAGGAATCAGGGTGCATTCAGAAGCAGATTTCTTTCAGCTGGGGGCTCTGTCCGGGATAGAACATACAGCAAGTCGGTAAGTACGGAACATTCCTGTCTTTAACGACTAGGGACATTATGATGCTTTCCGAAAAACATACTGTTGTTTCTATTTTGAATCCACTTCAGACACACTGAAAGGAATAGTATCTATCTTTAGGCAAGATAGACTATAAATAGACTACTGGCCAAGTCTAACAGATAAATTCTTTAGGGAAGGATTTAAAAGAGGAATTCTTTTGGGAAGAATTCAAATATTGTCTGCACCCTGATTTCTCTTGTCACCCAATTTCTAATCGCTTCTTATCTGTCGCTTTCTTTATGCTCTCTTTTATGTTATGATGTTATAAAGCATTAAGTAATTTTTATGCTGAAGGTAAGCAAAGCAGCAAATGATACTGTGAAAACTGTACCAACTTTATTGTGTGTGTCCTGGATAACCGTAAGACGCCACACTATTCTGGCGAGGGGAAACCCGCTAACCCAGAAACTGGTGAACGCAAGTGACGGTTTGAAGGGATAATACTAACAGTCAGTTGAGAAGGAAGTTGAGCATAGGTATAAGTCCTCTCTAACCAGTTGACAGGAATTGTCGGAGCCTTTACGGTTCAGTACAGGCAGTCCTGGGGAGAGTTCAGCTCTGCTTCCGTCTCAATTAAGTTATAAGAAATGGGTGCAAAGCAAGGAAAGGTCTCTGCACCCCTTCCGTATATAAGAGAAACATGTAAGGATTATGTAGCCTGGGTCTGTGGGACTGATTATTATTTAGTTACTCCCTGGGTGGATAATATGGCAGGATGGACAGAGAGTATAAATTTGTTCCCTCAGGAAGGGGCTAATGACACCTTCCATATGGATATGGTAAAAGGGTTATGTTTGGGTGACACTGAAGCTTACCCATATTATGGTCCAGACCCCCAGTGGGACATGCAGTATATGAAGTTGGGAGGGGAAAATTGACTTACTTATATTGGTATGACAGACCAAATAAAAAGGTTAAGAAACAGAAGGCAGAGAACCAGGAGGGATATAAAAAGAAACATGAGTTAGAAAAAGAATTGACAAGCGGTTCACTTCAGAAGCCCCCTCCTCCCTATTTAGGAAATATCCCACAGATATATCCATCCCTTTCAAAAGATGACTTAGATTTACTGGCTGGATATACTGCTACCAATATCCAGCTCCCACAGCCAAATCCGCAGTTACCCCAACCTATGCCTAATCAGAGTGGTCAGGATCCAGCAGCTGGTGCTGTTGGTGATGGGAATGTCATAGCTCCCATGCGCCTTAGATCACAAAAGTATTTTCCCAAACCTGAACATATATCTCATCCTGATGAGGACAATGACCCTGAGGAACTGTTCCTTTTTATGACTGTAAGGGACACCTACTAGACCTAATAGAAACCTATTGAAGTAGATGATATTAATAAGATTGTTAAACACTGCCCTAAACCCTCTTCATCTTCATCTGGGACATTTCATTATTTGAAGAGAGCTTGTAAAGGGAGATGTCTAACTCAGGAGGATATGCGCCTTGTAATAGATGGGATCGTTGGGCACAATTCCCCCTGGGATTGGAGTAAGGTCCGTTCTATAAGCACTATAGAACCCTCGACTCGCCAGCTAGAAATGATAAATTAAATACTGAGGCAGGCATAGACACAATGTGGGAAGAAATTAAGTGTGAAATGGAGAAGTGTTTTCAGATTAGGTCCTCGTTGCCGACTGCTGTAGCCTGTAAACAAAAATCAGGAGAGTCTGTTATAGACTTTTGGAAGAGGTTTAATGAAGTTTGGACTCTGGAGGCAGGAATGAGTATTCAGGATAATATGCATTCTATGCTCATTCAGACTTTCCTTACCAACCTACAGCCACATCTCCAGCTTACTGTTAAACAAATGATCTCCGAATGGCCTGGTCTTAATAAAGATCAATTTCAAAATAAGTTAATGGAGAAAGATGCGGCAGGTTGTTTTGAAATGGTAGGACCTAAAGAGGCCCATTACCAAACTCAGGATAGGAATTGTCCCTCAAATCAGCCCAATAGGGGAAGTGGCAGAAGAACTCATCACAAACCACTATAAGGAATCACCACTGATTGTGTTAACCATAGAGGGACGTCCACTCCCTTTTCTTGTGGATTCTGGTGCTACTAGTAGTACTATATGTGAGGATTATTATAGTGGTCCAAGAGAGAATGCTGAGCCCTCTGTGGGAATTAATGGGATACTGACCAGATCTTGTGGAACTCCTCCCCTCTCAATTCAACATCCATACAAGCACCAGTCCATGTTCACACACAGTTTTGGGATCATTCCAAATTGTCCTGTGAATTTATTAGGGAGAGATTTGTTTGTTCTGTTAAAGTTGCAGTTGGGGATTAGCAAGACGGGACACCTACATGTCACATCCTCAGTTATGCCCATTCATGTACCAAAGGATAATTGTTTTTTATATTTGGAATGCCAACCTCAGGATCCGCTACTTGATCCGATTCCTCCTGAGGTTTGGGCAAATACTGACCAAGATGTTGGCCTTATCTCTTGTACACCATGTAAGGCAATGCTTAAGCCCGGTGCTGCACCTGTTTACATTAAAAAATACCCCCTTTCACCAGAAAAAGAAAAGGGGATTGAGTCTATGTTGATGGAATTCCTAGTGCAGGGGTTATTGAGGAAATTATTTCCCCCTATAATACACCTATCAACCTAGTGAGAAAGGCAGATAATACCTTTAGGGTTGTCCAGGATCTTAGAGCGGTAAATGCACAGATCATACCCATAGCCCCTGTTGTTCTAGATGTACCATCTCTGCTATCAGCTATTCCTGCCCATGCAGAGTTTTTCTCTGTTATTGATTTAAAGAATGCATTTTTTCCTGTCCCAGTTGACAAGGAGACACAGACACTTTTTGCCTTTACATTTAAATTTCGCCAGGATACTTGGTGTAGAATGCCTCAGGGTTATGTAGACTCCCCAGTAGTCTACTCCATTGTCCTCCAAGTTACATTGCACCCTTGGACTGCCCCTCATGATTCTGTCCTTCTATAATATGTGGACGATCTCCTCATATGTAGTTCTACTCGGGAGGCCTGCCAAGCAGACTGTGTTAGTTTATTACTGTGGTTATGTGAAAGTGGTCACAAAGTTTCTAGGAAGAAATTACAATGGTGTATGGAAAGTGTTGAGTATTTAGGCTTTGTTCTCAGTAAAGCTGAGAGGAAAATCAGCCATGCCAGAATAACTGTCGTACTGGGTCTGCCCCGCCCACAAACCAAGAAAGACATGTTGACCTTTCTTGGCATGATTGGTTACTGCCGCCAATGGATTGCTGATTGTTCCTACTATGATAATATTCTGAGACAAGCCACTAATACTGATATGCCTGACTTCATTAAATGGTCTGAGGAAATGTTACAAGCTTTTAGTAATTTGAAATGTGCAATGGTTTCAAGTCCTGGTTTGGGCCTACCCGACTATGGCGTGATGTTTCACTTATTTGCCAGGGACAATTGCAAAACCGTGGCGGGGTCCTGACGCAAGATCATGGAGGCAAATTCCGCCCTGTTGCTTTTTTCTCAAAAGTGGTTTCCGTATAGGTTCAGGGCAGCCTGTGCTATGGTCGCTGAGATGGCCACACCTATCACCCTAGGTCATCCCACCACTCTGCATACCTCACACAATGTTCAGGCCCTATTGAGGAACATACATACACAACATATGTCAGCACAAAGACTGAGTGGATATGAAGTTTTGTTGCTATCTAATCCTCAACTTCATATCAAATACTCAACACCCACATTTGGTCCAATGGCTATACTGAATGCCCTACTTGGCTACAAGGGAGAGCAGGATGATTTGCCTCCTCCCCATGCATGTACTGAACTTATACATGAACATACCTCACCTAGGCCTGACTTACAGTCCACACCCATTGAAGGTGCACCTGATATTTTTGTGGATGGATCCTGTTCCCGCCCTAATGACAACACTTATCATGCAGGATACGCTGTGGTTCAACTCCCTAATGTTATATTGGAATCGAATCCTATACCTTTTCAGTCAGCCCAAGAAGCTGAACTGATTGCCCTCACTAGAGCTTGCTGTCTTTTTGAGGGGAGAGATGTAAATGTATACACCGATTCCAAGTATGCCTTTGGGGTTGTACATGATCATGGGGTAATCTGGCAGAGGAGAGGCTTCATAGCTGCAGATGGGAGACAAATTTCACATTCCACCCTAGTACATGATCTCCTGGCCGCCATCCAATTACCAAGCAAAGTTGCTATTATCCATTGTAAGGCTCATACTGGTCTCCAAACACACATATGGTCAACCAATATTAACCGGACAGAATGATATCAAAACATCGGACCCCCAAGGAGTCATAATAATCACCCAAAAAATGAAACTGACTTTCGTGTGTATGAAAATCCAAAAAGCTTTATTGTAAATATATATAAGCAGTACATACATGTATTATAAAACAGGCAGCACAAGGCGGGACACACAGATGAGGAGCAGGACCCAAGGAGAGGCCAGGAGATCAGTGCACAAAAATACAGGGAAAAAGAATACTAGCTGAAAGAGCATACCTCAGAGTCTCATAGCAGCAACGCCCCAAACACAATGCAACAGAGGCGATTGTGGAGACTGAGGTTAAGATGGAATGAACACAAAGGAACACAATTGAACATACCCTGAATGGTGCAAAGATCTCTCGGCCAACTCCTGACCCAACGCCGTTTCGCCAGTAGATCTGGCTTCTTCCGGGGATACGGAAACACATAAAAACATCTCCCCTATATAGTGCCCACACAGGTGTGTGGAAGATAATTAAGATTGCAGGACCTGAATGACGTCAGCACCAATGGAATTGGAGCCCCAGTACTTAAGAGCCAATCAATAGAACCAAAAGCACCTAATGGAGGCAGGACTAAGCTGACAGAGCGAGCATGTGAGCAAGCACATGACCGCAGTGTCAGAGGTGCATCATAAGACACGCCCTGACCATGCCATGAAAGCCAATCAGTGGCCCATGTAGTCATATGGAGGAGGAATCGGGGGCAGTGCAGTAGGTGCGGCCAAACGTCTGAGTGACAGCGGCACCAACAAAACATGAGGCCTCAAACTCCAAGGGGCGGAGGGATAGTGATGCGGCGATCACGCGTCACAGCACGCGACCGCAATGTCACGGGCGCCGCCAAGGCAACGCCCCCACTGCAAAACCACAAGCAGTGGTGGACGCCCCACCCCGGCAACGCAGGCAAGCCTTAGTGACGGAGCGGTCACGTGATGCGGCACACGACCGCGGCGGCACACTTAAGGCTACTTACACACTTGCGTTCAGAGCGGATCCGCCTGGTGTCTGCACAGACGGATCCGCTCCCACAATGCAGATGTTGGGATCCACTCAAAACGGATCCGTCTGCACCATAGCTCAGAAAAATTCCAAGTGTGAAAATTGGTCAGACGGACCTGTCGAGACCCCACACCGAAAGTCAATGGGGGACGGATCCGCTCGAAATCGCACCACATTGTGTCAACTTCAAACGGATCCGCACCCACCGACCCGCACTGCAAGTCCGGACGGATCCGTCTGGCTCCGCACGGCCAGGCAGACACCCGAACGCTGCAAGCTGCGCCCGGGTGTCCGCCCACTGAACAGAACGGAGGCCAGGCGGAGCCAACCTGATGCACTCCGAGCGGATCTGCATCCGCTCAGAATGCACTGGGGCTCCACGGATGCGGAACCCCGAACGCTAGTGTGAAAGCAGCCCAATGCGGATACACATACCAGCCCATAGACTCCTCTAAATATGGGCAGATGATCAAAATGCATGGAAACTTATTAAGTATAGGTCAGGGTAAAAAGTACCAGGCCAGTGGCTGGGAGCTGGACATGACGTAAGATGACATATTATACGAAAGCAAACAGTTAACCCCTCATTATCCTAATGGATGGCAGATAACTACATTGCGCTGTGGACAGGTGGATTACACCCCACCACACCGCGATGTTGTATTACGAGACCATGTTCAGACTCATTATAATCGCACCGTGTACAGTGTAAAAAGTGCGTACCATATATTATGAGGAGGAATAATGGCAAAAATGTCAGTATTCCAAGACAACAGCTGACTTAGTTTGACATAAAGTGCTAATGCATAAACCAGAAATAATATATATATACATAAATATTGACAGGAGCATCCAACCTTAGGGGTTGAATTATTACAATATTGGATCATACACAATTGCTGGGAAAATAAGTGCCAGTAGAGTACAAATTCGATTATAATAAAACACACTCAAGATAATTATATACTTAAAAAAGGGAAGAGAGGCGCAAGTGAAAAGAGTGCTCGGTGCAGTGATGGAAAGAAAAGGAGACAGAAGAAAACTATAAAATTATACATCATGGTGAAAATATATGGTCGGAACATCTCGAAAAAAGGGGAGTTATTGTGTAATATTGATGGAACAATCGTAGTTGTATAACCAGCATATGGCCCGGGGAAGTCCAGAATGTATCCAAAAGGCACCATGCACAAAGACATAACTCTGTATGGAACCATGACTCCACTGGAATGGTCCTCCACTGCCACAGACGTCATCGGTAGTGCTAAAGATAAATCAAGAAAGCACAGTACGTTAAAAAACAGGGGAATGACAGACAAAAAATTTAAAACATGGGACCCAGGATGAGCATAGGGACCCCAAGGGGACTCAAAAACAGGGAATATTATTAAGGACATCCATCACGGGATGTGTCAGTTATAGAAAAGGAGAAAAGGAGAGGTCCTCATTTAACCCCCTAGGTGTCATGCTGTCTAATTCGTGAATCCAGCGTACTTCTTTTTGCGCCAAGATCTTCCTCCAGTTACCACCGGTGTCAATGTACACCCTATCGATCCCACAGATTCTAAATTGCGAACTATCACAATTGTGAAACAATTTAAAATGTTTGGGAAGCGTTTTTAGTAGGGTCACATAATTTTCATCTTTGGCAGCCTCAATACCCAGGACGTGTTCTCGTATCCTCCTCTTGAGCTCCCTGGATGTCAACCCAACATAAATGCGTTGGCATGGACACTTCCCCACATATATCACACCTGGAGTATTATAGGTGATAGTATGTGTGATAGTGTATTTGTAACGGACCGTTTCAGCAGACAAGGGGTTAAAATCCGTTTAAGCGATAAGCCCCTTTCTGAGAGACAGGCACAGCTACTGCAGGATACACCAAACTCCCGAACTGGATACAAAGTAGCACTCCAAACTGGAACCTCACGAATAGCTGCTAGCAGACGAACAGGAATCAGCTTACACTTCTGGCAATCGGTCTTCTAACAGCATACAGCGAATCCCCCCAATAACGAGACAAGGCTCCGTGTTGAGGGTCAAGCAGTGGTCTGACTGTACTTCACGTACAGCCTCTTTTATTCATAAACCACAAACATAGTACTGCCCACAGGGGTTTGAAATACAACCAATCAGTAATTTACAACACATACAATGTAACTACAGCAACCAATCATTCACGCCCCCAGAGGACCAGAATGAAGACTGTGACATAGGACAAATACAACATATCCCCACAATGCATCATGGTCTCCTCCTCTCTGTCCCGGAGACAACCTGAGGAGCAATCCAATTATCTCTGAGGACAAAGGGAGATCGCCAATACACATGTGAGGACAACAGAACAGACATCACCATTTAAACACACAATGGGACAATGGCACAATAGAAACACACCCAGCATTTTCCTCCCAAGCTGACAAGTTACACTTATTATAAATTGTTACAACTTTGTGAGTTTACATTGGCCATACATATAACTTACATCAATTTAAACAGTATAACTAGGGGACAAACCTATCCAAAATTCACTTGAATCGGTTCAGGGGTTTAAAAGTTAGTATATGGCCCATAATCCTGGGGCAAGAGGCCAGCAGCCAGTCCTCTCCAAAACCCAGTGGCGAGGTCGGTTTTGCCACAGTATTGTTTACTGTTGGTGAATGGATTGCTAAAGGAAGTAGTCCTGTCGACATTGGGGCATGCCACGCACCTCCCGCATGGGGTACATCCCCACTTGGAACCTTTTGAGTCTGGATTCAATTTGGTCTGATGACCTGGATGGTAACTGTTTACCAACAGATCCTTAAGATTTTTGGTGCGTCTGTACGTGATGGAAGGGCAGGTAGGTAAGATTTTTGCCAAAATGGGGTCTAATTGTAGGACCTCCCAGTACTTGGCTAGTGTACCTCGGATTGATTTCCACTGCAGGTTAAATGAGGTGATAAACCGTACCTTGTGCACTGGATTGCGTCGTTTGCGGTTGTATGCCAAAAGAGGATCTCTCTGCACTTGTTTCGCCTTCTGGTGACACTGTTTGATGTTCACTGCTGAATATCCACGATCCGAGAATCTTTGTTGCAGGTCCTGAGACTGACTGTTGAATGCCTCTTCCGTCGAGCAGATTCTCCTAGCCCTTAAGAACTGGCCATATGGGATGCTACGGATAAGGCTCTGCGGATGGCAAGACTGCGCGTGTAGGACAGAATTGGTGGACGTTGCCTTGCGAAATAGGTCTGTCGATATCCTGCCGGACTGGTCTACACGGATCTGTACATCGAGAAAGTCGAGGTACGTCTTGTTGATCCTAGATGTTAATACAATATTACGGTTATTGCGATTAAGCAACCCCACCAACTCAGTGAATCCAGATTGTGGGCCCTGCCACACAACGAAGATATCATCGATGTAGCGGGCCCACATCTGGATTCCGCCGATGTCACCATAGACCTCCGCAAGGAAGACCTCCCTCTCCCACAGCCCCAGGAACAGGCAGGCATAGGACGGCAACAGGCCGCCCCCATGGCCGTTCCCTGGAGCTGTAGGTAGAAGGCGTCCCCAAAAAGAAAGAAATTATGCGTTAAGACAAACTCAAGGAGCTCAACGACAAACTCACCCAAATCGTCCTCGATGTTGGACATGGTTAAAAAGAACCGGACCGCCTCCAAGCCATCCCTATGGCGGATACTGGTATATAGTGATTCAACGTCGCATGAGGCGATCCACATATCCAGTTCAAGATGAAGATCGTTCAAACGCGTAAAAAATCGGTTGTGTCTTTGACAAATGATGGGAGTTGTTCTACAAGTGGCTGTAAAATAAAGTCAATGTATTTGCACGCTGGTTCACACAAGTTCCCCTTCCCTGATACTATGGATACACTTTTGGATATTCGGGAATGAGGCTTATAGCTTGTTTTTTTGTGATGATACCATTCGCTTCTGCACGTTGTACCAAGGCACCCAATTCTCGTTTATATTGATCACTCGGGTTAAAGGTCAGGCGTTTGTAGCAGGTGGAATCTCTAAGTTGTCTGTGAGCTTCTTTCTCATATGCATCACGGGGCCACACCACCACATTACCGCCTTTATCGGCGGGTTTAATCACCACCTCCTTCATTTTTTGCAGCTCTTTAACGGCCCTTCGCTGTGTGAAGGTCAGATTGTTAAACTTAGTGGGATAGGAGGCCGAGATCTTATGAAGATCTCGAGTGACCAACTGTACGAATGCCTGAATATTGGGGTACAGGCTAAAGGCTGGAAACCTAGTTACTTTTGGTAGGAGGGAGGAAGGAAACTTACCACGCGGCCCAATTGTCCCTGGTTCTTGTTCCTCCATCAGTTCCTCCAAAATGGTAACCGCCTATATTTCTTGTGGCGTGGTAAGGGTTGCTTGTGGTACATCTCTCGTAAAAAACATTCTTTTAAAAATCAGCATGCGAGCAAAGAGATTAAGATCTTTAACTATTGTAAAACAATCAAAATAATCAGATGGCACAAATGATAGACCAAGACTAAGTACCTCTAATTGTGCTCTAGACAATTCTGTATTTGATAGATTAATTACCTTGGGGTTGGTGACAGATGTTGAGTTATCAGCATTGCGCTTAGGATCATTTTGTTTCTGATGTGTCGGGGATGCCTCCCTCTTCATTCTGCGGCTTGGATATCGTGTAGGTAACCGCACTGACTGATTAGAATCACCCCCCACGGACGTATTTGAGGACATAGAGCTGGATCTAGATCTGGACTCAGCCATTTATAGACGAAGTTGTTCTCATAGTCTAGTTTATCCCGTTGGAATTTTTTCCTTTTTTTCCGATTTGATTTGTTTTTCCCATATGTCGTATGAGTCTTGAATCTCTTTTTCCCATTTTTCATGTTCACCAGTGGACAATCGGGATACAAGTAGTTCAGTACTACATTGAATAACCGGTTCCAGCTCACATAGTGTTTTTTTGTTCAAATCAATGATAGCCTGTATCAGAGACCTGGAGCAGATGTTGCATGACTCCTCCCACTTTGTCAGGAAATCTGTGTCCTGGCTGTTGTAGGTGGGAAAAATTTGGATCCTTAGGCCTCTAGGGATATAATTGCATTTTAAATCATTTTCCAGGGATACCTGGTTCCACCAGGTCTTCACCTGTTTAAGATGGTATTTTTTGAGTTTGTTCTTGAGGTCCCGTATGTGCCGACCATCCACCTCCTCACCAGTGCTCCCACCATTGTTAAACAGATGTTCTGCCTGTGTGTGCCATAGAGCAGTGCGCGTCCGGAATTCCATCTCAAGTAAATGCTTGAGGATACAAAAATGCACTCTGAAGAAACAAAGGGCATACAATGGTCAACCAATATTAACCGGACAGAATGATATCAAAACATCGGACCCCCAAGGAGTCATAATAATCACCAAAAAAATGAAACTGACTTTCGTGTGTATGAAAATCCAAAAAGCTTTATTGTAAATATATATAAGCCGTACATACATGTATTATAAAACAGGCAGCACAAGGCGGGACACACAGATAAGGAGCAGGACCCAAGGAGAGGCCAGGAGATCAGTGCACAAAAATACAGGGAAAAAGAATACTAGCTGAAAGAGCATACCTCAGAGTCTCATAGCAGCAACGCCCCAAACACAATGCAACAGAGGCGATTGTGGAGACTGAGGTTAAGATGAAAGGAACACAAAGGAACACAATTGAACATACCCTGAATGGTGCAAAGATCTCTCGGCCAACTCCTGACCCAACACCGTTTCGCCAGTAGATCTGGCTTCTTCCGGGGATACGGAAACACATAAAAACATCTCCCCTATATAGTGCCCACACAGGTGTGTGGAAGATAATTAAGATTGCAGGACCTGAATGACGTCAGCACCAATGGAATTGGAGCCCCAGTACTTAAGAGCCAATCAGACGTTTGGCCGCACCTACTGCACTGCCCCCGATTCCTCCTCCATATGACTACATGGGCCACTGATTGGCTTTTCTGGCATGGTCAGGGCGTGTCTCATGATGCACCTCTGACACTGCGGTCATGTGCTTGCTCACATGCTCGCTCTGTCAGCTTAGTCCTGCCCCCATTAGGTGCTTTTGGTTCTATTGATTGGCTCTTAAGTACTGGGGCTCCAATTCCATTGGTGCTGACGTCATTCAGGTCCTGCAATCTAAATTATCTTCCACACACCTGTGTAGGCACTATATAGGGGAGATGTTTTTATGTGTTTCCGTATCCCCGGAAGAAGCCAGATCTACTGGCGAAACGGCGTTGGGTCAGGAGTTGGCCGAGAGATCTTTGCACCATTCAGGGTATGTTCAATTGTGTTCCTTTGTGTTCCTTCCATCTTAACCTCAGTCTCCACAATCGCCTCTGTTGCATTGTGTTTGGGGCGTTGCTGCTATGAGACTCTGAGGTATGTTCTTTCAGCTAGTATTCTTTTTCCCTGTATTTTTGTGCACTGATCTCCTGGCCTCTCCTTGGGTCCTGCTCCTTATCTGTGTGTCCCGCCTTGTGCTGCCTGTTTTATAATACATGTATGTACTGCTTATATATATTTACAATAAAGCTTTTTGGATTTTCATACACACGAATGTCAGTTTCATTTTTTTGGTGATTATTTTTCCAAACACACATAGCTAAAGGGAATGCCCTAGCTGATCAGGCAGCAAAAGAGGCTGCTATTAGAACAGCAGCAACAGTTCAAATGCCCTCCCTAGTTCCTTACAATCTTATGTTTCACTGTGTATTATATGTCTCAGAAACAATCCAAATAATTCAAAGAAGGCCCAACACCAGCATCTGAATTACCCGACTTCGTCATTCACTCACGTACAAATTGAGTTCACCCATATCCCAAAGACAGGAAGAAAGCAGGAGTATGCCCTTGTAATTGTGGATATTTTCTCTAGATGGCCGGAGGTCTTTCCTACCACCAATGAAACCACACAAATTGTGGTAAAAATTTTGTTACAAGAGATCATCCCCAGATGGGGGTGTCCTGTTCAAATTGACTCAGATAATAGCCCAGCTTAGGCGTCCAGGGTATGTAAGGAGCTTTCCAAAGCCCTTAGGATTGACTGGAAGTTTCACCTCCCTTATCACCCACAGAGTTCCGGGGTATTAGAAAGAATGAATAGAACAATTAAAGATAAGATAATGAAAATTAGTGGAGGCACATTCACTAATTGGAAAAAGTTCTTGCCTATAGCCCTAGCAGAAATTAGGATGCAGCTTAATAAGAATACTGGCTACTCACCATTTGAAGACCCTTCCCCACCCCTTGGGGTCCAAAGTTCCCTGTGATAGAAAAAGGGGATCTAGAAGTAGTACAGGCAGAATATGTGAGGAAACTTGTCGAAACTTTAGATCAAATGGAACGAGATGCTGCTCGTGCCTCTCCTTTCTCTCCACAGGAACCTACGTATCCTTTCCAACCAGGAGACGTGGTGATAGTCTAGCGCCTGGCAAAAGGACGAAAACAGACTGAGTTCCCGTTTGGACCACCCACCCAAGTGGTAGCAGTCACCAGAACAGCGATTCACACAGAAGAGGCTCCAATCTGGATTCACGCTAGCAGAGTGAAAAAGGTCCCTGAGGCTTCTTCTCCGGTGACAGACAAAGGCAAAGAGGGTGAAGCAGGTGTGAATTCCCTGAACAAAGAGGGGAGCTCAGAAGAAGTTTCCCTGAAAAGTGCCTTGCCACAGGCTAAAGATGATGACCCCACAATATTCTGGGACATTTGTTTGTCTGCTGATAATTATTAATCTTTGTGTTTTCTTGCCAGTCTGGCTTATTACTACATGTATTTATCACCCAGAGGAGATGAGTTTCTTCTGCGGTGCACCAAATAATCAGTCAGTATATAAAAGAGCTCAGGAGCAAGATCCCTTTGCTCTCGTCCCCTTTTATTCTGAACAGAATAGTATAGTCAGGATGGAAAATGCCCTAAATGTTAGTTAATTGTGCCTTAAAGACATACAGAGCCCACGGGATCTTATACAAACATGTGCTATTGCTGTGCCTACACCCGATGAATCCCTCCTTGAAGTCTGGTCGAAGGCTAACAATACACAATATTTTATTCACTTGTATGACTTCTGTGGGGAGTGTCAGAAATTAGGAAATAGTAGGGATAATATTAGAATAATTACTATTAATGTGACTGCAGCAGAGACTTATTTTACCCTTTCCCGGGATATGACTTTATATTGTGATGGTAGAGACATAAAAAGTGGATTACCTAAGAATAGTGTATATGATTATATTGACGACACCTGTAAAAAGAATAGTAGGCTTGCTAGCTCACTGAATAATTCCATGAGTTGTAATAAGACCATTGTGACTCCCAGTTTTATCTATAATATAATGCTCCCTAAGGGATGGTTTTTGTCTTGTGGTAACAGCACTTACAATTACATTCCTGCTAATGTTATTGGAGGTCCCTGTGCGTTATCCTGGCTGACTTTGGCCCTTCCCAGTCAACCCCCTATCAGGAGAGCTTACAGATCGGTTACCAAGACTTTATCAGAAGACTGTGACTCTACTTTACCCCTTCTCAGCTGTACAGAATATACAAGTTTAGGCGCCTCTATATTAGGAGTGCCTGGACTGGCTATATATAATACTCGTACTATAAATTCTATTGCATGTGACTTAGCTAAATCTCTGAATCATACCTCTATCGCTTTATCAGACATGCTTTTAGATATACAAGGCGTAAGAGGAGCAGTGCTAGAAACTAGATTTGCTGTGGATTATTTGTTACTTAAACATAATATAGGATGTCAAGATTTTAAAGGAATGTGTTGCTTTAATTTATCTGACCATTCCAGATCAATCCAGTCCCATATTCAAGCGTTACATGAAATTGCTAATAATATCAAGAAAGATGTTGATTCATCCTCTTGGTGGGACTGGTTATTGAGCTGGCTGCCGGATTTGAGTTGGTTGAGAACATTATTTATCAGTATTATAATTATAATTGCTTCCTTGATTGTCATATGTTGTTGTATCCAATGTATCCCTTCCCTCATACAGATGTTTTGTGTAATGTGTCCAAAACCCACAGACCCTGGACAATTATATGCTACTTACCTCTCTATGAGAGAAGGAAGATAAGTCATATTCATGACTTAAGAGGGGATTTAAGGGTTAAATAGAATAAGCTATATGATCTGTATCTATATGATACTAAAGGGTGAATGTGTTTACATTAGCCTTATGTACATATAGGGAATGGATTCTGCCCAGCAACAGTGAATATGTTCATATCTGTTTCCAATATGTGTGGATGTATGTCTATAAGAGGCTGGATTCTCAGAATTAAATCAGAACTGTTTCAGAAACACTGTCTGTGTGTATCATTGAGACAAGTTCTCCAGGCGCCTGTATTTGGAGACTGAGGAGGAATCAGGGTGCATTCAGAAGCAGATTTTTTTCAGATGGATTTGCCCATTCTCGAAATCATGTCATATGTAGTTGGTTAGAAAGGGGCGGAAAGTATTTAGTATTCCATATTGATGTCTAGGATTAGTCATGCCCATCCTGATATCATTAAGTTTCCTCTGAACAGAAGTGATATACAGTAAAGACCAAAAGTTTGGACACACCTTCTCATTCAAAGAGTTTTCTTTATTTTCATGACTATGAAGGCATCAAAACTATGAATTAACACATGTGGAATTATATACATAACAAACAAGTGTAAAACAACTGAAAATATGTCATATTTTAGGTTCTTCAAAGTAGCCACCTTTTGCTTTGATTACTGCTTTGCACACTCTTGGCATTCTCTTGATGAGCTTCAAGAGGTAGTCCCCTGAAATGGTCTTCCAACAGTCTTGAAGGAGTTCCCAGAGATGCTTAGCACTTGTTGGCCCTTTTGCCTTCACTCTGCGGTCCAGCTCACCCCAAACCATCTCGATTGGGTTCAGGTCCGGTGACTGTGGAGGCCAGGTAATCTGGCGCAGCACCCCATCACTCTCCTTCATGGTCAAATAGCCCTTACTTTCAACGTTTTCCCAATTTTTCAGCTGACTGACTGACTTTCATTTCTTAAAGTAATGATGGCCACTCGTTTTTCTTTACTTAGCTGCTTTTTTCTTGCCATAATAGAAATTCTAACAGTCTATTCAGTAGGACTATCAGCTGTGTATCCACCTGACTTCTCCTCAACGCAACTGATGGTCCCAACCCCATTTATAAGGCAAGAAATCCCACTTATTAAACCTGACAGGGCACACCTGTAAAGTGAAAATCATTTCAGGGGACTACCTCTTGAAGTTCATCAAGAGAATGCCAAGAGTGTGCAAAGCAGTAATCAAAGCAAAAGGTGGCTACTTTGAAGAACCTAGAATATTACATATTTTCAGTTGTTTCACACTTGTTTGTTATGTATATAATTCCACGTGTGGATGCCATAGTTTTGATGCCTTCAGTGTAAATCTACAATTTTCATAGTCATGAAAATAAAGAAAACTCTTTGAATGAGGTGTGTCCAAACTTTTGGTCTGTACTGTATATGACTTATGTTCCTATTTTGATATCCTAACCTAATAATAACTTTGTTATAATGTGACAAGTTATTTCCACTCAAATATAATGTTAAGCTTGTAATATTTTATATCAACGCTGAATATATTAATTTTCATATTCATTGTGTTTATTTACTTATTTATGTTTATAAGCTTGTAACCAATAAATCTGCATATTTTTATAATCATTAATGTCATCTCACGTCAAAAGAACTTATTATCTGAGGAAATAGTCAGACTCAGATGTGAATTGTATCGATTAGGTTATTCTACTGTACAATTCACCAGGTCATGATTGCAAGAATTTATGACAAATTATAAAAAAAAATTTTTTTCATGGTTAACTATTTTATTACCATAATTAATAATTCTTAATTTAATTATTACCGCTCGACATAAATGGAGGCACTGCTGAGATGATTGATAAGATGACATATTAATGATTAATTGTCATGTATATTGTTGCTGGCATTAGAATGCTACAGCCAGATCACGTTTACAACCCTTAGAAGGGCGTGGTCTATACATAGTCAATATTGCTGTCCTGGTACTGAAGGGGTTAAGCCCATACCAGAACCGCAGATAAGTTGTTGCAGTAAAGTGTTATTACACGAATGCAACCAGCGCATGATATGTAAATCAACTCAGGAGATGTTTGTCTATGCTAAACACAATGGCTGTTTTTGTATCGCCAAAACTTTTTTGTAAATTGTCCCAAGATAGGGAACATATGTAGGTCTAATTAGCCTAGGCGGTACAGGGTCCGGTTCTAGTCCTTTGTTTGACTCGGGAACCTTACTATTAATTCCTGGCCAGTTAACTCCCATAGTTGGAGATTTACCCCTATATATGTAATGGACTCAGATCACAGTAGTTGATTTTATTAAGTTCCCAGATTACAGGGAGGTTGAGTTTATTAGTTCAGGGCCTTACAGGATAAGGGTGCATTCACACGACCGTAAGTGTTTTGCAATCCGCAAATTGCGGATCTGCAAAACATGGATACCTGTCACCGCCAGTTCTGTGAGAAGGTCTAGCAGACGTTTTTCTCTACCTCTTGTATGACGTTCTTTGTTTTAGTTTCACTTTTCCTTCTGCCAGGTGTCACTTATTTAGACTAATCGTATTCCTTTATATTCCCTCCCATACTGCCTCACTTTGCGGTTTATACTACTTCTTGGATGAAGTGTTCACTGCTGGAGGCTGCTGCTGCTGTTTGCTCAGATAAGTCTTTTCCCTTATTGTGTTTCCTTGCTGGCTTGATTCTAGGTGACCCTGACTCTGTCCGTATTAAGTGCAGGGAGCCGGTGGTCGTGTCCCCTCACTATTATAGGGTTTTCAGGTGTCACACAGTCTTAGGTACGTGGGCATGCAATTTTCTACCATTGAGACCCTTGCATGTGCATAGCAGTCAGGGAGAGCTCTTAGGGTTTTAAAGGGCTCACCTATATGCTCCTTAGTTTGGGATCAAGCCAGTCGGTCATTTATTTATAAGTTACAGCTATCTGCAACTTCATCCGTGACAATACCGGCCATGTGCGTTCCGCAATTTGCGGACCGCACATGGCCAGCGCTATATAAAGAATGCCTAAGCTTGTCCGCAGTTTGCGGACAAGAATAGGACATGCTCTATCTTTTTTACAGGGCCACGGAATGGAACAACGGATGCGGACATGATATTTTACTGTGCAAGCCTTCTACAATTAATAATAGGGCCCAATACTGACCCCTGAGGTACCCCACTAGTGACAGTGACCCAATCTGAGTGTGTACCATTAATAACCACCCTCTTTTTTTTTATCACTGAGCCAGTTACTTACCCACACACAGACATTTTCTCCCAGTCCAAGCATTCTCATTTTATATACTAACCTTACAGTGTACAGTGTCAAATGCTTTGGAGAAGTCCAGATATATGATATCCATTGATTTGCCGCTGTAAAGTCTACAACTTACCTCCTCATACAAACTGATTAAATTAGCTTGACATGACCGATCCCTCATGAAGCCATGCTGATATGATATTATTTGCTTATTTTCATTGAAGTACTCCAAGATAGCATCTCTTAGAAAACCTTCAAACAGTTTACCCACGACAGATGTTAAAGGGACACTGTCACTTGGATTTCACTTACTGAGATATTAACATCACCATATCAGTCTCCATGATTTATACTTAAATATACTAGTATTACTGCCCTGTATCTTGTAATTTGTCTATAAAATCGCTTTTATTTATATGCTAATTACCTCAATAAGGAGCCCAAGAGGCTGTCCCTCCAGCCGTTGGAGCCCAGCCGCGCCCATTATCTTGGAGCCCAGCACCGCCCCACTGTTAATGTATTCACTGCTCATCACCGACGTAATGTGTTTGTTGCACCCGAAATCTCGCACATTTCCAGGTAAAAAGAAGCTGGCGCATGAGCACTTCGTTATGTGAGGCCGATGCCAGAACACCGCGCGGGCGCTGACATGAGTATCCACGGTGCATGCGCAAGATTTCTGGCGCAACAAACAGATTATGTCGGCGATCAACAGTGAATAAATTATCAGTGGGGCAGTGCTGGGCTCCAAGATAAAGGGCGCAGCTGGGCTCCAATGGCAGAAGGGGAAGCCCCTTGGGCTCCTTATTGAGGCAATTAGCATATTAATAAAAGCGATTTTATAGAGAAATTACAAGACACAGGGCAGTAATACTAGTATATTTTAATGTAAATCGTGGAGACTGATGTGGTGATGTTAATAGCTCAGTAAGTGAAATCCAGGTGACAGTGTCCCTTTAAACTTACCGGCCTATAGTTTCCGGGCTCTGTTTTTGGACCGTTTTTGAATATTGCCATCACATTTACTATGCGCCAATCCTGTGGAACACTCTCTGTCAGCATAGAGTCCTTAAATATCAGAAATAAGGGTCTGGCTATGACATTACTTAATTCTCTTAGGATACGGGGGTGTATGCCATCTGGTCCTGGCAATTTGTCTATTTTAATATTTTTAAGACGCCGCTGTACTTCTCCCTGGGTCAGACAGGGCACTTTTAATGGGGAATTTACTTTTACATTCTGCATATCATCTGACAGTTTATTTTCCCTAGTGAATACAGTGGAGAAAAAAAATATTTAATAGCTTTGCTCTCTACAACTCCCCCCTCATTACTCTGTAAAGGGCCAACACCTTCAGTTGTATACTTTTTGCCATTTATATAAGTGAAGAGCATTTTAGGGTTAGCTTTGCTCTCTTTGGCAATTAATCTCTTGGTCTCTAGTTTGGCTGCTTTTATTTGCTTTTTACATATTTAATTTTTTTCCTTATAGTTTTTCAGTGCTTCCTTGCTACTCTCCTGTTTTAGTGATTTAAATGCTTTCTTTTTGTCATTTATTGCTTTCTTTACATTTCTATGTATCCACATTGTTTTTTTCTTGTTCCTTAATCTTTTATTCCCATAAGGTATGTACCTCTCACAATTAGATTTTAGAATGCTTTTAAAAATATCCCATTTTGTGGCTGTATTTTTATTTTTGAGGACTTCGTCCCAGTTAGTTAGGCCTATGGCCTCTCTTAGTTGGCTAAATTTAGCTTTTTTGAAGTTTGATATTTTTGTTCCTCCCTGAAGAAACACTCTTTTGAATTATAATTGGAAGGTTATTACTTTATGGTCACTATTTCCCAGGTGTCCCCCAACCTGCACATCTGTTGTTCTGTCAGGTCTATTGGTTAATACTAAGTCCAGTATGGCTGTCCCTCTAGTCGGGTCCTGAACCAGTTGGGAAAGGTAATTGACTTGGGTTATTGCCAAGAACCTGTTTCCTTTATGAGATATACAAGTATTAGTTTCCGAGTCTATATCTGGGTAGTTGAAGTCCCCCATAATAACCACCTCATTATGATTTGCCGCCTCATCTATCTCGTTTAGTATTAGATTTTCTGTTTATAATAAACTCCTATTAGTATTTTATTATTGTTTTTGCCTTCTTGTATTTCTACCGACAGTGACTCCACATGCTCATGTCCCTCACTTATATCTTCTCGGACTGTGGGCTTTAGACAGGACTTTACATAAAGGCAGACCCCTCCCCCTCTCCGGTTTTGACGATCCTTTCTAAACAGACTGTAACCTTGTACATTAACTGCCCAGTTATAACTATCATCCAGCCATGTCTCAGTTATTCCCACTATGTCATAGTCCTCCTCACACATCACTAATTCCAGTTCCCCAGTTTTATTAGTCAGGCTTCTGGCATTACTATACATACAGTACATTTAAGAGATTTATGTATATTTTTTACCCTACACATTTCCTTCTGAACTGTTGTAGTCCCTCCTTTCATTCCTCCCCCAGTTGCATTACCTCACCCCAGGTCTCTATCTTCCCATCCTGTAACGTAATAACCCTCCCCACCCAGTCCCAAGTTTAAACACTCCTCAGGGCTCCAGATGGCGACCAAAATGGTCGCCAATGCGACTTAGAATTTACAAATGGCGACAAGACTTTTTAGTCTTGTCGCCATTTGCGACTAGAACCGCCGCCGCAGCTCTGCTCAATACAGCGGCAGGCACAGGAGCTGATGTTCTCAGCAGCGCAGGAGGAGTCTCTCCCTCCCCCCTGTGCTGCTGCTGCCGCCGCCTCTGCCAATAAGAAGAGGCAGGAGGAGGAGGAGGAGGGGCTGTGGCCACTGCGCCAC
The DNA here is from genome assembly GCF_905171765.1 of Bufo bufo. Classification (NCBI taxonomy): domain Eukaryota; kingdom Metazoa; phylum Chordata; class Amphibia; order Anura; family Bufonidae; genus Bufo; species Bufo bufo. The sequence goes on from NC_053391.1 coordinate 396,424,439, forward strand.
CAATGAAGAAAACTGACCTGTCATACAAATACAGGAGGCGGGTGCCGGAATCAAATAGCCGGCACCCGACCTTTGTGACAGGGAGCTGCGATCAGCTGCAGTTGAGTTAACCCTTCAGGTGCGGTACCTGAGGGGTTAATTGTAGCTGATCGCAGCCCCCTGTCACAAAGGTCGGGTGCCGGCTATTTGATTCCGGCACCCGCCTCCTGTATTTGTATAAGAAACGTTGGTGGCACAGTGCGGCCCCCCCCCCCCCCAAACACCCCAGTATAAGAAACATTGGTGGCACAGTGCGGCCCCCCCCCCCCCCCAGTATAATAAACATTGGTGGCTCAGTGGGAAGTGCCAATGAGGGTTAAAAATAATAAAAGAAAATTAACTCACCTCCTCCAGTTGATCGCATAGCTGCCGGTCTCCTGTACTTACTTCTTTCTTCAGGACCTGTGGTGACGTCACTGAGCTCATCACCATGGTAATGGATCATGTGATGAGCACAGTGACGTCACCACAGGTCCTGAAGAAAGAAGTAAGTACAGGAGACCGGCAGCTATGCGATCAACTGGAGGAGGTGAGTTAATTTTCTTTTATTATTTTTAACCCTCATTGGCACTTCCCACTGAGCCACCAATGTTTATTATACTTGGGGGGGGGGGTGCACTGTGCCACCAACGTTTCTTATACAAATAGAGGAGGCGGGTTAGGGTTGAGTAAATTATTTTTTTATTTTTTAACCCTCATTGGCACTGCCCACTGCGCCACCAATGTTTATTATATTGGGGGGGGGGCACACTGCGCCACCAATGTTTATTATTTTGAGGGGGGGCGCACTGCGCCACCAATGTTTATTATATTGGGGTGATGGGGGGCGCACTGCGCCACCAATGTTTATTACACTGGGGTGATGGGGGGCGCACTGCGCCACCAATGTTTATTATACTGGGGTGATGGGGGGCGCACTGCGCCACCAATGTTTATTGTATTGGGGTGATGGGGGGGCGCACTGCGCCACCAATGTTTATTATACTGGGGTGATGGGGGGCGCACTGCGCCACCAATGTTTATTATATTGGGGTGATGGGGGGGCGCACTGCGCCACCAATGTTTATTATATTGGGGTGATGGGGGGGCGCACTGCGCCACCAATGTTTATTATACTGGGGTGATGGGGGGCGCACTGCGCCACCAATGTTTATTATATTGACCTTCTACTAAGCATTCTGTATTCAGAATGCTATTACTTTCCCTTATAACCATGTTATAAAGGGAAAATAATACAGTGAATAGACTTTCATCCTAGGAACCATGCGTGAAAATCGCGCCGCATCCGCACTTGCTTGCGATTTTCACACAGCCCCATTAACTTCTATGGGGCCTGCGTTGCGTGAAAAACGCACAACAGAGCATGCTGCAATTTTCACGCAACGCACAAGTGATGTGTGAAAATCACCGCTCATGTGCACAGCCCCATAGAAGTGAATGGGTCCGGATTTAGTGCGGGTGCATTCCGGTATTTTGAATGCCAGATCTGGTACTAATACATTCCTATGGGGAAAAATGCTGGATCCGGCATTCAGGCAAATCTTCATTTTTTTTTCGCCGGAGATAAAACCGTAGCATGCTGCGGTTTTATCTTTTGCCTGATCAGTCAAAATGACTGAACTGAAGACATCCTGATGCATCCTGAACGGATTACTCTCCATTCAGAATGCATGGGGATAACACTGATCAGTTCTTTTCCGGTATAGAGCCCCTAGGACGGAACTCTATGCCGGAAAAGAATAACGCTAGTGTTAAAGTACCCTAAAATATTAAGTTTAAATCCCCCCTTTCCCAATTTTACATATAAAATATATAAACAATAAATAAATAAACATATTACATAGCGCTGTCCAAACTATTAAATTATTCAAAAATATCTCCTATGCGGTGAGCATTCGCCATTTTTTAGTCAACTTGTCACCCCAAAAAATAGGATAGGACGGTTCTATTATGGGCCGAATGTTTCATAAAATGTTTTTTTTGCGCGGTATTGAGTATCGCAATACTTTTTTATGGTGACGAAAGCGAATCAAAATTTTGGTTTCAAAACAACCCTACGCCGATCTGATCGGCATAGCGTTGTCACGATACCAAAATTTTGATTCAGTTTCGATTTGGCGACTAAAAATTTGATTTGGCTCCTAAATTTTTCAGTTCAGGAGCCAATGGCTACTAGGTATTTTTTTTAGGCTGGAGCACTGCTCCTCCAACCTTCTAGCCATCTTCTCCCCCTACATGTTCTGTAGGATCCAGTAGCTCCTTCTCTAAAGGGCTGGCACATATGCTGTCAATTTGCTGGTTTTTAATCCACAAGGAGAAGTATTCGCTGATAGGCTCTTCTCCTTGCTGCACTTTTTCTAATTACTCACTTACTGCTGCCCTTGAAACTCATTTACAGGCTCATTTGCATATATTAAAATATCTGTTTCTCAGCATAACTTTCTTTTCCATCCTGCATAATAGAAACCAGACAGATCCGTTATGCTTGCCCATAGACCTCTATTATGACGGATCAAAACTGAAAGCCTCTAAAGGTTTCCGTTTTAAATTCCTTCTTACAAATTCCATTATTTTCTGTTAGAACATTGATGTGAAACCGCCCTTAACTGTAAGGTTAAATTGCAAAATGATATGCTTTTAAAATGAGGCATGATATACTTTTTAAGGCTACTTTCACACTAGCGTTCGGAGCGGGTCCCTCTGATGTTTCATCAGACGGATCCGCTCCGATAATGCAGACGTTTGCATCCGTTCAGAACGGATCCGTCTGCATTATAACTTAGAAAAATTTCTAAGTGTGAAAGTAGCCTGAGCGGATCCGTTCAGACTTTACATTGAAAGTCAATGGGGGACGGATCCGCTTGAAGATTGAGCCATATGGTGTCATCTTCAAACGGATCCGTTCCCATTGACTTACATTGTAAGTCTGGACGGATCCGCTCGCCTCCGCACGGCCAGGCGGACACCCGAACGCTGCAAGCAGCGTTCAGGTGTCCGCTCACTGAGCGGAGCGGAGGCTGAGCGCTGGCAGGCGGATGCATTCTCAGTGGATCCGCCTCCACTGAGAATGCATCAGGGCCGGACGGCTGCGTTCAGGACCGCTCGTGACCCCCTCAAACGGAGCTCACAAGCGGACACCCGAACGCAGGTGTGAAAGTAGCCTAAATATAGATAGTGATATGAAAAATAAAAACAAAACATATAGATAGTGATATGAAAACAATATTTAACATAAAAATGTGAGTTAAACAATAGGTCATTGATGACACAATCCCTTTAAACAACTTTATCACAATGACGTTGGACATCTTTGTGATACCCAACCAACATAAAACATAATTGGATCAAAGTTATTAGAGAAATGCCAGTGCATAGCAAGTTATAAGAAAGTCTTGATCATCTAGATTATTTTAAACTAACATGGTTATAAGACAACGACAAACTATAGTGGATAAAGAAATAAAACTACATGGATGGGGATAAGTCTATTTCATTACTCTTCATTGCAAAGAATAATAAGTATGAAACTCCGCTGGAAACAAAAGTGACATATAAGAGAGATGGGTAATATTAAGATATTGCTGAAATCTTACATAACAGTATATTGTGGTTGCTGGCAGACATTAGAAAATATTTTACTAAATGCTGGTTCAATTAATATTGATGTAATATAATGGATATTTACCTTAGGTTTTCTAGGGTGAATGAAAATAACTGGAAATGGTTTCAGAATTCTATGATCTATGATGTTGCTTATGATTTAATTAACCTTTCAGAAATGCAATTAAGCAAATTAATTTCTGTTATCCATCCAAAAACTGCTATCAATGGGTGACCTAGAATAGAAACATATTAATTAACAAGCAGAAAATGCAAATATTGTAGGGAAACTGTTTACAGAAAATCACATTTTTCACCAGTAAGTTGACGGCACCCATCTCTTTCTGTGATAAAGTTTTGTATGTACAACAATTTATTTGCTATGCACATCATGGTGCATTTGGCATGCTGCTCAAGGTTCTCACCATGCCCATGAAGACAATGTCCATTGTAGGTTAGACGTAAACAAAGCAAGCATATGTAGCAGTTTAAGGCCTCATGCACACGACCGTTGTGTGCACCCGTGGCCGTTGTGCCGTTTTCCGTTTTTTTTCGCGGACCCATTGACTTTCAATGGGTCCGTGGAAAAATCGGAAAATGCACCGTTTTGCAGCCGCATCCGTGATCCGTGTTTCCTGGCCGTGAAAAAAATATGACCTGTCCTATTTTTTTCACGGCCAACGGTTCACGGACCCATTCAAGTCAATGGGTCCGTGAAAGAACACGGATGCACACAAGATTGGCATCCGTGTCCGTGATCCGTGGCCGTAGTTTAGTTTTTATACAGACGGATCCGAAGATCCGTCTGCATAAAGCTTTTTCAAAGCTGAGTTTTCACTTCGTGAAAACTCAGAACCGACAGTATATTCTAACACAGAAGCGTTCCCATGGTGATGGGGACGCTTCTAGTTAGAATACACTACAAACTGTGTACAAGACTGCCCCCTGCTGCCTGGCAGCACCCGATCTCTTACAGGGGGCCGTGATCAGCACAATTAACCCCTTCAGGTGCGGCACCTGAAAGGGTTAATTGTACTATCATATCCCCCTGTAAGAGATCAGGGCTGCCAGGCAGCAGGGGGCAGACCCTCCCCCCCCTCCCCAGTTTGAATATCATTGGTGGCCAGTGCGGCCCCCCCCCCTCCCTCTATTGTAATAATTCGTTGGTGGCACAGTGTGCGCCCCCCCCTCCCTCCCTCCATTGTAATAATTCGTTGGTGGCATTTCCCCCCATTGCCCCCCCCCCCCTCCCTCTATAGCATTAACAACGTTGGTGGCCAGTGTGCGGCCTCCCATCTCCCCCCCCCCATCATTGGTGGCAGCGGAGTTCCGATCGGAGTCCCAGTTTAATCGCTGGGGCTCCGATCGGTAACCATGGCAACCAGGACGCTACTACAGTCCTCGTTGCCATGGTTACTTAGCAATAGTACAATAGTTGAAGAGTCATACTTACCTGCTGCTGCGATGTTCGTGTCCGGCCGGGAGCTCCACCTACTGGTAAGTGACAGTGACAGGTCTGTGCGGCGCATTGCTAAATGAACCGTCACTTACCAGTAGGAGGAGCTCCCGGCCGGACACGAACATCACAGCTCCCAGGTAAGTATGAATCTTGTACTATTGCTAGTAACCCGCTGCCACCAATGATCGGGGGGGGGGGGGGGCGCAAGATGGGAGGCCGCACACTGGCCACCAATGTTGTTAATGCTATAGAGGGAGGGGGGCCAATAATTGCCACCAACGATTTATTACAATAGAGGGAGGAAGGGGGGGGGGGCGCACACTGTGCCACCAACGAATTAATACAATAGAGGGAGGAAGGGGGGGGCGGGGGGGGGGGGCACACTGTGCCACCAACGAATTATTACAATAGAGGGAGGAAGGGGGGGGGGGCGCACACTGTGCCACCAACGATTTATTACAATGGAGGGAGGAAGGGGGGGGGGGGGCCGCACTGGCCACCAATGATATTCAAACTGGGGGGGGGGGGGGGGGGCTGCCCCCCGCTGCCTGGCAGCCCTGATCTCTTACAGGGGGATATGATAGTACAATTAACCCCTTCAGGTGCGGCACCTGAGGGGTTAATTGTGCTGATCACGGCCCCCTGTAAGAGATCGGATGCTGCTAGGCAGCAGGGGGCAGTCATGTACACAGTTTGTAGTATATTCTAACTAGAAGCGTCCCCATCACCATGGGAACGCCTCTGTGTTAGAATATACTGTCGGAAATGAGGTTTCACGATCTAACTCATATCCGACAGTATATTCTAACATAGAGGCGTTCCCATGGTGATGGGGACGCTTCAAGTTAAAATATACCATCGGATTGGAGAAAACTCCGATCTGATGGTATAAAAGGGACTCCGGACTTTACATTGAAAGTCAATGGGGACGGATCCGTTTGAAATGGCACCATATTGTGTCAACGTCAAACGGATCCGTCCCCATTGACTTGCATTGTAATTCAGGACGGATCCGTTTGGCTCCGCACGGCCAGGCGGACACCAAAATGACTTTTTTTTTCATGTCCGTGGATCCGCCAAAAATCAAGGAAGACCCACGGACGAAAAAACGGTCACGGATCACGGACCTACGGACCCTGTTTTTGCGGACCGTGAAAAAAAACGTTCATGTGCATGAGGCCTAACAATGTGAACTGTGTCCAATTGTGTCCCTGTATTGATGACCAATGCTGCTTTTTTAGCTCAGAGATCAACAAAGACATTAGAGGATAATTTATCAAACCCTGTACACCAGAATTCTGGCTTCAAAAATTCACAAAAAGAGACTTTTGCAACTTTTCAGGGTCACTTGCAAAAAAAAAAGAAGCAAATTTTAGCTTTTTTTCCACCACTCCAGATTTGAAAAGTTGCAAATTAACTCCAGTAGGGGGGTGGCATAAGAAAAAAACTGGAGGAACATTTCTAGACAATACTGTTATGTTTGAAGATAAATTTAACCCTTTCATGACCGGGCCCAAAAAAGGCATGAATGTCCAGGCAACTTTTTTGGATTTTGTGCACGTTGTGGTTTAGTGACCGTAGCTTTATTGTTTGCTTGACTACCAAAATCATTTTTGCAATTTTTTTTTACTTGACATTTAGGACTTTTTATTAAAATGTTTTTTAGATTTTTTTTTCTTTTTTTAGGTTTCATTTGGAGGAAACCCGCTAATTATAATTAAAAAGTATTTTTTTTTTAATTATAGCTTTTTATTTCTTAAATATTAAAACTGACACAAAAATTAATTATTGCAATGGGTTCCCTGTTTTGTGCCGATCGTTTTCATATATAACATGTATAGATTTGAGAGAATGGGGCAACTATGGTGACGGTTTCTCTTAGCGACTGCATTTTTAATTTGTTTTTGTTTTTTTATTATTTGTATATATTTTTTTTTACTTATATTTTAATTTCTTTTTGGCACATAATATGACCCCCAGGAGGTAATTAAAAGAACTCTGGAGGACACTTTTTTTTTTTCTTTTTTTTTTTTTACAGTTTCCACTGTAACTGGGGCATCCACAGGAGCCCCAATTACAGGGGAAAACAGCCCCCTGTGGGGGCCTGACACACAAGCAGAGCTGATCAGGGTCTCCTTAGACCCTGCAGCTCTGCTCCTGCCCCTGCTTTAGACACCCCCTAACAGAGGAAGCGGCTCTGCCACTTTTTGCTCCCTCCACCATGCGCTGGTTCAGCGCTCTCCTGCCGGCACAGGAGAAGGCAGGAGCAGTAATAAACCCCTCCTGTCTTCTCCTCAGGGTCCCTGCTGTGTCTGTCAGCCGGGACCCGATCTGCTCCTGCTGGATTGCAGGAGCTTTAATCCCAGCGCTGATCAGTGCTGGGATTAAAGCGCTGCCTGAACGTGTATGTGCAGATAGGATGTATATACACAGTGGGCCATCGGGAAAGGGGTTAACAAACATTGTGCAACATTTGAAACATTTTGTGCAAAGAAAACCAACGCAGAATACAGCAAAAACTAACTTCAAATATTAGCATCATGATAAATTCCCCCCATGGTCTCTGAAGTCAGTCTTTACAGACTAAACATTGACAGTCTACATCATAATATTGGTTTGCTTGCTATATGGTTTCAAATCTATACATATACCTTCATACTGTATAGTTCTTATGCAACAGGAAAATACTATTGTCATGCCTGTGTGTGGGAGGGAGACACCACACTGGACGAAGAAGGAGAGGGAACAAGGAACATTGCCTGAAAGCTAGGGAAGAAAGAAGGACACCTCCTAGTCAAATCCACAGTCACAGTCCTGACTGGCTATCAGTATAAACAGACCGCAAAGGTAGGTGAGCTCATACGCAGGAGTACCTAGAGTCCTAACTCACCCTATAAGACCCTGGCAATAGTGACAGGACTGAGACTACCTGTTCCTCCAGAAAGAAAGGACGACCAGGAGTCTCCCTCAGGCCTACAACAAAGGGCAAGGGAAAATCAACACACAGATAAACCAAAACAAAATGCAAAAGGAAAAGGAAACACTTAACTTTCCAGTAGCTATGGCAGCAACAGGAACTCAGCCGAGAACCAAACACCAGCAGACTACAGATATAACTGAAGCTATAAACCACACAGACTTGTGGGAGAAGCAACTATAAATAAATAAAGTTAAATGACCACAATAACAACACCTAGAGGTAAGAGGTGTGGCCAGTATCAGAAACAACACAGACGTCTATTGATCCACAAGGAAAGCTGTCAGATTAAAGCACTTGTTGCCAGTCTTACAGATCTTCTGTCACCGACTGTCGCGGGGACGTCCGTATGTCTCGGTACCTCCGTGACAACTATGTGGTGAAGGCTTTATAATTTTCATACATTGACTAATGAATACAGCCATTGATTGGCATTCAGAAATTTGCAGTCATTTCTAGTTACGCCACTGGTTATCAACATCAGATTAGTGGGGGTCTGACTCTCCACACGACCGCTGATCAGCTGTAGGAATGAAGAGTCTCTGGCCCTTTGTGAAAATTTAGTCCTCTTCCTAGGCCATGCAAAGTCACGTTCATCGGTCAAATAACCTACGCACAGCTCAGTCCCATTCAAGAGAGGAGGAGGCCACAGCGCTAAACAGAGCTTCAGTTAGCTCTGCTCTTTCTTAATCGAATGATTGGCGGAGGTACTGGAAGCCGGACCCCACTGATCTCATATTGGTGACCTATCCAGAGGATAAGCCATAAATATGAAAATCCCAAAGAACTTCCTTAATGTTACAAGTGATAATAGATAGAAGTCATCAAATTCACACCTGACAGACCTAATAAAGCAATTGTTCCTTAAAAGAAGTAACAATATACCATTATAAATATACTCAAAAATACACAAAAAAACACACACAAAAAAATAAGGCACCCAGATAGAAATGTCCAATTGCTGCATAACTCAGCATGCAGTTATTTGACATTGGGCCTTGCCACAAGAGGGCATAAAAATGCTTCCCCCACTACCCTATGAAAAGGCTTTCAGATGCTACTTTTGGGTAGTGTATCTCTTGATGAGAGATCATTTACAGCCAAACATGCTTCAACAATGCTCTCAAAGACATTTTGCACGGTTGACAGTCTTTTAGAAAGAGCGTATCATAGGACTGTTAGAAGCAGGATGGTGGTTTCAACAAATTGCCTAACATCTTGGCCATTATGGGCCAGGGACGAGCACCAGCAGCTCCCACTGTTTCGTTGTCCACCATCCAGACATCCTAGCATACCACCCATTACTTTTCCTGCCATTGACAGTGAGACACCATCACCTTCATTTGCAGTAGTGTTGCGAAGAAGAAACCTGGAATGCTATAGACAATTCTGTTTAGGATCTGACAATGGTCCGGTTCCATTATGGAGGCCTCGTGGTGAGCACTTCAATCCTGCCTTTGTTATGGAGCAACACATTGCCCCAATTGCTGGTGTGATGATCTGGAGAAACAAAGCATATGTCACAGTCACAGTCAGTCACCTATAGTAGTGATACGAGGGGCACTAACAGTCCAGTGATATATGCAAGACATCATGCGGCCAGATGTGTTACCTCTCATCTAAGCAGGGCCGGTTTTAGACAAAATGTGGCCCTGGGCAAAATCAAAAGTGGGGCTTCCAGGCTCATTGTTAGTATATCCCAGTTCAGGCCACTAGATGTCAGCACTGAACTGTGATATAGTGATTTCTATACAGAATAATGGAGCAATTTACATCTGATGATTGTAAGTTGTGGTCCACTTGGGGGGACTTAACAAAAAGTAGAAAAATATTTTAAAAATGTTTTGAAAATATAAAAAAACATAAAAATTTAAATAACCCATTACCCAAAATAAAAATAAATAGCATTATGGGCATTGCCACATGCAAAAACGCCCATACTATTAAAATTAACTATTAAAAAAAAGTTAGCCCTTATGGTGAATGGCGTAACAGAAAAAAAAAACGGTTGTTTTGCGCTTTTTTCATCACTTTATCTCCCAACAAAATTGAATAAAAAGTGATCAAGTCATACACAACCCAAAATGTTATTGTCCCGCAAAAAATGAGCCCCCACACATCTCCGTGGACATAACTATAAAAAAGTTATGAGGGTCAGAATATCGCGATGAAAAAAAAAAAGGCTTAGCTTGCTGCAGTGAGCAGGCCTATAGAGGTCCTGAGCGATGGGGGGGGGGGGGGGGGGTTGGGGTTGTTATGATACAAGAGAAACTTCTATAAGGTTTTTCAACAATGACTTAGCATTGAGCTCTATAGCCCAGTGGTTAAGGTTCTTGCCTTTAATGTGGACGATTGTGAGTTGGAATCCCCACAAAGACATTTCAAAAATAGAGTCTAAATTAGATTTATATACACAGGGTGTCCCTAAGCATAATGACCATGCTTGGGAATACCCCTTTCATGTTCACAACACTGATTCCATATATGGACACATCCATATATGGAGTCAGACAGGGCCGTCTTTGCCGCAGGGCAAAAGGGGCAGCTGCCCCGGGCCCAGTTGCTCCTGGGGGCCCAAGGGAGCTCCGTTTCCCGACTCCAATTCACTAGTCCAGGGGCGACGCTAGGTTAAAACATTCGGGGCCTGGGCCCCTGATGTTTTGTCCCAGGCCCCGAATGTCCTGCCTGCTAGATACAACTGTATTGCCGTACACAGAACGGCAATACAATTGAATCTGACTGGGAAGAGGTGAAGGACCTGTGGTGACATCACAGGTCATGTGATCAGCAAAACAGGCTGTGATAGGATGACCTGGATGATGTCACCATCATGTGACCAGTGCAGGATTGGACCGGAGTGAAGAGGAGAAGGAGCCTAATGCTGATGTCTGGAGAGGTAAGTGAAGGGACAGGGAGAGGCAGAGCAATGCTGGGAGTTGTAGTTATTTAACTAGGATGTATGTTATGTATGTGTATGGGCTGAAGGGAGGGATGTTATTGACATGGAACTGTGTGCTTGAGGTGGCTGGGGAGGGAGTGATGTTATTTACATGGGACTGTATGTTGAAAGTGGATGCTGGGGGGGAATGATGTTTATGTACATGGGACTTGATGTTTAGGCCACGTTCACACTTGCGTTTGGGGATCCGCTTGTGAGATCCGTTTCAAGGCTCTCACAAGCAGCCCCAAATGCATCAGTTTAACCCCAATGCATTCTGAATGGATGCGGATCCATTCAGAATGCATTCGTTCGGCTCCGTACGGCCCCCGTTCCGTTTTGGAGGCGGACCCCAAAATGCTGCAAGCAGCGTTTTTGTGTCCGCATGGCCTTGCGGAGCCAAACTGATCCGTCCTGACTTACAATGTAAGTAAATGGGGACGGATCCCTTTGCATTGACACAAAATGGTGCAATTGTAAACGGATCCGTCCCCCATTGACTTTCAATGTAAGTCAGGACGGATCCGTATTGGGACTTAGAAATTCAAATCTAATACAAACGAATCGGTCCTGAACGGATGCATTCGTTTGTATTATCGGTGCGGATCCGTCCTGTACAAGTACAGGACAGATCCGCACGAACGCAAGTGTGAAAGTAGCCTTAGGGGGTGATGTTTACATGGGATTGTGCGTTGGAGGCGACTGGGGAGGAGGTGATGTTATTTACATGGGACTGTATGGTGGAGGGAGCATTATAACTACAGGGGGCACTGCAGATCCAAGGGAACATTATAGGCAGTCTTATTACTACTGGGGGCTCTATAGGAGGGTCTTATAGATCCGCCTTTTTTCTACTAAGCGCACTATGGGGGCCTTATTACTACTGAGGGGTCTGTAGGGAGCTTTATTACCACTGGGGGAACAATAGGGGGCCTTATTTCTACTGGGGACTCTGTGAGGGTATTATTAATATGGGAGGGCTCTTCTAATAATGGGGGCATTGTTGAGGAGCATTATCACGGTTGGGGCAGTGTTACTAATGGGGGCATTCTAGAAGAGAATTACTATTGGTGGGACTATGAGGAGCACTATTACTATGGGGGGCAGTAATGTTTCTTCAGGATAGTATTTGGGGGTATTGGGGGGGGCAGGGGTGTAACTAAAGGCTCATGGTCTCCGGTGCAAGAGTTCAGCTTGAGCCCCCCCTTCCCTCAGTGCTTTGTGTGTCTTCTTATGCGGCACAAGTGTCTTTGGGACCCTTCATGCTCCTGGGCCCGACTGCTACCTCTGCACCCCCTATAGCTACACCCCTGGGGGGGGGGGGGGCACAGCAAGCAGCAGGATAACACTGTGGGGACTCCAGTTGGGGGATAATGATAGCATGTGAGGAAGCTAAGATGTCCGTGTGTCACACTCTGCAGAGACGAGGCGGCTGAGAGAAGTTGTCCAGACCGAGTGGAGAAGATGATGAGAGAGAAGATCTACAGAGAAGATGATGACAGAGAGGAGACGTCACCTGGAGGCCCTGGACGTGACAGGTAAGTGCTGCTGTATAGCAAGTACAGCAAAGTGCGGGGGGCAGGATCCAGGGGGCCCAAGTAAATTCTTGCCCAGGGTCCAATCAATATTAAAGACGGCCCTGGAGTCAGAGCAGGGACTCCTGAGCTGGGAAATTCCCCAATCTGGAGTGCTGACTGTTCAACCTTCTGCAATCTGTGGACTGAAGCAAGGGGCCTCTTAGAGGATTAGGGCCCTGGGCAATTGCCCAGTTTGCCCTCCCTAACGCTGGCCCTGCATGGCAGAGCTTCCAACTGCCATTTTTCAGCAAGAGTTTCCCAAGAATACGGCATACATATTAGGACATCGTCAGACATCATTCACAACTCCATCCTCCATCAGGCAAAACTCCCTCCTACCTCAGACTTTAGACAAAACTCTGTCCTCCCTCATCCAAAACTCCATCAGACCTCAGACAAAACTCCGTCCTCCCTCAGACATCAGCCAAAACTCCATCAGACCTCAGACAAAACTCCGTCCTCCCTCAGACATCAGCCAAAACTCCATCAGACCTCAGACAAAACTCCGTCCTCCCTCAGACATCAGCCAAAACTCCGTCAGACATCAGCCAAAACTCCGTCCTCCCTAACTCAAAATATGCCCTACTACACACACTCTTCACCTGACAGAGCTGTTGGCTGCTGGAGAGGCAAAGGACCTGTGATGATGTCATGACCATGTGATGAGTCACGTGTGTGGGAGGGGTCAGATGTGCACAGCAGCTGGTAGAGTGTACAGAACTGTAGCCATCAAATAGAGCTCTGTACTAGAGATGTGTGTGTAACCTGCATGTAGCAGATCTGTATGTGTAACCTGCATGTAGCAGATCTGTATGTGTACCCTGCATGTAGCAGAGCTGTGTACTGTGTAGCAGAGCTGTATGTGTAACCTGCATGTAGTAGAGCTGTATGTGTAACCTGCATGTAGCAGAGCTATGTACTGTGTAGCAGAGCTGTATGTGTAAAATGCATGTAGCAGAGCTGTATGTGTAACTGCATGTAGCAGAGCTGTGTACTGTGTAGCAGAGCTGTATGTGTAACCTGCATGTAGCAGAGCTGTATGTGTAACTGCATGTAGCAGGGCTGTGTACTGTGTAGCAGAGCTGTATGTGTAACCTGCATGTAGCAGAGCTGTGTACTGCGTAGCAGAGCTGTATGTGTAAGTTGCATGTAGCAGAGCTGTGTACTGTGTAGCAGAGCTGTATGTGTAAACTGCATGTAGCAGAGCTGTATGTGTAACCTGCATGTAGCAGAGCTGTATGTGTAACCTGCATGTAGCAGAGCTGTATGTGTAACCTGCATGTAGCAGAGCTGTATGTGTAACCTGCATGTAGCAGAGCTGTATGTGTAACCTGCATGTAGCAGAGCTGTATGTGTAACCTGCATGTAGCAGAGCTGTATGTGTAACCTGCATGTAGCAGAGCTGTATGTGTAACCTGCATGTAGCAGAGCTGTTTACTGTGTAGCAGGCTGTATGTGTAAACTGGTTGTAGCAGAGCTGTATGTGTAACCTGCATGTAGCAGAGCTGTATGTGTAACCTGCATGTAGCAGAGCTGTATGTGTAACCTGCATGTAGCAGAGCTGTATGTGTAACCTGGATGTAGCAGAGCTGTTTACTGTGTAGCAGAGCTGTATGTGTAACTGCATGTAGCAGAGCTGTGTACTGTGTAGCAGATCTGTATGTGTACCCTGCATGTAGCAGAGCTGTGTACTGTGTAGCAGTGCTGTATGTGTAACCTGCATGTAGCAGAGCTGTATGTGTAACCTGCATGTAGCAGTGCTGCGTACTGTGTAGCAGATCTGTATGTGTACCCTGCATGTAGCAGAGCTGTATGTGTATAACCTGCATGTAGCAGAGCTGTGTACTGTGTATATAGAGCAGTGTGTCTAACCGCATGTAGCAGGGCTGTGTACTGTGTTACAGAGATGTGTGTGTAACCTGGGAACTATAAAAAAGAAAAAAAAAAAAAACATAAAAATTCAGACCTTTTCCCAAAATGAAAAGAAAAGAACTAAAAAAATACACATCATGGGTTTCGCAATGTATAAAAACACTCATTGTATAAAAATATATTCCCCATAAGGCAAACAGCAAAACAGAAAAAAAAAAAGAGTCCAAATGTCCGATTCGCTGTTTTTGGTCGCTTCACTTGCTACAAAAATTTAAATAAAAAGTGATCAAAAAGTCTTAAACACCCCATAATGGTATCCGTGAAAAGTTCAGATTGCCCCGCCAAAAATTTGCCCCCACTTAGCTCTGTACACATAATTACAAAAAAGTTATAGGGCTCAAAATATGGCGAGAAAAAAATAAATCTGATTTTTTTTTTTGTTTTTTTATCACTATTAAAACGCAAGAAAAACTATACATATAAGGTATCGCCGGATTCGATCTGACCTGTAGAATAAAAGTAACCAGTCAGTTTTATCGCACATCGAATGTCGTAAATAAAAATCCCGTAAAACTGTGGTGGAATTGCTTTTTTTTTTTCAACAGGAAGAATGGGCAGTTTTACCATTTGAGAAAATAAAGAGCCTCATCCACAACTATCACAAGACTTCAAGCTGTCATTGATGTTAAAGGGGGCAATACATGGTATTAAGAACTGGGGTGTGTAAACTTCTGATCAGGGTCATTTGGGGAGTTTTTGTTGTGATTTTGATTTATAAAGAATAGTAAAACACAGTTGCTTGACATAAATGGCTTCAGCCGACCACTAACCATGAGCGAGAGAAAAGTGTCCGTATTATCAATTATATTCTCTGCACAATGGTTAAAGGGGTATTCCCAGCACAATGATCACTGTTAAATCTGTTAATGATTTGACAGTGATCATTTTTCTAAATACATTTTATAAATTATTACCCAATTCCCACCCTTTTTTAGAAAATAAGTCACCTCTTACCTGATGTTGTCTTTGGTCTCCCCTGGTTACGGCCACCTCTCCTGTCGAATCCCGCCGGGCCGCGCTTGCGCAGAAGACTGAAGATTCTCTCCCGGCCGGGCCTCGCAATGTCCTGAACGCGCATGCCGCCGCGCATGCGCCATGATGACTTCTTCCTGGCCAGTATAGTACAGAGCCGCGAACGCGCACGCCGACTCTGTAATATACAGGCCAGGAATAAGTCACCATGGCACATGCGCAGCGCCGTGCGCGTTCAGGACATTGAGCGGCCCGGCCGGGAGAAAATCTTCAGTCTTCTGCGCAAGCACGGCCTGGCCGGGAGAAGAATCCAGGAAGTGAACGTCGCGCTCAAGGAAGGTAAGTATGAAAAGGGAACATGAGAATACCCCTTTAAGAAATCATAAGTTTACATACAGTTGTGCTGATAAATTCTGCAAGGGTAAGTAGCTGTGTGATATAAATCTGTGGAATATGGGAAGCATAAGAGGATGTGCACCATAAATCCCATCTTTGTAAGGCCTCTTGCACATGGCCGCTGTGTGCCTGTGGTTGTATTGTGGACCACATACGGCAGTTCCGCAATACACAGGGCACCAGCCGTGTGCATCCCGCATCCGTGATGTCGACCCATTCACTTGAACGGAACGGAAACACGGATCGGATCCCCATAGAAGCACTACAGGGTGCTTCCGTGGTGTTTCTGGCCGTGCCTCCGCACAGCAAAAAAGTAGAACATGCTCACGGACCCATTCAAGTTGAATAGGTCTGGATCTGTCCCGGCCGCTGCACGCACGTTGCCCATGCATTGGGGACTGCAAATTGCTGTCCCCAATGCACGGAATGGACCAACAACGTTTATGTGCAAGAGGCCTAATACTTGTGATCTAGTTTTGTGTGAAGCGGCATATATGCATTCATGTTGCATGTATTTATTAATTAGGGCTACCAATTCTGAGTAACTCGGAGTGACAGGAGATTTCCAGAATCAGAATTTTTTTTTTGTCGTCATATTTTGACCCCTATAACTTTTTTGTAATTATGTGTACAGAGCTGGGTGGGGCTCATTTTTTGCAGGGCAATCTGAACTTTTCACTGATACCATTCTGGGGTGTTTAAGACTTTTTAATCACTTTTTATAAAAAAAATTGTAGCAAATGAAGCGACCAAAAACGGCGAATCGGACATTTGGACTCTTTTTTTTTCTGTTTTGCTGTTTGCCGTATGGGGAATATATTTTTATACAATGGGTGTTTTATACATTTTTCAGTTCTTTTATTTTCATTTTGGGAAAAGGGAGGTGATCTGATTTATTTATTTATTTTTACACTTTTTTTATAGTTCCCAGGTTACACACACATCTCTGTAACACAGTACACAGCTCTGCTACATGCAGGTTACACATACAGCTCTGCTACACAGTACACATCTCTGCTACACAGTACACAGCACTGCTACCTGCAGGTTACACATACAGCTCTGCTACACAGTACACAGCTCTGCTTCATGCAGGTTACACATACAGCTCTGCTACACAGTACACAGCTCTGCTACATGCAGGTTACACATACAGCTCTGCTACACAGTACACAGCTCTGCTACATGCAGGTTACACATACAGCTTTGCTACACAGTACACAGCTCTGCTACATGCAGGTTACACATACAGCTCTGCTACAGAGTACACAGCTCTGCTACATGCAAGTTACACATACAGCTCTGCTACGCAGTACACAGCTCTGCTACATGCAGGTTACACATACAGCTCTGCTACACAGTACACAGCTCTGTAACATGCAGGTTACACATACAGCTCTGCTACACAGTACACAGCTCTGCTACATGCAACTTACACATACAGCTCTGCTACGCAGTACACAGCACTGCTACATGCAGGTTACACATACAGCTCTGCTACACAGTACACAGCTCCGCTACATCCAGGTTACACATACAGCTCTGCTACACAGTAAACAGCTCTGCTACATGCAGGTTACACATACAGCTCTGCTACATGCAGTTTACACATACAGCTCTGCTACACAGTACACAGCTCTGCTACATGCAGGTTACACATACAGCTCTGCTACATGCAGGTTACACATACAGCTCTGCTACACAGTACACAGCACTGCTACATGCAGTTGCACATACAGCTCTGCTGCATGCAGGTTACACATACAGATCTACTACACAGTACACAGCTCTGCTACATGCAGTTACACATACAGCTCTGCTACATGCAGGTTACACATACAGCTCTGCTATACAGTACACAGCTCTGCTACATGCAGGTTACACATACAGCTCTGCTACATGCAGTTTACACATACAGCTCTGCTACATGCAGGTTACACATACAGCTCTGCTACATGCAGGTTACACATACAGCTCTGCTACACAGTACACAGCTCTGCTACATGCAGGGTACACATACAGATCTACTACACAGTACACAGCACTGCTACATCCAGGTTACACATACAGCTCTACTACACAGTAAACAGCTCTGCTACATGCAGGTTACACATACTGCTCTGCTACATGCAGGTTACACATACAGCTCTGCTACATGCAGGTTACACATACAGCTCTGCTACATGCAGGTTACACATACAGCTCTGCTTCACAGTACACAGCTCTGCTACATGCAGGGTACACATACAGATCTGCTACATGCAGGTTACACACACATCTCTAGTACAGAGCTCTATTTGATGGCTACAGTTCTGTACACTCTACCAGCTGCTGTGCACATCTGACCCCTCCCACACACGTGACTCATCACATGGTCATGACATCATCACAGGTGCTTTGCCTCTCCAGCAGCTAGCAGCTCTGTCAGGTGAAGAGTGTGTGTAGTAGGGCATATTTTGAGTTAGGGAGGATGGAGTTTTGGCTGATGTCTGACGGAGTTTTGGCTGATGTCTGACAGAGTTTTGGCTGATGTCTGACAGAGTTTTGGCTGATGTCTGACAGAGTTTTGGCTGATGTCTGACAGAGTTTTGGCTGATGTCTGACAGAGTTTTGGCTGATGTCTGACAGAGTTTTGGCTGATGTCTGACAGAGTTTTGGCTGATGTCTGACAGAGTTTTGGCTGATGTCTGACAGAGTTTTGGCTGATGTCTGACAGAGTTTTGGCAGAGGGACGACGGAGTTTTGGCAGAGGGACGACGGAGTTTTGGCAGAGGGACGACGGAGTTTTGGCAGAGGGACGACGGAGTTTTGGCAGAGGGACGACGGAGTTTTGGCAGAGGGACGACGGAGTTTTGGCAGAGGGACGACGGAGTTTTGGCAGAGGGACGACGGAGTTTTGGCAGAGGGACGACGGAGTTTTGGCAGAGGGACGACGGAGTTTTGGCAGAGGGACGACGGAGTTTTGGCAGAGGGACGACGGAGTTTTGGCAGAGGGACGACGGAGTTTTGGCAGAGGGACGACGGAGTTTTGGCAGAGGGACGACGGAGTTTTGGCAGAGGGACGACGGAGTTTTGGCTGATGTCTGAGGTCTGATGGAGTTTTGGCAGAGGGACGACAGAGTTTTGGCTGATGTCTGAGGTCTGATGGAGTTTTGGCTGATGTCTGAGGTCTGATGGAGTTTTGGCTGATGTCTGAGGTCTGATGGAGTTTTGGCTGATGTCTGAGGGAGGACGGAGTTTTGTCTGAGGGAGTTTTGGCTGAGGGACGACGTAGTTTTGGCAGAGGGACGACGTAGTTTTGGCTGATGTCTGAGGTCTGATGGAGTTTTGGCTGATGTCTGAGGGAGGACGGAGTTTTGTCTGAGGTCTGATGGAGTTTTGGATGAGGGAGGACAGAGTTTTGTCTAAAGTCTGAGGTAGGAGGGAGTTTTGCCTGACGGAGGATGGAGTTGTGGATGATGTCTGACGATGTCCTAATATGTATGCCGTACAAGAATGTCTCCTCCAGATTGCAACACTTTACATCTTTACATGTGTCACATCTTGACTAGAGGCAGCCTAACAGGGCACTACAGCCTCCTTTCAATGGTACAGTTTTCCCTAATAAACATCCCTTTGCTCTATTATTGTAATCACTTACATATTACAACATTACATTCACATATAGAAAATGTAATTCAATTCAGTTTGTGAAATACAATAGAATTCGTGATGAAGCCTCCTATACAAAGGTGAACATATCCTTAGGAGAACATAGTGCATGCGAATGCGACATCTATACCATATGCTATCAGTGACATCAACTTTCAGCAATCTGTGGTTCCCCTGATTGCAAATTATCTGTAAAGGCTTAGAATTATTTTCAGTCTCCAAAAAGCCTATCTAGGGTAAAACAGTAAACAAAAACCATTGAGATGAGGACACAGCTCCAGATTCTTATGGTTTCAGTGAAACAACATGAGGAGGAAAGGAGATGGGAAGCAACAGGGGGCATTTGTCTGATTCTGAGCAAACAGCACAGCTCTTACATCACAAAAGGAAGAGCCTAGATAATGTGCAATGTGCATATACAGGTACCAGCAAATAAAAAGAAATACTGTTAATATTTTTGCAACCATATGTATACCAGTTAAACTCACAACATGCCCCAAAACTGGACAAAAAAGGACATATTGTCTCAAAACTAGTACGTCAGTTATTTAATCAGTTATTTCCATCAGTTATTGTAAGCCAAAACCAGATGTGGATCAAAAACACAGAACAGTTGCAGATCTTTTCATTATACCTTATCTCTGTGTAGCCTCCACTCCTGGCTTTGGCTCTCAATAACTGATAGAAATACCTAATCAAATAACTGAAGTGTGAACTCAGCCTAAGTGGATGAATAGAAAGGAAGCTATTATTTCTTTGATAGGTTCATTGGTGGCAATATAAGCTCTACACCTTCATGAATGCCATTCACGGCCTGGGTCCCCATGGCCTCATCATCCTTTCTTTGAAGGCTTGATTGAAATAGGCTTTGTTATTTAGTTTCTTCTAATACTAAAAATAACCAGTCACATTTTACTATACACATTTGTTGAAGTCGATTACCTTTACTTTACAAAATCCGGTTATGGTAATTTTAAGATTACAAGCTAAAATAATTACAATTGAATGTCTGAGAGCCATAGTGATGAGCGGCATAGGCAATATTCGTTTTTGCGATATTTCACAAATTATTCGCAATAAATTAGCAAATTCTAAAATTTGTAATCGTGAGTCATTATTTTCACGATTGCGCAAATCGACACTAATGATGCGCATACTTTTTGCGCAATACATGCAACTTCACATTTTATCAGGTCTGAGTAGATATTACTGATTGGTGCACTAAGTATTGTCTGTAGCATGTACAGTCAAGTCCATAAATATTTTGACATCGACACAATTCTAACATTTTTGGCTCTATACACCACCACAATGGATTTGAAATGAAACGAACAAGATGTGCTTTAACTGCAGACTGTCAGCTTTAGGCCGAATGCACACTGCCGTGTTCCGCGGCCGAGAGCGGTCCGTGGTATGCCGGTCTGGATTCCTGTTCAGAGCAGGAGTGCACCGCGTCATTGGTTGCTATGACACCGTGCGCTTCATGCCGCCGCTGCTGTACAGTAATACACTCGTATAGTGTATTACTGTAGTGCAGCGGCGGCATGAAGTGCACGGTGTCATAGCAACCAATGACACCGTGAGCTCATGCTCTGAACAGGAATCCAGCCCGGCATACCACGGACCGCTCTCGGCCGCGGAACATGGCTGTGTGCATTCGGCCTTAATTTGAGGGTATTTACATCCAAATCAGGTGAATGGTGTAGGAATTACAACAGTTTGCATATGTGCCTCCCACTTGTTAAGGGACTAAAAGTAATGGGACAATTGGCTTCTCAGCTGTTCCATGGCCAGGTGTGTGTTATTCCCTCATTATCCCAATTACAATGAGCGATAAAAGGTCCAGAGTTCATTTCAAGTGTGCTATTTCCATTTGGAATCTGTTGCTGTCAACTCTCAAGATGAGATCCAAAGAGCTGTCTCTATCAGTGAAGCAAGCCATCATTAGGCTGAAAAAACACAACAAACCCATCAGAGAGATAGCAAAAACATTAGGCGTGGCCAAAACAACTGTTTGGAACATTCTTAAAAAGAAGGAACGCACCGGTGAGCTCAGCAACACCAAAATACCCGGAAGACCGCGGAAAACAACTGTGGTGGATGACCGAATAATTCTTTCCCTGGTGAAGAAAACACGCTTCACAACAGTTGGCCAGATCAAGAACACTCTCCAGGAGGTAGGTGTATGTTTTTCAAGTCAACAATCAAGAGAAGACTACACCAGAGTGAATCCAGAGGGTAAACCATTGGTAAGCCTCAAAAACAGGAAGGCCAGATTAGAGTTTGTCAATCTAAAAAAGCCTTCACAGTTCTGGAACAACATCCTATGGACAGATGAGACCAAGATCAACTTGTACCAGAGTGATGGGAAGAGAAGAGTATGGAGAAGGAAAGGAACTGCTCATGATCCTAAGCATACCACCTCATCAGTGAAGCATGGTGGTGGTAGTGTCATGGCGTGGGCATGTATGGCTGCCAATGGAACTGGTTCTCTTGTATTTATTGATGATGTGACTGCTGACAAAAGCAGCAGGATGAATTCTGAAGTGTTTCGGGCAATATCTGCTCATATTCAGCCAAATGCTTCAGAACTCATTGGACGGCGCTTCACAATGCAGATGGACAATGACCCAAATCATACTGCAAAAGCAACCAAAGAGTTTTTTTAAGGGAAAGAAGTGGAATGTTATGCAATGGCCAAGTCAATCACCTGACCTGAATCCGATTGAGCATGCATTTCACTTGCTGAAGACAAAACTGAAGGGAAAATGCCCCAAGAACAAGCAGACAGTTGCAGTACAGGCCTGGCAGAGCATCACCAGGGATGAAACCCAGCGTCTGGTGATGTCTATGCGTTCCAGACTTCAGGCTGTAATTGACTGCAAAGGATTTGCAACCAAGTATCAAAAAGTGAAAGTTTGATTTATGATTATTATTCTGTCCCATTACTTTTAGTCCCTTAACAAGTGGGAGGCACATATGCAAACTGTTGTAATTCCTAAACCGTTCACCTGATTTGGATGTAAATACCCTCAAATTAAAGCTGACAGTCTGCAGTTAAAGCACATCTTGTTTGTTTGTTTAATTTAAAATCTATTGTGGTGGTGTATAGAGCCCAAAATGTTAGAATTGTGTTGATGTCCCAATATTTATGGACCTGACTGTATGTATGGACAGCAGAGAAACAGTAATTCCTATCACACTACCTAACACCCTGCAATGGAACCTATCAGCTACACTATATCACTATCTAACCTACACTGACTATCTCCCACTAACTATCTGTATTATATATATGAGCTAACTAACTAACTATCTATCTATCTGTAATTGGATAAGGAATAGGATCCAGATGAAAGCACAGAGCACAGCAATGTCACTGCTCTCTCTCTCAGAACTGCAAAAAAACTGCAGAAAATGCCCGCTGGGGAGGTTCTTATATAGTAAGGGATAGGCAACTTTCCTATTGGTTTCTAGGGATGTTGCTAAGCTCAGACAAAGATATTGAAGCCTTCTCATTGGCCCACAAGCAAGAAGGGAGGGTACTGATGAAAAAAAAAATCTAGAATATTTGAAATTAAGAATATATAGCACTATATTCTACATCTTTGCGAATTCTCAAAGTGCCGATATTCGCGATAGAAATTCGCGATTAGAATATTCGTGATCAACACTAGAGAGCAGCACAATAAATTGAAAGTTTATATGGTAATATGTTGAACTGAAATTCTCATAACAACTTATTTCAGTTTAATACCTATTTATATTGTTCAGGGTGGCCCACGAAAAAGTAGCCGGCTTCCGATATATCCAAATCAAACTGCCTAATAGTAAATCTTAGTCTTAGTTGTCCATAGCAATCAATCAGAGCTCAGCTTTCAGTTCCTACAGGGCTCTAAAAAAATAAAAGCTGAGGTCTAATTGGTTGCTATGGACAACTAAGACAGATTTACTATTAGGAAGTTTGATTTGGAGATATTGGATGTGGGCTATGTTTTCGTGGGCCACTCAGTATAAGGCCTCATGCACACGACCGTGCAGTTTATTGCGGCCCATTGTAGACATGCCTATTCTTGTCCGCAAAACGGACAAGAATAGGACATGCTATATTTTTTTTGCGGGGCCTCGGAATGGAGCAACGGATGCGGACAGCACACGGAGTGCTGTCCGCATCTTTTACGGCCCCATTGAAGTGAATGGGTCCGCACCCAAGCCGCAAAAACTGCGGCTCGGAGGCGGACCCGAAAAACGGTTGTGTGCATGAGGCCTAATAAGAATGGCTCTACAGGGTGCACCCAGTCTCCCTGAAGAAGCTCTAAACTTCTCTCAGTGTTTACAAACCTCTAAAGACATTGCTAGTGAACAGTCCTAACCTAGAGCAGAGCAATTATTAGGGTACTTTCACACTTTCGTTGTGAGGATCCGGCAGGCAGTTCCGTGTGCAAACGGATATCATTTGTAGACGGATCCGGATGCGGATCCGTTTGACAAATGCATTGAAAGTCCGGATCTGTGTCATCCGGAAAAAACGGATCTGGTATTTATTTATTTCGCATTTTTAAAGGTCCGGGAAACCAGATCCGGTTTTCAGGAACACTTGGTGCCAGATCCGGCAATAATACATTTAAATGGAAATTAATGCTGGATCCGGCATTCCGGCAAGTGTTCCAGAATTTTGGCGGGAGAAAATACTGCAGCATGCTGCAGTATTTTCTCCGGCCAAATACCGTAAGAGGGACTGAACTGACTGAACGGAATGCTTTCCATTCAGAACGTATTAGGATAAGTCTACATGCACACGACCGTATGTGTTTTGCAGTCCGCCCAAAAAAAATGGATGACATCCGTATGCCATCCGTTTTTTATTGCGGATCCATTGTAACAATGCCTAAAACGGACAAGAATAGGACATGTTCTTTTTTTTTTGCGGGGCTACGGAACGGACATACTGATGCGGACAGCACACGGTGTGCTGTCCGCATTTTTTGCGGACCCATTGAAATGAATGGGTCTGCATCCTATCCGCAAAAAAAATGGAACTGACACGGAAACAAAATACGTTTGTGTGCATGAGGCCTAAAACTGAAGCGTTTTTTCCGGTATCGAGCCCCTGTGACGGAACTCAATACCAAAAAAGAATAACGCTAGTGTGAAAGTACCCTTACTTAGTCAGGTTTCATGTCCTTGGGTGGAATAATTACAATCCAATAGTTATTTAATAGGAATTGTTAATGGTTAATTATTGGGTTGCCACTAACAGCGTTCTTTTTAGTTCCAGCTATTGCTGTGCTGCTTAATTGTTTCTCAATTCAATAATCATGCACAAAAGTTTTTTAGCAAATTGATTTGCTTTTATTGGGAAACAGTTCATGGCTAATTGACTTCTCTAGAGCATTACTACAGACACACAATGGTCCTTGTCTTCAAGATAAAAAACCTGTAAGGCTTTGAAATGAAACATATTAACAAAAGAACTGCTGATTTAATAACAGTTTATGAGCATAAGGAGGGCTGAGCCCATTAGTAATACTTAAGTGATCATACTTGTATTAAATTTGCCAAAGTGCTTCATATAAATATGTACAAGGGCTGTTCATCCTGTTCCCAGAAGCCAATTTCTGAAATGTCAGACAAATCCTTATTCCTATATGACTAGGCATAAATTAAATTAGATCATTTGTATGTGACCAAATACATATGTCATTAATAACACCCAACAAATGTGAAGCTACAAATATCATCGCTGGTATGTACAAATTGGGATTGTATTCACTCAGGGGCGGACACAGAAAGTAGAGGGCCCCTGTGCTCGAACTATATTTGGGTCACTTAGGGCTCATGCACAACACCGTATGTATTTTGCGGTCCGCAAAAAACTGATCCGTAAAAAATATGGATGACGTCTGTGTGCATTCCGTATTTTGCGGAACATAACTGGCCCCTAATAGAACAGTCCTATCCTTGTCTGTATGCGGAAAATAATAGGACATGTTCTATTTTTTTTGTGGAAAGGAAATACGGACATATGGAAACAATGCACATGAAATTAATGGTTCCGTATACCAGGGCTCGACAAATCCCAGGCGCCAGGTCGCCATGGCGACTAGAAATTTTGTCCTGGCGCCTGGGTATTTGCCCCTGCTTGAAAATAGGCCCAGCACACCAGCAGCCAGGCGCAGCCACTGGAGGGTTAGGACCGCAAGCAAAATGAAACCTTTTTTTTTTTTATCACTTGCGCCCAGGCTCGGACTGCTACCCTGTCCCCGGACCCCTCAGCTTTCGGCTCCATTGTGGTTTGGCCACACTCTCTCTCGCCGTCTATCGGTCGCAGCATGCTGATGTCGCCGTGCGTCATCTCCAGGGCAGTTAAAAATGGCGAAGCCTTTACCGGAGCCCGGCCGGTACTTACGGTATGTGATAACTGTCCTGCAGACATCAGAGCCCGTGTCCCGGTGAGAGAGCCTCGGCGGGGGGGAAGAGGAGTTAGTGCAGGGGAGGCAGAGCGGGAGCACAGGTAGCGGCGCTGCACTCGCTGACAAGTGGAGGGAAGACAATCAGCCCATCATCATTCCTCCTGCTGTATACAGCAGGGGACTGATCGGGCAGCGCAACATCCCAGGACACCAAGTGCTGCCAGGTCCCTGCACGGCCGGCTCTGCGCTCTGTCCTTATCCGCCAGGCTCAAAGTTTGTAATGGCTGCCTGCTACAGCCAAGTTGGCCTCGAGCATGGCCATGAACCCAGCGGGGAGCTGCATACCCCGTCATTAGGCCAGAGCTCCTGCTAGCCACAACTGGTGGCCATTCCTGCACCGTGCTCCATCCCTGCAGTTACCATTCGGCCATTTCTTAGATCTTTCCCTTTCTAGGAAAGCTGGGTGACAGCCTGTATACTGGACAGAAAGCCGGATTGCAGCTCCTAGGAGAGCTGTGTGGTATACAGGCTGTCTGTCACCCAGCTTTCCTGGTCTCCTGAACAGAATATATCTCAGGAGCTGCCATAAGACTCCTGAATGGCTAAATCATCTGATAACTTATCTATATGTTCCCGTACTGAGATATATTCTCCTCAGGTCTAGGAGACCAGGAAACCTGGATGACCATCTATGAGAGAGCTGGAAGGCCCCTCAGTATTCCTAGGATAATTACAATGGAAATATTTTCCACAGAGGATTACCTGTTGTGGATTTTTATCAAACTCTACATGTAGCGTGTGGATTTGCTGTGGAATTCAGCCACGATCAGTTACACATGGTGAAATCATACACTGCTCAAAAAAATAAAGGGAACACTTAAACAACACAATGTAACTCCAAGTCAATCACACTTCTGTGAAATCAAACTGTCCACTTAGGAAGCAACACTGAGTGACAATCAATTTCACATGCTGTTGTGCAAATGGGATAGACAACAGGTGGAAATTATAGGCAATTAGCAAGACACCCCCAATAAAGGAGTGGTTCTGCAGGTGGTGACCACAGACACTTCTCAGTTCCTATGCTTCCTGGCTGATGTTTTGGTCACTTTTGAATGCTGGCAGTGCTTTCACTCTAGTGGTAGCATGAGACTGAGTCTACAACCCACACAAGTGGCTCAGGTAGTGCAGCTTATCCAGGATGGCACATCAATGCGAGCTGTGGCAAGAAGGTTTGCTGTGTCTGTCAGCGTAGTGTCCAGAGCATGGAGGCTCTACCAGGAGACAGGCCAGTACATCAGGAGACGTGGAGGAGGCCGTAGGAGGGCAACAACCCAGCAGCAGGACCGCTACCTCCGCCTTTGTGCAAGGAGGAACAGGAGGAGCAATGCCAGAGCCCTGTAAAATGACCTCCAGGAGGCCACAAATGGGCATGTGTCTGCTCAAACCTTCAGAAACAGACTCCATGAGGGTGATATGAGGGCCCGTCGTCCACAGGTGGGGGTTGTGCTTACAGCCCAACACCGTGCAGGACGTTTGGCATTTGCCAGAGAACACCAAGATTGGCAAATTCGCCACTGGCGCCCTGTGCTCTTCACAGATAAAAGCAGGTTCACACTCAGCACATGTGACAGACGTGACAGAGTCTGGAGACGCCGTGGAGAACGTTCTGCTGCCTGCAACATCCTCCAGCATGACCGGTTTGGCATTGGGTCAGTAATGGTGGGGGGTGGCATTTCTTTTGAGGGCCGCACAGCCCTCCATGTGCTCGCCAGAGGTAGCCTGACTGCCATTAGGTATTGAGATGAGATCCTCAGACCCCTTGTGAGACCATATGCTGGTGCGGTTGGCCCTGGGTTCCTCCTAATGCAAGACAATGCTAGACCTCATGTGGCTGGAGTGTGTCAGCAGTTCCTGCAAGACGAAGGCATTGATGCTATGGACTGGCCCGCCCGTTCTCCAGAACTGAATCCAATTGAGCACATCTGGGACATCATGTCTCGCTCTATCCACCAACATCACGTTGCACCACAGACTGTCCAGGAGTTGGCAGATGCTTTAGTCCAGGTCTGGGAGGAGATCCCTCAGGAGACCGTCCGCTACCTCATCAGGAGCATGCACAGGCGTTGTAGGGAGGTCATACAGGCACGTGGAGGCCACACACACTACTGAGCCTCATTTTGACTTGTTTTAAGGACATTACATCAAAGTTGGATCAGCCTGTAGTGTGTTTTTCCACTTTAATTTTGAGTGTGACTCCAAATCCAGACCTCCATGGGTTAAAAAATTTGATTTCCATTTTTTAATTTTTGTGTGATTTTGTAGTCAGCACATTCAACTATGTAAAGAATTAAGTATTTCAGAAGAATATTTAATTAATTCAGATCTAGGATGTGTTATTTTTGTGTTCCCTTTATTTTTTTGAGCAGTGTATATTACCACGGTGCGGATTTGAAATGTGCACAGTAGGTTCATTTCCGTGTGGATTTTATGAAGTGTGAGGATTTTTGGTTAAATCTTATCCATTTTGCTGGTATTTGCTGCAATACGCTGTGGATTTCATAGCTGCAGTTCTATGAGATGAATGAGCCCGGACCAAACATCCTGGGGAAGGGATCTCAGTTCTGTCAGCTGCAGCACAGGGATTATACACACAGTCACGTCACAGCGCAGGGATTATACACACAGTGACGTCACAGCGCAGGGATTATACACACAATGACGTCACAGCGCAGGGATTATACACACAGTGACGTCACAGCGCAGGGATTATACACACAGTGACGTCACAGCGCAGGGATTATACACACAGTGACGTCACAGCGCAGGGATTATACACACAGTGACGTCACAGCGCAGGGATTATACACACAGTGACGTCACAGGCAGGGATTATACACACAGTGACGTCACAGCGCAGGGATTATACACACAGTGACGTCGCAGCGCAGGGATTATACACACAGTGACGTCGCAGCGCAGGGATTATACACACAGTGACGTCGCAGCGCAGGGATTATACACACAGTGACGTCACAGCGCAGGGATTATACATACAGTGACGTCACAGCGCAGGGATTATACACACAGTGACGTCACAGTACACTGATAAACACTGAAGAGATGCTGCACACAGTGACGTCGCAGTACACTGATAATAAACAATGCCCATGTTTAGTTCTAGACTTCTTTATATGTTAATATAAGAGGTGTTGTTTTTGTCGCTGAAAATAAGGCTTTATAAGGTTAAAAAAAAAAACGGCTCCTAACTTTTTCAGCTGGCTCCTAGATTCCAAGGAAATTTGTCAAGCCCTGCCGTATACGGTCCGCAAAAAAAACCTAACGGACATGGAAAGAAAATACATTTGTGTGCATGAGGTCTTAGGGGGAGATTTCCCATTTTGTTTGTGCCAGAAAAGTTAAAAACTGCTTATTTGCGACTTTTTAAATGTGAAGAAATTTATCTTCATTTACGATAGTTTTCTGGTGGAAATTAAGTCAAAAATTTACAGCAGCTCAGGGCTGCTGTAGATTTCTGTGTAGGCACACAGGAATTACGCACCAGGAATTACTTTTGTGTCTGCTACATCTGTATAGAATTAGATCAATAGATAAATAGACAATTATGAGAAACAGAGATGAAAGGAAGGGTTAGGCCTATTGCACACGACCGTGGGCCAGCGCATGCGGATCGCGACCCATTCACTTGAATGGGGTCCGCGATCCGTCCGTTGGCCAAAAACATAGGACAAGTTCTATCTTTTTGCAGAACGAAAGCACAGAACCCCGTGAAAGCATTCCGTAGTGCTTCCGTTCCGTGATTCCGTTCCGTTCTGCACCGCATCTCCGGATTTGCGGACCCATTCAAATGAATGGGTCCGCATCCGTGATGTGGAATGCACGCGTCCGGTGTCCTGTGTATTGTGGACCCGCTGTATGCGGGCCGCAATTTGGCCACGGGGGACACACGGCCATGTGCAAGAGGTCTAAACGTGTTTTCAATAAAAATTGGTTTTAAATGGCCTTTGAGAAAAAAAGACAATGCAACAGCACCATGCATACCAGATAAAGTACAACAATGCCATAGTCACAAAAAACATTATAGTGCTAATGCTACGCTTATTTATAAAGTGAGCTGCTTGGCAAATGCATTTTGTACAAAACCATTTGGGCCCGTCTGCCGGACGTCAAGGCAGATTTAAATGGCCTTTGTCACGAGATATCACTCTAAGGCCCCTTTCACGCGAGCGAGTTTTCTGCGCGGATGCATTGCGGGAGGTGAACGCATTGCATCCGCACGGAATCCTGACCCATTCATTTCTATGGGGCTGTTCACATGAGCGGTGATTTTCACGCATCACTTGTGCGTTGCGAGAAAATCGCAGCATGCTCCTCTTTGTGCGTTTTTCACGTAATGCAAGCCCCATAGAAATGAATGGGGTTGCGTGAAAATCGCAAGCATCCGCAAGCAAGTGCGGATACGGTGCGATTTTTAAGCATGGTTGCTAGGAGACGATCGGGATGGAGACCCGATCATTATTATTTTCCCTTATAACATGATTATAAGGGAAAATAATAGCATTATTAATACAGAATGCATAGTACAATAGAGCTGGAGGGGTTAAAAAAAAATAAAAAATAATTTAACTCACCTTAATCCACTTGTTCGCGCAGCCGGCATCTCTTCTGTCTTCTTCTTTGAGGAATAGGACCTTTGATGACGTCACTGCGATCATCACATGGTCCATCACATGATCTTTTACCATGGTAATGGATCATGTGATGAGCGCAGTGACGTCATCAAAGGTCCTATTCCGCAAAGAAAAAGACAGAAGAGATGCCGGCTGCGCGAACAAGTGGATTAAGGTGAGTTAAATTTTTATTTTATTTTTTTTAACCCCTCCAGCCCTATTGTACTATGCATTCTGTATTCAGAATGCTATTATTTTACCTTAAACCCATGTTATAAGGGGAAATAATACAATCTACACAACCTTGAACCCAAACCTGAACTTCTGTGAAGAAGTTCGGGTCTGGGTACCACATTCAGTTTTTTATCACGCGCGTGCAAAACGCATTGCACCCGCGCGATAAAAAACTGAACAACGGAACGCAATCGCAGTCAAAACTGACTGCAATTGGGTACCTACTCGCGTGGGTTTGCCGCAACGCATCCGGACCTTATCCGGACATGCTCGTGTGAAAGAGGCCTAAAGAAGGGAATCACCTCCAGCCCATTGTGTTTTTTTCTGTCCTCCGGACAGGTGGACTAGGCGGTGATTCCCCCTCTCTTAGGGGGGAATTTTTTTTCATGTTATAGCTTACTTGCTGTCGGCGCTGCGCAGCGGTGCTTCGCTGCGGTGCGTTTTTCGGCGTCTTTGGTCCTCTTCCTTGCGGCCGCTGGGCGCCGCCATCTTCCGGAAGTGATGTTGGAATCTCTGACTTTGCGTCCTTTTGCAATTTTTTTATATATAATTTGCGATTTATTGTATTCCTTCCTGGGGGGGAAACTTTTTATTTACTGATATGTGTTTTCTCCTCTGGGGGCGGGGACTCGGTACTGAGCCCATCCCCTCCCCTATTTAAGGAAGCATTGTGCACCAGGTTGTTCTCTGGCTGCACATGCTTTTTAAGCTAGCTTCCAGAGTCCTATAAGCTGGTGTTCCTCCACTTATTGGTGCCTTATTTCTGGTCCTCATTTTCAGCTTCCGCCGGTCTGCCTTTCTTTTACCTTTCTCCTGAAACATTTATTGGTTGTTTACAAATGTTTTACTTGTCCCTTTTTTCCCGCAGTGATGTCGTCTCCACAGGATTCGAATGGCAGAAAGGCGGGTTCCAAGCGGAAACATTTATCGTGCTATGATGTAGCGCGCTTTTGGAGGATAGCTGTCCCTACTCCAGGTGTGATGGCTGCCGTCCGAGGGTCCAACCTTCCACCGAACCTACGATGCAGGATATGTATCAGTGGGTGAAGACCTATGTTGATGGATCCATCAAAGGGGTTATAAGCCTGCTGGATGAGAGGCTTCCTACTCAGACTCCTATGGAGTCTTCGGCTCCAGTAGAGAGACCTTCCATAGTCTCCTTGGGTTCCTCCTCCTTGGATGAGGAGGAGCTTACTTCATGCTTCTTTCCTCCTGATAAGACGAAAAAGTTACTTAAGTCCATCAGGTCGGGGGACCATGATGTTGACCTGGGGGAGTCCTCTGATCCCGCTAGTCGGGCACTTTGTGCACACAGAGTGGAAGAAACCCGAAAAAGGTCAGATTCTAACTAAAAGATTCAGAACCATGTTTCCGATGGCTAAACCCTTGGTGGAATCGTGGGGTTCCATTCCCAAGGTGGACATGGCTATTGCCAAACTGTCCAAACGCACTCTGGTTCCTGCGGACGATGGGTCGAGTCTGCAGGATCCCCTTGACAGGAGAGCAGAGTGCACACTCAGGAGAGGTTATACGACAGCTGCAGTTTCTGCGTCTACGGCCATCGCTGCTACAGAAGTTTCTACCTTCCTCCGGTCTCGATTAAACCAGATCCAGATGGATGTGGATCGTCTCGGGACGACATTCTGGCGGCTTTCAAGACTGTCAACTTGGCAATGGATTTCCTGTCTGATACAGCGCAACAGCTGAAGTTGGCGGCCAAAACCATGGCCCTGTTGTGAGCGGCCCGCAGGCCTTTGTGGCTTAAGCCTTGGGTCGCTGACAATACCTCTAAATATAATTTATGTAGCCTTCCCTTTGAGCCCAACCATTTGTTCGGCTCAGATTTGGATAAGATTATGGAAGGCCAGTCAGATAAAAAGGGGAAGAGTCTTCCCCAACAGTCCTTTCGGGGGCGGGGCAGACAAAACCGTGGTGGTAGGTCTGACCAGCAGTCAAGAGCCCGGAGGGACTGGGGAGCGCAGCAAAGAGGTTCGAGGCACTCTCGTGAGGGAGCCAAGGATAAAAAATCCACCTCCTGACTACGGGCCTCCTCGAGGCTTTTGGATGACTCCCGTTACTCCTGCCGTCCTTCCAGAAGACTTCCCCACTCCCCTGCCTCATCTTCCCGTTGGAGGTCGACTCTAGCACTTCAAGGACATCTGGATCCAAGAGATTTCGGATCCCTGGGTCCTGAATGTCATCTCAGAGGGGTACTCAATCAATCTTCTTTCTCTGCCTCCGGACAGGTTCATCAGAACCAAACTTCTACAGGCTGCTAGGCAGTCGGTTCTGGGGGCTTACATTCAGAATTACATCCACAAGGGGGCTCTGGAGGAGGTTCCGGCAGGGGAACGGGGCTTAGGGATTTATTTGCCAAGGCATTTATTCCCAAGGCATCAGGGGATCTCCGGATGATTATCGATTTGAGATTCTTCAATCGATACATAAGGAAAGTAAGGTTCCGTATGGAAACCATCAGGTCAGTGGTTCACGTTCTCAATCCTGGAGATGTGATGGCAACCCTGGACCTCAAGGATGCATATTTGCACATCTCGATTCATCCTGCTTCCAGGAAATATCTCAGGATCGTGGTCCAGGTGTCGGGTGTCACCAGACACCTTCAGTTCGTTGCCCTTCCCTTCGGCATTTCTTCTGACCCTCACCCTTTAACCAAGGTGGTAGTTTCTGTGGTGGCGGCTCTAAGACTCCAAGGACTGACCATCATTCCTTATCTGGACGATTGGCTTTTAAAAGCCTCTTCCTTTGTGGTCCTGACCCACCATCTTTATGTAGCTATTTCCTTTTTGTTCCGCCTAGGGTGGATCATCAACTGGTAGAAGTCGAACGTGAGCCCGTCGACTTCAGTAAGATATTTAGGCTCTCTCCGGTTGACTCCAGAAAGAAGATCCCGAATACAGAACACGGCAGAATTCCTATCCGTGCCTCGGCGAGTTCCAATTCGGACTCTCATGAAGATGTTAGGGCTCATGTCAACGTCTGCGGAAGCAGTCCCTTGGGCTTTATGGCACCTCTCCAAATGCAATGGCAGCCCCGCCGGGCTGAACTCCCTGTGTTCCCTGTCTTGGCAAACTCGGCATTCCCTCAGACAGTGGAGCCATCTTTTAGTCGGGAAGTCTATGACCCAGCCAACCTGGGTCATATTGACAACAGATGCGTCCCAAGTAGGCTGGGGCGCTCATCTAGACGATTCTCCAGTTCACGGATCCTGGTCTCCTCAGGAGCGGCTCCTCTCATCCAATCTCCGCGAGATTTGAGCTATCCGGCTAGCCCTCCTTCACTTCGCCCCTCAGATCCGGGGCAAAGCGGTGAAAGTCCAGTCAGACAATATGACTGCGGTACTTTACATCAACAAACAGGGAGGCACAAGATCACTTCCCCTCTTATTAGAGATCGGGGTGATTCTGGATTGGGCAGAGTTAAACCTTTCCCACTTATCTGCGATCCACATTTAAGGCTCCCTCAATATGATAGCAGATCGGTTGAGCCGCGGTCTTCCAACAGTGGAGTGGTCTTTACATCCGGAGATATTCAAGCAGATAGTCCTCAAGTGGGGAATGCCAGAGGTGGATCTTATGGCAACAAGGTTCAACGCCAAGGTGGAGAGGTTTTGCTCCATTTACAGGGAGGACAACCCCCTGGTGATAGATGCTCTGTCAATATCCTGGAGGTTCAGGCTGGCTTACATCTTCCCTCCATTTTCCATGATTCCGAGGGTATTCATGAAAATCCGTCAGGATCAGGCCTCGGTGATAGCCATCATACCGTTTTGGCCGAAGAGATCCTGGTTTACCCAGCTCACCCAAATGAGTCGAGGGCAATTTTGGAGACTCCCCCCTCAGCAGACCCTGGTGTCGTGGGACACTCACCTCTGCTCAGATCTGCACAGGTTCAACCTGACAGCCTGGAGGTTGATCAGTCCCTTCCCAGAATAGAAGGGCTTTCATAGTCGGTCCTGAGAACACTGTCTCATTCAAGAGCAGACTCTACTAAGAGAGCCTACTCACGGATTGTGAGGATATTCTCTTCTTGGTGTTCCACAAAGGAGGTGGCGTCTGCAGATCCGCCCCTCCCCATCATTCTTCAGTTTCTGCAAGATGGCCTTGACAAAGGCCTTTTTCCATCTACCTTGAGGGTTCACATTTCAGCCATTTCAGCTTGTCTCAACAAGTCTTTTTCTCAGGACCCGCTTATCAAACGGTTCCTTAAAGGAGCTGAAAGATTAAAGCCTACAGTACTGAAACCCATTCCTCAGTGGGATTTATCAGTAGTTCTCAATGGGGTTAGCATCTCCCCCCTTTGAGCCCTTTGGAGGAGGTAGATTTCAAGTTTGTCACATGGAAACTTGTCTTTCTCCTTGCTGTGACTTTGGCCAAGAGGGTCTCTGAGCTTCAAGCTCTATCAGCGCACGAGCCCTATACCATTTTTTTGCAAAACCGGGTTCTTTTAAGATTTCTCCCGTACTTTAGGCCTAAGGTTCCTTCTTTCCAGAATATCAACTAGGTGATATCCCTCCCGGTTCTTTCTAGACCTTCTACCTACTCCGAGGAACCTGCTATACATCCTTTGGATTTCTTGAGATGCCTCTGGATCTATGTGGATAGATCAAAGGAGTTCAGGAAAGATGAAAATCTTCTAATCCTGTTTGCCGGTAAGTTTAAAGGCCGTAGGGCGTCTAAACCATCCATCAGTCGATGGATTAAGGAGGCTATTAGGGAATCCTTTGTTTCCCAATCTCTAGACCCTCTGAGGTTTGTAAAAGCCCATTCTATGAGGGCTGTAGCTACCTCTTTTGCCGAGAGGAGTTTTCTTCCACTCGACATGATTTGCAAATCTGCCTCCTGGAGCTCTGAATCAACATTCATCTCCCATTATAGACTAGATGCCAGATTAGCTGAGTACTCAGCCTTTGGGCAGACTATACTTAGTTCTGCCAGGCATGATGGCCCTCCCTAGGGGTTGTTCTTGCTATCTCCCCATCTGTGCTGCTGGTAGGACGTAAGGGAATCGTTAATTTCTAACGATAATTTGTTTTCCCTTAGTCCTAACAGCAGCACACAAATTTCCCACCCTAGTAAGACTAGTTTTTTTCTTGCTATAACACAATGGGCTGGAGGTGATTCCCTCCTTTATAGGGGAGGTTTAAGTGTTTAATTATTACTTGGGCTCATTAAAATTCCGCTGTTCCTACCAGTCCACGGGGGGTGGTTAACCCCATCTGTGCTGCTGTTAGGACTAAGGGAAAACAAATTATCGTTAGAAATTAACAATTTCCAAACAACAAATCCCTGCGTTTTTTCTCAGTGCGATTGCCTGCGCCCGTTGTATCATCCATGAGGAATAATTCCTGGATACAAGACGTGCAGTGATGATTTTACTCTCATGATGAAAAGATATGTTATCACTGCAATTTTGTCTTGCGCAAATAAATTCGCCCACAGGAATCAACTTGGTTGTGTGTATGGGATGATGGCTATCCGCCCTAAGAATGGTGTTTCCTGTTGTGGGCTTACAATAGGTTTTAGTTTGAACTATCTCTCCTTTAACACCTGTCAGGGCCAAGTCCAAGAAATTGATCGAAACCGCATCGTGTGAACACACAAAGCGAAGACCATAGGGATTGCCGTTAAGATAACCTTCAAATAAAGGTATGGCAGATACATCGCCGGCCCAAAACAAGAGCAGGTCGTCGATGTATCTGCCATACCAGTGAATGTCCTCCAAATAAGGATTATCTGTGCTAAATATGTAACGTTCCTCCCAATATGACATTGTAATATTGGCTAGGGAGGGGGAAAATTTTGCCCCCATAGAAACTCCTCGTGTTTGCAAATAATACGAATTATTAAAGCAAAAATAATTATGCACCAGCAAGAATTGAGTTACTTCTAAGATGTATTGAATGTATTCATAGGTATGATGGCTATATTTATGTAAATTAAATTCTAATGCCAGGAGTGCAGTGTGATGTGGAATTGAAGGATATAAGCTCACTACATCAGCAGTGAGCCAGATGTATTTAGAACACCATTTTTGGTCGAATAAACTCCTTAAAACATCACTAGTGTCCTTGATATACCCCGGAGTGCGTTTGGCTAATGGTTGTAGAATGGAATCTAACCACTGACCCAGTTTTTCAGTCAGTGAGCCGATTCCTGAGACAATCGGGCGGAGCGGTGGTGGATTCAGGCCTTTATGGATTTTTGGTAAGGCATGTATGATGGGTGTAATGGGAGCCTCCACATGCAAATAAGAGTATTCCTTATATGAGAAATACCCTGAATCCCTACCTTTACATATAATATCCGAATATTCTTTAGTGTATAATTCGATAGGATTCGATTTTAACTTTTTGTATGTGGAGGAATCTGAAATAATATCCATCATCTGTTTTTCATATACATTTCTTTCGAGAACCACCACCGCTCCGCCTTTGTCAGCCATTTTAATCACCACACTATGGGTATCTCTCAATTCTTGGAGAGCTATTCTATGTTGTTTAGTTAAATTATTGCATTTATATTTACTATTTTTGTCCTGATTGATAGAGGACAATTCCTTCTCCATTACATCTTGAAAGATTTCCATACCCACAGTGCGTGACTGTTTGGGATACAATTGTGAATTAGTAATACAAAATTTTTGTGACGCACAATCGGGAGTACTATTATCAGGGACTGTCTGCAATTCATTTAAAGTTATAAAAAATATTTGTTCTCTAAACGATAAACCTGAATACATATTATTGCAGTTGCTTGCTGTAGGAGGAGGATCTTCTGAATCCAAGTCATTCTTCCCTTCCAAAAAAAATTTTTTTCTTCCATCAAGGGGAGGTGATGTGCACAAATTAACTCTTCAAAGGGAAGCTTTTTGGATCTTGAAATTAAACACAAGATTTCCCTTGGGTTTAAATTTAAGGAAAGATCTAATGTATATTTATTGAGAAGCAAGTATCCTTCGAATCAGTATTCAACACATGGCCATGCTTCTATATGTTTGTTTTTAATTGTATCATACATGAGGTATTTGCTATGGATGACAATTCAGACACTGCAATTTTTCTAATGAACACAGGATAATAATTTTTATCGCCATTGTGTCAGTCTAAGCATCTATTGTATCTATGCAACCCTTCTTTATATGATTTTTTCAATCTTTTCAATTTTAATCTGTACCATATGGTTTTTTCTATACTGGAGGTCAAAATGGACGGCCTCTCTGCCTGCGATTATCCACTTCATTGCATACACCTGAACTTAACCGCCCGCCCAGAATATGGGGGATGGTGAATCACAAAGTTCATAAGCAAGTGGAGCACTGCAGACAGAGGGCAAGTCATGAGTAAGGACATTTATTTGTTCGAAACGCGTTGACTGTAACTGGATGTGTAAAGATTATGCCATCGATGTTTTATTACCCACTGCTTGAATAAAAAAATCGTCACTTAAAGATTACAGGTGCTGGAATCCTTTTATTTGTTTTATAGGGCTTTAGCTGTGACATTACAGGGGGATGGATATCTGCGGATTGGCTGGTTGCACGGTATTATGGAAGATCTTGCGTTTCTGGGCTTGCCTCCTCCAGACTTACTTTTACTTTCTAACATGTGCAG
The DNA here is from genome assembly GCF_905171765.1 of Bufo bufo. NCBI lineage: Eukaryota > Metazoa > Chordata > Amphibia > Anura > Bufonidae > Bufo > Bufo bufo. The sequence goes on from NC_053391.1 coordinate 396,462,948, forward strand.
CCACCATTTTAAGAAAACGGATTCATTACCACGAAGCGTGAGGAAATTCAGAATTCTTTTAGAATTTAAGTTTTCCTAAACTTCCAACCGAATTCCGCTTCGGATGCTTCGCTCAACACTATTGATGACTTATCATCGGGATATGAATAGTACAAAGAATATGACGGCAGCATCTCCAGTCCAATAAGGTTTTATTCACACACGGTGCATGAAACAGTACTCACGGTCCAGATACAGCGACGTTTCGGCTACATAGTAGCCTTTATCAAGCTAACTCAGAAGTGTTAGGTAGGAATGTATAAAGTGCATAGAATCCCTCCTCCTATCACCATCACCGAATAAAATGTCTAATTATACATTAGTAAAATCTGTGTTTAGAGTGTTCACCAATACCTCTTGTACAGCTAAACAGCGTCATCACCCATAACAAATCAGTGAGCTTAAAAGATGGATGCAGCTGGACACCCCATCGAGTCACAAGAGAAATCTGCTTGGCGTTCTAAAAATCTAACTGCACAAATTGTGGATCACAGGTGTACGGCCAATCACATGGCTAGGTTCATACCACGTGTCATCAGGCACTGTGACGTAACCGTGCACAGATCACATGGCTACATAAATTCCGTCCATGTGATGCCTCCAGAGATCATGACGTAGCGCTGACATGTGATCTCATATCAGTCTCATGACCGCGCTAGCTCAGTCCCCATACTACCGCCCACATTAGAATCAAACCGTCTAACATAACCGTGGTCCCCCTAGTTTTATCACGTCCACATGAGTGCTGGATATTCAGATGCAGATATTTGTCAGGTCTTATCCCCAACTGATCTATTCAGATATATACTGCGATGTATAAAGGTTCCAGATGCATTCCAGCTTTTATCTATAAAATACAAAAATAGAAAAGACTCGTTAAAAACAACTTCAAAGTAACAAGACTGTTATTCTACAATCTAATGATCGATATACATGTCCATTATTTAATACCACTTACATTAAAATCTATATTCAATCCATACGGCTGTAACGCTTTCAACATGAAGAACCATTTTAGTTCCTTCCTCCTCAGTAATGCCTTCCTACAGTCCTGATCAAAAGTTTAAGATCACTTGAAAAATGGCAAAAAAAATTATATTTAGCATGGCTGGATCTTAACAAGGTTCCAAGTAGAGCTTCAACATGCAACAAGAAGAAATGGGAGACAAAACATTTTTTGAGCATTCAATTTATTGAAAACAACGAATAAACTGAAACAGGCTGTTTCTCAGCTGATCAAAAGTTTAGGACCACACCTCCAAAGAAAAACGAAACCCCCCCAAAACAGAAATCCAACTTCCAAACATGAACTCAGTAATGAGTAGGTCCGCCGTTATTGTTTATCACTTCCAAAATTTGTTTCGGCATGCTTGATGCAAGCGTTTCCATGAGGTGAGTGGGAACATTTCTCCAAGTGGTGAAGACGGCCGCACGAAGGCCATCTACTGTCTGGAACTGTTGTCCATTTTTGTAAACTTCCCTTGCCATCCATCCCCAAAGGTTCTCAATTGGATTTAGATCAGGGGAACACGTAGGATGGGCCAAAAGAATGATGTTATTGTCCTGGAAGAAGTCCCTTGTCCTGCGGGCATTGTGTACTTTAGCGTTGTCCTGTTGAAAAACCCAGTCGTTACCACACAGACGAGGGCCCTCAGTCATGAGGAATGCTCTCTGCAACATCTGGACATAGCCAGCGGCCGTTTGACGCCCCTGCACTTCCTGAAGCTCCATTGTTCCACTGAAGGAAAAAGCACCCCAGACCATTATGGCGCCCCCTCCACTGTGGCACGTAGAAAACATCTCAGGTGGGATCTGCTTGTCATGCCAGTAACGTTGGAAACCATCAGGACCATCAAGGTTACATTTTTTCTCATTAGAGAATAACACTTTCTTCCACCTTTTGAATGTCCCATGTTTGGTGCTCTCTTGCAAAGTCCAAACGAGCAGTTCTGTGGCGTTCAAGGAGACGAGGTCTTTGAAGACGTTTTTTGTTTTTGAAGCCCTTCAGTCTCAGATGCCGTCTGATGGTTATGGGGCTGCAGTCAGCACCAGTAATGGCCTTATTTGGGTCGAGGATCGTCCAGTGTCTTGACGGACAGCCAATTGGATCCTCCGGCTCAGTGCTGATGAAATTTTTTGGGGTCTTCCACTTTACTTTTTTGTTCCATAACCCTCAGGATCATTTAAGAAATTCCAAATAACTGTCTTACTGCGTCCCACCTTAGCAGCGATGGTGCGCTGTGAGAGACCCTGCTTATGCAGTTGAACAATCCGACCACATTCAAAAAGGGAGTTTTTTGCCTTTGCCATCACAACGTGTGACTACCTGACAGAAAATGACAATAAATCCACATCTTTGCACAGATTTGGCCTTTTAAAGGCATGTGGTCCTAAAATTTTGATCAGCTGAAAAACAGCCTGTTTCAGTTTAATCGTTATTTTCAATTAATTGAATGCTCCAAAAATGTTTTGTCTCACTCTCATTTCTTCTTGTTGCATGTTGAAGCTCTACTTGGAACCTTGTTAAGATCCAACAATGTAAAATATGATTTTTTGGCATTTTTCAAGTGGTCTTAAACTTTTGATCAGGACTGTATATCCACCCCTTCTCAATGACCCTACTGCATCAATCACACGAAATCTTAATTCATTGATGGAATTGCCACTTTCTACAAAATGTTTTGCCACCGGTTTATCAATATTCTTTTTCCTAATAGTACTCTCATGTTTGTTAATTCTTTCCCTGATCTCCATAGTAGTCTCTCCAATGTAAATCAGGCTACATGGGCACTGTATCATATATCCCACATATCTTGATCTACAGGTATAAAAAACGTTTATCTTGAATACCTGGCCAGTATATGGATGTCCAAAGCTATTCCCTTTGATCATGTTACCACAGTTACAGTATGCCAAAGATGGAAAATTACCTAGCTTATGTGGAGCTAGATATCGATGTTCTTCTACCTTCATACTTCCCACATCCGATTTCTCCAACCTATGTGTAGGGAGGCATTACTAAGGAAGAAGGAACTAAAATGGATCTTCACGTTGAAAGCGTTACAGCCGTATGGATTGAATATAGATTTTAATGTAAGTGGTATTAAATAATGGACATGTATATCGATCATTAGATTGTAGAATACCGGTCTTGTTACTTTGAAGTTGTTTTTAACAAGTCTTTTCTATTTTTGTATTTTATAGATAAAAGCTGGAATGCATCTGGAATCTTTATACATCGCGGTATATATTTGAATAGATCAGTTGGGGATAAGACCTGACAAATATCTGCATCTGAATATCCAGCACTCATGTGGACTTGATAAAACTTGGGGGACATCCGGTTCCCATGGTTATGTTGGACCCTTTGAGTCTAATGTGGGCGGTAGTATGGGGACAGAGCTAGCGCGGTCATGAGACTGATATGAGATCACATGTCAGCGCTACGCCATGATCTCTGGAGGCATCACATGGACAGGATTTATGTAGCCATGTGATCTGTGCAAGATCACATGGCACGGTTACGTCACAGTGACTGATGACACGTGGTATGAACCTAGCCATGTGATTGGCTGGACGCCTGTGATCCACAATTTGTGCTGAATATGCGCAGTAAGATTTTTAGAACGCCAAGCAGATTTCTCTTGTGACGCGATGCAGTGTCCAGCTGCATCCATCTTTTAAGATAATATTTGCTCACTGATTGGTTATGGGTGATGACGCTGTTTAGCTGCACAAGAGGTATTGGTGAACACTCTAAACACATATTTTACTAATGTATAATTAAATATTTTATTCGTTGATTGGGATAGGAGGAGGGATTGTATGCACTTAATTTACTCCTACCTAACACTTCTGAGCTTGATAAAGGCTACTATGTAGCCGAAACGTTGCTGTATCTGGACCGTGTGTACTGTTTCATGCACCGTGTGTGAATAAAGCCTTATTGGATTGGATATGATGCCGTCACATTCTTTGTACTATTCTTCGCTGAAACCCCCAAGGGTCAGGGAAGTTGGACTGGCTGATGCATTCCTGAGTTTCCAAGTTGAAAGGTACCGTTGTGCTGCTCTGTATACATTATATCTATCATCAGGATATGTCATCAATATCTGATGATATACAGTCAGGTCCATAAATATTGGGACATCAACACAATTCTAACATTTTTGGCTCTATACACCACCACAATGGATGTTAAATTAAACAAACAAGATGTGCTTTAACTCCTTTCCGACCGCCTAACGCACGGATGCGTCCTGGCGGCGGTCGATTCATTCCTCCTGGACGCATCCGTGCGTCATCTCGCGAGACGCGAGATTTCGGTCAGAGCCGGCCCGCGCATGCGCATCGCGGGCCGGCAAAAGTTAAAGGAGTATTTCGTCACCAGCCTGCCAGCCAATGATCGTTGCTGGCAGGCTGGCGATTTTCAAAAAATCAAATCAGAAGCCATCTAACACCTTATATTTATAAATATAAGGTGTTAAATGGTTTCTGTGCTCCTCTGCTGGTCCTTTTCGTCGGTTGGTCCCAGCAGAGGAGCACACATCACAGTGGGAAGCCACCAAACACCACACTTAGCCCCAGATCACCCCCCATCACCCCAATTAACCCTTTGATCACCCCTTGATCGCCCCTGTCAATCACCTAGTGAAAGGGAAAAAAGTGATCAGTGTAAACTGTCACTTTTTTTTCCCACTGGTATTGACTGATAGGTTTTAGGATAGTTTAGGCCCCTTGGTTAGGTAGTTAGCGTCGGTTAGCGCCCAGCCCACTGCTCCGCAGTCACTGATTCGCTGATTAGCGTATCGCTAATCAGCTTTTGTACTTTTATAGTATCTGTAAGTGATCAAAACAGATCACAGTCAGATCTATAATAGTATTAGTGTCACCTTAGCTCGCCCTCCACCCAAAACGCAGTGTTTGCCCGATCAGGCCTGATCGGTCGCCCACACGTGCGTTCACCCACGCCCGCCCTAACGCAGTGACAAAAAACTTTATTTTTTTTTATCACTGCACAATCACTTTACAAGCGCTGCGGCGATCAAAAAATCAGTTTTGATATTTTTTATCAATCGCAGCGGCCTCCGGTACTTCGCTAGCCTCCCATTTGTAAGACAGGCTTGCTTTTTTTCTTGGGTAGTCTCAGGGAATACCCCTAAATTTAGTAGTCCAAATGCCAAACAGGGGGTATTCTTCTGAAGAGGCCTACAGGCTTCTGACCCAGTCAGATGAGGAATGGGAACCCTCATCTGATGAATCTAGCGGGTCAGAATATGAACCTGTAGAAAGCAGTGGCAGTCTGACCCAAAGTTCGGACGAGGAGGTTGAGGTCCCTGATAGCACCAGGCGTACCCGGCCCCGTGTCGCTAGACCACAGGTTGCGCAGGATCCGCTTCAAGGGCAGCAGAGTGGGGCTGGCGCTGTCGGATTACGTGGTCAGGCATACACCAGCAGCGCAGCCCATCCTGGACCTAGTACCATCACTGCCGTACAACATGGTGAAGTGGCGAGCACCAGAAGGGCAGTTGAAGCTGGTACGGTGGCACGTGCAATAGTTACCCCGTCGCAGCCACCGCACCAGCTGGCCCGTAGAGCCCCTAGAGTCCCTGAGGTGCTGACAAACCCTGATTGGCAGTCCCCAACTCCAGCCGCACCTGTAGTTCCCCCTTTCACCGCCCAGTCTGGAGTTCGGGTTGAGACAGCTCAGATCGGTTCGGCACTGGGATTTTTTGAGCTGTTCTTGACTGTGGAGCTCTTGGACTTAGTCGTGGCAGAAACAAATCAGGGAAGCTTTTATGCCCAGCCTTTCCGGTGGAAACCAGTCCAAGTTTCCGAAATTAAAATTTTTCTGAGCCTTCTCCTCAACATGGGTCTAACCAAAAAGCATGAATTGCGGTCATATTGGTCCACGAACCCAATTCATCACATGCCCATGTTCTCTGCTGCTGTGTCCAGGACACGATTTGAGACCATCCTGCGTTTCCTGCACTTTAGCGACACCACCTCCCGTCCCAGAGGCCACCCAGCTTTTGACCGGCTCCACAAAATTCGGCCCCTCATAGACCACTTGCAGATTTGTATACCCCTGAGCAAAACATCTGCGTAGACGAGTCCCTTATACATTTTACCGGGCGCCTTGGCTTCAAACAATACATCCCAAGCAAGCGCGCCCTGTATGGGGTCAAATTGTATAAGCTCTGTGAAAGGGCCACAGGCTATACCCACAAATTTCGGATCTATGAGGGAAAAGATCCGACCCTGGAGCCGGTCGGTTGCCCTGACTACCTGGGGAGCAGTGGGAAGACAGTCTGGGACTTGGTGTCACCCTTATTTGGCAAGGGGTACCATCTTTATGTGGACAATTTTTACACAAGTGTGCCCCTCTTCAGGCATTTGTTCCTAGAACAGATTGGCTGCTGTGGCACCGTGCGACCTAGTCGCCGGGGCTTCCCCCAACGGCTCGTTACCACCCGTCTTGCAAGGGGGGAGAGGGCTGCCTTGTGTAACGAAGAACTGCTCGCGGTGAAATGGAGAGACAAGCGTGACGTTTACATGCTCTCCTCCATTCATGCAGACACGACAATACAAATTGAACGGGCAACCAGTGTCATTGAAAAGCCCCTCTCAGTCCACGACTATAACCTTCACATGGGAGGGGTGGACTTCAATGACCAGATGTTGGCTCCCTATTTAGTTTCCCGACGCACCAGACGCTGGTATAAGAAGGTGTCTGTATATTTAATTCAATTGGCTGCATATAATAGTTTTGTTCTCTACAGTAAGGCTGGGAGAACAGGATCCTTCCTCAAATTTCAGGAAGAGATCATCGAGAACCTCCTGTATCCAGGAGGTTCCGTGGCCCCATCCACCAGTGTAGTGAGCCGTCTACACGAGCGACATTTCCCCAATGTCGTTGCTGGTACCTCAACCCGACCGTCACCCCGAAAAAGATGTTGTGTCTGTAGCAGGAGTGGAATAAGGTGTGACACCCACTATTTCTGTCCTGACTGCCCTGACCACCGTGCCCTATGCTTAGGGGAGTGTTTCCGGAAGTACGACACACAGGTACACTTAGCATAGGGATTGCATCTCACAGGACAGGCACACAGGGCTATTAGGGCCCTTACACTCACAGCTGCTGCAAACCTCTCCTTTCACCTGGGACAAAGTGCATAATACTGCGCCACATCTTTGGGCGATTTGCGCTTTGCACATTGTCCCATGGGGAAGGAGAGGTTTGTCCTATAAAGGTAAAAAAATCACTGGTAAGCAAAAAAGTTAACGTTCTGTTCAAAAAGTTAAATAAAGTTTATATGTTCCGTTCAAATTTTATTATAAAGTTAATAAATTTATTGCGTTGCGGCCTGGTTTTTTCTTTTTTTACCTTCCAGGTGGACCAACCGATCGACTAGCTGCAGCACTGATGTGCATTCTGACAGAAGCATTGCGCTGCTGTCAGATTACACAAAAGTCGGTGTATGCGGCACTGCAAGACGAGATTTCTCCTCTGCAGTAAAAGATACGTTTGCCGAGGCATATGAGCTGAGGGGGAGGCGGTGTTCATATACTTTGGCAAACACTTTTTATATAAAAAATAAAATAAAAAATCCCGGCAATGATTTATTCATACACATCGATTGATGTGAATGGAGAAATCTGGTTTGCCAGGGCATACGGGCTAAGTGGGTATGGATGTTGGGCGGAGCTCCTATGTCCTGGCGGACGCCTTTCCCCTCCTTTTTTTTTTTTGGCAGAGATTTTTTCATCCACATTGATCGATGTGAATGAAGAAATCTGTGCCGTTCATTTTTTCTTTCAGCTCCGAGGCTCAACGGAAAAAAAAAAAATCTCATTACCCGTATGCTCAATATAAGGAGAATAGCAGAAACTCCTAATGCTGGCCATACATGTAATGATTGTGGAGACCCTCAAATGCCAGGGAAGTACAAACACCCCACAAATGACCCCATTTTGGAAAGAAGACACCCCAAGGTATTCGCTGAGGGGCATATTGAGTCCATGAAAGATTGAAATTTTTGTCCCAAGTTAGCGGAAAGGGAGACTTTGTGAGAAAAAAAAAAATATATCAATTTCCGCTAACTTGTGCCAAAAAGAAAAATTTCTATGAACTCGCCATGCCCCTTATTGAATACCTTGGGGTGTCTTCTTTCTAAAATGGGGTCACATGTGGGGTATTTATACTGCCCTGGCATTTTAGGGGCCCTAAAGCGTGAGAAGAAGTCTGGGATCCAAATGTCTAAAAATGCCCTCCTAAAAGGAATTTGGGCCCCTTTGCGCATCTAGGCTGCAAAAAAGTGTCACATATGTGGTATCTCCGTACTCAGGAGAAGTTGGGGAATGTGTTTTGGGGTGTCATTTTACATATACCCATGCTGGGTGAGATAAATATCTTGGTCAAATGCCAACTTTGTATAAAAAAATGGGAAAAGTTGTCTTTTGCCGAGATATTTCTCTCACCCAGCATGGGTATATGTAAAAAGACACCCAAAAACACATTGCCCTACTTCTTCTGAGTACGGCGATACCAGATGTATGACACTTTTTTGCAGCCTAGGTGGGCAAATGGGCCCACATTCCAAAGAGCACCTTTCGGATTTCACAGGGCATTTTTTACACATTTTGATTTCAAACTACTTCTCAAGCATTCGTGCCCCTAAAATGCCAGGGCAGTATAACTACCCCACAAGTGACCCCATTTTGGAAAGAAGACACCCCAAGGTATTTCGTGATGGGCATAGTGAGTTCATGGAAGTTTTTATTTTTTGTCACAAGTTAGTGGAATATGAGACTTTGTAAGAAAAAAAAATAAAAAATCATAATGTTCCGCTAACTTGTGACAAAAAAAAATAAATTCTAGGAACTCGCCATGCCCCTCACGGAATACCTTGGGGTGTCTTCTTTCCAAAATGGGGTCACTTGTGGAATAGTTATACTGCCCTGGCCTTTTAGGGGCCCTAATGTGTGAGAAGTAGTTTGAAATCAAAATCTGTAAAAAATGCCCTGTGAAATCGGAAAGATGCTCTTTGGAATGTGGGCCCCTTTGCCCACCTAGGCTACAAAAAAGTGTCACACATCTGGTATCGCCGTACTCAGGAGAAGTTGGGCAATGTGTTTTGGGGTGTCTTTTTACATATACCCATGCTGGGTGAGAGAAATATCTCGGCAAAAGACAACTTTCCCATTTTTTTATACAAAGTTGGCATTTGACCGAGATATTTATCTCGCCCAGCATGGGTATATGTAAAATGACACCCCAAAACACATTGCCCAACATCTCCTGAGTACGGCGATACCAGATGTGTGACACTTTTTTGTAGCCTAGGTGGGCAAAGGGGCCCACATTCCAAAGAGCACCTTTCCGATTTCACAGGGCATTTTTTTACAGATTTTGATTTCAAACTACTTCTCACACATTAGGGCCCCTAAAAGGCCAGGGCAGTATAACTACCCCACAAGTGACCCCATTTTGGAAAGAAGACACCCCAAGGTATTGCGTGAGGGGCATGGCGAGTTCCTAGAATTTTTTATTTTTTGTCACAAGTTAGCGGAAAATGATGATTTTTTTTTTTGATTTTTGTTTCTTACAAAGTCTCATATTTCACTAACTTGTGACAAAAAATAAAAACTTCCATGAACTCACTATGCCCATCAACGCTATAACTTTTACCCAAACCATTTTTTTTTTACCCAAACATTTTTTTTTATTAAAGACATGTAGAACAATAAATTTAGAGAAAAATTTATATATAGATGTCGTTTTTTTAAAAAAAAATTACAACTGAAAGTGAAAAATGACATTTTTTTGCAAAAATTTCGTTAAATTTCGATTAATAACAAAAAAATTAAAGATGTCAGCAGCAATGAAATACCACCAAATGAAAGCTCTATTAGTGAGAAGAAAAGGAGGTAAAATTCATTTGGGTGGTAAGTTGCATGACCGAGCAATAAAAGTAGTGTAGTGCAGAAGTATAAAAAGTGGCCTGGTCATTAAGGGTGTTTAAGCTAGGGGGCTGAGGTGGTTAACTGCAGACTGTCAGCTTTAATTTGAGGGTATTTACATCCAAATCACGTGAACGGTGTAGGAATTGCAATAGTTTGCATATGTGCCTCCCACTTGTTAAGGAACCAAAAGTAATGGGACAATTGGCTTCTCAGCTGTTCCATGGCCAGGTGTGTGTTATTCCCTCATTATCCCTATTACAATGAGCAGATAAAAGATCCAGAGTTCATTTCAAGGGTGCTATTTGCATTTGAAATCTGTTGCTGTCAACTCACAAGATGAGATCCAAAGAGCTGTCACTATCAGTGAAGCAAGCCATTATTAGGCTGAAAAAACAACACAAACCCATCAGACAGATAGCAAAAACATTAGGCATGGCCAAAACAACTGTTTGGAACATTCTTAAAAAGAAGGAACGCACCAGTGAGCTCAGCAACACACAAAAGACCCGGAAGACCACGGAAAACAACTGTGGTGGATGACCGAATAATTCTTTCCCTGGTGAAGACAACACCCTTCACAACAGTTGGCCAGATCAAGAACACTCTCTAGGAGGTAGGTGTATGTGTGTCAAAGTCAACAATCAAGAGAAGACTTCACCAGAGTGAATACAAAGGGTTCACCACAAGATGTAAACCATTGGTGAGCCTCAAAAACAGAAAGGCCAGATTAGAGTTTGCCAAACGACATTTAAAAAAGCCTTCACAGTTCTGGAACAACATCCTATGGATAGATGAGACCAAGATCAACTTGTACCAGAGTGATGGGAAGAGAAGAGTATGGAGAAGGAAAGGAACTGCTCATGATCCTAACCATACCACCTCATCAGTGAAGCATGGTGGTGGTAGTGTCATGGCGTGGGCATGTATGGCTGCCAATGGAACTGGTTCTCTTGTATTTATTGATGATGTGACTGCTGACAAAAGGAGCAGGAAGAATTCTGAAGTGTTTCGGGCAATATTATCTGCTCATATTCAGCCAAATGCTTCAGAACTTATTGGACGGTGCTTCACAGTGCAGATGGACAATGACCCAAAGCATACTGCAAAATCAACCGAAGAGTTTTTTTAAGGGAAAGAGGTGGAATGTTATGCAATGGCCAAGTCAATCACCTGACCTGAATCCGATTGAGCATGCATTTCACTTGCTGAAGACAAAACTAAAGGGAAAATGCCCCAAGAACAAGCAGGAACTGAAGACAGTTGCAGTAGAGGCCTGGCAGAGCATCACCAGGGATGAAACCCAGCGTCTGGTGATGTCTATGCGTTCCAGACTTCAGGCTGTAATTGACTGCAAAGGATTTGCAACCAAGTATTAAATAGTGAAAGTTTGATTTATGATTATTATTCTGTCCCATTAATTTTAGTTCCCTAACAAGTGGGAGGCACATATGCAAACTGTTGTAATTCCTACACCGTTAAGGCTACTTTCACACTAGCGTTCGGAGCGGATCCGTCTGATGTTTCATCAGACGGATCCGCTCCGAAAATGCAGATGTTCGCATCCGTTCAGAACGGATCCGTCTGCATTAAAACTTAGAAAATTTTCTAAGTATGAAAGTAGCCTGAGCGGATCCGTTCAGACTTTACATTGTAAGTCAATGGGGAACGGATCCGCTTGAAGATTGAGCCATATGGTGTCATCTTCAAGCGGATCCGTCCCCATTGACTTACATTGTAAGTCTGGACGGATCCGCTCGCCTCCGCACGGCCAGGCGGACACCCGAACGCTGCAAGCAGCGTTCAGGTGTCCGCTCACTGAGCGGAGCGGAGGCTGAGCGCTGGCAGGCGGATGCATTCTCAGTGGATCCGCCTCCACTGAGAATGCATTGGGGCCAGACGGATGCGTTCGGGGCCGCTCGTGAGCCCCTTCAAACGGAGCGCACGAGCGGACACCCGAACGCTAGTGTGAAAGTAGCCTTACCTGATTTGGATGTAAATACCCTTGAATTAAAGCTGACAGTCTGCAGTTAAAGCACATCTAGTTCGTTTCATTTCAAATCCATTGTGGTGGTGTATAGGGCCAAAAATCCTAGAACTGTGTCGATGTCCCAATATTTATGTACCTGATCTGTATGGCTACCTTTACATGGTAAGCAGGGGGCAGTCCAGTAAGGAGCTCTGTAACCACTGAGTTCTGGACTGCATGTAATATAAGGCTACTTTCACACTAGCGGCACGGACCTCCCGCAGGCTGTTCCGTCAGGTGAACAGCCTGACGGATCCGTCCTGCCGCTAGTGACCTTGTGCCCTCGGACTGCCGCTCCGTCCCCATTGACTATAATGGGTGCGGGGCGGAGTTGCGGCAGAGGCACGGCAGCGCACGGCGAGAGGCTGCCGGAATAAATGTCGGACATATCATAGTTTTATTCCGGCAGCCTCTTGCCGTGCCTCCACCAGAACTCAGCCACCGCCCCCATTATAGTCCAGTTAATGGGGCACACGGTCACTAGCGGCAGATCGGATCCGACAGGCTGTTCACCTGACGGAACAGCCTGCCGGAGGTCTGTGCCGCTAGTGTGAAGGTATTCTAAGGCCGTAAATCACAGGGAACATTACACTGGAGTCCTATTGTAGCTTTCAGGAGGCCTCCAAACAAGCTTGGTAAATTAGGTTCAGAACTATGGGGCTGACTCTCCTATGTTCCTGAAACCTGAAGTTGAAAGCCTGTTGTGTTTCATCTATAGAAAAATAATAAAATGCTTTGACTCTCAGAATCTGGTGACAAGAAAAACTTTTTTTTCTTTTAAGGGTATTGTGCACGGGTAGTAAAACATAGAAAAAATATATAAAAACTATAACAATTTAGTATCACCGTAATTATACGTACAGAGTCACAGAATAAGTAATCTTTTTTTTTTTGCACCACATGATGAATGCTGTAAAAAGGAAAAAAACATTTCTCCTAACGTTTTGCAATCAGAGATACGCCTTTTTGAGTAGAAAGAATCTGCCTTCTTGAGCAGCTGGGGGCTGGCCCCTTAACAGAGTAACCTTTGGGTGATGGATGCCACCGTATGGCATCCGTCACAGACATTTGTTAAACGCATATGTCATGAGCTTTTTATGGCATATCCATTAGATGGATGTCATGAAAGCCTATGGGTGACATGTCTAGCAGTGGCATCTGTCATCCATCAACTATAATAGCATACATTGTTAATTAATTTGTACTGTAAAAAAACATTTCCCGAATTCGGGTTCGGTTCCAAGGTACCACTTGGAACCGAGCCCGAGTTCGGGAAATGTTTTTTTACAGTACAAATTAATTTATGAAGTTATAACCAAAGTTTTGCGAGACTTCGCTAAGCAATAACTTTGGCTCATCTGAGCCAATACATTCTAATACTGTACGGAGCTTCTGCTCCGTACAGTATTTGAACAAAGTTTTATGCGAATCGACTTCAGATATTTCATTCGAAGTCGATTCGCTCATCCCTAATTCTGACCCTCTGTTGCCTGACCTGACCCTCGATCATTTACTGTATTGCAAGTACTCTGCCAGTCCTGACCTCGGCCTGTCCCTGATTTTGCCTAATCCCTCTGTGCTCCGCACCGGTGTCTTTGACCCCCATGCGTCAGCTGTCAACCACATACAGACGCCCACACTGCTGCTCCAGTTTTCCAGGCCAGGCTATTTATCCGGCTGCAGCTGTGACTTCACGGCGTAAAGTGACCACTGTAGGCAATCACTGGCCTCAGCGGTGCACTCGACGATCAAATGTTGTCAACATGATGTCACTGGTGCAAAAAGAGCCCAGATGAAGGATTAGCGAGGTAAGCACTTATGACTAGGGTTGAGCGAATCCGAACTGTAAAGTTCGGGTTCGTACCGAACTTTACGATTTTTTGACCCCGAACCCGAACATTTCAGTAAAAGTTCAGGTTCGAGTTCAGTGATTTAATGGCGCTTTTTGAAAGGCTGCAGGGCAGCATATCAACAAACGTTTAACTTGTGTGCCCTTAGAAGCCATTACAGCCATGCCTACTAATGGCATGGCTGTGATTGGCCAGTGCAGCATGTGACCCAGCCTCTATATAAGCTGGAATCACGTAGCGCCGCACGTCACTCAGCTCTTACAAATGTAGGGATAGGATGCTGCTGCTGTGAGGGAGAGAATAGGAAAGAATCTGATATCAGAACTTCTTGCTAACTTTGCGATCTACAGCGATTTTTTTTTTGTGGGTGCAATGCAACATTTTTGTACCCTGCCCTGAGCCCAGTGACACAGAAAAATACGTTTTATCTGTCTGTTAGTTAGGTGGGCGTCGGCGGCCATTTTGTGTAAGTGCAGTGCACCAGCACTGCATATGTGCCAGGGACAACAATGTAATCCTGTTCTTTTAGTTCAGTGGGAAAAATATACCCATTTTTTAAGTGCACCTGCACTGCATATGTGCCAGGGGAAGGGAAAATAATATATGTAATCTGTCTGTGAGTTCAGGGACCCATGGGTAACATATTCAAAAAAAATCTGTATGTCTGTGCTGCATATGTGAGTGTAATCAATTCAGTAAATCCATCTATTAGATTCTGGGGGGGACAAATTAATTTTTTTTTGCTAAAGTACCTTTGCGGCCTGTGCTGCAAATCTGATAGTGAAATATAATCTGTAAATCCATCTGTTTCACTGTGGTTGAAAAAATCATTTTTTGTTTTTCATAAAGTACCCTTGCGGCCTGCACTGCAAATCTGATAGTGAAATATAATCAGTGAATACAACTGGGACATTGTGGGTCAAAAAAACACTATTTTTTGCCCATAAAGTACCTTTGCGGCCTGCACTGCAAATCTGATGAGATATAATCAGTGAATACAACTTTATGATTGAAAAAATCTTTTTTTTGGGCCATAAGTACCTTTGCGGCCTGCACTGCAAATCTGATAGTGAAATAAAATCAGTAAATCCATCTGTTTCACTGTGGTTGAAAAAAATCATCTTTTTTTTGGACATAAAGTACCTTTGCAGCCTGTGCTGCATTTCTGACAGTCCAATAAAACCATTAAATACTGCTGCTACATTGTTGGTTGAAAAAAACTCACTTTTTGTGCTAGATAGTACATTTGCGGCCTGCGCTGCATTTCTGACAGTCCACTTAAACCGTTAAATACTGCTTTTACATTGTTGGTTGAAAAAAGCACACTTTTTGTGCTAGATAGTACATTTGCAGCCTGCGCTGCATTTCTGACAGTCCAATAAAACAATTAAATACTGCTGTTACATTGTTGGTTGAAAAAAACTCACTTTTTGTGCTAGATAGTACATTTGCTGCCTGCACTGCATTTCTGACAGTCCAATAAAACCGATAAATACTGCTGTTACATTGTTGATGGACAAATTCAAATTTTTTTGTGACCGTAAAGTAATTGTATTAAATTCGCCTGTCACACTGTTGTGTGACCTCAAGACATTTTTTCTCTTTATGACACCGGCACAGCCTTACTGTCAGTGAACTTAATTGTTGACTATTGGCGTTTACATTGTCGCCTGACATAAACCATCTGTTAGTTTGGTGGGTTTTGAGGAGAGCGTCAAATAAGGGACGTGGCCCTGGCCGTAGTGCTGCTGGTGTTGGTGGAGCTCCTGTTGCAGGGAGAGGACGTGGTCGATCTGTGCCAGCTACACGCACAAGTGAAACACCTTGCTCAGGTGCGAGTAGGCAACAGAACCTTCAGCGTTATTTGGTAGGGCCGAATGCGGCTCTATGAATGGTGAGGCCAGAACAAGTACAGGCGATAGTAGTTGGGTGTCTGACAGTACCTCCAGTTCCTTCACATTGTCTCCCACCCAGTCCCCTGCTGAAAGATCAGAGTTGGCACCTGCAGCCCATGGCCATCAGTCTTTCACCTCACCCCCTTGCAAATCAGCCAAGCAGTCTGAGCCCCAAGTCATGCAGCAGTCTCTTCTGCTTTTTGATGACTCTGCTAGCAGGGTTTCCCAGGGCCATCCACATAGCCCTGCCCCAGAAGTGGAAGAGATTGAGTGCACCGATGCCCAACCACTTATGTTTCAGGATGAGTACATGGGAGGACCACCGCAGCATGTCTCGGATGATGACGAAACAAAGGTGCCAATGGCTGTGGCTTTCTGCAGTGTGCAGAACGACAAGGAGAGCAGGGGTCAAGACTTGGTGGAAGATGATGTGGAGGATGATGAGGTCCTTGACCCCACATGGAATCAAGGTCATGCGAGTGACCTGTGTAGTTCGGTGGAAGAGGTGGTGGTCGCACAGAGCCACCAGCACAGGAAAAGAGGGAGCAGGGTGCAAAAGCGGAGCGGCCGTCCCCTAGACAGTACCTCTGCTACTGCCCACCGCACCAAGGGACCAAGCACACCAAAGCAAGCTCCAAGCAGTTCTTCAGACAATGTGCTGACGACAAGACATGACTGGTTTGCACGCTGTGCAATCAGAGTCTGAAGCGAGGCATAAACGTTCTAAACCTGAGCACAACCTGCATGACCAGGCAACCTAGATACCTCAAAAACCAAGAAAGGTCTCTGGCTCCTGCTTCCTTTTCTGCTGCACTCTCTTCCTTCCCTGCACAGCCAAAAGGGGGACAAAATCAGGTGTGCACTGTGCAACGCCATCTGTGGCAAGGTCCACCTAACTACGGATACGTGGACCAGTAAGCATGGTCAGGGACGTTATATCTCTCTAACAGCACACTGGGTAAATGAAGTGGCAGCTGGGGCTGAGGCGGATAGCAGTTTGCCGCATGTCCTTCTACCACCGAGGATTGCAGGGCGCTTCAGTTTGCCTCCTGTTGCTTCCTCCTCCTACTCTGCTTCCTCATCCTCTACTGCCTTCTCATCCGGTCAGCGTAACACCTTCACCACCAACTTCAGCACAGCCAGGGGTAAACGACAGCAGGCAGTTTTAAAACTTATCTGTTTGGAGGACAAACCCCACACCACGCAGGAGCTGTGGACGGGCGTGGAAAAGCTTTGTCTGCACGCCACAACAACCAGCACCACCAGCTGATATGGAACGTCTTAGGAGGAGGCAGCATTTCACCAACATGGTGGAGTAGTATGTGTGCACACGCCTACACGTACTGACTGATGGGTTGCCCCCTTCAACTTCTGGGTCTCCAAATTGTGCTTATGGCCTGAGCTTGCCCTTTACGCCTTGGAGGTGCTGGCCTGCCCTGCAGCCAGTGAATTGTCTGAACGTGTATTCAGCACGGCAGGGGGCCTTATCACAGACAAGCGCAGCCGCCTGTCCCCAGCCAATGTGGACAAGATCACGTTCATTAAAATGAACCAGGCATGGATCCCACAGGACTTGTCTGTATCTTGTGCAGAATAGACATGTAAACCAGCCTTACCCAGCCATTGTTATACTACAGTGCAATTGCTCATTGTTTTATTTTTTATATTTCCCAATGTTTTGGGGTGTACCCTAATTTAAACAAAAATACAAATAAAAAAAATACCAGGGTTGGCTACCTCCTCCACCGCTGCTTCCACCTACACCACCACGTCCACCGCCTCCTCAACCTCCTACTCCATATGGATCTCCACCTCCTAGATCAAGATTATAATTTTTTTTTTTTAAGTATTTTATGTTATTTTAAGTCATTGCACTATCCGCATTTGTTTGCTGAGCACTTGCAATGCTCTTAAGCACATTTTGCTGCCTTTTGCAGTGTATAATCAGTGGAAAAAAATACTTTTTTTGCCATAAAGTACCTTTGCGGCCTGCGCTGTATTTGTGTTGGTGAAAGAAAATCTGCTAAATCCATCTGTTGGGAGGGTTGTCCAGTTTTCTTTTTGACATATTGTACCTTATTTAGGTGGGAAAATTAGACATATACAATCTTCATATATTTACAAAAAACATAAAAAGTGGTGAACATTTTTAAATGCATTTTTACCAGTTTTTAACAGCAATATGCAACATATACTATACGAAACTGTAATTATTTATTTCTATATGTTTATTTTATTTTAGAAGCACTTTTGAAAATTTTTTAACATTTTTAAAAACTTTTGAAAATGTTTAAATACAGTATGTTTTCCTGCACCACACCAAGTTTGTGGGGGCACACAGGTGTCATAATGATTGAAACCCCCCAGAGTGACAACATTTTGAATACTAGACGCCTTAAGCTACTTTCACACTAGCGACAGGACGGATCCAACAGGCTGTTCACCCTGTCAGATCCGTTCTACCGCTATTTCGCCGTGCCGCCGCTCCATCCCCATTGACTATAATCGGGGACGGATCGGCGGTCCGGCAGCACGGCGAAATAGCCTGTCGGATCCGTCCTGCCGCTAGTGTGAAAGTACCGTAAAAGGGATTCTGTCAGCAAGATTACGCATAAGCCTGATTACATGTTATTGGAGGTCTCCTATAGAATGTCAGAAATATACCGGTATGTAACTTATGAAAGCTGTAGTTTTGTTGAAAATACAATTTTATATATATGCAAATCACCTGTGAAAAGAGCCCAAGGGGCTGTCCTAACCGTCAGTGGAGCCCAGCCATGCCCATTCCGAGTGAACCCAGCACCTCCCCTCAAGTCCCCTCCTAGCAACTCTGACGTCATTCTGAGGCCATATTGTAATCTCGCGTGAGAGCTTTTACTTGTCACCTAAGCTCCCACACAGTCTCCCATCCCTGTGCTGGCATCAGCCTAATGAAAAGAACTGTACATGTGACAGCTTAAAAAAATAAAGCTGGCGTATGCGCAGTTTTTGAAACTTTTATTTTTCTAAAAAACTAAGAGACTTCAACTTTTGGGGGTCTGATTCCTTTTACATTGCAGCATAATACATAGTGTATTGTACTGCATTGAACTGTCAGTATTACACTGGTAGCCGGGACTCATAATCTTCCCTACATAGCAGACTCAGAGGCCTGTGTTATGGGTCCAATGGGGGAGAGAGGGAAAACGCTTCCTCTGTAAACCCCTCAGATACCGCAGTTAATTATTATTTATTATTAAAGCGTAATTTATATAAAAAGGGGTATACATACAAAATAAAAAAAACTAATACCATAAGCATGAAAAAGACAAGTTACAAACTGGTACAGAAGGAGAGAGGACCCTGCCCACAAGGGCTTACAATTTACAATGTTTGAAGAGGTGGGTTTTCAGGTTTCTTTTGAAGGTTTGCATGGTAGTTGAGCGTCTTACACGCTGTGGTAGAGCAGTGATGGCTAACCTCTGGCACTCCAGCTATGGTGAAACCAAGACTCCCAACATACTCTATTCATTTCTATGGAGTTCTAAAAAACAGCAAGGCAAGTGTGCATCTTGGGAGTTGTAGTTTTACCACAGCTGGAGTGCTGGAGCTTAGCCATCACAGTTGTAGAGAGTTCCAGAGTATGGGAACCATATGGGAGAAATCTTGGAGCAAATTTTGTAGGAAGAGAGTAGAGAAGGAGGTCTGGTAAAGATAGGAGATTGCGTTTAGGAAGGTATTGGGTGATCAGGTCAAACATGTATGAAGGGGACAGGTTGTGGACAGCCTTATATGTCATAGTAAGTATTTTGTACTGGATTCTCTAGGCAGTGGAGAGCCAGTGAAGGGATTGGCAGAGAGAAGAGACAAAAGAGTAATGGGGACAGGTGGATTAGTCAGGCGGCAGAGTTGAAGACAGATTGGAGGGGTGCGAGAATGCTAGATGGTAGGCCATGGAGGAGGATGTTACAGTAGTCTAGGCGGGAAGTGAAAAGGGTACGTACAAGCATTTTTGCACACTCTGAATTGAGAAATGTGCGGATCTGTGAGATATTTTTGAGTTGGAGGGCTTAGATGTGCAGTTTGAAGGACAGAGCAAAATCAAAGTTTACCCCAAGGCAGCAGACTTGGTTGACTGGGGAGAGTGTGTAGCCATTGACTGTGATAGAAAGGTCTGATAAGGGGGCTGAGTGAGATGGTAAAAAATGATAAATTCTGTTTTATCCATGTTAAGTTTCAGAAAGCGAGAGGAGAAGAAGGATTCTATAGAGGATAGGTATTTGGGGATTCTGGATAGTAGGATGGTGAGGTAAATTTGCTTGTTATCAGTATAGAAGTGATATTAAAAGCCATGGGATTTTATGAGCTGTCCCAGGCCAAAGGTGTAGATTAAGAAGAGCAGGGGTCCTAGGACAGAGCCTTGAGGGACTTCGACAGAGAGCGGACGAAGCGAAGAGGTGCTGTGTGAGTGGGAGACACTAAAGGGGTAATTTATCAAACTGGTGTAAAGTAGAACTGACTTAGTTTCTCATAGCAACCAATCTGATTCCACCTTTCATTTTCCAAAAGAGCTGTCGAAAATTAAAGGTGGAATCTGATTGGTTGCTCTGGGCAACTAAGCCATTTCTACTTTACACTAGTTTGATAAATAAACCCATAAATTTCCGGTCTGTAAGGTATGGTGTGATCAACAGAGGGCCAAGTCCGTGATGCTAAGAGATGCAAGAGTTTTTAGCAGAAGGGAGTGGTCAACAGTGTCAAAGGCAGAGGATAGGTCAAGGTGGAGGAGGACAGAGTAATGGCGTTTGGCTTTGGCAGTTAGCAGGTCGTTGGTGACTTTGATAAGGACAGTTTCAGTAGAGTGGTGGAGTCAAAAGCCAGATTGTAGCCAAATAGTGAATAGGAAGAGAGATGGGAGGACAGTCCAAGGTGGACAAATTGTTAACTTTGAAGCATCAGGGAGTAATGATATGGGGCAATAGCTAGACAAAGAAGATAGGTCGAGGGAAGGCTTTTTGAGGTTGGGTGTGATGGTAGCATGTTTAAAACTGGAGTGAAAGACACTGGTGGTTAGAGATAGGTTGAATAAATGGGTTAGGGCAGGGATAAACACTGTGAGGAGGTTGGGGATAAGGTGGAATGGGATCGGGTCAAGCACACACCGGTGGTGAGATGTGATATGGAGAGTAGGGTGGAAAGTTCTTCTCCTCTAATAGTGAAGAAGCTGGTTTTGGGGGAAGAGGACTGAATAGATGTGTAGAAGGGCTGTGGGAACTGTAGGCTGAAGCTTTCTCTGATGTCAATATTTTGTTTGGAGCATGTGGCAAAGTCCTTGGCTAGGATGAGAGGTGAGGGAGGGGCACCGGGGACAGAGAAGAGAGTTAAAAGTGTTAAATAGTTGTTTAGGATTGTGAGAAAGGGAAGATAAAAGGGATGTGAATTAGGCCTGTTTTGCAGCAGCGAGCGCAGACTTGAAGTTGACGAGGGATTTTTTGTATGTGACAAAGGGCTCTTTAGAATGGATTTTCTTCCATCGCTGCTCTTCAACCCTGAAGACTTGTCTCAGATCTTTAGTCAGACTGGTGTGCCAGGGTTGCCTATCGATTTTTCAGGTTTTGTTATGTATGAGGGAGCGACTGAGTCGAGAGCTGTTGTTATCGTGGTGTTATATAAAACAGCAGCAGAATTTGCATCATAGAGAGAACACATGGTAGAGAGTGGCAGAAGAGATTCAGAGAGAAAGCAAAAGTCAAGATGTTTAAAGTTCCTATGAAGGTTTGATAATTTGTGAACTGGGGGGTGGCAGCTGAAGAGACAAATAAAGAGAACGTAAGTAGATTGTGGTCGGATAGGGGGAGAGGTGAAGGTCCCTTTACATGGGGCATCAGAGTAGCAGATAATCGGAAAGGAAGCGTTCCTTCCCAACAATTCGCTGCTCGCTGGTGGAGGAGATCGCTGCTGTAACGGATCTCCTGGCACCCCGACCGGGTACCTCCGTTGATAGATGCTCCTAGTGCTTTCCGAGGACTCCAAGCACTCCACTTAACACCGTACGCACTGCCGACCCCACGAACCGCCGAAGCTTGGTTGAGGTCTCACCGTCTCCTACCCACCCTGGACCTACGACAAGGCTCCAGGCTCCAGTGGGTGAACTTCTCCTAAAACCAGAGAGCAGGAACAGCTCTTAAAAGAGCTAGTAGTTATAGCCAGGGGAGTATAGCAAATCTCCCAGCGTATAGCAATCCCACAGTGTCGATCAGTTACTCAAACACCAGCCTCAACATGATGAAGGATAAAACAGGAACTCTTTATTGAGGGCTACCCGCCCGTATTTATGCAGGTCCCCATCTGGTGGACACGCCCCTAGGGGACCAAAAGGAAGACTGTGACACAGGACAGATATGCAGCACTTCAGGATACACAGACACAATACATCCCCACAATGCATCATGGTTTCCTCCTCTCTGCCCTGGAGACACCCGAGGAGTAATCCAATTATCTCTCAAGACAAAGGGAAATCGCCAATACACATGTGGGGACAACAGGACAGAAATCACCATTTAAACATGCAATGTCACAACCCTTACAGTAAACACAGACATTTAACATATCCCCAGATAGCTCAAGTCTGAGTGCATATTATTAGGTGAATGGCACTCAGACTACACGAATACAATAAAATTAGCTATCTGGGTACCCTCAGATAACATAAAATAGAATTCCATAGACAGATTTAAGCTGTGCGGCCGGTCTGTCTTCTCCTTTATAGTTAGTGTGGGCCATAATCCTGAGGCACGAGGCTGCTAGCCAGGCCCCTCCGAAACCCAGTGGCGAGGTTGGTTTCGCCACACATCTCCCCCTCCCAGGGAGGACTAACCAGATACCTGACCTCATGCCGGTCGGTATCTGAGTTAGTCAGGCAGTTCACCCACAACCTAATACTGGACCTGTTGAATTTTGGGGCCTGGCTCTGTTCTGTATGTTCCCAGCTGTTGAGGGGGCATCTGCTACTCCTTGCTTCCTTGTCGTTCTCTAGCTTGGAGCTGTAGGTACTTGGTGGGCAGAGGCCGACTGCGCTTTGCCCAGATGCCAGCTCTTCCGCTGGGGTAGCCTGTGGGAAGTCCGGCTCTGAAGAAGGGGATAGGGGAGGGCAGAGGCCGACTGCGCTCTGCCCAGATGCCAGCGCTTCCGCTGGGGTAGCCTGTGGAAAGTCAGCCTCTGGAGAAGAGGATAGAGGAGGGCAGAGGCCAACTGCGCTCTGCCCAGATGCCAGCTCTTCCGCTGGGGTAGCCTGTGGGATGTCCGGCTCTGGAGAAGAGGATAGGGGAGGGCAGAGGCTGACTGCGCTCTGCCTAGATCCCAGCTCTTCTGCTGGGGTAGCCTGTGGGGAGTCAGGCTCTGGATAAGAGGATAGGGGAGGCAAGAGGCCGACTGCGCTCTGCCCAGATGCCAGCTCTTCCGCTGGGATGTGGTCAGGGAATCCTATCCCCAGGACCTTGTTG
Source organism: Bufo bufo (assembly GCF_905171765.1). NCBI lineage: Eukaryota > Metazoa > Chordata > Amphibia > Anura > Bufonidae > Bufo > Bufo bufo. Next base: position 396,486,205 of record NC_053391.1, read on the forward strand.
CAGATCGGCTGTGGAGAGGAGGAATCGCTTACCTCCTCCTCCTGGCATTCCTGCAGGGTTGGTGGGGGATCTGAACCGGCCATCCAGCATCCCGGTAGGCCTGGTGCAGAGACCGCGGTCCCATCTGCACCATCGGAGTTAGGGGTGCTGTCCCCCTGTGGTTGGGGAGAGAGATCGGTTGTCTCTTCTCTCTTTACAACACACTGCTGCTGGGGAGTCAGACCAACTGTCTCAACTCCCTGAAACTCCGGCTGCCGTTTGGGATCTGGGCCGACTGCCCAGCATCTCTGTAGGGCCGGTGGAGAGACCTCGGTCCCATCTCCACCTGCCATCGGGGGGTCTTCCTAGAACCAGTCGATGAAGTTCCCTACTTTGGGAGTTGGTAGGGAAGCAGGGGGTATCGCCGGCAAGTCTTCCCAGTTGTAGGAGGGCAGATCTGACTCTGCTTGTCGAGTAGGTTGGGGATGAATGGAGCTGAGCAGGTGTTGGTAGGTCTGCTCCAGCTCCCACTCCCTTGTTACCAGGTGGGTCATGTCTTTGCTCACCTCCCTTCCGTCAGCATAAACATGCATGCCCATCCGGTAGTCGTAGATGTCCCAAAACCCAGACTCCTCCGTGCTGCCAAGATCAATGTCCTCCTCCAAGGCATCCCATAGTAACCCAGGTCCATCATAATCCTCACCCTCTGGTCTGTCGTGCTCATCCATCCAGGGGGAATGTTGAATGACATGCCACCTTAGGGCCTGGTAAGCGTCCTCTAGCCAAAGCTCCTTACATACCAGGTTCTGGAGCTCTGTTACCCAGTCATCCAGGGGCTGCTCTCCCAAGAGACCCATCCGCATCGCCACACGCTTCTGTAGCCGCTGCTCATAACTGGGGAGACTCTCACCTCGCCGCCGCTGGGCATTTTCCAGGGCATCATACCAGACTTCCTTTCTGTCTGCATCCCTGTAGTCTGCGGCTGCCTCCTCCTCCTCGTCATAGAACGCTGTCCGAAGACTAGCCGATTCCATCCTGCTGTAGCCAGGGGCGCTGTACGGATACTAGCGTTGCCCTCAATTTAGTAAATCCACGAACGGTGTCTCCGAGCTGCTTCTCCTCTCACTAGGACGCCATCCCACTGCTTGCCACCAAATGTAACGGATCTCCTGGCACTCCGACCGGGTACCTCTGTTGATGAATGCTCCTAGTGCTTTCCGAGGACTACAAGCACTCCACTTGACACCGTACGCACTGTAGACCCCACGGACCGCCGAAGCTTAGTTGAGGTCTCACAGTCTCCTACCCACCCTGGACCTACGACAAGGCTCCAGTGGGTGAACCTCTCCTAAAACCAGAGAGCAGGAACAGCTCTTAAAAGAGCTAGTAGTTATAGCCAGGGGAGTATAGCAAATCTCCCAGCGTATAGCAATCCCACAGTGTCGATCAGTTACCCAAACACCAGCCTCAACATGATGAAGGATAAAACAGGAACTCTTTATTGAGGGCTACCCGCCCGTATTTATGCAGATCTCCATCTGGTGGACACGCCCCTAGGGGACCAGAAGGAAGACTGTGACACAGGACAGATATGCAGCACTTCAGGATACACAGACACAATACATCCCCACAATGCATCATGGTTTCCTCCCCTCTGCCCTGGAGACACCCGAGGAGTAATCCAATTATCTCTCAAGACAAAGGGAAATCGCCAATACACATGTGGGGACAACAGGACAGAAATCACCATTTAAACATGCAATGTCACAACCCTTACAGTAAACACAGACATTTAACATATCCCCAGATAGCTCAAGTCTGAGTGCATATTATTAGGTGAATGGCACTCAGAATACACGAATACAATAAAATTAGCTATCTGGGTACCCTCACATAACATACAATACAATTCCAAAGACAGATTTAAGCTGTGCGGCCGATCTGTCTTCTCCTTTAAAGTTAGTATGGGCCATAATCCTGAGGCAAGAGGCTGGTAGAGATCTCCAGAGTATGGGGAGGAGTGATGACTAATACTATTGCTCTTCCTCATACTGACTCGTTGTTTGCCAACAGCAGATTGTGTTTATATAGCAAGATCTGCTGCCGGCAAATGACGATTTTTATGTGCGCACAAACGAAGAATGGACGTTTCAATCATTCTTCAGCGGTACATTTACACCGCCAGATAATCGCGATTATCTTTAAGATTCTTGGCCTGTGTATAAGGCCTCTGAGATAAAGGGATATTCCCATCTGAGACAATGGGGACATATCGCTAGGATATGCCTCCATTGTCTAATAGGTGCAGGTCCCATCGCTGGGACCCACACCTATACTAAGCGGGGAAGGTGGTGTCCAGTCACCACCAAGCACTCTCCCCGTAGTATTGAATGGGAGCGCACTACTCATTTCTATGGGGCCGACGGAAATAGCCGAGCCACCGCTTGTCTATTTTCGGCGGCCCCATAGAAATTAATGGAGGGCAGCTGAGCATGCACAGTGCACCCTCCATAACTTTCCGGGCTCCGTATTCAGTATAGGAGCAACCTGCACCTATCAGACAATTGTCTGAGAAGGGAAAACCCCTTTAAGGGCCCGGGCCCTTTACATGGGCCGAGAACTGCACAGATTATCACTAATGATCAGCCAGCTTAAAGGGAGTCTGTCACCTACCTGACCGGTTTCAAACAGGTGACATTGTTCAGTGGGGCACAAAGACATGACACAGATGTTACCCGTGGTTAGTTCTTCTGATGCTTCAAATCACCCAAAAAGTCGTTTTTATCATATGCTAATGAGCCGTCGCAAGTGCCCAGGGGCGGAGAGTTTTCTGAAAGCGCCTAAGTTCCTCCGCCTCACTCGTGCCTAACTCCGCCCCTCAGAAAGCTCAGGCCAGCCCTGTGGCATCATATTTCCCTATAGGCTGTTCGCGCATCACTGCCGGGCCCGGGCATGCTCAGTGTTTTGCCCACTGTGGGCAGAGGCACAGGGATATGGAAAGCGCATGCACCAGTTACTGGCTTGAAATTGGCGCATGCCCGGGCCCGGCAGTGATGCGCGAACAGCCTATAGGGAAATATGATGCCACAGAGCCACAGGGCTGGCCTGAGCTTACTGAGGGGCGGAGTTAGGCGCGAGTGAGGCGGAGGAACTTGGGCACTTTTAGAAAACTCTCTGCCCCTGGGCACTTGCGACCGCTCATTAGCATATGATAAAAACGACTTTTTGGGCGATTTGAAGCATCAGAAGAACTAACCACGGGTAACATCTGTGTCATGTCTTTGTGCCCCACTGAACAATGTCACCTGTTTGAAACCGGTCAGGTAGGTGACAGACTCCCTTTAATACCCATTTTCCTGCTGACAAAAACCCTTTCATCGTCACTTGGCCTAGGCGCAGCCCTACTGAAGTGAATGGGGCTGAGCCGCCATACCAAGTACAGTGCTGTGAGAAAGCGGCGGTGTTCTGTCGGACCCCAGCGGTCAGATACTGATTACTGATCCAGAGGGATAGGGGATCAGTTTTAAAATCCTGGAAAACATTTTTACTCACTCATTTTTTATTAGAAAATCAGAGCATACAACATCTTCCTGGAAAAGATTTTTAATATGGGGCACAGCAACATGAGATTAGCAGCCCAACGTCATTTAACCATTTAATGATCCTCTCTGATGCCCCCTTTAGTGCACTGCCAGCTGCTTTCTGCTAATTGCACCCTGTCACTAACGTTTTCCTCATAATCCAACCATAAAAAAAAACAAAAATGCATTTTACGTGAATAAGAAGTTGTCGGAATGGAACAAGACACGTGCCGCCTCCCCCTCCATCCACGTAGCAGGAGACGTGGCCTGTACATAAGAAGCAGGCGACAGACACCGCGCAGCGTGCTGACGTCATCAGCCAACTGCATTTCTATCGGCCCATTTGTTTTCCCCCGCTGTGCCTTTAAATGTGACGTCACCCGCTCCCTGCTGGTTTTCTTTTGCGTCGAAACAATATACCTCCTCCCGATTTAAAGGGGAAGTCGTTACTATCCGAGGCCTTCCGGGCCTCCGCATATCCCCGGTCTTTCCTGTTTGGCAGAGACGAGGGCGCGCGAGGTGAGGTGAGAGCGGAGGGGTCTCCATGGTGTGCAGCGGTGAGCTCGGCGCTCTACCACATGGTCCGGGGCCGGGAGAAGTGGATATGGCTGCTCGGCATATGGACTACATGTGATGTGTGCCGCAGAACTAGTGGGGAGGGGGGGGGGGGGAGTGTAGCAGCTGTGCTGGCACCTGTTCACACAGTAGGTAAACCTGATGCGTGTTTAGTGTGGAGATTTGTAGTTTGAATACTGCAGATCCGATGGTAGGTTTCCTCCAAGGAGGCACATCTCCCTTCTAGAGGGGGATTGAAGTCCCCGCTCGGATTTGGGAGCTCTGTTGTGTGAACATGTCACTGATGAGTTTACACAAGTGGGTTTTGCACAGTAAAATCGCCCCAAAATCCAAAGCGAGAGCCGCTGGCGCTACACGTGGACTCCCATGCCGATTGAGCCATGGATCTCGCCCGTTGCGATAAGTGAAAGTCGGCGGCACCAGATACTGCAGGCTGCGGAACGGAAAATCTGCAACCTGCCTCCAATCCAGAACTGATTGGTTTGTTTATTAAAGGGGTTGTCTGGCCACTCGCCTGTCCGTGGTCCTCTGTTCACGGCTCGCAGTACCAGGAAGTGGCCTAGTCCTGTGACCATTGCGGCCGGTCTCGGTGGGCACTCTGTCACAGCAGTGATGTACTCTTTAAGCCACTGTGACCTCTGAAGCCGGTGATTGGCTGCAGCATTCACGGAGCGAAGCTACTTCATGGTCCTGCGGGGAATAGATGGGACCAGGCACAGAGCAGCAGCAGATAGACCTGGGAGGATTGCAGGGGTTGTTGACTCCAAGGCCGGACAGTTCCTTAGCATTGTATTATACTTTGAGGATTTTTAGTGCGTCTTAACGTTGCTTTCGTTTTCCACACAACTTCTTAAAGGGAACCTGTCACCGGGATTTTGTGTATAGAGCTGAGGACATGGGTTGCTAGATGGCCGCTAGAACATCCGCAATGCCCAGTCCCCATAGCTCTGTGTGCTTTTATTGTGTAAAAAAAAAAACAATTTGATACATATGCAAATTAATCCTGTCCCTGACTCCTCTCAGGTTAATTTGCGTATGTATCAAATCATTTTTTTTACACAATAAAAGCACACAGAGCTATGGGGACTGGGTATTTTATTATTTTTTTGCATCCGCAATTTGCAGACTGCAAAACGCATATGGACATGGACCCGTGCATGTAGCCTTATACTGTGTTTGTTTTTATTCTACAGGTTTTTATGAAAGGAGTATTTAACCTTCTTCATCGGGCAGCGAGGACCTTGTGCCAGCTATCCACAAAGAAAACGTTGTGTCCTCTCGCTTTACACCGCTTCACTGATCACTTACCTCATCTTGGTACTTCACATTTAAAATTTGCTATTCAAATATCCAGTTGTCACAACATGGCGGAGCAGCGGTATTGTGTAGAGTATGCCAAGCGAGGGACTGCTGGCTGCAAAAAGTGTAAGGAAAAAATTGGAAAGGGTCTAGTGCGGATTGGAAAAATCGTTCCAAACCCCTTCAGTGAATCGGCTGGAGATATGAAGGAGTGGTACCATATCAAGTGTATGTTTGAGAAACTGGAACGTGCTCGGGCAACTACCAAGAAGATTGATGACCTTACAGAGCTTGAAGGTTGGCAAGAACTGCAGGACCCCGAGAAAGATCTAATCAACCAGCATGTCAAAGGTAATGAGCTCTTTCATTTAAAGGGGTTCTGTCATGAGGACCCAGTGATGGGGAAGCTCCAACTAGACGGACATTTTCCTTGGCATTGGAAATCTAGTTGTCCTTGATGGCCCTTCAGGGATGGATCTGCAATAGCGGGAGCTATTCTTCGTTAGCGGGTTCCTGCATTGGCTGATAGAGGTGGGTCCGAGCGATGGACTCCACTCTGTCAGGCCCATATGATGTCTTCAGTAGGTACATGAGAAAGGATTGCCTTGGTGAAACTTGTCTAGGGCTCTCAGATAATTCCTGCCCATATGGTGCCCAGATGGGAAAAAATTGCTGATATTTCACAAATAGTTGAAGGAAATGCAAGAAGTTAATGTCGCCCTATGTTTGCATGAGCCTTTACTTTATTCTCTAAAGCATATTGATGGGTTCAAGTGACTTGGTACAAAACGTAAAAATCTAGTTTTTGCCCAGAGTGGAGATGCCCATCTCGGGCACCATAGTTTAATTGGGATTTCTAGGACTATGATATTGATCGCCTAGCTTTAGAATATGCCATAAATATCAGATTAGTTGGGGTCCATCTTCCAGCACCCCTATTTATCTGCTGACTGAAGGGGCTACGAGTACTGTGCCACCCTTCTTTGTTTACCAGGCACAGACCCATTTTGTAGGGACTGTGCCTGGCATTGCAGAGAGCAGCACTTCTAAATCTAAGGCACTGTACCTGATAAACGATAAAGACGATATGTTTCTCACCAGACTACCACGGCCCATAAGTCTGCTGATTTTAAAGGGCATCTGTCAGCAGATTTGTACCTACGGACCTGTCGGACCTGTTACATATGCGCTTGGCAGCTGAAGGCATCTGTGTTGGTCCCATGTTCATATGTGTCGGCATTGTTGCGAAAAATGTTGTTTTGATATATGCAAATGAGTCTTTAGCAGCAACAGGGGTGTTGCCGTTGCTCCTAGAGGCTCTGCTCTCTCTGCCACACCCTCTGCACTTTGACAGGCCAGGCAGGCGTGATCACACTTACGCTGTGTGGCTATGTCATTTAAAGTGCTGTGGGTACAGCAGTTGCAGAGAGAGCAGAGCCTCTAGGTGTAATGCCAACGCCTCCGTTGCTCCTAGAGGCTCATTTGCATATATTAAAACATCATTTTTCTCAGCAATGCGGACACATATGAACATGGGACCAACACAGATGCCTTCAGCTGCCAAGCGCACATGTAACGGGTCAGCCAGTGTCATGGGTACAAATCTGCTGACAGAGGTGCTGGGAGTCGGACCCCCCCCCCAGTCTAATGTTGATGGCCTATCCGTAGCCCAAGAAAATAACTAACGTTCCTGTTCTGCCAAGACATGAAAATGTGGGTTTCTTTTTGCAGACCACTGGTATACAGACAGTAACCTAGAATTTCTAGGAGTCTATTAGTCCTAGTATGTGTCTGCTTCTCTAGGAGAGATTGGATGGATTACATTGGTCCATTGGTGGCATGGTTGAATTACACAAGTAGCTTTCTTCCAAGGTGTGCAATATATTGTGTTCCAACAGATTGGACTAATGCTTTGTAACTTTGTCCACAGAGCTTGCTGCCAAAGCGGGGGCTGCAGCAACCCCCCGGAAGAAGACACCATCAAAGGCAAACCAAGCTGCAGGAACACCGGCTACCACTCCTGCCAAAGCACCTGCTGCAAACCCCTCACCCCTGAAGTTTTCAGGCTTTTCAGGTATATCCATTGACTGTTCTGCCTAAATCTGGACAGAATGTGCACCAATTCACAGAATAATAACCACAGACTCTATAATACGCAGAACGCTCATTCATGCTGATTTTACACTAAAAGGCTGTGGCTCCATTCAGCTCCACTTGAGAGAATCTGATTTCTGCTGTGAATTCACCTAAAAATCCACGACAGATTTATCTGGTGCCTATTCTGACCATGCTAATTGCTTACGTTCTGTTAACCTCCTCTTATAAGGCATTTATTATTATTTTTATTAGTTTGTGTCCTCTTAAAGGGTATGTTCACAGTGGGTTATATGTCTAAATCTACAACCCTCATACTCTAGAAGGTTTACACATTGAAGTCTGGCTGCGCGGCAGGCAGAATCCGCTCGGAAATAAGTGGTGTCACTTTTTGGGGGGTTGACCATTGAATGTCAATATCACTAACCCTCGTAAGGATCTGCTGCATACCCACCGTGCACCTGAAGCAGAAATCCAAGAGTACAGCGTCCCATTTCTGTCGCAGAAATGCATATTGGATTTTAATATGACGCATGAGCATACCCTTAGAGTCCTTCCATATCCCCTCTGAAATTGATGTGAGCTGTCATTGCCAGACAGTTGTATGTACAGATCACGTGGACTAACTGTATATTAATAAATATTATAATATTCTAGCTCTCTAAAGCTTGTTTTTTGGGGTGTAGGCCATCATTTGATTTGTGCAGAAACATTGTTGGTCTAACGGTCTTAATCTCTTGGTCTCCAGCTAAGCCAAACCAGTCGTTGCCTGCACCCACTTCTAGCAGCGGCTCAAGTCTTTCCACAGCGCAATGTGATCCCAAGCACAAGGACTGTCTGCTGCGCGAATTCCGCAGGCTATGTGCCATGGTAGCAGAACAGGCAAGCTACAATACCAAGACCCAGATCATCCATGACTTCCTGACAAAAGGAACGGCTGGAGGTATGACTTACAACACTGAGACAGATGAATTGAGCTATTCCTTTTCAAAACATAATTGGACAAAACTGAATATGTGCAGGATGTTTAAAGGGAACCTGTCACATTGAATATGGAGGAGCTGAGCAGAATATTTAGAACTAGAAAAAATACAATTTCTGGGTAAATTGTGTGAAGTGTTCTTGCCTCCACCAGTAGTCTACAACTGGAGTGGCTGGAGTAACTGTGGGAAGGTTGGACTGGGCAGAGTAACTGTTTGGAGTGAATAAAGATAGTAAACATTACACTAACTAATTGATCAAATTTAAAAAGTGCACATGGCAAGCTTGATAGAGTGAGAAATGCATGTCAGCTTTTATTTATTTATATAGCACATTTAATTCCAATGTTGTTGCCCAAAGTGCTTCACAGTTACATTAAAACATACATTTCTAAAAACATTAGCAGCCGATTTGTGTAGGTGGGCTTGAAAATGAGGGAGTGGTGGCAGTTTAGAAATCATGTTCTGATTTTTCAGCTCACACTCTAGCTTTTGTCACTCTGCTGGCTGCTCACACACCTGGGTTCCTATGGCAACTCACTCTACAGCAAAGGCAGAGAAGAGCGGTTAAAAACAAACTGCTCCAACTTGCTCACTTCACTTACAAATCCTACAGCAAAGCGCTTTATATTGTGAGAATCACAAGACTCAGACCTACATTTTGATGCATAGTATGTCTCTAACATATAAAAAATTCAAGCACAGTCGCAGTTTAGAAATTGCCTTTTAAATTTGAGGTGGCTAGAGTGGAGTTTCTATAAATGTCAATGGGCGGCGTGAGTTGCAAACAAATGGTCATATTGTGAAAACTATCAGGACTATGGGTTAGCTGTGGCAGCAGGGATAGCTGAACGTTTTGATATAAGATTTGTGTAGGTGGGCTTGAAAATGAGGGAGTGGTGGCAGTTAAGAAATCATGTCCTGATTTTTCTGCTCACACTCTAGCTTTTGTCAGTTCACACTCTAGTTTAGAAAATTCCACCATTCAGTCCTACGGGACCAATTTCGCCACAAACGCTGATATATTTTGTGAACCATTCGGCTAAACATTCCATAAAGTAATAGCACACCCATCGGGAACAATCCGCAAGTTTCGGTATATATTACGGTCTATGTAGTGTAAAAACTGTGGGAGGAGTTGGGGTGGTAAATTTGGCTATAATACTAAGAATATATAAATGTGAGAGAACAGTTAGTGGTCTTGCCATGCAAGAACACTTAATTATGGGTAAATATTTAGTAAAACTTAGTTTATCCATTGATATCATTGTTCACTCTGGATTTGAAATCAGAGGCGGTCCAGCCTTTTCTCTATATTGTGTATACAGAGCTGTCAATCACGGATAGGACCTCCTCCTGGACTTCAAAGCCCAGAATGAATGACCAGGAATATAAATGAATGAAATACATGTTTTACTGAATCTTCTCCCATAAAACTATATATCGATCTGCTCAGCTCCTCCTGCTCTAACATGTTGCCTGCAGATTAAAGGGTTTCTACCACCCAGAGTTTGAAATTTTTCGCTGACTGATACTAGCAATCTGCTAGTGTCTGCACTACCTAACAGTGCTCTTGTATCTCCTTTGTCTGCTGCCGTTAAGCTTAAAAACATACTTTTATTGATATGCAAGTGACCCTCTAGGTGCTATGGGGGCGTCTTTTCAGCACCTAGAGGCTCCGTCTACTCACTATTTCTGCCACCCACCGCGTCCCTCCAGCCCGCCCCGCTCCTCTTGATTGACAGCCAACCTCGCTCCAGCTCGAATTCCTGCGCCGTGCGCTTCTGTATTCGGCGCAGGAGCGGTCCGACAGTCACTGGGCCTGCGCCGAATACAGAAGCGCACGGCGAAGGCGCGGGAATTCGAGCTGGAGCGAGGTTGGTTGTCAATCAAGAGGAGCGGAGCGCGCTGGAGGGACGCGGTGGGTGGCAGAAATAGTGAGTAGACGGAGCTTCTAGGTGCTGAAAAGACGCCCCCATAGCACCTAGAGGCTCACTTGCATATCAATAAAAGTATGTTTTTAAGCTTAACGGCAGCAGACAAAGGTGATACAAGAGCACTGTTAGGTAGTGCAGACACTAGCAGATCGCTAGTGTCAGTCAGCGAAAAATGTCAAACTCTGGTGGTAGAAACCCTTTAATTCACTTTTCATGGTGACAGAATCCATTTAAATCACGAAGAGGAGCCTGGGAGACTCCCACTGGATAACAGGCTGATAGTTTTGGTAAACTCTTTATCCTAATTCACAAGACCATAGGTTAAAATCCCTCGTAAAATAGCCTTGTAACCTCTGATACGAGTGACTGGTCCTCTCTACTTCCATGTTGCACTGGAGTATTTTATTAAATGGAGTGGTTAACATTTATACAAATTCTTGGTCTGCCTTCAAACAGATGGCTTTCATGGAGATACATACTTAACAGTAAAGCTGTTGTTACCGGGTGTCATCAAGAATGTATACAACCTGAACGATAAGCAGATTGTAAAACTTTTTAGCCGGGTGTTCAACTGCAACCAGGAGGAAATGGTTCGAGATCTTGAACAGGTAATTAAAAAAGTGTAACCTAAAAAGTTTATTAAGTGGTTATGCCATTTCCAGTGAGGATTCTGGTGTACTTTGTTGCCCTAAAAGTGTCATGTATTTGTGATCAGGGAGATGTTTCAGAAACTGTTCGAATCTTCTTTGAGGAAAGCAAAAGTTTCCCACCAGCTGCTAAGAGTCTTTTGACAATCCATGAGGTAGAGGACATGCTGAATCAGCTTTCCAAAATGACCAAGGAAGAGGACCAACAGAAGGTCCTGGAGGACATGGCACACAGGTATATTCAGTTATTTCCTACTTTCGAGAGATTCGTCTATTTTAAAGAGGACCTGTCACCACTTGTGACAGGTCTGTTTAACTAAATAATTGTATTCCACATTAACTAACCATTCTGGAGCCTCTATTCTTATGGCTATATGTTGTGCTGTCCCTCTGTTATTCTTAACTGAATTTAGCACAGGAGGACTCCAGTCAAGGTGTAGAAACATCTCAAGATAATTAAAGGGGTTGTCCAAGTTATATTTATTGATGACCTATCCTCAGGATAGGTCATCAATATCAGATCGGCGGGGGTCAGATACCCGGCACCCCCGCCGATCAGCTGTTTGAAGAGAAGGCGTTCGCCGTGCCTGCGCCGCCTCCTTTTCACGGTTTACCTTCTCACCGTTGCATCTGTAGCGGTGAGCAGGTGTAATTACACCTAACCGTCTCATTCATTTCAATGGTACGGATCGTTCCCATACACTTGTATAGGAGCGATCCGTACCATTGAAATGAATGGGACGGTTAGGTGTAATTACACCTGTTCACCGCTGCAGATGCAACGGCGAGACAGTAAACCGTGAAAAGGAGGCGGCGCAGGCACGGCGAACGCCTTCTCTTCAAACAGCTGATCGGATAGGTCATCAATAAATATAACTTTGACAACCCCTTTTAAGAGAAATGGGAGTCCTTCAGAGCTAAATCTTGGACATTGAGGGCATATTACTAGGATAAATTAAGATTTTTGGCATTCCCATAGAAATGAAGAGAGGATGGCCTTGCATGCACGGTGTGTGTTTCTGCACGTTGTGGGCTCCTTTCTAAGGATAGGTGACTGTCTCTCCTCTGGACCCGCACCTATCAGACATTGGGGCATATCCTAGCCCCTTTAAGCGAGACTGTTTTCTGGGCTAAAAGTTCAAACAAACATGATGTTAAAGAACCAGGACAGGAAGTGGAATGATGGAGTGATGGAGACAGAGGTATACTTGTAGCCAGACAAATGGTCACCCATTTTAATTTTTAAATGATTTTTTGATTTTTTAAGAAACATGACACGAGTTGTTAATATGTAACACAAATGTTGTTGGAAGTGTTCCTTTAAAGTGGATCCATTTAATTATTATTTGTAGGTGCACCAGCAATGACCTTAAGTGCATAATTCGACTTGTCAAGCATGATTTGAAGATGAACTCTGGAGCCAAACATGTGTAAGTGATGATACATATAGAAATTTTCTTATTAAATGTAATTTTTCTAGAGTGCAGTTTGTAAAGTATTAAATTGATATCGGGCTTAAGAGTACCTGTCACCACAAAATGTAGTGCAGCATGTTATAGAGCAGGAGGGGCTGAGCAGATTCATATACAGTTCTTCTGGGAAAAGATTCAGTAAAACTTGTAATTTATACATTTAAATCTTGTACAGCGGGGAGGTGTTATCAGTGATGGCATTCTGTGTATTTTTTACGCCGTTTTTTGCGTTCCGTATATGGAACCATTCATTTCAATGGATCCGCCAAAAAAACGGAAGTTACTCCGTATGCCTTCCGTTCCGTTCAAATATAGAAAATGTCCTATTATTGTCTGCATAACGGACAAGGATAGTACTGTTCTATCAGGGGCCAGCTGTTCAGTTCCGCAAAAAATGGAATGCAAACGGACGTCATCTGTATTTTTTGTGGACCGCAAAATACTGAAAAAGCCATACGGTTGTGTGCAAGAGGCCTAAGGCCTCATGCACACGACCGTATGGCTTTTTCAGTGTTTTGCGGTCCGTTTTTCACGGATCCGTTGTTCCGTTTTTTGTTTCCGTTGTGTTTCTGTTTTTGTTCCGTTCCGTTTTTCCGTATGGCATGTACAGTATACAGTAATTACATAGATAAAATTAGGCTGGGCATAACATTTTCAATAGATGGTTCAGCAAAAAACGAAACGGATGTATTTCCGTATGTGTTCCGTTTTTTTTGCGGACCCATTGACTTGAATGTAGCCAAGCACCGTGATTTGCGGACAAGAATAGGACATGTTCTATCTTTTCACGGTACAGAAATACTGAAACGGAATGCACACGGAGACACTTCAGTTTTTTTTGCTGAACCATTGAAATGAATGGTTCAGTATATGTACCGCATACTGAACTACAAAAACGTCCAGTATACTGAACGCAAAATACTGTCGTGTGCATGAGGCCTAAGTGTGTATACACAGATAGCTGTCAGTCACTGATGGCTGTACACAGGGGAGGTGTTATCAGTGATTGATGGCATTCTCTGTGTAAGGGCTCATGCCACAATACACGCACCCCGCATCACGGATGTGGACCCATTCACTTGAATAGGTCTGCAATCCGGAAGGTCAGTGCAGAACGGAAGCATTGCGGAGTGCTTCCGTGGCGTTTCTGTCCGTGCCTCTGCACTGCAAGAAGTGCATGCACTACTTTTATGCTGTGTGGACTGATCACGGACCCATTCAGATTGTGGTCCCTAATGCACGGAATGGCAGACAAACTGCAGTGTGCATGAGCCCTAAGTGTATGTGTGTGTGTATATAGATAGCTGTACACCGGAGCAATCATAGCTTTAGAAAAAGCAGAGATTACAAGTTTTACTGAATGTTTCCTTACAAAACGATATATTAATCTGCTCCGCTCCTCCTGCTCTAGAACATGCTGCTTGCAGATTGCACTGCATTTTGTGGGGACACATCCCCTTACTTTTAGATGCTTTTACAGCTTTCTTGAAAAGATTGATTTGTTTAGCTAGAAGAGATTTGTCCCTACAATACAGAATTTAGTAAAACGTCTGGGTCAATTCTTAATGGTGGCCCAGAGTTTTGCTAAGGGTATCTGTCACCAGTTTGTTACTCTCAAATAGAGCAACATGTGCAGGTGATCTACTGTAGAGATGTTTTAATAAAACAGCATTTTGCTGTTGGACCTGATGGACTAATCTGCTGAGCAATGCCACAGTAAAGGGACAAAGTATCACTGCGTAACAGATGTATCGTTTTGGGGGAAAAAATGTATGACTATCCCCATAGAAAGCTGCATTTGATGATTACATTTAATGGCGGTTTTTCATTTGACGTGCAGTATTCTAATACTGATGCGGGGTCTGTAGATTGTGTTAGTAGGAAAACAATTTTCTTAGAAAATTGCTAATGGTCTTCATTTTGAATATTTTTTTTTTAATGACTTCTTTAGTGCAAAATATTATATAGACTTAACCAATTTCCATCTTTGTTTCAGTCTTGATGCTCTTGATCCTAATGCATATGATGCCTTCAAAGCCTCTCGTAATTTAGGGGATGTTGTAGAGCGTGTTCTGCGCAACAGGCAGCAAGGCCCCGGAATGAAAAAAACGCTCAGTATTGAAGCTTCACTTATGACACCAGTTCAGCCTATGCTGGTAAGACAATTTCTATGTTTTCTTTGAAGATATGTAGTAGACTTAAAGCGAACCTTTCACCTGCATTTAACTTAATAAACTATCAAAAGTACCTTATAGATCATCCTCATTGTGTTATCACACAGTCTTGTCCCGCTTTTCTGCCATGTATATGCATGAAAAAATCGCCTTATAAAGTACTCTTCTCCAGCTCCACAAGTCACGTTAGAAGTCAAGGGGGTAGCCCTTCCCTCACTCCAGGCTGTAACTCCCCTGCCCTAACCCCGCCTCTATGCAGTCTTATTGACACCCGGCTCATTTGCCGGGACCGCGCTTGTACAGGCGGCGCATGCGCCGTCGGACTCAAGCGTGATCCTGTAATTGAATCGCACATAGGGGACAAATTGAATGATTTTAAGGGTTTAGTAAGAATTAATATAACATTTGAAGATGGCCACTAAGGTGATACTAATCACCTTTATCAAAATATGGAGAGAAAAAAAATGACAGGCCTCTTTCACACTTGGGTGTGCGGCCCGTTGCCGCAATACACGGGCGCCGTTCCGTGGGCATTCCGCATCACAGATGCAGACCCATTCACTTGAATGTGTCTGCAAATCCGGAGATACGGAAGCACTACGGAGTGCTTCCGTGGGGTTTCGTCCCGTATTTCCGTTCCACAGAAAGATAGAACATGTCCTATCTTTTTGCGCAACGGCCGGATAGCGGCTGCCCCACGGACTGTGCTCGTGCATTGCAGCCCGCATTTTGCGGCCCGCAGCACGACCACGGGCCGCACACACCAGTGTGAAAGAGGCCTTATACTTTAAAGAGGTTGTCTCACTTGAACAAATGGCATTTATCATGTAGATGTAGTTAATACAAGACACTTACTAATGTATTGTGATTGTCCATATTGCCTCCTTTCATAGATCCAAAGTCAATTTGTTTAAAAAAACAAACAAAAAACTTTGTAATGCTGTTTCTGTACAGCATCAAACATATATGGGCTTCGTGTAGGAAAACTTTGTCTTGGCCGAAGTTGCGCAAGACTTTGATAAATGACTTCAGTATTCCTATCTGTGGATTTAAAATGGGACTATGAAGTCTGCTTCGGTAATGGTGGGTACCTCTTAAAATGTTTTTAAATACACAGATGGGAGGAAGTATTGCTGCACGGAGCCCATACATTTTAATGCTGTACGGAAACAGCATTACAAACTAAGGTAGGTGTGTGTGTGTGTGTGTGTGTGTGTGTGGTTGTGTGTTTTTTTTATTTTTATTTATTTTACAAATCGTATAATGCAATAGAAAAATTAATCCAAACAGTAAAGGAGGCAATATGGACAATCACAATAGGTTAGTAAGTGTCTTGTATTAACTTTATCTACATGATAAATGCCACTTACTGAAGTGAGAAAACCGTTTTAAAGGGAATGTCATCAGACAATGGCCTGTTGGTTAAATCATTTTGCGGAACAGGTGCGGACCCATTCATTTTCAAAGCGGCCGGACTGTGTTGTCCGGATCCGCACTTCCGTTCCGCAAAAAAAAGTACATGTCCTATTTTTGTTCTCAATTGCGGACAAGAAAAGGCATTTTCTATGAGAGTGCCAGCGATATGCGGACTGCAAAATGCGGAACGCACCTTGCCGGTGTCCGCGTTTTGCGGATCCCCAAATCACATACAGACGTGTGAATGGACCTTGAAGGGAGTAAAACATGTGGAGAAAATCCACACCACGCTGGCTGATTGACATGTTACATCCCCTCACGCACACATTTTCTGCCACATATGGATGATGTAGTTTGTCTCTGAACAAATATCGGATTCCTCCGGCTCTCTTGACACTAAGTTGCTGTGTAGATCTTGCATGCTTCACAAACCATGAATGATAATGGCAGATGTTCAGATATAGCTTTCTCCAGCTAACTGTTCTAGAATTAAAAACCCTTCAAGATGAATTAGATTGCTTACGCTGTCTCCTTAAACCTTCTAGGCTGAAGCTTGCAAATCTATAGAATATGCCATGAAGAAATGTCCCAATGGAATGTATGCAGAAATAAAGTATGACGGGGAACGAGTCCAAGTGCACAAAAACGGCGATCACTTTAGTTACTTCAGCCGTAGTCTCAAGCCTGTTCTTCCTCATAAGGTAATCCAGCTTCTTTGTAAGGCTTTCTTTGGGAACAAGTTTTGTTCATCAGTGGACCTCAGTTATTATTTTTTTGGTTATAGGTTGCTCATTTCAAAGATTACATTCCAAAAGCATTTCCAGGTGGTAACAGCATGATCCTGGACGCTGAAGTGCTGCTCATCGACACCAACACCGGAAAGCCACTTCCATTCGGAACGTTGGGCGTTCATAAGGTATAATGTTGCCTTTTAGCTTTCATCACTATAGTTTACTATTTCCCAAAATCCATGTCTATTATTGCATGTGAGTTGGCTAGACTACACTACATGGAGGCTTCTTTCCTCCGGCAGAATCACTCGGACATGGAGGAGTTGTCATTATGATCTGGATCAATGAATGAACAGCAATAGTGCATTAGTGCAATGTAACATATTTATAGGTGCCTAACTACATTTGGTCGTAGTCATTTTCCATTATGTGTTTGTTTTTTTCCATACTTTCAAATTTTTTACTTGTCTATTTTTGCTTTCTAGAAAGCTGCCTTTCAGGACGCCAATGTTTGCCTCTTTGTCTTTGACTGCATATACTTTAATGGCGTTAGTTTGATGGATAGGTGAGTGGTAAATGACCTGCATCATGTGATCATTTATTTTTAATGTATCGTCCTCTAATGATCCTATGTTATTATCGCAGGCCACTTGACGAGCGCAGAAAGTTTATGCGAGACAACATGATAGAGATCCCTAACCATATTCTGTTCTCCGAGATGAAGCATGTTACAGTGAGTGTATTGGCAGTATATTCCACTCAGACTTTGTTGCTATGTGACGTGTCTTACTGTCGGTGTAAGTTTGTGAGATATATGGTTACACTTGTATACGTTCTTTTTCCTAGAAAGCGGCAGATCTCGCTGATATGATAACCAGAGTTATTAGGGAAGGTTTAGAAGGCCTTGTACTTAAAGACTTGAAGGTATGTACTTCTGAGCTCTGTGTGTGGTTTGTGTGTACCGTATTTCTTCCTCTCTGCAGCATTTGGTATATGTTTGATATCTGAAAATATCAATTAGAAGCTGAATAGATAATCTACGAAGTGTAAGGTAGTCTTGGAAGAAATCCTAATCTTTAATATTCTTTCATTTTGTAGTCCATCTATGAGCCTGGGAAGCGCCATTGGCTAAAAGTGAAAAAGGATTATTTGAATGAAGGAGCCATGGCAGATACTGCTGATCTTGCAGTTTTAGGAGCATTCTACGGAAAGGGAGCAAATGGTTAGTGAACCAATAAACTATTCTCTCCTTCAGGCTGTTAACATTGCCTTCCCAGTTTAACATGTATGCTTTAATTCACTGTAGGTGGCTTAATGTCCATATTTCTAATGGGATGCTATGACCCTGAAATGGGTAAGTGGTGTACTGTAACCAAGTGCTCCAGCGGCTATGATGATGCCACCCTTGCACGTTTACAAAAAGAACTGGACATGGTGAAGATCAGTAAGGTTGGATATTCTTGATTTGGAAATAAAAATGAATATCTTAACACTCTGCATGATGGTTTAGGGGATCTTACTTTGTACTTAATTTGTAGGACCCCAAAAAAATCCCGTCTTGGCTGCAGATCAACAAGAACTATTACCCAGACTTCATTATACGAGACCCGGAGGTAATGTCCTCCTGTACCATTGTTGATTCCATCTACCAGCTTAATAAAATGTCCTTGACAGTGCCGCGCACATGTTATCCATTGTTAGCCTTCTGATGCTATAGGGGGTTTTCCCAAAATCTTTTTGGTTGGGGTTCATATTTTAGTTTTCATTTGACTTTGATTACTTTTATTGTGGGTTGTGTTTTTTTTTTTTTTCTTTTTTTTTTACATCCTCTGCTGATAAATTTGTGACTGCTCAGGGTGCAGGGATTATTACAGTTCAGTTATCGACACACCTTTTCAATGAGCTGTGTAATCATTACACAACCAGGACAGATCTACATCCTCTGTAGATATTTCCATAAGAAGGTTACAGACAGAGATCCCTAAATCCTTGACTAATTGGCTAGAAAACTGCGTAACTGTCAGTTTATATAATGTTATTTTACCTATTCTATATCCATTTTACAGAAAGCTCCTATCTGGGAAATTACTGGTGCAGAGTTTTCCAAGGCAGAGGCTCATACCGCTGGTGGCATATCCATTCGCTTTCCACGCTGCACCCGGTTCAGAGATGACAAGCATTGGATGTCTGCCACTACACTACAACAATTAAAGGTTTGTTCAGAAGAAAATCTTCAAGGCTGGATTCACATGCAGAGTTTTGTTCAGGTTTTTGGGGCAATTTGTACCTGTGTTTATATTATTATTATATTTTTTTGTGTGTGCTTACTATGAAAACTGCAGTAAATTCTGATTCCAGTGGTGCCTCCAGTTGCAGTATTAACATTGTAACTTGAGACCTTAATGCTGATGGAAAACTAGTAATCAGTTCCAAAGTCCCAAAAATGATAGATATCTAATACAAATGAAGCTGAGTTCACACTTCAGTTATTTGGTCAATTATTTCCATCAGTTATTGTAAGCCAAAACCAGTAGCGAAGCCTCCACAGAGATCCGGTATAATGGAAGGATCGGCACCTGTTCTGTGTTTTTAATCCACACCTGGTTTTGGCTCACAATAACTGATGAAAATAACTGACCAAATAACTGAAGTGTGAACTTATCCTTAGGGTCCATTCAGATGTCCATGGTGCATTGCGGATCCGCAATACACCCGGTCGGGACCCCCATAGAACTTCCTATTCTTGTCCGCAATTGCGGACAAGAATAGGACATGTTCTATTTTTTTTTTTTTTCCAGAGCCGCGGACCGTAAGATCAGGGGTGCGCTTCAGAAATGCGGAGAGCACATGGGGTGCTCTCCGCATCCATTCCTTCTACATAGAGAATGAATGGGTCTGCACCCGTTCCGCAATTTGCGGAAAGGATGCAGACCCATTATACGGACATGTGAATGGAGCCTTAAAAAGGTTTTCAGAGATTCTGATATTGAGGACTTCTTCTTGGGGTCCATTCACAAGTCCGTATCCGCACTTCCAATTTTCATTGGGGCCGCATCCGCACTTCCATTCTGCGGCCCTGCAAAAAATAGAACATGTCCTATTCTTGTCCACAGCCACGGACAAGAAAAGGCGTTTCTATCATGGTGCTGGCCATGTGCGGTCCACAAAATGCGGAACGCACATGGCCAGTGTACGTATTTTGCAGATCCGCAATTTGCGGACCACAAAACTGTTGCGGCCGTGTGAATGGACCCTTAGGATAGGTCATCGGGGTCAGTCACCCGGGACACCTGCCGATCAGCTGTTTGTGGAGGGCAAGGCACTTCTGTGAGTGCCATGCCCTCCTCGCAGCTTACTAACTTCCAAGCACAACACCGTCCATTACATTGCAGCCATTCTTTGTATTGCAGCTCAGCCCCATACACTTGAATGGGACTGAGCAACGCCTAGGTCACGTGACTAGTGAACGTGGTGTCGCTGGCCTAGGAAGAGGCTGCGGTGCTCATCAGAGCACCACAGCCTCTTTAAACAGCTAATCAGTGGGGGTACTGGGAGTCGGGCCCTGCTGATCTGATTATTGATGGCTTATCCAGAGGATAAGCCATCAGAATCTCAGAAAACCCCTTTTAGCCTTTGTATAGAAAAATCTGAAATTGCTGCTGGAAGGTGTAAATCGGGACTGCTGTTTTAATATCCTCCCTGAACCCTAGTGTAGTATAAAGTAGACAGTAGTTATGAAATGCCCATGTCCCTGATATTGCAGTTTTTGTCAAGCTCCAAAAATCTAAAGCCGCATTCACATTAGTTTTTTGTTGTATAAAGCCACATTAACGCTATGTGTCCTGAGGCATTCTCCTAATGTAGATTACACATTGGCTTAGGTTTGATGCTTAACTAGGTAAACCATGTCTAATATTGGAGCTTCACTATAACAAAGTAGTTAGTTTCCTCTCTTAGGCTATATGCACCAAGTGTGTGTTAGGTGCCGAAAATCTGCAGCATAATGCAATACCAACAAAGTGAAAGATTTTCCAAATCTCGGGTACACAGTTCGCACTTTATACGCGTGGTAATTGACCTGTGGTGTGGCTTTTAAAATCCGCAGCATGTCAGTTGTTTTGTGCAGTTCCGGAGCCGATGTGTTGTGGTTTCCCCATAGATTTCAATGGGGTTATTAAAATCCGCACCAAAAGACTTACAAAATCTGCAATAAATAGTGCAGACTTGTGTGCGTCTCTTATCACGTTTTTCATGCTGTTTTCGTGCAGATTTTCTGCACACAAATCCGCACAGTGTGCAGGTACTCCTAGGGCCCTTTCACATGCCGGAATTTGACGCTGTCAATCTGCAAGAAAACTGCTATGGTTTCTGGTGAGGTTGTTGACTTTGGCTGCCACAGAACTGCTCGTGGCTTGGCTCCATTGAATGTCCACACACCGCGCCAAGAAGGGATGTCCTTTCTTTGCGCAGCTGCTGCTTTTAACCGCTGGCCCACAAACTGCAGCAATACCTCCCATTGAAAACAATCGGAGGCAGACACCACACGGCCGGTGCCAGAATTGTGACTCCGTATCTGCACCATAATTCCGCCGGCTGTGTGATCAGGCCCTTAGAGGTCTCTGTATTAGGTGACAATCCATTATCCATGCAGGTCGCTATATCACTATGTAATAATGGTTGTATAATCCTGCCTTCTAGGAGCTTTACCGGCTCTCTAAGGAGAAATCTGATTTTACGGTTACTGTCGCATCCTCTCAAGATGAAGAAGGCTCATCCGAAACCAGTAGTCGTGAAACTGAAGGAAGTTCAAGACCATCAACACCAAGTGGGTCACTGAAGGGTCCTAAAACTTCAACCTCAAAGTCACCTGGGAAAAACAAAAGAAGTGACAGTAAGACTTTCCCTTTAAATAAGATCTATTTATTCTTCTGCAGTGGTTGTAGTGTAAAGGTAAATAGTTACAAGAATAAAAAAAAAATTATTTTAAAAATTTTTTTTTTTCCTTTCTGTGTTTCAAGGTGGTAAATCTCCAAAGACAAAGAAAAGTGAAGACCTGCCGAAGGCAGAGAAGAGAAAGACTGTGTCTCCTGTCGTATCCCAGAGTAAGAAGGTGAGCTGGTATCCACGATTTGTGCAAATGCATGTTTTAGTAGAAAGATTTTTGCCACTATTTCCTAAACTTTCCTTTTTGGAAAAATCACTTGTGCATTATGTGGTTGTTCACTTTTTATTAGTAGAAAAAGAAGGAAGTAGAAGCTGTTTTGGTGACCTCTCCAGTACTACTGTTAGATCTGAGAACCAGAAGTGTAGCTGTTGAGACCTTTTAACCTATAGTTGTCGCCCATGCCAATGACACAAAGGGGTGGGCCTGTGTTCCCCTGTTCGAATGGAACGGAACTGTGGAGTAGATGTTCAGAAAATATAAAGATGGGAAGGTCTAGTGTATTAATATATTTTTCTCTGCAGGCTAAAATGTCAAATTCTAACCAAAGCAATGGACACAATGTGGTACAGGCTTCGTCCACGTCCAAAGTAAGTATCCATCATGACTATTCCTAGCATTCTCATGCATTGAACTAGAAGACTAAGTCAGAAAACACTGCGTTATAGCTATAACCCAATAAAACGACTCTCCTTGCCCTTCAGTGTACCTCCATTAATTTAGTAGGTAAGATCATTGTCTCTCTGCATAATTTTTTGGAAAACATGTCCACATTTTGCAGTCTAAGAAGAATTGTTCCGTTTGCTAACATTGATTCAGAGTTAGTCTATTCAAGAGTCTTCACCTATTTGTCTCTCCATCACAAAATGATTGTATTTTTAGACTCTTCTAGATATATTCACTGGCGTGAAGCTTTATCTCCCATCTTCACTTGAGGAATTTGCAAAACTGCGTCGTTACTTCGTTGCCTATGATGGTGATCTAGTCCCGGAATTTGACATCCCTTCTGCTACACATGTGATGGGTGATGCTTCTGAGTGTGCTGAAGATGCCAAGCGTGTTACACCGTGTTGGATATGGGAATGCATACGACGTCGTAGACTTGTTGCACCATGCTAATAAATGCCCTTTTAGCCAGGACAGCCCTTATGGGCTTGTTTCAAATCCTGAGGTTTACAGAACATGTTAAAGTAGAACTCCTGAACTACCAGTTCAAGACCTTGTGTACTGAATGCGCTAGCTGGTAATGCAGCGGTGTCTTCTCCAGCAATGAAGGTTTCGTCGCACATTCATAACTACAGTTACTAAGTGTGCCCAGTTCTGGAACACCTTGATCCAGGTTCACAGCTCGATGTACCCAAAATGTCTTGGGTAAGACCATCACTTCTGGATCCTTGCAGCGCTGTTCTGTAGTGTATAAATATATAACTCATTTCCCTGGTCATTTTTGCTTTATACTCTGCTCCCAAAAATAATTTTATTTTTCAGTGTAAATAGATGTATAAGAACACTATTGCTTTTGCATAATTAGGTGTATGCAAATGAGTGTTCTGACTATGGGAGGAAATAGTACTATGTGAACTTTTTAATGTTGCCACATTTCCAGGCTCAGTGCTAGTACAAGTGGCCTATTTCATCTAGGCGACCACCTAAACACTGGAGCAGGCATCTGTTTTATATATGTGCCATTTTACTAGCTGTACAGCTAAGTCCTACAAAGTGATGTGGTGTTATAGAGCATATGTGTATGGATGCATTAAAGACTGGATTTTCAGATGCACGTTTTCTTCACTAATGAAAACAGCCATTCCAGTGCTAGACCTCATAGTCCAGTACAGCAATTTCTAATGGACTGTTACAAAGCTTATAGACACACAATATGTGTATAGATGGGTCATCTGGGATTGGCAAGCCTTGATGCGTGAAACTAGGGCTCTAGTACCACATACTATCGCTGGAACCACACAGTAACAGTTTGGCGTTGTCTGATATGGACCAGTTGTACAGATGTCTCGTTCTTGTCATTTTGTAGTTGATTTTGGGGACAAGAATACAAGGTTAGTTAGTATAACTAAAGGCAACTCCCTGGTTTACTTAGAGGGTTTCAGATTTTATGTAAAAGATTCTTAATCACTGTATACATGAAACTTTAATATACTTTGTTTAACACTTCACTGTTTTTCAAGATACTAGTTTGCTCTCAGTGAATAAGAGTATTTTATTTTTTTTAACATTCACAATCTGAAAACACCCTAGCCACGTCAACCTTCTCTCAGGAGTTGTGTCCAGTAGAGACAATGATCTGTGATTTCAGACTGAGAAGATTTGGTGGGAGGGGATATACTGTGCCTGGCCTCCAGCTGAACAGGACCTTATGTGGGCTGAGTTTGAGATGGGGGTTATTTAAACACGGCCTCCAACACTCTGATTGTGGGAACTCTATACACTTACTACTTCCTTAAAGGGGTTGTCCGGGTTTAGAAAAATAAATAAAATTTCTGCCTTCTAAAAATAGCACCACACCTCTCCATTGGTTCTGTGCAGCTTTGTAGCAAAGCCAGTCATTTCAATGGAGCAACCTATGAACAGCCGTGTTCTGATCCTGAAGACCACCTTCAACACACCAACACTCGACAAAAAGTGTGCTATGGTGATTGCTCAGGCACAGCTATGACCATACAGTAGGAGCTTTTAGGTAATTGACACTCGGCTCTCATTCTGGCCATTTAACCCCTTAGATGGCAGTCAGTAGATGTGACTAGGTTGCTCTGTATGGAAGCCTCTTAGGTGCTGCAGGACATAAGTAGTACAGTATGGTATGTAGGCAATCAAAGGATCACATGTTCACGTCTTTTTTTTTTTTTTTTTTAACCCTACAAAGGTACTTAAAGTGTAAAAAAAAATTACTTGAAAAACAAACACCGTTTTACCAATAAAATATACTTTATTATGGGGAAAAACACTGGTGGCATTGCTGTTTTTATTCCTCCCATCACAGAAAAAGTTAATAAAATTTTAAATATTTTATATGTACTGGTGGTGCTAAAAATTACATTGAAAGTTGAAAATTATGGCTTTTGGAATGAATAGATGAAAAACAAAAAAAAAAATAATATATATATTTTCCCTTTCATCCTCCATGACTGCATACCATGAGAGATGACCCACCTCCAACCAGGTAGGGACAGGAAGTATAAATTTGACTCTACTTTGGCTCCTCCTCAGTGTCTTCCTGTCCCTCCAGGTAGGAGATAGTATTTCGCTTATGGTTGCGGACCACGAAGAATGGAAGAGGAAATTACCATGTGAGGAGGCAGCAGAGTCCGAGCCCTAGTTGGGTAACGGGCGCTGAGAACGTGTCCGAGCCCTAGTTGGGTAACGGGCAGACAGGTCCACATGGGGCCGGACACTCATGGAGTCCCTCCGGTCAGTCATCAAGCTCCACACTGCGATCTGGCATGGCTGGCGCTCAGTGTTGTCACCGGAAGTGGATGCGCTCCATGCGTTCCACGGCTTACTTCTGGTCTGGGGCCTGAGGGCACTTCCGGCGGTGGATCGCATGCCGGAGATGGCGGGAGAATTAAAAACCGTGCAGGATTATGACGGAGGTCGTCCTCTGATCTGAGGTCTTAAGGTAAAAATTATATATAAAAGGGGGAAAAGCGTGGCTATCTACCCTAAACATGTTGGATCCAAGTGGAGTTATGGAGACCACTCGGGGATCTACACTTGTGAGTAACATTACCGGGACAAGGGTTAAACAGTATATTCTGTAATTAACCCATATGTGTTTTTCTTTCTGTATGTTTGCAGAGTGAGAAAGAGGTTGCTCAGAAAGTGAAAACTAGTCAGCGGGCAAAAAAGTGCAGTATTTGCTCTGTAAAACTTTCAGATTCCTAGATTAGGAAAGTTTGTGTAAAATGTACTGATAATATTTCTAAAGATTTGGTTCCGTCTTTAAAAGAAGAGCTTAAAAATACGATCAGAGAAGAAATCAGGTCTGCTATGTCAGATCCCTCGGTAATTCCTTCCTGCTCTAAACAGGCGACAAACCTCTGATTTCGGATTTAGATGAAGATTCGGAATCAGGAGAATTAGGTTCCAGAGACTCTTCTGGATCTGATTCAGAATTTAAAAACTATATTTTTTCCTCTGAGGATACCAGAGAATTAATTACGTTAGGGCCACTATGGATCTTTCTCAGGTAAAGGTCCGCAGATCAGTCCACGATGAAATGTTTAGTGGCTTTGAAAATGCATGAGCTAGTTAAAAGAGAATGGAGGTCCCCGGATAGGAAATTGTTCATTCCTAAAACAATAAGATGACGGTTTCCATTTTCTAGTGAAGATGAGGCTCTATTAACGACTTGTCCGAAGATAGACGTATCCCTATCTAAATTGGTGAAAGGTCCCAATGCTTTACCATTTGAGGATATGGGGTCTTTAATTAAGGGATCCCATGGATAAAAAGACGGATCAAACTCTCAAAAAGACATGGGAAGCTTGTGCGGCCCTGTTTAAACCAAACCTAGCTGCAACATCAGTATCCAGGTCTTTAAAGAAATGGCTCGTGCAATTAGAATCCTTGCTAAAAAACGGTAATACATATGATAGTCTAAAAGATTCCTTTCCACTATTAATTAAAGCTGTGGATTTTCTGTTTGATTCTACTGCAGAATCAGTCAGAATGGCCGCAAAGGCAACTGGGTTAGCGGTCGTAGCAAGGAGATCTCTCTGGTTAAAATCCTGGTCTGGAGAGGTCAGTTCAAAACTGAAATTATGTACCTTGCCTTTTCATGGGAATTTGTTATTTGGAGAGGATTTAGAATCTAGGGATCGACCGATTTTATTGATTTTTTTTTTTTTTTTTTTTTTTTTTTTTTTTAGGGCCGATACCAATAATTTGTGAACTTTCAGGCCGATAGCCGATAATTTATACCGATATTCTGGTAATTTTCAAAAAATTCCTGCACAAATCTGCTGAAAATGTATGTTTATTGTTAACGTTTTATTATTATTATTATTATTATTATTTTTTTAATCTTTCTTTCATTTATACTTAATATTTTGGTGTTTTTTTTTTTTTTTTTTTTAACTAACTTTTAGCCCCCTTAGGGACTAGAACCCTTGTCCTATTCACCCTGATAGATCTCTATCAGGGTGAATAGGAGCTCACACTGTCCCTGCTGCTCTGTGCTTTGTGCACACAGCAGCATGGAGCTTACCATGGCAGCCAGGGCTTCAATAGCGGCCTGGCTGCCATGGTAACCGATCGGAGCCCCAGGATTACACTGCTGGGGCTCCGATCGGAGGAGCAGGGGAGAGGGGATCCTGTGGCCACTGCCACCAATGATTAATACTGGGGGACGGGGGCTTGGGTGGGGGGGCGCACTGCGCCACCGATGTTTTTAATACTGGGGTGGGGGGCGCACTGCGCCACCAATGATTAATACTTGGGGGGGGGGGGGGCGCACTGCGCCACCAATGAAGAGAAATCTCTCATTAATTCATATACAGGAGGCGGGAGCTGGCTGCAGAATCACATAGCCGGCTCCCGACCTCTGAGCGGTAGCTGCGATCCGCGGCACCTGAGGGGTTAACTACCGCAGATCGCAGTTATTGCTTATAGAGGTCGGGAGCCGGCTATGTGATTCTGCAGCCAGCTCCCGCCTCCTGTATATGAATGAATGAGACCGTTATCTTCATTGGTGGCGCAGCGGCCACAGCCCCTCCCCTTCTCTTGTCCTCCCTCCTCTCCCCTGTGCTGCTGAGGGAACACTGAGAGCAGCGCGATCTGTGTTCCCAATACGTTATCGGAATATCTGCAAAATAGATACCAATAACGGTCAAAATACTGAATATCGGCCAATAATATCACTAAAACCGATAATCGGTCGATCCCTATTAGAATCTATCCTAGAAAAAACTTCTGACACAAAGAAAACCTTTCCCAGGGACTCCGGGAAAAGGAAATTTCCCTTTCAGGGAGTTAAAAAAGGAACTCCCTTTCAAACAAAGAAAACGAATCGAGATTCTGGCTGGTCAAGGGGAAAAAACCAAAAGAGCAGAGGATACTTGTTCACTACAAAGAATACGGAATCGTCAAAACAATGACGCCAGATCTCAGGTAGGAGGAAGATTAAGCTTTTTTCTAGACTATTGGGCAATGATTATAACAAACCCTTGGGTCTTAAATATAGTATCAGAAGGCTACAAAATTGTGTTCTGTCTTCCTCCTCCCTCAAATATTTTCAGGGTTACTCCAGTTCAAAGAACAACCGTTCTTCAAGGAAATCTGGAAGAAGGGATTCGGAAGTTACTGGCTCAAAAGGCCATAATTCCGGTTCCCCCTTCCCAGCAAGGTCATGGATATTATTCAACCGTATTTCTAGTAAAAAAAAAAGCCAGACGGGAAATTTTGGTTAATAATAAACCTAAAAAACTTGAACAAGTTCATAGAATACAACAGGTTCAAGATGGAAACGATAAGATCAACTGTGAATCTGCTAAAAAAGGGAGACTTTTTGACCTCCATAGACCTAAGAGACTCATATTACCATATTCCGGTATGCAAACAGTCTAAAAAATTCCTGCGGATAGCAGTCTATTTGGGGAAAGATCTTCTCCATTTTCAATTCCAGGTATTACCGTTTGGCATAACCTCAGCCCCCAGGATCTTCACGAAGGTGATGCTGGAGCTTGTGGCGCATTTGAGAAGGAGAAACATCCTGATTGTCCCTTACCTAGACAACCTACTGATAGTAGGCGAGACAAGACAGTCCCTAGAGAACAATCTCTTTACCTGTCAGACGCTGTATCTAGCGGGATGGTTAATAAATTGGGAAAAATCAAAACCAGTCCCGTCCCAGGAAATAATTTTCTTGGGCCTCTCCCTAGACACCACTCGTCAGAGGACGTCTCTTACAGAGCAAAAAGTGTCTGGAGTGGTAGAAAGTCACAAAGTTTCAAAATCATCCGTCTTGTACGATACGAGAAGCTATGAAACTACTAGGGACCTTAACTTTCTGCATTCCTGCAGTAAAGTGGGCTCAGTTCCACTCTCGAACTCTGCAACATTGGGTATTAACCTGCTGGGACAGAAACCAGAATTCTCTGGAACAAACAGTTCTGATTCCCTTAGCAGTAAACCAGTCTCTTCAGTGGTGGAAACAAGTAAGTCACCTATGTCAGGGAATTCCATGGAATTCAGAAGAACAGGTGTTTGTCACAACAGACGCAAGTCCTTGGGGTTGGGGAGCACATTACTCTCATCTCTTTTTCCAAGGGGCCTGGGCAGACCACCAAAAAACTTGGTCATCAAACCAAAAGGAATTGATGGCAGTTTGGGAGACAATAAAAGTTGCGAGTCAATACATAAGAGGAAAGGATGTTCAAATAAGATCCGACAATACAACAGTGGTAGCATATTTAAATCATCAAGGTGGAACAAGGAGCCAATGCCTGAGCCAGTTAACAGAATTTTTTTTTTCCTGGGCAGAAGAAAATATAAAATCCCTTTCATCAGTCCATTTAAAAGGAAGCTTAAATGTAAAAGCAGACTTCCTAAGCAGGGTCGAGATAAAACAAACAGAATGGAGTTTGAAGGAGCAAGTTTTTCGCCAAATAACAAATAAGTGGGGGGTTCCCCAGATAGATCTCTTTGCGTCAGCCGCAAACGCAAAGGTGGATCGCTTTCTTTCCCTCAATCCAAAAGACGGAAACGAAGGGATAGATGCCTTATCAATAAAATTTTCATCTGGCTTACGCCTTCCCCCCCTTTGCAACTAATATCTCGAGTGATAAGGAAGATAGGGCAAGACAGGGCTCACGTTATCCTGATAGCCCCCTTATGGCCCAAAAAATCATGGTTTCCACTGTTAAAGATCATGTCCATTCAAAGTCCGTGGATCCTTCCTTGGGATCAGGATTTGTTGTCGCAGGGACCAGTTCACCATCCCGGGGTGGAAAGGCTGCATTTGGCAGCCTGGAACCTGAAAGGATGATTCTAAAAGCTGGAGGCTTGTCAGATTCGGTCATCAATACTATGACGGCCAGTAGAAAGGAGATAACCTCAAAAATCTATGGTAAAGTGTGGAGAACTTTTAATACCTGGTGTATGAAAGAGAAAGTATCCCCTGAAAAATTTTCAGTTCTAAGTTTTTTACAGTCCGGGCTGGAGAAAGGTCTACGTCCCAATACACTAAGGGTTCACGTGTCGGCTCTTAGTGCAGGTTTTGATGAGAAAATTGCCAATCATTCTTGGATTATCAGATTCCTAAAAGGGGCAGACAGACTGAGACCATTGTTGAGATCCACGATTCCCCCCTGGGATCTCAATGTGGTTTTATCAGCCCTAATAGAAAGTCCTTTTGAACCCTTGTCAAATGTCTCAGTAAAATATATAACGATAAAAACCCTGTTCTTAGTGGCAATTACATCAGCTCGCAGGGTTAGTGAGCCTTTCTGTATTATTTCTTCAGATAGCATTACGTTTAAATTGGATAACTCCTTCCTTCCCAAAGTTGTGTCTAATTTCCACAGGCAAGAAGAAATATTGGTTCCCTTGTTTTGTGACGACCCAAAAACAGAAGGAGAGGAAAGGTTTCATAAATTGGATGTACGCAGAGCAGTTCTAATATATTTAGAAGCTACGAAAACCTTCAGAAAGACGGACTCTTTATTTGTTCAAATTGTTGGTACAAATAAGGGGCAGAGAGCGACAAAAAATACTGTTTCCAGGTGGATTAAAACGGCTATTTCAGAGTCATGTAAAGCGCTAGGGAAATCGCCTCCTGAAGCCTTTACAGCCCATTCTACAAGAGCAGTTTCTGCCTCCTGGGCAGAAAAAGCTAACTCTTCACTAGAACAGATCTGTAGAGCGGCCACTTGGTCTAGGAAAAATACGTACCTGGGATTTTACTTTCCTTGAGTCCGGAGGAAGCACACCATGGGGTTAACTCGACCTCGATAGCTACTTGGACCGCCCACCTAGTTAAAACAATCAAAGATTAATTAGTTCATTAGCTAGTACCTATATAGCAGGTCATCTCCAGCATCCCCTTGTGTTTAAAAAAATAGATTCAGACAAAAAATTCATGCTAAGGAACAGATCTTTATTTGGGAGGGTATACATGTGCTGCCTCCGGACTCAAGGAAAGTAAAATCCCAGGTACGTATTTTTCCTTTCCCTCTTCGTCCTCCGGCAGCACACCATGGGATTTTCATAGATCACAAGGAGGGGGATCAATCTGCAAAACTGCATTTAACACTCCAGTGCCGAAGGCTGAGCTTTTA
Organism: Bufo bufo; assembly: GCF_905171765.1. Taxonomy (NCBI): domain Eukaryota; kingdom Metazoa; phylum Chordata; class Amphibia; order Anura; family Bufonidae; genus Bufo; species Bufo bufo. Next base: position 396,517,326 of record NC_053391.1, read on the forward strand.
GCGTTGATGTCCAGCCGATAGTACTTGACAAAGGTGAGAGATGAGGACCAGAACGCAGCGTTACAGATGTCTTGTCTTTTTATGAAAGACGAAGATTTTAGCTACCAAAATCGTGAGTGCTGGAATTTCATTGTGTTTTCATATCAAGGATATACAGGCTCACCAGCCTTTTCCGTGCACGCAGGTGTTTGGATAATTGGGTGAGCTGGACTTTTCTTTGTGCGTCTTGAATAGAGACCTGCGCTGTTTCCGCCCAGGAGACCGCAGTAGCTCTTGTTGAATGTGCTCTTAGAGGGAACGGAGCAGAGAGACCTTCTAATTCATACGCTTCCATAATCGTAGATTTTATCCACCTAGCCAGGGTGTCTATAGATGGTTGTTGACCCTTCTTTGATCCTGAAAATGACACAAATAGGCTTTCTGCATTTCTGAAATCTGCTGTTCTTTCCAAATAGATTTCAATGGCTCTTTTAACATCTAGAATATGTAAAAGCTCCTCCTGTTCGTTAGCAGGATCAGGAACGAACACTGGTAGGAAAGCCTCTCTATTCACATTGTCCGTGGAAGAGATTTTCGGTATAAAGGAGGGCATGGTACGTAACAATACACCGTCAGGAAGAAATCTTAAATAGGGATGTCTTGAGGATAAGGCTTGTAGCTCTCTTAGGCGCTTTGCTGAGGTGATAGCCACCAATAACAGAACTTTGTATGACAGCCACTTAAGATCTGTATCTTGAAGGGGTTCAAAAGGCGGAGTCAACAATTTCCTAAGGACCAGGGAGAGATCCCAGACGGGGACAGGTTCTCTTATGGTTGGCTTCAGTTTCTTTATGGCCTTGAAGAATCTGGATATGAGAGGGTGATTAAGAAATTTATTTTCTGTCATCACATTGATAGCTGTCATGTGAGCCTTCAAAGTGTTGGGTTTGAATCCCTTCTGGAAACCCTCTTGGAGGAATTGTAAAATGGATTTGACTGTAACCTCTGGATAGCTAGATTCCGCTGACCAGGTCACAATTTTTTTCCAGATCCTCGCATATTTCCTATTAGTGCAATCTTTGCGTGAGCATAGTAGAATAGAAATCACTGACTCCGTAAGACCTTCCTGTTCTAGTCTGGTTCTCTCAGTCTCCAGGCCGTAAGGTGTAGCCTGTCCAAATGTTGATGGTACAGGCCGTTCTGAAGTAGTAAGTTGGAATCTAGAGGTAGCTTCCAGTATTCTCTCTTCGACATCTGAAGCAGAAGAGGGAACCAGGATCTTCTGGGCCAGAATGGGGCTATTAGGATGGCTTGAGGTCTTTCCAGCAGGATCTTCCTCAGAACCCTCAGGATGAGAGGAACAGGTGGGAAGAGATAGATGAATAGGTGCTTCCAACTGATGGAGAACGCATCTACTACTGTGGGCTGATCCATCCTGTTTAGGGAGCAGTAGTTGGTCAATTTCCTGTTTTTCTTGGATGCCATGAGATCCCAATCCGGACATCCCCATCTGTTTACAATTTGTTGAAAAATAACAGGATTCAATTCCCATTCTGATTGACTGATCTTCCTCCGACTCAGGAGATCCGCTCGAGTATTCAAGCAGCCTTTTATATGTGTCGCTCTTAACTCTGAGAGATGCACTTCTGCCCAAAAGAATATCTCCTTGCATAGATTCAGGAGTATAGTATTCCTTGTACCTCCTTGCTTGTTCAGGTAAAACACTGCTGGAAGATTGTCTGAACAAATCATCACATATTTTCCTTTGATAAATGCCTGGAAGTGGAGCAGGGCTAAAAATATTGCTTTCAGCTCTCTGTAGTTTGAAGAGCGTTTCCTCTGATGCATCAACCATTCTCCTTGGATCCATTTGTCCTGAAGGTGTGCTCCCCAACCACTGCTGGAGGCATCCGTAGTGATTTCCACCGGAGATCTGAATTGAAACACCTTCCCCCGGGAGAGGTTTCTGGACGAAAGCTACCACTTTAGACTCTGTAAAGTTGAGGTTATTATGTTCACTCTCGCCTCCAGATTGTGCCGAGTGTGATGCCAAGTTCTCAACATATCCTGCTGAAGATCTCTGGCGTGTATCAAAGCCCATGGTACCGCATCTGATGTTGCTGTCATATGGCCTAAAGTCTTCATAACCCTGCGGACAGTGGGAGAACTTAGGGTCATTAGGGGCTTTATTTCTTTCTTCAAGATCTCTATTCTTGCTGGAGTTAGGTATAGCATCATGCAGTCTGTATTTATTAGGAGACCCAGGAACTTCTTGGAAGTGGAGGGAATGATGTCCGACTTCTTCCAATTTATTAAGAAGCCCAGGGATTGAAGAAGCTCTATTGCTGAATTGAGATGGACTTGCAGGATGCCTCTGGAATCTGCTGCAATAAGCCAATCGTCCAGGTAGGGGAAGACGTGGATTCCCTGGAGGCGCAATTCTGCTGCTATGACGACCGCCATCTTCGTAAACACTCTCGGTGCAGAACACAGACCAAATGGAAGTGCCTTGAACTGATAGTGAAGGGTTCTTCCCTTGACCTGGATTGCCACCCTCAGGAATCTCCTTGCTGAACTCTTTATAGGTATATGGAGGTATGCGTCCTTGAGATCCAAGGACCCGAGGAACTGATTCTGTTTGAGTACTGCTGTGATGGATCTTTTTCATGTGGTGGTTCAGGTATCTTAGATCTATAATCAGCCTGTTTCCCCCGTCTGATCTGGGGACAACGAAAATTCTGGAGTATACACCTTTCCCTTTTTGACTGTAAGGTACTGGTTCTAGAGCACACTTTTCCAGAAATTCTTGCAGAAGATGGAAGAGAAGCTGATTTCTTTCGTTTAAGACGAATCGATCTCGAGGAGACTGGCAGAATTCTAAATCGTATCCCTCTTTTACTATCTGGAGAGACCAGATGTCTGACGTTATTCGTTTCCATTCTGAATAGAAATGGGACAATCGGCCTCCTACTTGACTTTTGGCGTCAGAATTCGGTTTTGGGCTGTTTGGAGTCTTCAGACTTTTTCTTATAACCCTCTGTACTAGGCCTATTGCTTGATCTTCCTCTGTGGGGACGTCCTCTGAAGTTGGATCTTCTATAATCCTGGCCCCTATAGGGACGAAAAAACTTCACTTTTTCTCTTCTTTTAACTTGAGGGAAGTTGAGGACTTTATCTTCAGTATTGGACTCCAGGAGCTTGTCTAAATGGGAGCCAAATAGCTTGCCAGGCTCAAAGGGCAAGGAACACAAGTTGCTCTTAGATGCAGGATCTCTAGACCACAACTTCAGCCACGTGGCTCTTCTTACGGAGTTGGCCAGGGCCATATTCTTTGCCGTCAATCTCAAAGAGTCAACAGGGAAATCACATAAGAATTCCGCCTCCAGTTTTAGAGTCGGTAATTGTTGGAGTAATTCGTCTCTGGAAACTCCATCCTCAATGTCCCTTCCTAGATGACTCAGCCAAACACGCATCGCACGTGCCACAGGGACAGCGGCCATAGCTGCCTTGTTCAGGGAGGCCATATATGTATGAAGCCTCTTCAGGAGGCCATCCGCCTTCTTATCCATAGGGTCTTTTAGTAAAGACGAGTCATCGCTGGGAAAGAAGGACTTTCTAGCAAGCCTTGTAACGGAAGGATCTACTCTAGCAGGGGCTTCCCAGCTTGTGGATTCAGCCGGATCCGTCTTATAAGTGGCCCTGAATCTGGATCCCAGATTGATCTTCCCGATAGGATGTTCCCATTCCTTGTGCATAATAGAGTTCCGCACTGGATGGCCGGGAAAAACCGTAGCCTTCTTTTTAGGGAAGTAGAACAGGTTCTCTTCATTCTGCTCAGAGGGTTTCTCTTTCTTGGACTCCATAATGTTTTTGACCTCTTTAATTAGGAGGTTAGCGTCATTTTTATTAAACAAAAATATGTCATCCAATACCGGCAACTCTGAATCCGATTCTGACGATACTTCTCCTTCAGACCGGGAAGATTAATCAGATGAAGCAGGAGAGACATAACGCTTTGTCTTCTGATTCTTCTTATTAGACTTCTCTAAAAAAGCCTTGAGTAAGGACATCAGTTTTCTGGTATCTGAATCCGACACTTCTTCAGAATGAGAGCAGTTTTTGCAAATGTTAGATGACGCGTCATCCGAAAGCGGCTGGATACAAGAGATGCATAAAACCTGTTTCCTAGTTTTTTTTGCGGATCTTAAAGGGGAGCCTTCCAAGCAGTCAGCGCACATGTCCTCCAAGCACTTATCAGGGAGGGGTTGTTCACATGAGTGGCACAGCCTGTGTTTGGTCTTTCTAGACCTCTTACTCCTGGAGCTGGACATCTGCAAAAGAAAGAAAACATGCTCTTTAAAATTGCAGGGGAAGAAGAAGGTTGCCTGACATAGGACAGGCAAAATACCTTAGAATCGCAAAAGCTCGGCTGCCAGGTACAAGGGCAGTGGGCTAGAAGCTTACCTAGCCTAAATAATTCAAATTTGGCGCCTAAAACCGGAACTTCCTGTGACGTCAGATGCCCAGCGTCTGCGTTCCACATGGTGCGTTCCACCGCACCGGAAGTTAGGGACAAGACTTCCGCACCCTCGCTACTGCCGGCGCGCCGCTGCAATGGAGGAAAAAACGCCAGGGACCATACATGTCGTAAAAAAAAGAAAACCAACAACCGGGTGGGCAAACGTCCAGATGGCCATACGTCTACCGGCCAGTCAGCTGAAGGACAAAGAAAAAACACAAGGGGATGCTGGAGATGACCTGCTATATAGGTACTAGCTAATGAACTAATTAATCTTTGATTGTTTTAACTAGGTGGGCGGTCCAAGTAGCTATCGAGGTCGAGTTAACCCCATGGTGTGCTGCCGGAGGACGAAGAGGGAAAGCCCTAATACATTTATCAAACATTACAGAGTCCATGTTAAGGCAGGTCAAGATCTAGCCTTTGGGAGGAAAGTTCTTCAAGCTATAATCCCCCCCCCCCCCCCCTAGTTGTCTAATATGTTATATCTCATGGTATGCCGTCATGGAGGATGAAAGGGAAAAACCAAATTACGTACCGGTAATTCCCTTTTCATGAATCCTCCATGACGGCATAGGGGTTTCCCACTGCAAAAAAAAAATATAATAATAATATATATATATATATATATATATATATACACACTGCTCAAAAAAATAAAGGGAACACAAAAATAACACATCCTAGATCTGAATTAATTAAATATTCTTCTGAAATACTTTGTTCTTTACATAGTTGAATGTGCTGACAACAAAATCACACAAAAATAAAAAAATGGAAATCAAATTTTTCAACCCATGGAGGTCTGGATTTGGAGTCACACTCAAAATTAAAGTGGAAAAACACACTACAGGCTGATCCAACTTTGATGTAATGTCCTTAAAACAAGTCAAAATGAGGCTCAGTAATGTGTGTGGCCTCCACGTGCCTGTATGACCTCCCTACAATGCCTGTGCATGCTCCTGATGAGGTGGCGGACGGTCTCCTGAGGGATCTCTTCCCAGACCTGGACTAAAGAATCTGCCAACTCCTGGACAGTCTGTGGTGCAACGTGACGTTGGTGGATAGAGCGAGACATGATGTCCCAGGTGTGCTCAATTGGATTCAGGTCTGGGGAACGGGCGGGCCAGTCCATAGCATCAATGCCTTCGTCTTGCAGGAACTGCTGACTCACTCCAGCCACATGAGGTCTAGCATTGTCTTGCATTAGGAGGAACCCAGGGCCAACCGCACCAGCATATGGTCTCACAAGGGGTCTGAGGATCTCATCTCGGTACCTAATGGCAGTCAGGCTACCTCTGGCGAGCACATGGAGGGCTGTGCGGCCCTCCAAAGAAATGCCACCCCAAACCATTACTGACCCAATGCCAAACCGGTCATGCTGGAGGATGTTGCAGGCAGCAGAACGTTCTCCACGGTGTCTCAAGACTCTGTCACGTCTGTCACATGTGCTCAGTGTGAACCTGCTTTCATCTGTGAAGAGCACAGGGCGCCAGTGGCGAATTTGCCAATATTGGTGTTCTCTGGAAAATGCCAAACGTCCTGCACGGTGTTGGGCTGTAAGCACAACCCCCACCTATGGACGTCGGGCCTTCATATCACCCTCATGGAGTCTGTTTCTGACCGTTTGAGCAGACACATGCACATTTGTGGCCTGCTGGAGGTCAATTTGCAGGGCTCTGGCAGTGCTCCTCCTGTTCCTCCTTGCTCAAAGGCAGAGGTAGCGGTCCTGCTGCTGGGTTGTTGCCCTCCTACGGCCTCCTCAACGTCTCCTGATGTACTGGCCTGTCTCCTGGTAGCGCCTCCATGCTCTGGACACTACGCTGACAGACACAGCAAACCTTCTTGCCACAGCTCGCATTGATGTGCCATCCTGGATAAGCTGCACTACCTGGGCCACGTGTGTGGGTTGTAGACTCCGTCTCATGCTACCACTAGAGTGAAAGCACCGCCAGCATTCAAAAGTGACCAAAACATCAGCCAGGAAGCATAGGAACTGAGAAGTGATCTATAGTCACCACCTGCAGAACCACTCCTTTATTGGGGGTGTCTTGCTAATTGCCTATAATTTCCACCTGTTGTCTATTCTATTTGCACAACAGCATGTGAAATTGATTGTCACTCAGTGTTGCTTCCTAAGTGGACAGTTTGATCTCACAGAAGTGTGATTGACTTTGAGTTACATTGTGTTGTTTAAGTGTTCCCTTTATTTTTTTGAGCAGTGTATAATATAGATGATAGGACTACACGTAGGAAATGGTGTGTGTGATGGTGTGCAAAAAAAAAAAAAAAAAAGTGAATAAATGAAAAGATTCGAAAGAACACTCTCTAGGCTTTCGATCCATAAAGACACTGAGGAGGAGCCAGAGGAGAGTCAAATTTATACTTCCTGTCCCTACCCGGTTGGAGGCGGGTCATCTCTCATGGTATGCCGTCATGGAGGATTCATGAAAAGGGAATTACCGGTACGTAATTTGGTTTTCTGCATTTGAATGCCAAAATAGTGGTTTCTAGCTAAAACAGAATTCCGTGAACAAAAAAAAAAACCTCGCAGCTCCTCTGCTGCTCCCATTTTGATGTTGCCCGGTCCCCCACCTCACTGCTCTGTAGGTCCTGGTCCAAGGGATGATGTGTAGACAAAGGGACATATGACCACTGTAATTAGCTGCAGCAGTCACATGAGGCTCGGGAGTGGAGTATGGCTTTTTTTTTTTTGTTATTTTTTCACAGGATTCTTAATGTTTTTTTAAAAAAATTCCTTTTTTATCTGGAAAACCTTTTAAGGGGTTAAGCCTTTTGGGCTTTTTATATTGGCAGTCTCTTAACAAAAGCACAAGAAGCTATGACTTGTAAGAACTGGACATACAGTTACATCAGGTGGATGGAGCAGGGACAAAAAGCCATCCGCAATGGGTGCCAGTTGTGGCAACTGCCAGGATCGGAGCTAGCTCCAGATCTGGAAGTGTAAGCACTTTGATGCTGTGGTCAGTAGGTTTAGGAAATTTTTCTTGAAAAAGTTGAATGCTGCTAAACTTTAAGGGCTTTTAATGTCCTCCAAAGATAAATGTACTTTTGAAAAATTATGCCAACATAAAATAGAAATATGGTATTTGTTAAACCATTTAGTGAGGTATGACTGTCTCATTAAATTATGGATTTTATTTTTATAAATTGGAGCAACTTATCAGCCAGAATTTACTACTAATATAAAGTACAATGTGTCACAAAAATATTCTCTGATTCACGTGGATAAATAAAATCCTTCCATAGGTATCACAAAGTGACACTGCCATTTACTCCAAAATGGCTTCAGTTGGAAGGGGTTAAAAGAGTGAGGGGCAGGGTACACAGCCCTTGAGCGGCGATGGGTTGTCCTAGCTGGAAATGTAGTGTTGCGTGCACAGTCTCTGCTTTGGTAGCAGCACAGCGTCTGCACTTGAGCCACAACGACACAGGTACAAGATGCCTGGCCCTGTCAACCAAGGATAGCCCCTCGCTGCTCAAGGACTCTGTTTTCATGAACAAGTCAATTCGTATGAATCAATTTGCTCATCTATAGGGCAGGAGTTACCTTCCACGAGTATCCTAATTTACCCTTGCAGTGTGGAATAACAAGCAGCCCTTGTAGTATAGACAGGATACAGTTTTGTATTTACTACAAACTGCACATTCTTTCAGAGCTTTAAAAGTTGTCAATTTGTTGCTTGCTTGGTCCTTTTTGCATATTATACTGTACAGTCAAGCTGCTTCTACAACAGCTCAACAAGGTTGTACCACAAGACTACTATGGGACTCAGGGCTTCTTCTCTTTTTGAAGTGAAAACCCTGCGCATCGGAAAGAGCTTGGTGCCTTCAAGTGATTACCACTTCTATTTCAGTCAGTTGTAATTGTATAAATTCCTATTGCACGGAGTTCCCCCTAGTGGTGACTTCAGGCAGCCATCTTTGTAATATAAGTGAAGCAGATTTATCAATGTATTTATGACAGGTGTCTGGTCTGAATACATTGAGAAATATGATGCTCAGAATGAGCGTGCTATGTCTATGAAGCACTTGTTTCACTATACTGACTTAGACGTTGACTTTTATTCATTTTTTTTATATATATTTTTTTAACCACTTGCCATCCGGGCCATTTGCCCCCTTCCTGACCAGGCCAAATTTTGCAAAACTGACATATCTCACTTTATGTGGTAATAACTTTGGAACGCCTTTATTTATCCAAGTCATTCAGAGATTGTTTTCTCGTGACACATTGTACTTCATGATAGTCATAAATTTGAGTCAAAATATTTCACCTTTATTTATGAAAAAATCCCAAATTTACCCAAAAATTTGAAAAATTCGCAATTTTCTAAATTTCAATTTCTCTGCTTTTAAAACAGAAAGTGATACCTCATAAAATATTTATTATTTAACATTCCCCATATGTCTACTTTATGTTGGCATCATTTTGGAAATGTCATTTTATTTTTTTAGGACGTTAGAAGGCTTAGAAGTTTAGAAGCAATTCTTCAAATTTTTAAGAAAATTGCCAAAACCCACTTTTTAAGGACTAGTTCAGGTATGAAGTCACTTTGTGGGGCCTACATAGTGGATACCCCCATAAATGACCCCATTGTAGAAACTACACCCCTCAAGGTATTCAAAACCGATTTTACAAACTTTGTTAACCCTTTAGGCGTTCCACAAGAATTAAAGGAAAATGGAGATCAAATTTTTAAATTTCACTTTTTTGGCAGATTTTCCATTTTAATCATTTTTTTTCTTTAACACATCGATGGTTAACAGCCAAACAAAACTCAATATTTATTACCCAGATTCTGCGGTTTACAGAAACACCCCACATGTGGTCATAAACTGCTGTATGGGCACACGGCAGGGCGCAGAAGAAAATGAACTCCACATGGTTTTTAGATGCCATGTCCCATTTGAAGCCCCCTGATGCACCCTTACAGTAGAAACTCCCAAGAAGTGACCACATTTTGGAAACTAGGGGATAAGGTGCCAGTTTTATTAGTACTATTTTTGGGTACATATGATTTTTTGATCATTCATTATAACACTTTATGGGGCAAGGTGACCAAAAAATTGGTTGTTTTAGCACAGTTTCTATTTATTTATTTTTACAGCGTTCACCTGAGGGGTTCAGTCAAGTGACATTTTTATAGAGCAGATTGTTACGGACGTGGCGATACCTAATATGTATACTTTTTCTCATTTATTAAAGTTTTACACAATAATAGCATTTTTGAAACAAAAAAATTATGTTTTAATGTGTCCATGTTCTGAGAGCTATAGTTTTTTTTATTTTTTGAGAGATTTTCTTATGTAGGGGCTCATTTTTTGCGGGATGAGGTGACGCTTTTATTGGTACTATTTTGTGGGACATACGCATTTTTGATCACTTGGTGTTGCACCTTTTGTGATGCAAGGTGACAAAAATTGCTTGTTTTGACACAGTTTTTTTTTTTTTTTTTTACGGTGTTCACCCGAGGGGTTAGGTCATGTGATATTTTTATAGAGCTGGTTTTTACGGACGCGGCAATACCTAATATGTATACTTTTTTTTATTTGTTTCACTTTAACACAATAATAGCATTTTTGAAACCAAAAAAATGATGTTTTAGTGTCTCCATGTTCTAAGAGCTATAGTTTTTTTTATTTTTTAAGAGATTTTCTTATGTAGGGGCTCATTTTTTGCGGGATGAGGTGACGGTTTTATTGGTACTATTTTGTGGGACATACGCGTTTTTGATCACTTGGTGTTGCACCATTTGTGATGCAAGGTGACAAAAATTGCTTGTTTTGACACAGTTTTTTTTTTTTTTTTTTTACGGTGTTCACCCGAGGGGTTAGGTCATGTGATACTTTTATAGAGCTGGTTTTTACGTACGCAGCGATACCTAATATGTCTATTTTATTTTTTCTATTTTTAATTTTTTTTTTTTATTCCTTACTTGGGAACTTTTTTTTTTTTACATGTGAAACTTTATTTTATTTTATTTCTTCAACCCTTTATTTTTTTTATTTTTTTTTACACTTTTCGTCCCCCATAAGGTCATACAAGACCTCTGGGGGACATTTGCTTCACTTTTTCTTTTTTTTTTCACAGTTGATTTCTCCTGTAACTGGGGCTGACATAGTAGCCCCAGTTACAGGACAAATGCACCCCTAGAGAGGCTGTACAGCAGCAATCCAGCGCTGTACAGCCTCACAGCAGGGCTGATCGAGGTCTCTGAGAGACCTCACACAGCCCCTGCACTCTCCGGTCACGGCGGTCACATGACCGCCGGGCCGGAACAGGAAGCGCTGTGTCTGCAGCGATCGTGAAGGCAGGGACACCTGGGAACTGTCCCTGCCTTGTCTTAGGGTTGCCCTGCTGTCACTGACAGCGGGCAACCCGATCAGCAGCTGCACGATTAGCGTGCAGCTGCTATTTCTGACAGGACGTTCTAAAACGTGCTGTCAGAAATAGACGTCCACCCATAGGACGTTTATAGTCTATGGGCGGACGTGAAGCGGTTAATAAAATTTTGTCCTCTTAAAAAAACTAATGTTAATGCATCAGAAATTTTAGACGTTGCTCTTTGCATTCTGCATTGCCTGCCAGTGATTGACGCACATGTACTGGAAACTGGGTGGGGCCCATACCAAGTTTTGCTATGGGCCCAAATGAGATTTTTTTTTTTTTATTATTCCTCTGTGAAATCTGTCTCCCCTTCCACCTACCCTTTTCCATTTAATGGCCTCTCTTAAGGGAGTTATCCAGCTTTTAAAAATTAATGGCTTATCCTCAATATTGGATTGTTGGCGGCTTAACATTCGGCGCTCTCGCCAACCAGCTGTTTAAAGGGGCCACAGCACTCGGGCAAGTGATATAACCTCTAATTTACATTGGTTTGAGCTACCCATACAAATTAGACAAAGCTGCCAGAGGATACATGTGTGGGGACTCATTCATTGTCCTATCCCTGTTGAAACAAATATGCACACATTTGAGCATGTTTACAGGGTGGGACTTTACCTATGGCATTTTTTTTGTAGATGGCATGGTATGTGGGTAGTACTTAATAAAGCTGGTAGCTGATACAAAAAAGTACAAAAACATTCAGCTCACCCAGTCGTAAGAAGCGTGTCAGGAGAAATACAGTGCTTGAAAAATCAAAGTCCAGCAACAGGGATTCCATTGAATAAGAAAATCCAAACTTTAAAGGATAACTGTGATTTATTTATATATTTTTTTGCTAGTTTATTAGAGCTAGGCATGTATACCTGAGTTATAGTCCGTCAATGATTATTAAAAGATCGGTAATTACCTTATAATAACAGCTTTCATTAATGTCCTCTGTCCCCTTCCATTGCTCCCTTAACCCCTTCAGGACCCTGCCATTTTTCACCTTAAGGACCAGGCCATTTTTAGCAAATCTGACCAGTGTCACTTTATGTGGTAATAACTTTAAAACGCTTTTACATATCTGGGCCATTGTGAAATTGTTTTCTCGTTACATATTGTAGTTCAAGACAAAAATGGAGTAAAAAATTTTTTAATTTATAAAAAAAATACCAAATTTACCCAAAAAATGAATAAAATTAGCAAATTTTCAAATTTCTCTACTTATAATAAATAGTAATACCTCCAAAAATAGTTATTACTTTACATACTTCATATATCTACTTCATGTTTGGATCATTTTGAAAATCACATTTTATTTTTTGGGGACGTTAGAAGGCTTAGCAGTAAATCTTAAATTTTTAAGAACATTTCCAAACCCCAATTTTTTTCAGGACCAGTTCAGTTATGAAGTCACTTTCTGGGGCTTACATATTAGAAACCACCCATAAATCACCTAATTTTAGAAACTACACCCCTCAAGCTATTCAAAACTGATTTTACAAACTTTGTTAACCCTTTAGGTGCCCCACGAGAATTAAATGAAAATGGTAATAAAATTTCACTTTTTTTTTTTAGCAGATTTTTTATTTTCATCTTTTTTTCTGCAACACATCAAGGGTTAACAGCCAAACAAAGCTCAAAATCTATTACCCTGCATCTGGAGTTTACAGAAACACCCCATGTGTGCTTAAAAACTGATGTATGGCTGGCTTTAGAGTGGAAGGAGCACCATATGACTTTTGGAGAGCAGATTTAGCTGGAATGGTAATTGGGAGCTATGTCGCATATGAAGACACCCAGAGGTGGCCCTACAATGGAAACCACCAAAAAGTCACCCCATTCCGGAAACTACACCCCTCAAGGAATATTTCAAGGTGTGTAGTGAGCACTTTGACTCATCAGGCGTTTCACAGAATTAGGAAACGCTTGGCTGTGAAAATGAAAAATTATAATAGTTTTTTTCCAGAAAAAGTTGCTTAACACACACATTTTACAGTTTCACAAGGGGTAACAGGACAAAATGCACCCCAGATTTTGACCCACATTTCCCCCCGAATACGCCAACATCCCATATGTGCTCAAAAAATGATGTATGAATGCATGGCAGGGTTCAAAAGGGAAGTAGCGCCATAGGGCTTTTGGGAGCTATGTCGCATATGAAGACACCTTGAAGTATCCCTAGAGTGGAAACCCCCCAAAAGTGACCCCATTCTGGAAACTACAACCCTCAAGGAACATTTTAAGATGTGTAGTGAGAACTTTGTCCTCAAAGGTGATTCATGGAATTGGCTGTCAAAATGAAAAATGTAATTTAATTAATTTTTTTACAGAAAATTGGACTTTATTGCCCATTTTCTCCTGATTACGGCAATACCCCATATGTGCTTGTATACTGCTATATAGGCGTACCACAGAGGTCAGAAGGAAAGGAGCACCAAATGGCTTCTGGAAGGCAGATTTCCATCTTGCAATTGAACACACCCTGAGGTAACCCTAGAGTGGAAACCCCCAAAAAGTCACCCCATTCCGGAAACTACACCCATCAAGTAATATTTCAAAGTGTGTAGTTAGCACTTTGACCCATCGGGCATTTCACAGAATTAGGAAACGCTTGGCTGTGAAAATAAAGAATGACAATTGTTTCCAGAAAAAGTTGCTTTACACCCACATTTTTCACTTTCACAAGGGGTAACAGGACAAAATGCACCCCAGATTTTGATCCACATTTCCCCCAGAATATGCCAACACCCAGGGTGGATTTGATTTAAATCACTAGTCAGTAAGGCTTGATTTAAATCATACACTGCTCAAAAAAATAAAGGGAACACTTAGCCAACACAATGTAACTCCAAGTCAATCACACTTCTGTGAAATCAAACTGTCCACTTAGGAAGCAACACTGAGTGACAATCAATTTCACATGCTGTTGTGCAAATGGGATAGACAACAGGTGGAAATTATAGGCAATTAGCAAGACACCCACAATAAAGGAGTGGTTCTGCAGGTGGTCACCACAGACCACTTCTCAGTTCCTATGCTTCCTGGCTGATGTTTTGGTCACTTTTGAATGCTGGCGGTGCTTTCACTCTAGTGGTAGCATGAGACGGAGTCTACAACCCACACAAGTGGCTCAGGTAGTGCAGCTTATCCAGGATGGCACATCAATGCGAGCTGTGGCAAGAAGGTTTGCTGTGTCTGTCAGCGTAGTGTCCAGAGCATGGAGGCGCTACCAGGAGACAGGCCAGTACATCAGGAGACGTGGAGGAGGGCAAAAATGCAGCAGCAGGACCGCTACCTTCGCCTTTGTGCAAGGAGGAACAGGAGGAGCACTGCCAGAGCACTGCAAAATGACCTCCAGCAGGCCACAAATGTGCATGTGTCTGCTCAAACGGTCAGAAACAGACTCCATGAGGGTGATATGAGGGCCCGACGTCCACAGGTGGGGGTTGTGCTTAAAGCCCAACACCGTGCAGGACGTTTGGCATTTGCCAGAGAACACCAAGATTGGCAAATTCGCCACTGGCGCCCTGTGCTCTTCACAGATGAAAGCAGGTTCACACTGAGCACATGTGACAGATGTGACAGAGTCTGGAGACGCCGTGGAGAACGTTCTGCTGCCTGCAACATCCTCCAGCATGACCGGTTTGGCATTGGGTCAGTAATGGTGTGGGGTGGCATTTCTTTGGAGGGCCGCACAGCCCTCCATGTGCTCGCCAGAGGTAGTCTGACTGCCATTAGGTACAGAGATGAGATCCTCAGACCCCTTGTGAGACCATATGCTGGTGCGGTTGGCCCTGGGTTCCTCCTAATGCAAGACAATGCTAGACCTCATGTGGCTGGAGTGTGTCAGCGGTTCCTGCAAGACGAAGGCATTGATGCTATGGACTGGCCCGCCCGTTCCCCAGACCTGAATCCAATTGAGCACTTCTGGGACATCATGTCTCGCTCTATCCACCAACGTCACGTTGCACCACAGACTGTCCAGCAGTTGGCAGATGCTTTAGTCCAGGTCTGGGAGGAGATCCCTCAGGAGACCGTCCGCCACCTCATCAGGAGCATGCACAGGCGTTGTAGAGAGGTCATACAGGCACGTGGAGGCCACAAACACTGCTGAGCCTCATTTTGACTTGTTTTAAGGACATTATATCAAAGTTGGATCAGCCTGTAGTGTGTTTTTCCACTTTAATTTTGAGTGTGACTCCAAATCCTCCATGGGTTGAAAAATTTGATTTCTACTTTTTAATTTTTGTGTGATTTTGTTGTCAGCACATTCAACTATGTAAAGAACAAAGTATTTCAGAAGAATATTTAATTAACTCAGATCTAGGATGTGTTATTTTTGTGTTCCCTTTATTTTTTTGAGCAGTGTAGTTTTCTACATGAAGACTAATTCTTGCTGGTATAACTTAAAATATGCAAGTAGATGAAGATTTTTAGAATAACAACTTTTCATATTAGTTTGATTAGGTTGATTCTGCATTCATAGGTTTGTAGAAGTTAGGATTAAGGTATTTTTCTCAACTCTGTTCATGTTATAACATTTTTGCTGTGAAGAAGAGGCATGTGATCTCTGCTGAGTCAAAATCAGTTTAGAGAACTGCAAAAGTAAACCAAGCATCTGGGATAATATCTTGTAGGCAGAGAAACTGCCCAATAATCTTACAAAAACCTCTGGAAGAGCATGACATTGTGAATGGATTAATGGAATTTATTTACCAAAAAAATTACACATATAGAAACATAGAATGTGTCTGCAGATGAGAACCATTTGGCCCATCTAGTCTGCCCAATATACTGAATACTGTGAATAGCCCTTGGCCCTATCTTATATGAAGGATGGCCTTATGCCTCTCCCATGCATGCTTAAACTCCTTCACTGTATTTGCAGCTACCACTTCTGCAGGAAGGCTATTCCATGCATCCACTACTCTCTCAGTAAAGTAATACTTCCTGATATTACTTTTAAACCTTTGCCCCTCTAATTTAAAACTATGTCCTCTTGTAGCAGTTTTTCTTCTTTTAAATATTCTCTCCTCTTTTACCTTGTTGATTCCCTTTATGTATTTAAAGATGTCTATCATATCCCCTCTGTCTCGTCTTTCTTCCAAGCTATACATGTTAAGGTCCTTTAATCTTTCCTGGTAAGTTTTGTCCTGCAATCCATGTACCAGTTTAGTAGCTGTTCTCTCTACTCTCTCCAAAGTATCAATATCCTTCTGGAGATATGGTCTCCAGTACTGCGCACAATACTCCAAATGAGGCCTCACTAGTGCTCTGTAATGCCTCTCCCTATACACCCAAGCATTCTGCTAGCATTTCCTGCTGCTCTATGACATTGTCTGCCTACCTTTTAAGGCCTCCTGCACACGACCGTATGGCTTTTTCAGTGTTTTGCAGGCCGTTTTTTTCTGGATCCGTTTTTTGTTTCCGTTGCGTTTCCGTTTTGGTTCCGTTTTCCGTATGGTATATACAGTAATTACATAGAAAATATTGGGCTGGGCATAACATTTTCAATAGATGGTTCCGCAAAAACGGAACGGATACGGATGCATTTCCGTATGTGTTCCGTTTTTTTGCGGACCCATTGACTTGAATGGAGCTACGGAACGCGATTTGCGGGCAATAATAGCACATGATCTATCTTTCAACGGAAATACGGAAACGGAATGCATACGGAGTACATTCCGTTTTTTTGCAGAACCATTGAAATGAATGGTTCCGTATACGAACCGTATACGGACCGCAAAAAACGGCCAGTAAACGGGGGGAAAAAACGGTCGTGTGCAGGAGGCCAGATACTGAGGTTAGGACTATCACTGATTTTATATTCTGCTCTTGGTTTTTACGCCCCAGGTGCATTATCTTGCCCTTATCAACATTAAATTTTAGTTGCCAGATTTTTGACCATTCCTCTAGTTTTCCTAAATCCTTTTCCATTTGGTGTATCCCTCCAGGAACATCAACCCTGTTACCATCGAGGCCTTCTGCAATTTCGCTGATAAAGATATTAAACAATATGGGTCCCAGAACAGATCCCTGAGAAAAATGATGTAGGGTCGCACAGCAGGCTTCAGAATGGAAGGAGCCCCATATGGCAGTCAGGAGAGAGGATTTAGCTGGAATGTTAATTGAGAGCTATGTCGCATATGAAGACACCCTGAGGTGGCCCTAGAGTGGAAACCCCCAAAATGTGACCCCATTACGGAAACTACACCCCTCAAGGAATATTTCAAGGTGTGTAATGAGCACTTAGACCCATCAGGCGTTTCACAGAATTAGGAAACACTTGGCTGTGAAAATAAAAAATGACAATTGTTTCCAGAAAAAGTTGCTTTACACCCACATTTTTTACTTTCACAAGGGGTAACAGGACAAAATGCACCCCAGATTTTGTTCCCTATTTCCCCCCCCGAATACACCAACACCCCATATGTGCTCAAAAAATGATGTATGGGCGCATGGCAGGGCTCTAGATACAAACAGCTAAATATGGATTTTGCTGACCTGAATTGGCAGATATGGATTTTAAGAGACCTATATATAGCCCAAAATCAAAGTTCAGGACCCACACCTGACCATGTCATGAAAACCAACAAAAGATGATGGGTCACTTAAAGTACTACAAAGACACATGTAAAACCAGAGTAATCACAAAATAACATAATTTTTATTGAAAATCACATAAAGACATGATTGACACAAGCCACAACACATTTAAAATATTAAAAACCAAGAGGACCGATGGTGGGCTGTCGGTGTATATTGAAAAAAGTGCAAGTGCAATAATCGTGGTTGGTCACTAGTAGAGAAATTGGTTAAACCAAACTACTATGGCTCAATAATACAGAATAACAAAATTCATCTGCAAATATATGAAACAAACACTTTACCATGTGGGTGATGGTACACACAACAAAACGTGACTAAAGCAGAGAAGCAACAAGATATAGTAGGCACCTAGCAAATACTGACCAACCAAGCTTGTACGCCGCACACGAGCACCACCAGTCCGCTCCCCAACGCACGTTTCGCGCTAGCTTTTTCAAGGGGGTACAGGCTGGTGTGGTGAGGATGATCTTTTAAATAGATAGAAAGGCTACACCGTGTTTGCTGATAGGTTGGGCCTCATTACCTTAGTGTTGCTATTGGCTGGCCTGTCGCCCATCCGCTATGTCACACCTGAGCTGAGTAAATGTGGTGAGTGCTCATTACATGGAGCCCGGCACTCCACCATGAACGCCGAGCCCGCGGACCCGCCCAGCCAGTCCGGAGGAGGAGGATCACGCGAGAGTCGCGTGACCATCGTCATCCAGGAGCGGCGGGCGGGGCCCAAGCCCGGCGCATGCGTGGACAGTCGGGCGCACCGCAACCACCATGTCAGTTGAAGGCAGATTGGTCTGACAGATCCTGTGGATGTAAAACAATGAGGTTTTTGCCAAATTTGAATACCAATAAGATTGAGATATAAATGCACATCCTGTGGATGTAGAACAATAAGGTTTTTGCCAAGTTTGAATACCAATGAGATTGGGATATGAATGCAACACCTAATGAGGGGTGGGGGAAGGAAAGGAGACTGGATCACGCCATGAATTGTGATTTAATAGTGTCTCTCATACTTGGGGGACAATGCATGTAAGGGATAGACGCCTATATGATATATATGTACTACTACAAAGCAGCGTATAGACGTAGAGGAATAATACTATGCACGAGGGCGTGAATAGAGTATAAACTATAAAGGGGGAGAAAAACGACTAGATCTCACCATGAATTGTCATTTGGTAGTGTTTTTCATACTTTTAGAAACAATGCATGTGAAGAATAGGCACATATGTAATATGTCTATACTGATGTAACCAAAGTGGAAGTATAAAGCAATAGTACTATGCACAAAAGTGTGAATGTGGTGACAACTAAATATAAGGTGTGAAAAGAAATTAAAAGTTGTTTGGTGTGTTGTGTGTGAAATCATATGTGATAGAAGTAAACTAAAGAAGAATGTGAGTATGTAAAAGAAATAAATATAAATAGTATCCAAAGAAGAAATGATGATTACACTCATCATTATATGAATGAAAATACATTTTGCTCTTAATAACATGAGTGACTAGTGAGGTGCAGTGAAAAAATGGACAATGTGCTAGGAAAAATTGTTAACACCTGTGCAAAAAGAAAATCTGTGAAAAAATTGTACATACATGTGTTAGATCAATATACAATGTTTTACTAAACTAGGATCCAATGGGAGATCCCATCTGTACAGGTAGACACCACCCAATTGTCAATACTGTAAGAAAAACCCCAAACCATCCCATCTATGTTAATATGAAGTCACCCAATTGTCGATATGCCGGCATTGTAAACCATTATGTCTCCCCACCACCTGATGATGAAGACAGTATACACCTTACCCACCACAAGGATCCCTGAAAGGTAAGTGTGGCCAACCTATCATGAATGACTAATTAGTCCACATGGGGGGAGGAGGAGAACCACCGCACCCCCAAAAGTGGAAGTTCCAATTAGCACGACTCGTAGCCCATAATCAAGACACATACTCCCACCACCCATAAATATGATTTTTTATTTTTTTTAAAAGCCTGTACACAGCAAGGAGATTCAAGGAGGAGTCAGTCACAGAAAAGAAGCAAAGGGGACCTTGTCATTGAGCCCACATGGTATTTGGGTCTGGAGTTTAATTATCCATTTACTCTCGACCTGTTCTAGACATCTAAAGAGATCGCCACCCCTAGAGCCCAGATTCACTCGATCAATGCCACGGACCCTAAGGTCCTGCCATCTATTGTTGTGTTTCAGGCAAAAGTGTCGCGCAACCGGTTTGAGTTTCACTATCCTGTCTCTGTCATGATCACTAATTTTAGATGCGGTTCGTATGTCACTTTGGTGTTCCTAAATGCGTATGCGGAGTTCCCGTGTTGTCATGCCTATATAGACTAATCCACACGGGCATGTCGCATAATATATGACACCTGATGTACTACAATTGATGAAATGTACAATCTTATACATACTTTGCCCAGATGAATCAAAAAATGAGTCCGTTTTGATCATGGCCTTGCAGATACTACAGTGTCCTCAAGGTGTCGACCCCAACTTTGGCCCTCTTGCTTGGGATAGGAAATCTTGAGATTTCGGAACGTCGGTGGAGTCACGAACATATGACGGTAAACATTTGACACATGGCTTGAGGTAAAAGTCCAAAAAGCGACAGATAGGTTCACACAGCCCCCCACATCCCGAGACTGTTGGTCTACCCAGAGGTCTAGAGAGAGATTTATGAACCTTGGGTAATAGGTACAGTGTGGGGGTGATCGGATGTTTCACCACCCAGCCATGGAATACAGTCCTATTAATGGTCCCTGACTCCACCGCTGCCATCAGGATACCTTGTATTTGCGTCTGGAAGATACTGGTAGGATTAGATGTGAGTTTCCTATAGCAGGCCAGTACATCTCCACAGGCCAGACAACCACGTTTCTGCCCTTATCAGCCGGATTGAATACAACGTTCTTCATCCCCCGCAGTAGTTTTAATGCCAATCTTTGTAGATGGCTTAGATTGTCATACGGACGTTTTGCCAGAAACATAGAATGTGTCGGCAGATAAGAACCATTTGGCCCATCTAGTCTGCCCAATATACTGAATACTATGAATAGCCCTTGGCCCTATCTTATATGAAGGATGGCCTTATGCCTATCTCATGCATGCTTAAACTCCTTCACTGTATTTGCAGCTACCACTTCTGCAGGAAGGCTATTCCATGCATCCACTACTCTCTCAGTAAAGTAATACTTCCTGATATTACTTTTAAACCTTTGCCCCTCTAATTTAAAACTATGTCCTCTTGTAGCAGTTTTTCTTCTTTTAAATATTCTCTCCTCTTTTACCATGTTGATTCCCTGTATGTATTTCAAAGTTTCTATCATATCCCCTCTGTCTTATCTTTCTTCCAAGCTATACATGTTAAGGTCCTTTAATCTTTCCTGGAAAGTTTTATCCTGCAATCCATGTACTAGTTTAGTAGCTCTTCTCTGAACTCTCTCCAAAGTATCAATATCCTTCTGGAGATATGGTCTCCAGTACTGCGCACAATACTCCAAATGAGGGCTCACTAGTGCAGTGTTTCCCAACCAGTGTGCCTCCAGCTGTTGCAAAACTACAACTCCCAGCATGCCCGGACAGCCTTTCGCTGTGTGGGCATGCTGGGAGTTGTAGTTTTGCAACAGCTGGAGGCACACTGGTTGGGAAACACTGCACTAGTGCTCTGTAGAGCGGCATGAGCACCTCCCTCTTTCTACTGTTAATGCCTCTCCCTATACACCCAAGCATTCTGCTAGCATTTCCTGCTGTTCTATGACATTGTCTGCCTACCTTTAAGTCTTCTGAAATAATGACCCCAAAATCCCTTTCCTCAGATACTGAGGTTAGGACTGTATCACTGATTTTATATTCTGCTGTTGGGTTTTTACGCCCCAGGTGCATTATCTTGCACTTATCAAGACATCTGCAAATGGTGCCTTGTCAACTTGTGTTCATCGCAAAGATACTGCCGTTAATGCCCTCCTCCATGCTTCCTCGTTTCATCCCCAGCATCAAAAGCAATCTAGGACTTCCGGTTCCGGCGCCGACATGTGAAGACGGCAGGCATAAGAGCTCCGTAACAGTAGAGACACAAACGGATTCATACTGCCTGTATTTAGCCGGGGATCGGAAGAATTAACTATCCTAAAGATCGACCACAACATATGGATCGGTTCCTGACAAATATGGGCAACAAAAAGAAAGGCAAAGCGGCTTCACCACTGGAAGCTGAAGAGCAAGTGGCTTCAAAAATGGCGCCAGCTATGCCTGAGGAGATCGTGGCAGCTGAATCGCCGGGAAGTGCAAGCAGCAAACCACAGATTGATTACAAAGAGCTAGCGGTGGAAGTAGCCACGCAGCTAGCCCCAGATTTGCGAGAGACCTTGGCATCGTCAGTCGCTAATGTAATGCGACAACTGCAAGAAACAGTCCAGCAGCACGAGGACCGACTGGAGGAGGCGGAAGGCCGAATACAAGTAATGGAGGACACTACTGAGTCAATACTCCAAAAACTCCAAACAGCCCTGGCCGACAACAAGCGCTTATGGGAGAAAATAGACGATTTGGAAAACAGATCCCGGCGCAACAACTTACGGTTAGTGGGGTTGCAGGAATCCATACCTCAAGGAGACTTGATTAATATTTGTGAGCTGGAACTGCCTCAGGCCTTGGGGATAGCGAGGCGTTGTAAAGTAGAACGTGCTCACAGAGTGGGCCCTCCCCGCATTGCTATGGATGATCAGCCGAACAGGCCAAGACAAATAATCATGAGATATCTGGATTATACAGATAAAGAGGCAATATTTAAGGCTTTTAAGGCCCGCAAAGATCCCATCCTACTAAGGGGAATGAAAGTTCTTATTTTTGGGGACTATTCTATGGAGGTAACGAAAAAGCGCAAAGCTTTCTCCCCCCTGTGTACACAGCTTCATCGAGGAGGAGTGAAATTCGCCCTAATTTACCCAGCCACCCTAAGAGTCTTCAAACTAGATGGTTCTAGTAAAGTATACACTTCACCTGAAAAAGCAGCGGCTGACTTGGACGGGAAAATAGGTCCTGTAACACGAGGCCAAAGGAACTTGATTAAAAACTTGCAAGAAGATCCATCCATGGACACTGACCAGCAGGATGGTATTCGTCCTAGGAGGAATCGCTGAGGATGTCGTCAGTTTTGCCAGGAGGTTTTGCAGGACTGTAAAGTGAAGTAATCTTACAGTTCTTACAGGGGATCTTTATCCTTATTAGGAAACTCTTGAAGCTAATGCTGCTAGAAAAGAAAGATTTGTGAGAAGTGCTCTCTCTACCTATGCCTTAATATTTTACACTATGTTTGATATATGTTTTTATTTCTATCTATGTCTTATTTTTTAGTTTTTCTTTGTCTCAACTGTTTCTCCGGGGCTAGAAGGTAATTACAGTAGTTATCTGCCTGATATCACATGCGGAAAAAAGTGAAGTCGTTATGAGTTATGAAGGAAAGCACTAGAGGTAGATTTATGGTGCGCCTTGCTCTGGAAATGTTTTGGTTCATCGGGGTTGGTTATAGAAGGGAGGGAGGGGGGGGGGTAAAGGGTATTGTTTTCTATGGGGGTTCAGTTGGTCACTGGCAAATTACTGTCTCAGAGAGATCTCTAAATTATGCTCATGATGATAAAAATTATATCGTGGAATGTTAAGGGACTACGCTCCCCGCAGAAGCGTAACATGATCCTGAAAAGATTAAAGCATTTAAGGGCTGATATTGCAATGCTCCAAGAAACCCACTTATTAGAAAGTGATTTCAGTCGTATGAAAAAATACTGGGTAGGAAAAGTTGTGGGCTCCCAAGCAGTGCAGCACAAGGCAGGGGTACTGTTCCTATTGCATAAAAATTTAGCTTACGACATTCTTGGAGTGGAATCGGACGACTCGGGGCGATGGTGTACATTGCATATAAGTACGGGTTCAGGAGAAATTAAACTGCACAACGTTTATGGCCCTAATGGAGATAATAAGCGTTTTTTTTGCTGACTTAGCAATGAGAATAAATAGGGATACGGTGCCCAAACAACTAATTGGCGGTGATCTAAATACGGTAGTCAATATGAGGGAGGATAGGAGGCGTATCAGTAAAAGTACGGAACTCACACATGTCCATGACAAAGTGCTGGAGCCCTTCCTGAGAGATACAGCTATGACAGATATATGGAGAATAGCTAATCCGGATGACAGAGATTTTACTTTTTTTTCACCTCCACATGATTCCTGGTCCAGGATCGACTATTTTTTGGTTTCAGACTCCCTGAAGCCGAGAGTTTTAGATCCAAGGATCCATGATATGGTGATATCAGACCATTGTCCGATTTCTATAGTGATTTCTGAAGTTCAGCCAAAAGGCCAGGATATCATCTGGAGGTTTCCCTCTTATTTGTATAATGATGAAAGTTTTACTGAGGTTCTTAAGGGGTGGCTTTTGGAATATAGGGGGGATAACATATCTAGCGTAGGGAATTCGTCACTATTCTGGGACACGGCTAAAGCCGTTCTTAGGGGTAGGATTATAGCTTATGTAAGGGGTCTAAAGAAGAAAATCTCAGATCAGCTCCAGAAACTTGGGTCTTCCCTACGAATGGCCTATACAGCTTATCAAACAAACATGACCCCACAAAATAGGGAAGCTTGGCACCTAGCTAAGAGGGAGTACGAGATATGGTATGAAAGGAAAGTTAAGTGCGATATGTCCAATTTGGAGAATAGATATTTCAGAGGAGGGAATAAGTCAGGGAAAATGTTGGCTAACCTCATTAAAAACTCTAGGAGCCAGGCACATATTTTAAAAATAGCGGATTCTGGGGGGGTTATTCATGATAAACCCGAGAAAATAGCTGCTGTTCTGGGTGAATACTATAGAGATCTATATAGTGACCCGGGTCCCAAGGTCCCTTTGTCATCCTTTCTCTCCAGGTGTATGAAGATGCCTACCCTCACAGCCACTCAGCTGGAGACATTGAACTCCCCAATATCTGAGGATGAGGTATGCATAGCCATTAAAGGTCTACATTTACATAAGGCTCCGGGGCCGGATGGATACACGGGAGAGTTTTATAAGATGCTGGGAGGCGAACTGAAAGCCCTGCTGGCAGCGGTGTTCAATGGAGTTTTGACGGGTTCACCGTTGTCAGCGGTGGATAATTTAGCATATATTAAATTAATTCCAAAGCCAGGAAAAGATGTTTTGAGCCCCTCCTCATATCGCCCAATATCATTAATTAACGTGGACCTTAAGTTGGTGGCGAAGATTATGGCAGATAGACTCTCTTCTTTTATGCCGGGTTTGGTGTCTCCTTCTCAGTCTGGATTTGTTAAGGGTAGGGCGGCTGTTACCAACATTAGAAAGGTGTTGGCGGTGTTGGATGCGGTTCAGTGTGGCACCTGTCTTTCTCCGCGTCCGTCGCTTTTTGCGATAGACGCGGAGAAGGCTTTTGACAATGTCAGATGGGACTGGCTAGATGAAATTTTGAATCAAATGGGTTTCAGTGGCCCAATTCGTACCTTCATTTCGGCACTTTATACGTCTCCCAGGGCTAGAATAGCAATTCCGGGCTTTATGTCTCCTCCCTTCCCATTGTGTAGGGGAACACGTCAGGGGTGTCCTCTCTCCCCGCTATTGTTCAATCTGACATTAGAGCCACTAGCTCGTATGTTAGAGGGGGGAGATGTCTTTAGAGGAATCAAAGTGGGGAAAAGGGAAATATATACATCTCTATTTGCAGACGATGTTTTGTTGTTTATGGCCGACCCCTTGGAAGATATGGAGAAAGTCCTGAGCCTCCTGGATTCTTTTGGGCCAGTGTCAGGTTTTAAAATAAACAGAGACAAATGCGTGTTATTGCCGCTTAAGCCATTGAAAAGCAGAGGGGCATCTCCGATAACGTGTGAAGGCATCAAGATTAGTGACTCCCAGATCACCTACTTGGGAATAAATATAGGAAAATCCCCTTCTACCCTTTATAATTTGAACTTCCTCCCAATTTTTAAAAAAATTAAGAGTGACCTAGGTAGATGGCAGAGCCTCCCGTTGTCCCTGTCAGGAAGGAGCCATTTAATAAAAATGATATGTTTCCCTAGATTGTTGTACCCCTTACAAACAATTCCACTACTCTTGAAGCACTCTAATATAAATGACCTTCATTCAATATTTATTAAGTTTCTGTGGTCAGGTAGGAAATCTCGTATTGCCTTGAAAAAATTAATGCTGCCTAGGGAATTGGGTGGGCTAAATGTACCAGATGTTAGAATCTATAACCTGGCATGTCTTCTGAGGCATGGATTGGATTGGGTACATGGCACGGGTCATTTCTCTAATTTTGACATAGAGTCGCAATTGGCTCACCCCTGGCCACTAACAAATCTGCTTCACACCAGAAGGCAGGCCTTGCCACAGTCGCTGAAGAACTCATCTATACTGCGTGATACGATGATAGTTTGGAGGGAGGTGCGTAAGCTAGCTAAGATGCCTTATCTGGCCTCCAGAATAATGGGGCTTTGGCAACATCCTGAATTCCCGCAAGGGGTCTCAAACAAGATGTTTCAGACATGGAAATCGAGAGGTATAAATACTCTGCTTGACCTTCTCCATGTAGAGGAAAAAAGGTACCTCACCTTTCCAGAATTAAGACAAAAATATAACCTGGGCGAGTCTCACATGCTCCCCTTCCAGCAAGTATATTTTTTTTGTAGGGAAAGGTTGAGGGATGTCACGAGTGAATGTGCAGGTAATTCCTTGATCTTCTCTTTGGGAGCCAGTAAAAATAGACTTTCCATATCACATATATATAGAGTATTGCGTGAATCAGGCAACAAAACCTCGGCAAAGGTCCTTTTTAAGAAGTGGGAAAAGATGCTGAATATATCTGTAGCACCTGAAAAAATCTTGCAGGGGTGGCTTAGGGTGTGCAGAGCTGTTCCTTGTGAAGTGTGGCGAGAGTCTCACCTGCGATTGATTCATTCGGCCATCTATGCCTTCACATTTCCCAGGAGACCGGGGGATTCGACTTACATTACGGCTTGCCCGAAATGTGCTTTGGAAAAAGCAGATTTAACGCACTGTGTTTGGTTATGCCCGCAAGTGCAGAAATTTTGGAAGCAGATAAAAATTTGGATTGAGGAAATTTGGAAATACGACATGAGAGTGGCTCCTGAGGTTATGCTCTTCCATGATTTCGAGGAGTCTCAACATTCTCCCCCCTTGATAGTGGATGCAGCTCTGGTGATTTCACTGAGATGTCTGCTGCAACGGTGGTTGAAGACAGAGATGCCTGGGCTACCTGATGTGAAGGCACAGATGGTGCATCTTATGTTTCTAGATAAACTGGACACCGAGTCAAATAAGGAAAAAAAAAACAAAGGGTTTTTTAAAAGGTGGAAATTGTTTATTACCAACAACTTTACACAGGAGGAAATTAAAAACATTATGCAGTCATTCAAATATACAGAGTGGTATAGTTTAGAAGCCCTCAAGGGCACCCTAGGGAAATTAGCCATCTAACCATCAAATGTTAGATGAGGGGAGTAAATCAGGTAGAAAACTAAAAGGACAGATGACATGAGATGTTAGAAAAGACAGATTGGGAAATGTAGGGGCAGTTTTTGCTGAAGTGACCTAGTTGGGTGGGAGGGGGGGGGGGGTGGGATATTTTTCATTTTCATTATTGTTTATGAAAAAGATAAAATGATGTATCACCTTTACATTGAACCTGTATTCAAAGTCTTGTACTGTTTCTTTCTTATGTGGTGAAACAAATAAAACAATTGTTGAAAAAAAAAAAAAAAGCAATCTATACTAATTGGTCAGTTCCTGCGAGCCCAAAGCTTGTGTACATCAACGGAGGATTTTGAAGAGGAGTCAATGCTACTTCGACAACGCTTTGAGCAAAGAGGCTATCATCCTGTGCTCATTGAACGGGGCTATCAACGGGCCCGAAATACTCCCCGGCAGACCCTGCTTAAAACCAAACACCATAAAACATCTGAATACCTGATAGATCACAATCGGTCTGTATGATCACGGACTACAACGTACAATGGAATAACATCAGAAAAACCTTCATGAAGTTTTGGCCTATCCTGCGGACTGATCGTGTTCTTGATTCTATGCTCGCCTCCACCCCTGCATTTGTGGC
This sequence comes from Bufo bufo, assembly GCF_905171765.1. NCBI lineage: Eukaryota > Metazoa > Chordata > Amphibia > Anura > Bufonidae > Bufo > Bufo bufo. The sequence continues at coordinate 396,544,987 of NC_053391.1, forward strand.
TCGACGTAGCAAAAACCTGATATGCAGTCATTATGTTCCACCAAAATCTCAAGATTTCCTATCCTAAGCAAGAGGGCCAAAGTGGGGGTCGACACCTTGTGGACACTGTAGTATCTGCAAGGCCATGATCAAAACTGACTCATTTTGTGATTCATCTGGGCAAAGTATGTATAAGATTGTACATTTCATCAATTGTAGTACATCAGGTGTCATATATTATGCGACATGCCCATGTGGATTAGTCTATATAGGCATGACAACACGGGAACTCCGCATACGCATTCAGGAACACCAAAGTGACATACGAACCGCATCTAAAATTAGTGATCATGACAGAGACAGGATAGTGAAACTCAAACCGGTTGCGCGACACTTTTGCCTGAAACACAACAATCGATGGCAGGACCTTAGGGTCCGTGGCATTAATAGAGTGATTCTGTGGCGATCTCTTTAGATGTCTAGAACAGGTCGAGAGTAAATGGATAATTAAACTCCAGACCCAAATACCATGTGTGCTCAATGACAAGGTCTCCTTTGCTTCTTTTCTGTGACTGACTCCTCCTTGAATCTCCTTGCTGTGTACAGGCTTTTTAAAAAAAAAAAATCATATTTATGGGTGGTGGGAGTATGTGTCTTGATTATGGGCTACGAGTTGTGCTAATTGGAACTATCACTTTTGGGGGTGCGGTGGTTCTCCTCCTCCCCCCATGTGGACGAATTAGTCATTCATGATAGGTTGGCCACACTTACCTTTCAGGGATCCTTGTGGTGGGTAAGGTGTATACTGTCTTTATCATCGGGTGGTGGGGAGACATAATGGTTTACAACGCCGGCATATCGACAATTGGGTGACTCCATATTAACATAGATGGTTTGGGGTTGTTCTTACAGTATTGACAATTGGGTGGTGTCTACCTGTACAGATGGGATCTCCCATTTGATCCTAGTTTAGTAAAACATTGTATATTGATCTAACACATGTATGTACAATTTTTTCACAGATTTTCTTTTTGCACAGGTGTTAACAATTTTTCCTAGCACATTGTCCATTTTTTCAGTGCGCCTCACTAGTCACTCATGTTATTAAAAGCAAAATGTATTTTCATTCATATAATGATGAGTGTCATCATCACTTTTCTTCTTCGTCCTGCAGCAGCACAGAAGGGATATTTCCCGTCCCAGTCACTCTATTATAGGACCGCCCACCTAGAAAAATTCTAACAATTAAACAATTAACAGAATTGACAACACCCTAGGTACTCTATATGAGACGCCAAGGCACTGCACCAATTGTGTTTTTTCTAGTCCTTACAGAAAATTGAGGTAAGTGATCAAATTAAAACTTAACTTTTAATAATCTAATCATAGAAAATTGGCTCCAAGATAAATAGATAACAACATAGAAGATACAAAAAAGAAAAGAAGCAATGCGAAAGGTCACCCCACAAATAGTTGTGGCACTCAGTGACCAGAACACACTTAGATAACAAGAGGTGCTCGGCGGCACCAAAAAAGTAACCAGGTGGTCCTACCGCTCTGATGAGGTGCTCCTTGGTACAATGCCTCACCGGTCTTGGATGATACACGTACACCATTGCTGGAGGCAGTTGTCAAACACAGAGTTAGGGATGCTAGGCTAACTGGCCCTAGTGATGCCCTAGGGACCTACACTGGCCTAAGTGACCTGATCACGGATCCCCGTGACCGGGCACAGTCAGGAACCTAACCCTGGAATTAGTGCGCCCTATAAAGCCCTCTCCTGCCTAGTCCCTACACGCATGTTTCGCTATAAAGATGAGTGTAAAGCTCATCAGGGGAAACAAGGGAGCTTGGGCTATTAAACGGAACCGGGTACACTGGCAAAGGTATCAGCCGTGTCCCCTAAACAGAAACAAAGTATGTCCACGATCCTGATGTAGATTCAAGTGGACAGACTAGCAGTAGAAAGGGAAGAGGACCCCTGATGCTGGACCCCTCTCCTACTACCAAAGTGCTGGTGCATGGACTGGTGTAGCCTAAGGTAGCGCTGAGAACCGCCATCTTTTGAAAATCCAGCCTCAGAATGAGGCTTGGCTAAGACACTTCTACTTCACCTGATAGTGCGGGTCACGTCTGCGCATGTGCGGGGAAGTATATTGCATTGCAAGAAGGGGAGGTCGCTGGGCGGACGCTCGTGAGTATGATGACATCACTGCGTCCAATCACGTCTATTCTCGCGACATGACGAGACAGTTGCCAGGTAATCGGGACGCTACCCCTGGGTCCTGTCAGGGAGCGCAGCTACTGATGTGCAGTTGCGCTTTGTAAGGTAAAAGGCATTAGCGGCATGAAAGATAATCAAGTAAAATGAATATGCTGGCCATACAAAGACACCTACCCGAGGGGAGAGGGATGGAAAGATGGAACACAACAAATGATAGCTGATTCCAGACCTGGACAAATGGAGGGGAAGGGAGGGGAAAAGGGGGAAAGAGGACAAGAGAAAAAAACAAAGAACTAGTATAATTGGATATACATGTTAATAAAATAATCATGATACAGATAGACAAGCAAACAAAAATATAAAGTATGCACATGGATATGGGCAACCTAGATGAAGCAGCTGAAGTTAAGCTGCTCATTCAGGCCCGTGGGTGAGACCGTACGCAATGTGTAGATCCAGCGGGATGCTCGCTGGAGTAGAGTACGGTCCCAATCCCCACCGCGGATTGGGCACCCAACCTTTTCTATTCCCATGGCCTTTAGGCAGCTGGGGTTTCCCTGATGACAATCATGGACATGCCTGGACACAACTGTGTCCCTTCTGTTGGCGATGTCGCCCAGGTGTTCACCCAGTCGCCTGCGCATTTCGCGTCTGCTCTTGCCCACATACTCTATATTGCAGTCACAGGTAATTTTGTAGATTACACCCTGTGTTTTACAAATAATGAAGTCCCTGATAGGGAATGTTCTTTTCAGGTTGGAACTATAAAAGGTTTTGCCTGTTTGGACAATACTACAAACTACGCAGCCACTACACCTAAAACAGCCTGTAGGCCTGCGATCAAGCCAAGTGCCCTGTCGGGGAGCAGGTGAAAAGTGGCTGTGTACGAGGAGGTCCTTAAGATTGCTGCCTCTTCTGAAGGTTATCTGGGGATAATCATGTATTATATCCCTGATATCCGGATCCATCAATAAAATAGGCCAATGTTTCTTCAGGATCCCTCGCGTGCGGTCAGCACAACCATCAAAAGTGGCTAACAGCCGGATCTTTTGGTCATCAATTGTTTTCGCTTTGGGTACCAAAAGATCTGAGCGAGCTGTATCGGCCGCCCTATGATAGGCTTGCTTAAGTATATTGTCTGGGTACCCCATGTTATGAAACCTTGCCCTGAGATCATTCGCCTTTTTCTTGAACTCTGGTCCCTCGGAGCAGTTGCGCCTAAGGCGCAGGTATTGACCGCATGGAATACCCCTCTTAAGTGGGGTAGGGTGACTGCTGCTCCAATGTAGGACCGAGTTGGTGGAAGTAGGCTTCCTAAAGATGGTAGTTGACAATTCGTCAGTACCCTTTCTGGAAATAGAGATGTCAAGGAAGGAGAGACTGTTTGTGTTGCTGTTTAACTTATCCACAAAGCCTGAAAAAGATGGTTTGGAGTCGTTCCAAATGACAAAAATGTCGTCGATATAACGGGCCCACAAGGCTATAGGCCCGGTAATCTATGACATCTCATCAGAGAAGACACTGGTTGCTTCCCACCAGCCCAGGAGCAAATTAGCGTAGGCCGGTGCAGAAGAACAGCCCATCGCCGTGCCCCTGAGCTGGTGGTAAAGCTTTGTACCAAAAAGTAAAAAGTTATGCGTGAGCAGATACTCAAGAAGTCTCAACACAAAATCGTTATGCTGAGAGTATTGACAACCCCTCATACTTTTTCTAGTCCTTACTCTAGCAGGTGATGGTCTCACCTTGCTGCCCACCTGGAAAGGACTTGAGCCTTGCGTTGTTAAGGCTCCTTCGGTCTGGCTAGTGTGTTCCTAGCCCAGACCTGCTATAGTGCATTGTGGCTGTTGCCTACCAGTGCGTTCGCCTGGTAATGCCTGTAGCAGGTCGCCGGTCGGTGTCCAGTGCGTCTGCCTGGCTGACCTAGTTCCCGGTATACAGATAGTGACAGCCGGGTAAGTATTGGGCTGTCTGCCGGCGCTTGCCTGGCTCATTTCTGTTTATTTTATGCTCCGGGTAAGTGTTCAGGAGGGGTTAACTTACCTCTTCCTCTGTTATGCACTGCTGGCTCTGTTGTTAAATGTATAGGCGCTCGCGCACGTCTTCTTACGCCTACGCTTCGTTTCTTTCTGTTCTGTTCTGTTACGTCATCATTTTGGGGGCGTGTTTGGACGGCAAATTCAAATCCTAGATCCTATTTAGAGACTCAGAGGCTGTTTGCACACGTCTGCTGTGCCAGGCAGCCGAGTTCTGAGTCTCTAAAGGTATTGCTGCCCTGTTTAGCCTCCCTTATGCTTTCTAGATGTGCATCTAATTAAAGTTGTTTCTTTCTACAGATGTCGAGCCGGAAGAACCATAAAAAGAGAAAGCACCATGCTTGTGAAGGTTGTAAATTGCCGCTTCCAGATGATTTACAAGACGACATCTGTGATCTCTGTGCAGAGAAGTTACGCACGCCTGTTCTGCAGCCTGCAAGATCTAAGCTGTGCATTACTTGTCTACAGCCCTTATCACCAGAAGCAGTATCTAATATCTGTATGGATTGTAGTCCACAGGACTCGTTAGCAGAAGAAGCAAAAAAGTTTTTTTCCTGGTTCAAAGAAAATATGCAGAATGTGCCTTCTACTTCTGGTAGCAAAAAGGAAAAAAGCCATCATCATCATCATCATCATCATCATCATTCAGATGACATGTCTCAATCGTCAGCTAATTTTTCTTAGTCTCACCTATCTTCAGATTCAGATGCAGGCAGTGAAGAATTTTTCCTATTGAAAAAGGACTCAACAGAAAAACTCATTAGACGCGTAAAGCGTTGTCTGGAAACTAATGATGAAGAAGATTTAGTTCAAGATAAAGGTAACCTGTATTACTTCCCTAAAAAGAAATCCAGAGTTCTTCCCGCTCATCCGGTTTTAAAGACTATTATGGAAAGGGAATGGAAGAGACCCGATAAACGCCTGGACTTAGGACTTCGCTTCAAGTCCCTATACAAGTTAGACCTAGCAGCATCGGAGGAGTGGGAATTGCCGTCTAAAGTTGATCCAGCGATTGCACGTCTGTCCAAAAGATTGGTTCCTCCCTATTAAAAGACCCTATGGATCGGAAAGCTGACACCTTCCTAAAAAGAGCTCATTGCAACCTTGTTTCCCTGCAGAAGGCAGCAATGTCCTCAGTGCCTGTTGCAAGAGCTTTAAGAGTCTGGCTCAGTGAACTAACCAGAGACATCCAGGCAGGGGTATCAGGGCATGAACTATTGGATCAAGTATCGACCCTAAAGACCGCTGCAGAATTTCTTTGTGATTTTCCTCTTGATGTTATAAAGATCTCAGCCAAAAACATGGCTTTAGCGAATTCTACAAGAAGATCGATATGGTTAAAACCTTAGACGGGAGATGCTTCCTCTAAATCCAATTTTTGCTCTCTCCCATTTTAACCGGGAAAGTTAATAGGATCCCAGTTGGATAAGATCCTGTAAGAAAATAAAAAAGAGAAAGCTTTAGCATTTCCGCAAACTTTCAGGCCCAGATCTACTAGATTTCATACTCAGAGGGGAAGATCTTCCTTTCAGGGACGTAATAGACAGGAGCAAGGGAAGAAGTTTCGCTTCCGCTACCAGGACAAGGGAAAGAAGAAACCCTCTGAAGCCCCTGCCTCCAGTTCAAAATTCTGACGTCAGGCCTGCCCTCACTGTTGGCGCAAGTTTAAGAAACTTTTATACGAAATGGGAGAGTGTCACTTCAGAGAATTGGGTTCGGAATCTAATCAAGAACGGTTATTCACTCGAATTCGTTCATCAGCCAAGAGAAAGGTTCCTGTTAAACACCACGGAGGATCCAAGAATTATGCCTCTTCTTCAGGAATTCCTACAGATGAATGCTCTGGAGAGGGTGCCAGAAGAAGAAGTATATTCAGGGGTCTATTCAAGAGTGTTTCCTGTTCCGTAACCAGACAGCAGGTGGCGTCTCATCATAGATTTAAGGTTTCTAAACAACCATTTAAAAAAGATAAAATTTGAAATGGACAACATACGATCTGTCCTGAGCATCCTGCAACCTGGGGAGGTGATGGCATCCATAGATCTAAAGGATGCATACCTTCATATACCCATCCACAAAGAATCAAGGAGATTTCTCAGGGTGGCGGTCAGGACCCTAGGTCAGACTTGGCACTATCAATTCAAAGCTCTTCCCTTCGGGCTATCTCCAGCCTCTCGTATCTTCACGAAGGTTGTGGTCGTCCTAGTAGCAGCTCTGAGAGTTCGAGGCCTAAGGATAGTGCCATATCTGGACGACTGGTTGCTTATAGCAGCTTCCCAGGAAATTCTGAGGTCGGATCTACACACCCACTGCCCTGAATCTACTTCAGCAAGTTGGGTTCATTGTGAACCTAAAAAAGTCACAGCTTGTCCCCACTACGAGAATCCAGTTCCTGGGTCTTTTAATAGACTCAGAATTAATGAGGGTATTTCTTCCTCCCCTCAAAGTGGCTCAGATTGTTCAGAGAATTCAGTCATTGATCTCTACAATGAAAGTATCTATCCGTTCGGCGATGAGCACCCTCGGGTTATTGACGGCTGCTATAGAAGCGGTTCCATGGGCGAAAGCTCATATAAGAGACCTGCAAAGAGAAATTCTCCACTGTTGGGACAGGAATCCCAAGTCTCTAACCACTATGATGAAGATATCGTATGCAACGCGCAGAGACCTTCTTTGGTTGACAAGAAAATCTGATAAAAGGAAGAGAATTCCGCGTCATACAAAGAGTGGTGATAACCACAGATGCTTCCCGCAAAGGTTGGGGTGCGCACATGGGAGACCGGTGGATTCAGGGGGAATGGTCATCAACCACGATGAGGAGATCCTCAAACTTCAGGGAATTGAAAGCCATTCAACTAGCCCTGCAGCATTTCGAGCCCTATCTCTACCACAGAGAAGTTCTCCTGCAGACAGACAACGCGACGGCGGCATATTATGTAAACAAACAAGGGGGAACTTGTTGTCTCTCTCTACAGTCCATTTGCGACAGGATAATGTTTTGGGCAGAGCCAGTCCTACACAGCCTAATGGAAGTTCACATCAAGAGCTCCGAGAATGTCAGGGCAGATCGGCTCAGTCAACAGAGGGTGTGTCCAGGAGAATGGGAATTGAACCCGAAATATTTCACCCAAATAGTGGAGAAATGGGGCCCTCCAGAATGGGATCTGTTTGCAACCAGAAAGAACAAGTAAGTCCTGAAGTTTTGTTCACTCAGGAAAGCGGACAGACCGACTGTCTGGATGCCTTCTCTCTCAATTGGAGCCACAAGTTTGTTTACCTTTTTCCTCCAATACCAATATTACCTCAGATTATTCCAAAACTCCTCTCAGAAGCACCGGAAGCGATACTAATAGCCCCATATTGGCCCCGCAGGGCTTGGTTTTCTGTCGTATCTCAACTTTCGAAAAACGATCACTGGACTTTGCCTCTGTACCCAGATCTTCTTCTACAGGAAGACCTTTACCATCCTGTCACGGCCATGGCTATGACCGTGACTCTTCAACCGCATGCGATTGTCAGCGGTTTGGTTTTGTTGTCAATCACAGGTGAGGGCAGTGGTATTTGCCTCACCTGTAGTTGCCGCTGACAACGCTTGCTTGTGGCAGCTTTCCTGCTGTGCATGCGGTTGCACCTAGCAACCCCTATGTTAGGTGTGTGTGTATTGTGTTCACTGTGTTGTTTGTCTGTGTGCACTCTGTGTAGTGTGTTGTGTGCACTGACACTTTTCCTGCACTGTGGTTGCCCGTGGCAACGTTTGGCTGTCTGTACATGTGGTGGCAGTGTCCCGGCCTCTGGGCTATTCCCCAGGACACGGTTGCCACCCATGTCGTGGCCAGCGGCAACAACCACAGTGGGTTGCTACTGGACACTTTCCCTTTAATGTTGTGTTTTCCCTTCCCGGGTGTTGGAAGGGTTAACTTTCTTCCCAGTGTGTGTGTGTGTCACTGGGTGTGTCCGACTGTGGGGTGTGGCTTCCTGGCCTATATATCCTCACTGTTAGCATGGCTCTGTGGGTTGTTTCAGCCATGCTTGCTGGAGCAGCCTCCTGTGTTACTATCTGCCAGTGAGAGCCACCCCTGTGGTCATAAAGATATTGTCCTTATGTTTATGTCTGCTGTGTGTTGATGTTGTATGTTATGTTCTGTTGGGACCTTTCTAGGTGTTTGGTGCAGCTTACGGTTCTGGATTCCTGTTTGCGCAGGGATCCAGTCAGCAAGGCTGTGACAGGTTGGTGGAACTAATAGTTCGCCTGTCATTCCCGTAAGGCTGTATGAGTTCCCCTTTTCCCAACAGCTTGGCCATTGAGACTCCTGCTCCTCCGTGCCTAGGAGGAGTAGGTCGTCTTACCCAGACTCCTAGCGCACGGACCGGACGGAGGGTGAGTTAGGGATCCAAGGTTCCTGCGCATGGGTCCTCCTACCTTTAAGGTCGGCCCATGCAGTTAGGAGTTAGGGTCAGGGTAGGGACGCTGTAGGAGGTGACCTGCTCCCTATCCTGTTCTCCTGGCCGAGTAGGCCTACAGCACATGTCAGCGCACGGCTGAGGATTTCCCCCATCCTCAGCCGTGACACATCCTCAACTGAACAAGTTGCATTTAACCGTTTGGCACCTGAAAGGGAAAGATTAAAAGAGAAAGGCCTTTCAGATGAGGTCATTTCCACTTTGCTGTCCTCCAGAAAGCCGTCTACTATTTCAGTTTACAACAAATTATGGTGAAAATGTTCATCCTGGTTGCAGGAAAAAGAGTTACTAATCTCTATCAACTCCATTTAGCAATTCCTACTAGAGGGGCACGAAAAAGGCCTAAAGCCGAATATGTTGAGAGTTCACATGACGGCCATTAATGCCTGGACAGAGGGCCAATATGCTGGTGACGCTCTAATAGCTAGATTTTTTAGAGCATTGAAGAAGTTGAGGCCTTCTGTTAGACCGCCTATGCCCATCTGGGAATTATCGCTGGTTCTAAATAGACTTACAGGTTCTCCCTTTGAGCCTATTGCCTAAGTAGATCTTAGCTGGTTGTCCTACAAGATCCCTTTTCTCATTGCCATCACGTGTGCAAAGAGGCTAGGGGAGTTGCAGGCTTTGTCCTCCAGAGAACCATATCTGAAAATTTTGCCAAATGGTGTCAGACTTACAACCATGCCTTCATTTAGACCAAAGGTTGCGTCTTCAAGTAACATCAATAGGGAATCTGTTCTTCCAGTATTCTACCCTGACCCAAAGTCAGACGAAGAAATAAAACTCCATACACTGGACATTCGTAGAGCATTAATTTGCTATCTTGCAAGGCTGAAAGATTTCCCGAAAGAAGAAAATGTATTCATTTTATTTTCTGGCCCGAGGAAGGGTATGAAGGCCTCAAAAGACACTCTGGGTCGTTGGATTAAAACAACCATCTCGGAAGCCTACATCTTAGATGGTAAAGAACCGCGTCGGCCATTAAGAGCCCATTCCACGAGAGCAACTTCTACATCTTGGGCAGAGAGACAGCAAGTTGATCTCTTAGACATCTGCAACGCAGCTTCCTGGACTTCATCTTCTACGTTTGTTCATTATTACAGGCTCAACAATAGATCTGAGAACTTAGCCTTCAGCACAGCAGTTTTGTCAGCAGTAAAAGAAAGCTTTACCCCCTTTAATTTATATGTTATATCCCTTCTGTGCTGCTGCAGGACGAAGAAGAAAGTCAGAATTTTACTTACGTAATTGTACTTTCTTCGAGTCTGAAGGCAGCACACTAACCCTCCCAACAAATTTTACTTGCATGAGTTGGTTTACGTTATTACACAATTGGTGCAGTGCCTTGGCGTCTCATATAGAGTACCTAGGGTATTGTCAATTCTGTTAATTGTTTAATTGTTAGATTTTTTTCTAGGTGGGTGGTCCTATAATAGAGTGACTGGGACGGGAAATATCCCTTCTGTGCTGCCTTCGGTCTCGAAGAAAGTACAATTACGTAAGTAAAATTCTGACTATTCTTTGGATACTTTTTTTATTTATTTCTTTTACATACTCACATTCTTCTTTAGTTTACTTCTATCACATATGATTTCACACACAACACACCAAACAACTTTTAATTTCTTTTCACACCTTATATTCAGTTGTCACCACATTCACACTTTTGTGCATAGTACTATTGCTTTATACTTCCACTTTGGTTACATCAGTAAAGACATATTACATATGTGCCTATTCTTCACATGCATTGTTTCTAAAAGTATGAAAAACACTACCAAATGACAATTCATGGTGAGATCTAGTCATTTTTCTCCCCCTTTATAGTTTATACTCTATTCACGCCCTCGTGCATAGTATTATTCCTCTACGTCTATACGCTGCTTTGTAGTAGTACATATATATCATATAGGCGTCTATCCCTTACATGCATTGTCCCCCAAGTATGAGAGACACTATTAAATCACAAATTCATGGCGTGATCCAGTCCCCTTTCCTTCTCCCCCCCCCCCCCTCATTAGGTGTTGCATTCATATCCCAATCTCATTGGTATTCAAATTTGCCAAAAACCTCATTGTTTTACATCCACAGGATCTGTCAGCCCAATCTGCCCTCACCTGACATGGTGGTTGCGGTGCACCCGACTGTCCACGCATGCACTGGGCTTGGGCCCCGACCGCCGCTCCTGGATGACGATGGTCAAGCGACTCTCGCGTGATCCTCCGGATCGGCTGGGCGGGTCCGCAGGCTCGGCGTTCATGGTGGAGTGCCGGGTGCCATGTAATGAGCACTCACCACTTTCACTCAGCTCAGGTGTGACATAGCGGATGGGCGACAGGCCAGCCAATAGCAGCACTAAGGTAATGAGGCCCAACCTATCAGCAAACACAGTGTAGCCTTTCTATGTATTTAAAAGACCATCCCCACCACACCAGCCAGTACCCCCTTGAAAAAGCTAACGCGAAACGTGCTTTGGGGAGCGGACTGGTGGTGGTCGTGTGCGGTGTACAAGCTTGGTTGGTCAGTATTTGCTAGGTGCCTACTATATCTTGTTGCTTCTCTGCTCTAGTCACGTTTTGTGGTGTGTACCATCACCCACATGGTCAAGTGTTTGTTTCATATATTTGCAGATGAATTTTGTTGTCTGTGTTATTGAGCCATAGTAGTTTGGTTTAACCAACTTCTCTACTAGTGACCAACCACGATTATTGCACTTGCACTTTTTTCAATATACACCAACAGCCCACCATCGGTCCTCTTGGTTTTTAATATTTTAAATGTGTTGTGGCTTGTGTCAATCATGTCTTTATGTGATTTTCAATAAAAATTATGTTATTTTGTGATTACTCTGGTATTACATGTGTCTTTGTACTTTAAGTGACCCATCATCTTTTGTTGGTTTTCAAGACATGGATTTTAGGTGCCATGTTGCATTAAATAAATTCCTGAGCTCCCCAGAAATGAAAAACACCAAGAAGTGACCCCATTTCGGAAAGAGCACCCCCGTACGAACATTTTAAGTGGTGGAAAGGGTACTTTTTAGCAAACAGGTGTCTCACAGAAGGCAGAATTACTTGAGAGAAGCATTTCAAAGCACACATTTGTAAAAATGAAAAGTTACTAGCAGACCCCAATTTTTCACTTTCACAAGGGGTTAAAGGAGAAAATGCACCCCAGTATATGTTCCCCATTTTCTGAACACCCCATATGTGCTCGTAGCCTGCTGTATTGGCGCACAGCAGGCCTCTAGAGGCAAAGTGTAGAATATGTTTTTTGCAGGCCTGAATTGGCAGATATTCATAAAAACCCCAAGGAGTGACTCCATTTTGGAAAGTGGACCACCGTACGAACATTTTAAGGAGTGGACAGGGCACTTTTGACCTAACAGGTGTTTCATAGAAATGAATATGTAGTGATTGGTGAAAAGTGGATATGAAAGCTATGCGGACTAAATCAGAGGTATAAGGTGGTAAAATTATAGGGTACATCAAGGATGAAATTAATACTCCAAGGATGTGTGGTAGATTCCAAAACACTACTGCATGCACAGACCAGGTATTTAGGGCAGGTTTCGCTGTAGTAAATGGTGTCTTTCCTTATCCCCCTTTTGGAACACACCCTGCATCTTTTTTGGGTCCTTCTCTTCCTTGCTGTCTGGGGGAACTTGACCTGGAAAATGTTGCCCTGGTACAACATGGGCACCATGACTTCCTGAAGTACTGGGACCCTCCCCGGCCTGGCTTTGAAAAATTAGGGCTTTGATAAACCACCTCTTGAAACTGGAGGAAAGTTCCTGTGTGGCCTGCAGATTGAAATAGCACGTACGGATTGTACATTGCCACCTATACAATGTGTACGGCCAGCTTTTTGTACTACACTTTTGTTTTTCGTGTGGCACTGTAGGGCTTCCGAACTTGATCTGAAAGATCAACCCCTCCCATGTGCTTACTGTAGTCCAGGATGCAAACTGGTTTGGGGACAGTGGTAGTGGTACCTCGCACATGAGCAGGGGAGCTGGTATTTGTGTGAACGGTGGTCAGTAAAAAGAACATCCCTCTTGTCCTTGTACTTAACCGCCAGCATGTTCTCATGGAGGAGAGCCCTGCTTTCACCCATTCTCAGTGGCTGCTCTACCAGGGATCTAGGTAAGCCTCTCTGATTTTTGCACACTGTGCCGCAAGCCACAGTACTTCTGGCAGTTAGGGACCTGAATAGGGGTATGCTGGTATAATAGTTATCCACATAGAGGTGGTAAACCTTATCCAGCAGTGGGTGTAGTAAGTCCCACACAATCTTTCCACTAACGGCCATGCCCATGACCGTGACTTCTTTACCGCATGCAGTTGCCTGCGGTTTTGTATGGGTGTTCAACCACGGGTGAGGGCCGCTTGTGTGTGGCCTCACTTGTGGTTGCCGCAGGCAACTAGTGTTGTATTTAGCAGCAGAGCAGCCTGAGCATTGCTAGGCAGCTTGCTGCCCTGGCATGCGGTCTCACCTGACTTTCTTTATGTTAGGTGTGTGTGTTGTGTGCACGGTGTATTATGTATTGTGTGCACTTCCCCTTTATGTGTCTTTCCCTTCTGTGGTACTGGAAGGGTTAACTTCCTTCCCAGTGTGTGTGTGATGTCACTGGGTGTGTCCAACCCTTGGGTGTGGCCACTTGGACCTATATAGACCCTCTCTTTAGCAGGGCTCAGTAGGTTGTTTCAGTCTTGCTAGCTGGAGCAGCCTCATGTCTTTTCTATCCGCCTGTGAGAGCCACCACTGTGGTCATAAGTTTAAGTTTAGCTAAGTCTGTGTGATGTTCGGTTTATGTTTTCCTGTATTATTCAGTGCTGCCATGTATCTGGGTTCCGGTGTGTGGATGAGTTTGTGCTGACTTCTGTTTGCTATTTGTGGACTTCAGCTTTCCTGCACACGGATCCAGTCAGCAGGGCTGTGGCAGGTGGCTGGAACTAGTGCAGCACCTGCCATATACATAGGCTTGCATTTGTTCCCCTTTTCCCAACAGCTTGGCCAGTGAGACTCCTGCTCCTCCGTGCCTAGGAGGAGTAGGTCGTCTTACCCTGACTCCTAGCGCAGGGACCGGACGGAGGGTGAGTTAGGGATCCGAGGTTCCTGCGCATGGGTCCTCCTACCTTTAAGGTCGGCCCATGCACTTAGGAGTTAGGGTCAGGGTAGGGACGCTGTTAGGAGGTGACCTGCTCCCTATCCTGTTCTCCTGGCTGAGCAGCCATAACATCACCTGGCACGCACGGCTGAGGATTTCCCCCATCCTCAGCCGTGACACTAGGATGGGGGGCATTCTGGGGGTTCTATGCCGGAATCTTGCCCTTCATAAACGCGGAACTTGTGGGTGTACCCGGAGCTACACTCACAAAGTTTGTACATTTTTATGCCATACCTTGCCGTTTGCTAGGCAGGTGCTGGCGGAATCTAACACTCCCTTTGAAAAGTAACAGGGACTCATCTACACATATTTTTTATCAGGGGTGTACACCTCAGCAAACTTGGTGTTAAAGTGGTCAAGGACGGGCCTAACCTTGAACAGACGGTCAAATGTCAGGTCATTTTAGGATGGGCACTGTGTATTGTCGTTGTAGTGTAGGAATTTCCGATTTGACTCAAAACGCTTCCGGGTCATGGTCTTACTGTAAATTGGAGTCTGGTAGAAAATGTCCGAACTCCAATATTGTCTGACGTTTGGCTTCTTTACTACGCCCATATGCAACATGAGTCCCCAAACTTCATCTCTGCTGCACTTACTGGGGTCTAGTGTATGGCGAGGTAGGGTTCTGAGCTATAAATTGTTGGGCGTACAAATTGGTTTGGGCCACCATTAAATTTACAAAATCTTCAGAGAAGATTTAAAAAAAAATCTAGTTCTGTGAAGCCGGCACTGTCTATCTGTATTCCGGAGTTGCCCACAAAATCTGGAATTTGGGGCTGATAATCATCAGGGGGTGGGGTCCATATGGGGTCACTCTGTGGAGCTGTCTCCACTGCTACCCTGGGGCGCCTTCTAGAGGGTCCCTCATCAGCGGATGATGATGAGGGGGTAGAGGAGTAGAGGAAAGTGGCAGCCTCTTCTCCCTCACTGGCCGACTCAGTATCAGAGGCAAGATAGGCGTATGCCTCTTTAGCTGAGTAAACTCGTTGGGACGGACGGGCCATTTTTATTTTATTGGGGTGTTTTGTATGAAATGTGTAAAACTTTATTTAGTATGGGGTGTGTATGTAGTGTTTTCCCACGTGACGGGGCTTGTTATAAATTTGAAATATACAGAAAAGAGTAGAAAAAAATATATATATTTTTTGCTGGATACACGCACAAACCTACACTAACACTACCTAACTAAAAATGATTTCTATATGGATATATATATATATGTATTAAGCAAATATATTGCTGCATTTGTGGGAGGGGAGGCTGATTACAAGGCTAATTACACGCACCTGTGGGCTCAGGCTGGCTGATTACAAGGCTATTTATACGTACCTGTGGGCCCAGGCTGGCTGATTACTAGGCTATTTATACGTACCTGTGGGCCCAGGCTGGCTGATTACTAGGCTATTTATAGGCACCTGTGGGCCCAGGCCGACGATGATTCAACTGATTTCACTACCTCTGAGTCAGCACTAGGATACAGCAGCATGGTGTGGAGGCTCCTTACGGCTGGGCGATGGCAGAATGTCTCAGGAGGGCGCTGGTATTCATGGTAGGATCGGAGTTGTTTGCATGGGACCCATGCTGCGGTCCGCGACATGTAGCGCTCTGGGATGAAGCAGAGTTGGGGCACTAATGGTCGAACCATGGTTGTTTGTCTGGCTATTCAGAGGCCTGGTGGGGCCATTGCATTCAGATATTGGGGTAGCATGTGCTTAGAGTGGCCATGGTAGTATGTTTTCTGATACCTGGTTTACATGCGGGGCGCGTGTCTGCAGTTGGCTCAAGCTACGGGTGCTGGGTTCAAGTGATGGTAAATGTGGATCAATGGTCGCATCATGTGGAGGTTCGGTTGCGCCGACTTGGTTACACGGTCCGTGACTTGTAGTGCTCTGGGGCGAAAGGGGGTTGGGCTCCAATGGTCAAATGATCGTGGTTAGGATTGTCACCTTCAAAGCTACATCCATGTGTCTGCATTTACATTTTGTCCTATACGCCATTCACTACTAGAGCAGCGTTCGCTGTTGCATTACATTAATACTCTGCTCACTTTCAGATTGCATTCATACGGCTGCTTCATACCATGCTCCTCATACTCCGAGCTGTGCCCATACCATGTTTTTAGGCACCACTCACATCCAGAGCTGCATTCACCCACTTGTTCTTACATCATGTGTTATACTCTGCTTCCACTTAAAGCTGCATTTCTTTTCATTGCTACATAATGGTTACTCAGTATTCTTACTAGGGCACACCACTCTGATACTGCTCTTCCGATAAACATAGCTGCTTTCTTTTCAGGCTTACGTTTCTTTCCTCGGTGGTTTGTTACATTCCTTAGGCCTACCTTTTTCTGTTTACTTGGGGGGGGGGGGGGAGGGGAAAAAAAAATAAATAAAAAAATGGGTGGTGTTCTTTAATCCTGGTTTGCATTCACTCAGACTGGTCTCCTTTTTCTTCTGGTTCGCATTCACTCAGATTGATCTCCCGTCCCAGTTAACCAAATGGCTCCCTAGCGGACAGTTCGCCAATAGGAGTAAGTTCCTACTGTTTTCACAGTTGTTCATTCGTTTGTCACGACAAGGGTCTTTTCTTAGCGAACTGCAATGCCCCTGGCTCTTGTTTTTCTCCCATCTGTTTCAATTTCGCGGTTGGTTAATGTTTCGTTCATGCAAGTGGTTCGGATCACTAATGTCTATGCATTTTCCATTAGGTCTGGCTCACGTTTTAATTACTTATCGTCACTGTAAGGTCATCCAGGTCAGTCTCTTGGCTTCAGGGGGCCTCATGGCTTCGGGGGCCTGATGACCGTTCTTCATGTTGTTCGTTAGGGGTACAATATGGTTGTAGGCTGGTTAGCGTCCTAGGTTTATTGTCGGAGAGGGTCATGGTTATGCGAGTCCCCAAGTTATACTGGTGCTGCATAAGTGGTTTATGAATAAATAAATTAATTAAAATAAAAAATCCGCCATTAGAGTCTCTCACGCATGGCTTCTCCGTTTTAGTTTTATATATGGCTCCGCCATTAGTCTCTCACGCATGGCTTCTCCGTTTTAGTTTTATATATGGCTCTGCCATTAGTCTCTCTCGCATGGCTCCGCCATTAGTCTCTCACGCATGACTTCTCAGTTTTAGTGTTACACGCATGGCTCCGCCATTAGAGTCTCTCACGCATGGCTCCGCCATTAGAGTCTCTCACGCATGGCTCCGCCATTAGAGTCTCTCACGCATGGCTCCGCCATTAGAGTCTCTCACGCATGGCTCCGCCATTAGAGTCTCTCACGCATGGCTCCGCCATTAGAGTCTCTCACGCATGGCTCCGCCATTAGAGTCTCTCACGCATGGCTCAGCCATTAGAGTCTCTCACGCATGGCTCAGCCATTAGAGTCTCTCACGCATGGCTCAGCCATTAGAGTCTCTCACGCATGGCTCAGCCATTAGAGTCTCTCACGCATGGCTCAGCCATTAGAGTCTCTCACGCATGACTCCGCACATATGACTTTTGGCACACTCTTGGCATTCTCTTGATGAGCTTCAAGAGGTAGTCCCCTGAAATGGTTTTCACTTCACAGGTGTGCCCTGTCAGGTTTAATAAGTGGGATTTATTGCCTTATAAATGGGGTTGGGACCCTCAGTGGCGTTGAGGAGAAGTCAGGTGGATACACAGCTGATAGTCCTACTGAATAGACTGTTAGAATTGGTATTATGGCAAGAAAAAAGCAGCTAAGTAAAGAAAAACGAGTGGCCATCATTACTTTAAGAAATGAAGGTCAGTCAGTCAGCCGAAAAATTGGGAAAACTTTGAAAGTAAGGGCTATTTGACCATGAAGGAGAGTGATGGGGTGCTGCACCAGATGACCTGGCCTCCACAGTCACTGGACCTGAACCCAATCGAGATGGTTTGGGGTGAGCTGCACCGCAGAGTGAAGGCAAAAGGGCCAACAAGCGCTAAGCATCTCTGGGAACTCCTTCAAGACTGTTGGAAGACCATTTCAGGGGACTACCTCTTGAAGCTCATCAAGAGAATGCCAAGAGTGTGCAAAGCAGTAATCAAAGCAAAAGGTGGCTACTTTGAAGAACCTAGAATATGACATATTTTAAGTTGTTTCACACTTGTTTGTTATGTATATAATTCCACATGTGTTAATTCATAGTTTTGTTGCCTTCATAGTCATGAAAATAAAGAAAATTCTTTGAATGAGAAGGTGTGTCCAAACTTTTGGTCTGTACTGTATATACAAGTGAAGAGTGTTGTATTCTAAAACTTTAGTTTGTACACTATGGCAGTATTATTTAGCTATGTGGCTGAATACCTCTAGGATCTTTTCATTTGATTGAGGGTGGGAGAGACCAACCTATTATGGAGATATAGATTGGATGGGAGGGGAAAACAAGACCAATAAGCACACTACAAGCATCATAACTTGTCTTATATATATGTATGACCCTGGCTATGCAGAGAACCCAACCCCAGAATCACCAGGAGGAGACATTGCACAGTCAGCATCATGTTCCCTCATCTGTACATGGGAGAGAAGATCCCTCTTGGACTCTATTAGAGGGGTAATGCATTACAACTGTGAAGCGGTGCTGGTACATGAGAGCTAGTGTAGACAGCAGCATCCTAGACTCACAGGAATTACAAAAGAAGTCTGAAACTAGGGGCAGGTTGAATATCAGGTAAGTTAAGGAAGGGTTGAAGGCTGCAACCTAAAACCTGGTGCAACTT
The DNA here is from genome assembly GCF_905171765.1 of Bufo bufo. Lineage (NCBI taxonomy): Eukaryota > Metazoa > Chordata > Amphibia > Anura > Bufonidae > Bufo > Bufo bufo. The sequence continues at coordinate 396,563,580 of NC_053391.1, forward strand.
TTTTTTTTCTTTTAAAGTCAAGGTAACCACTGCTGTATTTAACAATTATTTTCTTCTCAAAAGGAAACTTCTGGGTAGGTTTAGCATTTTCATCCCCTATACATGTATAGAAACCTCTTGTCCAGGGTTCAATGTGCAGTCAATAATGCAATATATCCAATGAAAGTTCACATCAAATGCTGTTGGTATATTAAAAAAAAATAATACATTTTTTAAATGAACACATGCTCAGTGCCAATCTTCTTTGTTAAAAAACAAAGATTATACATTTTTGATAATCATATAACTTTATTTAAAAAAAAAAAAAAAAATCATCAGTGCCATCAGTGCCGGTGACGTCACCGGGCTTTCTTGCAGACCCATGGAGAGCCCGGTACGTCACCGGATCTCCAAAAAATGCCTTTGCCCTGCGCGATTTAGCGCAGGGCAAAGGAGAGCATCAGAGCATGAACTGCTCCGATGCTCAAGTCATGGGGGGCTGCCGGGGGGAAAATGGAGGTGTGTCCGGGTTCAGCACTAAACCCGGACAACCCCTTTAAGATTGCTTAGATACGAGATCTATTGTTCTATCCAATACTGGTCATACATCCTGCAGTATCACTGGCTTATGACCAGGGTTTGCAACCTACAAAGCTCTACGCAGCCCAATTAAAGAAGTTTTTCTGGATTTTAATATTGATGACTTACTGTTAGAAAGGGTCATCAATATAGGATTGACCGGGTCTGGCTTCTAGCACACCCCACAGATGAGCTGTTTACCACACTGTGTAATAGCCATGGCTGGTTACTGCAGCGCTGCACCCATTCAAGTGAGGAGGCACGGCCACTAAACAATCCATGCCAATACACAATAGCTTCTGAGAAGAGCTTACCTGTCGGAGTGCTGTGGGTCACACCCCTATCTGATACTGATGGCCTATCCTGGGGAGAAGTCTAGAGATGAGCGAAGCCGCTTTGCTTAAAAATTTATTATAATACTGTACAGAGATTAGTCTCCGTACAGTATTAGAACGTATGGGCTCCGATGAGCCGAAGTAAGTTTTTCACGAAGTCGCGCGAGACTTCATTGAATAACTTTGGTAATTAAATATTACGTTGAAAAACCACTTCAAAACTTGGAACCGAACTCTGCTTTGGTTCCGAGTGGTACCTTGGAACTGAAGCAAAGTTCGGTTCCAAGGTTTTTCACTATAATAATCATTTACCGAAGTTATTCAACGAAGTCTTGCACGACTTTGTGAATAACTTACTTTGGCTTATCAGAGCCCATACGTTCTAATACTGTATGGAGACAAATCTCAATACAGTATTATAACGAAGCGTCATAAATATTACATTTCTGGAAAACCCCTTCAGACATCACACCCCTATTGCTCATGTATGTAATTTTGGTTAAGAGAAGACTTAAAGATATCTGTTAGCAGATTTGTACCTATGACACTGGCTGACCTGTTGCATTTGCACTTGGCAGGTGAAGGCATCTGTGGTGGTTCCATGTTCATACCTGCCTGCATTGCTGATAAAAATGATCCTCTAGGAGCAACAGGCACATTGCCATTACACGTAGGAGGTCAGTTCTCTGCACTTTAATTGACAAAGCCAGGTAGTGTAAATGTTATCATGCCTACCTGGCCCTGTCAAAGTGGAAAGGGTGCAGCAGTTGCAGAGAACTGAACCTCTAGGTGCAATGGCAGTGCCCCCTTTGCTCCAAGAGGATCATTTTTCTCAGTAATGCGGGCACATATGAACCTGGGACCAACACAGATCCCTTCAGCTGCCAAGTGCACATGTAACAGGTCAGCCAGTGTCATAGGTACAAATCTGCTGAAAGGTGCCCTTTAAGAAGACGACTGAAGAGGTTTGTGGTCCATGTGGAAAGCAGTGCTTGCAATGAAAGGCAAGATTGGTCCATGCCTTGCTAATAAAGGTTCAATAACCATATCAGTTGGAATATTGTACTCAGTATGAGCTTTCACAACATAAGACGTTGGCTATGTACGATTTATATGAAGAAATGCTTGGCTTCTTACAGTGCCTGATGTCCCCCGAACTTAAACAGCCCCCCTCTAAATGGCCTTATTTTCTAGTTTATGTGCAATTTGTGCATTATTTTGCTTATGGCCTTGTGGCAAAGGGGGCTCATATCCAAGGCTGGGCATTATTATACAGGTTGGATTATGTAAAAAGGCACTTTACCACTTTTACAAATCTGTACATTCTTAAAATCTGTTCACATAATTATCAGCTTTTAACATAATAATATTAAAATATCAGATTTGTTTAAAAAATAATTTCTTCCTTGTGCTTAGTAAAGAAACATCCCTAATAGTACATGTAAAGCAGCATCAGACAGGAAGGTAAGGATTGATCAGCCGTCGAGTCCACATTCTGGAAGGTCTTACCACTGAAGAGTTAATGATACAGTTCTTGAAGAGAAGATCTGAAGTGGATATAATAAAGCACCACAAATGGTAAGCGCTTTACGATTATGAAAAAAAGAATATTGCATCTTGCATTGCAAATACAAGTGAAAATAAGTAATTAAAAGAGAATTCGACTCATTACTCCCCTAATTAAAAGAAAGGTAACTGCATAGAAATAGTACGGTTTGGTAACTTCTTGTATCCAAAAACGGGACATTGCAAACGTGGCATTCTCCAGTCAAGGGCATTTGTATCCAACTTTGGTCTATCAAAAAATATTTCAGGTACAAAACCTCTTTAAGAAAGCTCAGCAAACAACAAAATGGCTTAGGCAATAGCGTCAAGGCACTAACTACTTGATCATGTCGAAATCGGAGTTGCATGTTTAACTTGTACCATACATTTTGGTCAGCCCACACACTGGACAGAGAACTGCCAGGTTCATGTGCCACATACTGAAATTCTGGGGGGAAAAAACATTCAAAACTGAGGATTGCTTTGGTGCTTCCTTAACCATTAACTCTGGCTTCATCCAGTATTGATTGATATGATATATGATAACTCAACAACGTGCTGCTGTATCAAGATCGGAAGACGTGTACTGCCCTCACTACATACTGACGGCAGATTGGGCATTCACTCATTCGCTTGCCACACTTTGTGCAGGTCACCATGTGACCACATTCGAGAAGGACACAGTCGATGGGGGAATCCATGCAGACCTTGCATAGGTTTTCTTCACCGGCAAGGCAAAACTTGCCTGAAAGACAACAATCACGTGTAAGTAACATGACTTCACAGAAGAAGGAACATTGAGAACAAGAATTTCCACATTTCCTTACTACGTAGGTTCTCTCAAAAGGAGTGACTGCTAAAATATGAACCATACAAAAATGGTATTCTGTAAATTAGTCATCATGGAGATTGGCAGCCTGGCCACAGTCTGAATTTGCTGCTTGTAGATAAAATATTCAGATGTGATCAAGTTTACTCTGCCTGGCCATGTCAATCAAAGTGCAGAGGTCAAGGCAGTAGCAGAGAGAGCTGAGCCTCTAGGTGTAACGACAACGCCCCCATTGCTCCTAGAGGCTCATTTGCATATATTAAAATATAATTTTTCTCAGCAATGCAGGTACATATGAACATGGGATTAACACAGATGCCTTCAGCTGCCAAGCGCACATGTAACAGGTCAGCCAGGTTCATAGGTACAGATCTGGTGACTGGTGTCCTTTAAAGGGAACCTGTCACCTCAAAAATGCATCTACATCCCCCAGCAGTACCTCGTAGAAGCCCGCAGCTTGTTAATAATCATATGCTTCATCCTGTTGTCCGATGCTGCATAAGTTCAAAAAACGCTGTTTTATTCTCCATCAGCGCTATAGTGCCGGCCTGCTTGAAGTCAAGGGGGCAGCGGCCTCCTTGCTTCAAGTCAAGGTAACCACGCCCCCTAACCGTCCCCTCTTGCCCGAGAGTGACAGCCTGCAGTGCGGCCGCGATTCCCCAGGTCTCGCGCATGCGCATTGCACCGCTAAAACCCGGCTAACAGCGGCAGCAGGAGATGGAATAGCTCATTATTACAGACCGCCCCGCGCATGCGCGAGACTTGGGGAATCGCGGCCGCATTGCAAGCCGTCACTCTCAGGCAAGAGGGGACAGTTAGAGGGCGTGGTTACCTTGACTTGAAGCAAGGAGGCCGCTGACCCCTTGACTTCAAGCTGGCCGGCACTATAGCGCTGATGGAGAATAAAGGGACTCCATCAGCTCTGAAACAGCCCCTGAAACTAGAGTAGGACGTGTGTAGTGTAAGTGATGCAGAGTCTGGTTATGTCATTCTTATCTTCATACTCTCTTGCATTCTGACACTGTGCTCCAACAAACCAGTAGTAAAATGCATTGAGAGGACTCCCATGCTCATGCACATAATGGAGAGGACTCCCATGCTCATGCACATAATGGAGAGGACTCCCATGCTCATGCACATAATGGAGAGGACTCCCATGCTCATGCACATAATGGAGAGGACTCCCATGCTCATGCACATAATGGAGAGGACTCCCATGCTCATGCACATAATGGAGAGGACTCCCATGCTCATGCACATAATAGAGAGGACTCACAAAGGAGTCCTCTCAGTGCATTTTACTGCTGGTTTGTGGGAGCACAATGTCGGAATACAAGAGTATGAAGATACAAATTACAAAAAATCAGACTCCGCATCACATACACTTGCTCACTCTAGCTCGGAGGCTGTTTCCTTTAATGTGCAGACAATAAAACTACCGATCTAAATTGATTCCTCACTCACATTTATAATACATACAACAATACAATTAACTTACGCTCTCAAACGGCAGCATACATGCAATAATTGTAGTGATGAAAATCCATAATTGATGCGCTGGAGGTTCAGTGTAACCCTAGATTCATTTATAAAATAAACTCTGCCCAGGGCGCAACCACAGAACATATACCGTATACTGCATGATGATGGGCCACCCTGTGACTAGTGGACTGATGTTAGCCTGGACAACATATGGCCATTGTCAAAGATGTTAATGGAAAAATAAATTTACTGCCTTATAATGGTAATGTTTTATACATTTATAAATAAAGAAGGGAAAATATTTTTAAAAATGATGTTTACCTGCATGCTGGCGGTGCAGTGTAATTACAACTGCTTGTCTCTGGGGTGTCGGGAGTCAGACCTCCACTGATCTGATATTGATGACCTATCCTGAGCATAGATCATCAATATCACGTCACTGCACAACCCCTTTAAATATGGTTACTTCTGTAGAGCAAGTTACAGAGGTTCCATAAGGCATCCACCTTTGTGTATATTATATTTACATCATTTATGAAGGATTGCGCTAGTTGCTAAGGACAATTACATAGTGATGTCACCCTGACAATAGATGCTACTATACCACCTTTAGCCATAAGGGATGTAGAACCCTAAGACGCTGGTTTACTGTTAGTGCCCGACTATGGATGTTGGGTGAATGGAGCGGTTCTAGCAGCACCATGCTACAGCGTTCATACACCAGCCTGCCTCATACATTAGATAGATGGATGTATATAAAACTGTTGTGTGCCACACAAGGACATGATCAAGCACAATTCAATCTCTCTGTTCCTTTACCCTTCTGTAAATACATGTCTGTGTAAGACCTGCAACAAGTGTCCTGATGGCTCAGCATCTCAGCGTCAGCTATGCATGACACTCAATTGCCCTGTCTAATCCTTCTCACTAAGGGATATAGTCGGTTAAAAAGGTGACGGTGACACCGCAGATTAGGTATGGCTAGGTTTTTACCTTCTTCTTGTCCCATGGTAACTATGAAGGAGAAAAAAAAATACAAGAAACATATTACAGGACTGGCAGATTCTGACTTCAAAGGAAAGCTGTTCTTTGAAGTTGAAAGGTAGAAAGAAGACAAGTAATAATTTGAAAATCCGCTGTACAATTTGCAGTTCTAAAGAGCATATAAGCTCCGTAATTAGCATTTAGACTCCTGCTATGCTATTATGTGGCATGATACCATTATAACTGGATAATGGGGAAATTACTGTATGGGGTCATACAAGCAATGAAATAACGGAAAAGTAGGTAATGTGCCAAAATTAAAGAGAAGGTAGTAGCATGTGATTACATTGCTAGGTAATTACAAAGGGAATTATGATGGATAATGCCTCGCTACGCTCTGAATATAGATAAGGAATAGCTGCTCTTCTGATTAAAGTTATGAGATAAATATGGCTGCCTTCTTCCAGACACCGCGCCATTCTTCCTGAATGGGCATGAGCTGCAGGTCCACACACAACCCAAGGTTTCCAGAAGAAAGCAGCCATGTTCTCATCTCATGCAACCCTTGAAACCATCTATACCTTTTTGTTGAAGATCCTTCTGCTCGTGGTATAATCTGGTTACACGTTCCATTAGCTCCCACTTTTCACAACAGCCCTTGTAATTCACAAAGTTTCTGGCTAAAATTTCCTTTAACTGGCGCACAGACAAGGATTCAATGTCATCCACGTTGCTGATGTCTGAGAGTGATGCTCTCCTTCCAGGCACAAGGATCTCTTCTGAGTCTGTGGACTGTGAGTAGAAGAATGAATTACAGAGGGGAGTCATTCAGTTTGGGTTTTAATACTTCTATAACAGCGTTCCCGCTTGCTGGTAATACAACTTCATAACAGAATTGTGGCTAGAAACCACAGCTTTAAAGACTATAGGATGCTACCTCGTCCTCATCTTCAGGCGGCTCATTTGTAAGTACTTGTGGCCTCTCTTCTGGAGTTGAAGATAGGTCTCGGTTTGTCTAAAAGATGGAGAAAACATTATCAACAAGCGCAGATATTCTACTCATTTACAGACAGACAGCTGTACTAAAAACCATTCATGAATTATGAATATGATGTGTGTCTGGCATGCCAAAGATATGAAGAATGCCAATATTTTTGGAAAAAGTAGACTTTTTTTCTAATGTTAGGCAACCCCTTTAAATTGGATTTAATATCTTCTGTAATTATTAAAAGGTAATATGGACAAAAATACAAAAACAGCAGTTTTTCTCTGAGCGGTTGTAAAAATACTAAACATAATAGTAGTTACCTAAAACCAGATTTTGTATTTCTAATATGTAGAACTGGCAACAAAGTAGACAGTATCGGAGGCACAGATTGCATTTTTGTAGATTCAGATGCCATATCACATGGGTACATATCAGGAAGGAAGGAAATGTATTTCCAGCTTTAAATCTTTATTTATACGTGTATTTCAATGAGGACACAAGGTAGGAAAGTTAAAAAACACATCCACTAATGCATTTTGAGCTTTGAGTAAGCTCTTACAGTGCATTCACAAGACCATATGTGTGCCATCCGTGTTGCATCTTTTTTTGTGGAGCCATTGTAATAAATCCTATTCTTGTCCGCAAAACATACAAGAATAGGACATATTCTATCTTTTTCTCATCTGTGTCATTGGGGAACACAGCAAAGACCTTAAGTATAGCTGCTGCCACTAGGAGGTGCACACTAAGCAAAAAGTGTTAACTCCTCCCACCAGTTATACCCCTCCTGCAGACACTGAGCTAATCAGTTTTTATCTTCGTGTCCGTAGGAGGCAGACATCTGCTCTGCAGTTCTTGCTTTTCCCCCCCTCGCACTTGGGCCAAGGGTGGAATTATCCCCTGGTTACCCACCTTTGTGCACCGCAGGATGCCCTCAAACAAAGTAAAGGTGGCATGGAGGACCACTAAATCCTCCACCGCCAGCCTCAGATCTTCTCTACCTAGCGCACCGGTCCTCCCTCACCAAAGGGAGCGACCTGGGAGGTGGTGGGAGCTTGTTGAAACCAAAGCTGGACTTCAGGGATAGGGAGTCAGGTTGAGTATGGGGACAAAGCCCCCACCCCTCCTATATCCCTCCTGCTGGCTCCTAGCCATTAGCCAATTTTGTTTTGGTGATGTCAGTTTCCCTAGTTCAGTCATCCTCCATGGGTTCGATCTCCTCCCCCTAGGTCCCCATCATGTCATACCCTAGAGAGGAAGCACCCAGACAGGGGTCCACTATTGCTACCTACTTTGCTTGCGCCCGCTTATTACCAAATTTCAGTGTGGTCAATCCAAGCAGTTATTTAGCATTTGGGGATTTTTTTTGGGGGGGGGGGGGGGAGACCTTGTTTCCCCAGAGTAAGTAATCGCCATCTTACCAAGGACCTAGATTGTGCTTTTGCTCCTAGGAAGCCGTCCTCCTCCGAGATATACTATCGCACTTGGAGGTCTTTTTTTCTCTGGTGTGAGGGCCACCATTTTTATCCTCCTTTTCTCCAGGTAGGCCTCGATTTGGGGTTGGCCCTAAGCTCACTCAAAGACTAGCTATCAGCCCTTTCCATCTTATTTCAATGCCCCCTGACTTCTATCTCAGCAGTCCATACATTTATCCAGGGCGTTAAGAGACTGATACCGCCTTACCATTATTACCCTACCCCTTCATGGGACCTCAATTTAATTCTGGATGCTCTGCAGCTGTCCCCCTTTAAACACCTCCTTTCCTTGTAGCCATCACATCCATACTGTGAGTTTTTAAGCTTGCGGCGCTCTCTGCCAAGCCCCTATTTTTGGTTCTGCATCAGGACAAAGTCGTCCTGCAACCAGTTCCTTCCTTTCTGCCAAAAGGTCGCCCCCTCGTTCCATCTGAACGAGGAGATGGTCCTCCCTTCCTTCTGTCCAGCCCCAGTTCATCCCAGGGAGAAAGCACTTCACACCTTGGACGTGGTACCGGCATTCAAAGTATATCTGGACAGAACAGCCGCCTTTTGCAAGTCGGACTCCCTCTTTGTAGTCCCTGATGGGACTTGGCAAGAGTTTGTGGCAGCCAAGTCCACTCACAGTCGCTGGATCAGGTTGTCTATCGGCGAGGCTTATTGTTCCAAGGGCAAAGCGCCGCACTTTCGGAAGACGGCCCATTCCACTATGGCGGTTGGCGCCTCTTGGGCAAAATGTTCTATTTAAAGGGGTTGTCCAGGATTAGAAAAATAGGACAACCTTTTTCCAAGCACAGTATTATCCATGCCCATGGATGACATATTCCCATCATAATAATCCAGAAGGATTGTCTTTTCAATAAACCCCACTTCCAATGTCCTTGTCTAATAGATTTATTACCATGCTGTATACACTTCACCTTAAAATGTTCCACATTTCAAGAAATGATGTGCTGTTCCTTCAGATTTGCACTGCTTGCTTGGTTATTAATCTTTCTTTATCCCTTTATTATGGGGAAGGGGACAGCTAGATATAAAAAATGTCCCTATTATTTCCTATTTAAAGCGGCTCTGTCACCAGGATCAATCCTATTAAACCAGACAAACCTGCCTTGTCTATTCATATGCAAATGAGAAGTTCGAGCAGCAGGAAGCGGGGCTGAATCCTTTGAGCATTGCCTTGTAACGCCCCTGTGCTCTGCACACTCCCTCCTCCCCTTGATTGACAGGGCTAGACATGCTGAGGGCAGAGCTGTGTCCTAGCATCTACCTATCATATACACTATGTACAGTCGTGGCCAAAAGTTTTGAGAATTACATAAATATTGGAAATTGGAAAAGTTGCTGCTTAAGTTTTTATAATAGCAATTTGCATATACTCCAGAATGTTATGAAGAGTGATCAGATGAATTGCATAGTCCTTCTTTGCCATGAAAATTAACTTAATCCCAAAAAAAACTTTCCACTGCATTTCATTGCTGTCATTAAAGGACCTGCTGAGATCATTTCAGTAATCGTCTTGTTAACTCAGGTGAGAATTTTGACGAGCACAAGGCTGGAGATCATTATGTCAGGCTGATTGGGTTAAAATGGCAGACTTGACATGTTAAAAGGAGGGTGATGCTTGAAATCATTGTTCTTCCATTGTTAACCATGGTGACCTGCAAAGAAACGCGTGCAGCCATCATTGCATTGCATAAAAATGGCTTCACAGGCAAGGATATTGTGGCTACTAATTGGCTGCACCTCAATCAACAATTTATAGGATCATCAAGAACTTCAAGGAAAGAGGTTCAATTCTTGTTAAGAAGGCTTCAGGGCGTCCAAGAAAGTCCAGCAAGCGCCAGGATCGTCTCCTAAAGAGGATTCAGCTGCGGGATCGGAGTGCCACCAGTGCAGAGCTTGCTCAGGAATGGCAGCAGGCAGGTGTGAGCGCATCTGCACGCACAGTGAGGCGAAGACTTTTGGAAGATGGCCTGGTGTCAAGAAGGGCAGCAAATAAGCCACTTCTCTCCAAAAAAAAACATCAGGGACAGATTGATCTTCTGCAGAAAGTATGGTGAATGGACTGCTGAGGACTGGGGCAAAGTCATATTCTCCGATGAAGCCTCTTTCCGATTGTTTGGGGCATCTGGAAAAAGGCTTGTCCGGAGAAGAAAAGGTGAGCGCTACCATCAGTCCTGTGTCATGCCAACAGTAAAGCATCCTGAGACCATTCATGTGTGGGGTTGCTTCTCATCCAAGGGAGTGGGCTCACTCACAATTTTGCCCAAAAACACAGCCATGAATAAAGAATGGTACCAAAACACCCAGCAACTTCTTCCAACAATCCAACAACAGTTTGGTGAAGAACAATGCATTTTCCAGCACGATGGAGCACCGTGCCATAAGGCAAAAGTGATAACTAAGTGGCTCGGGGACCAAAACGTTGACATTTTGGGTCCATGGCCTGGAAACTCCCCAGATCTTAATCCCATTGAGAACTTGTGGTCAATCCTCAAGAGGCGGGTGGACAAACAAAAACCCACTAATTCTGACAAACTCCAAGAAGTGATTATGAAAGAATGGGTTGCTATCAGTCAGGAATTGGCCCAGAAGTTGATTGAGAGCATGCCCAGTCGAATTGCAGAGGTCCTGGAAAAGAAGGGCCAACACTGCAAATACTGACTCTTTGCATAAATGTCATGTAATTGTCGATAAAAGCCTTTGAAATGTATGAAGTGCGTGTAATTATATTTCACTACATCACAGAAACAACTGAAACAAAGATCTAAAAGCAGTTTAGCTGCAAACTTTGTGAAAACTAATATTTGTGTCATTCTCAAAACTTTTGGCCACGACTGTACTATATCAGTGGTGGCGAACCTATGGCACGGGTGCTAGAGGTGGCACTCAGAGCCCTCCCTATGGGCACCCGTGCCCTGGAAAAAGTCTAAGGTGTACCAATATGCCTTAGACTTTTCCTGCCATTCATCAGCGAAGGACGCACTATGAACAGCACAGGCAGAGCATTGAATGTAGGCAGGCTATTATAGCTAAGTGATAAAGTACATGAAAGATATGCTGTATTGGACTGTAGTATTCAGGGTAAATTGCTGTGTTGGCATTGTGCCATAAATAAGTGGGTTTTGGGTTGCAGATTGGGCACTTGGTCTGTAAAAGGTTCCCCATCACTGTACTATAGCTTCACTACACTGAGATCTCCTCAAAAAGCTAATATACATACATATTACTGCTTTATTCACAGGAAGAGCTTTTTTTATTGATATTTTTTTTTCTTCCACTTTTAAGGCTACTTTCACACTGGCGTTTCTGGGTCCGCTTGTGAGATCCATTTCAGGGCTCTCACAAGCGGCCCAAAACGGATCAGTTCAGCCCTGATGCATTCTGAATGGATAATGATCCGTTCAGAATGCATAAATTTGGCTGCGTTTGGCCTCCGTTGCGTTTTTTAGACTGACTATGCAGAGCCTAACGGATCCGTCTAGATTTACAATGTAAGGCAATGGGGATGGATCTGTTTTTCACCAACACAATATGGTGAAATTGAAAACTGATCCGTCCCCCATTGACTTTCAATGTAAGTCAAGACGGATCCGTTTTGACTTAGACTTTTTTTTGAATGAATAATGCAAATGGATCAGTTATTAATGGATACAAGAGTTTGCATTATTCGTGCGGATCCGTCTGAGCAGATACAAGACGGGTCCGCACAAAACGCGACTGTGAAAGTAGCCTAACCCATAATAAAAGTCTATATCCTTATTATATTGAGAATTATGGGGGTCATATACTGTATGACCAGATATACGCGATTTCTTCCCCGCTCACGCCAGGTCTAAAAAAGTGGGCAGGCCCGTCTCATTTATAATTTGTTATGCCTGGTTTAGGGTTCATGCACACGACTGTTGTTTTGCAGTCCGTTTTTCATGGATCCGTTGTTCCGTAGCTGAGTTTTTTTTTCCTCTGATTTAAGTCCTCTTCCGTTCTGTTATTCCACAAAACATATCCATATGGTTTCCATATGCGATCCATTTTTTGCAGATCGGAAACAGTAACTTATTAATCACCAAACACATGAGCAATATGGGCTGGGCATAGCATGTCTACAGTATGGATCCGCAAAATACGGATGACATACGGAGGTGTTCCGTGTGCGTTCCGTATGTTTTGTGGACCCATTGACTTGAATGGGGCCCCAGAATGTGATTTGCGGACAATAATAGGACATGCACTACTTTTTTGCGGAACGGAAATGTGGAAACTGAACGCACACTGAGTACCTTCCGCTGTTTTTGCGGACCCATTGAGGTGAATGGTTCTGCATAAGGTCTGGAAGCGGAAAGGAAATACATTCGTATGCATGAGCCCTTAGACATAGAAAATGGTCTAAATGTAAGACAGCAAGGAAGCTGTCTTACATTCAGAATCCGCGCTGGATGTCATAGAATTCCGTTATGACCCGTGGTAACTGAATTGCCAGAAAAAACGAACAACAAGCTCGAACTTCAAAACATGAAGTTCAGTCATCAGTATCGATAGGTGGGGATCCAACTCCAAGAACCGCCACCGATCAGCTGTGTGAAGAGGTTGCAGCCTCTTCCTAGGCCAGTGATGTCACATTGCCTAGGCACAGCTCAGTCCCATTTATCTGAATGGGGCTGAGCTGCAATACCAAGCACAGCTGCTGTACAATGCACGTCACTGCTTGGCATGCTACAAGGGAGCCACAGCGCTCACTAGAGCACCGCGGCCTCTTCAAACAGCTGATCGTGGGGGTGCCATACGTCAGACCCGCACTGATCGCATACTGATGACTTTTCCTGAGGATAGGTCATTAGTATTAAAGTCTTGGAAAACCCCTTTAATTTTCATTAGCTTGTCCACTTCTGTGCAGCACAATTGTTTTCATTCTGCTACAGCTTGCTGTGGGCAGAATTACCAATGGACTACAGTTCCCATGACTGCTACCCCCCTCACACAGACTTTGCTCCTATTTGCAGCTACCTGCAAGGTATAAGATGGTGGTATAGTCACACACACCCATTTTCACAGACCAGACATGCTCTGACACTATAACATCAGCTATTCAGCATATGAGATGGGAGAGGGAGCCACGCAGGAATGTGGACAGGCATCTGATGTGAAATGTGCCATACTTCTGGGAAGGGTAGAGAAGAAAACATCATGTGTTCACAAGATGGCGCAAGAGATGAAAACAAAGAGCATATCCACGTGACAATGTGAGACTGTCTTACGGAGACATTTCAGCAACAGCAGTGAGAAATCAATACGTATTTAAATAGCTAAAAAAAACATGAATCAAATCTAATACATATCTTACGGACCACTAGCATACATATATTATATTGATTTCAACTAGTAAAGTGACCAGTGAGTAGAAAACACATCTATTGCATACCTCTCAACTTTTGAAAAATCGCAGAGGGACAATATGTGCGCTGCGCATCGCGGCAATTGTCTTTCATACTAGGCCACGCATCTAACTCCGCCCAAAGCATAATTACTGACTATCAGAACTGCAGCAGCGGGAGATCGGTAAGGTAAGTTCCTTTATTTATTTTTTTACAGCATGTGGAGCATTTCAATCTCCCTTTAAATATTAGCTGTTAAGTCATCGGATTATAGATATTTTAAGGTCCAAATAATGAAGTTATGGTCTAATATACAGGTAGAAACCATACAGATAGTATAGTAGGAAGCAATTTAGTAAATTTATTAGTGCACTTTATGCATTCATTCCCCAGGTCAAAAAGAGGGATCAAAGAGGGACAGAGGGACTTGGGTCAAAAAGAGGGACACTTGGGAGGCATGTCTACTGTGCCAAGTACTAAATAGGATTGTGATGGCTTTCATGTGCCTTTTTATCATTGCTTATATTAAATGTAAGAAAAACAATAGAATATGGCGGAGCTCACCTGAATCACCACCAGTGGAAGACCCGGAAAAACGCCAGGAACCAGGCGTGGAGGAAAGCAGCAAGAGAAAATAATCCAGCTTCCAGGATGGTAGTGGTAATTCGTAAAAATCTTAATTCGATAGGTGCAGAATAAAATCCAGCATGTACATCTACGCGTTTCGGATCATCAGGTTCTGATCCTTACTCATGACAATAGTATATGCCGGCGATATCATGGGCTTAAGAGTACAGGCAGTGGAGAGGGTTAATTGTCCTAAGCGAGGTGGCGACCACAGGTGCGCTCTTCTAAACAGAGAATCTTACTGGATTTTCTCTATGGACACACGCATACCAAAGGGACTCAATCGCAGACAGGATTTAATTTTACACTATTGATCCTTGCACATTAGGTCTTTTACTAGTATTTCAGTATTTTAAATTTGCATGTAAGGAGGAGTGGTTGTTGCTAATTATCTCCACCTGAGTTGTCCGGCCTACTTTCTATTTAAGACCGGCACTAGGCATATACTATTGTCATGAGTAAGGATCAGAACCTGATTATCCGAAATGCGTAGATGTGCATGCTGGATTTTATTCTGCACCTATCGAATAAAGATTATTACGAATTACCACTACCATCCTGGAAGCTGGATTATTTTCTCTTATATTAAATCTAAGTGTATAGCATTGATTTAAAGCACTGTAATTAAGAAATTCTAGATTCCAGTCTTCTTGCACTTTCACACTTTGCAAGAACTTAGAGGACGATCATACAGACAGGCACCCTCGATGAAAGTGTGCAGGAGACAGCACATGTACGGCTCTGCTCAGACATTCACCATGGCTTCCAAGTATAATGGTCTGTCGGGGGTTGTCCAAGTTATATTTATTGATGACCTATCCTCAGGATAGGTCATCAATATCAGATCGGCGGGGACCGACACCCTGCACCCCCACCGATCAGCTGTTTGAAGAGAAGGCGCGCACCGTGCCAGCGCTGCCTCCTCTTCACTGTTTACCTTCTCGTCGTTGCATCTGCAGAGGTGAGCAGGTGTAATTACACCCAAGCCGTCCCATTCATTTCAACGGGACGGCTCATTCCTATACATTTGTATAGGAGCGATCCGTACCATTGAAATGAATAGGACGGCTTGAGTGTAATTACACTTGCTCACCTCTGCAGATACAACGGCTAAAAGGTAAACAGTGAAGAGGAGGCAGCGCTGCACGGCGGGCGCCTTCTCTTCAAACAGCTGATCGGCGGAGGTGCCAGGTGTTGGACCCCTGCCGATCTGATATTGATGACCTATCCAGAGGATAGGTCATCAATAAATATAACTTGGACAACCCCTTTAATGGCAAGAACGGCGCTGCATGCTGCACTATTCTTGCCTTGAATGGTTAAAGAAACCCCACTGATGGAGACACAGGGAGTACATTCCTAGGACCACCACAAACACTTTGACCACTTACTGTTGGAATGTTTTGTTCTGTGCGGATCTGACTCGAACCTGTCATTTGGCTGTTCTGATTAGATGAAAACGATGGAACGTTCAATACATCTGGATAGGAAACAGGTCTTAGAGTCAATACAAGCTGTACCAGGTCTTCTTTCTCTCGGCACAAGTCTGTGGGTACACCTCTCATTGATAAATAGTCCCGAAGATCTTTTACTTTGAGTTTAAGTAACTCCTCTCGGGTAAAAGAAGTGGAGCGTATCCTCAAGCACAATTGACAAAGAGGTAGGCCATCATTTAATCTTATAAGACATGTTGCACAGAAGTTATTCCTACAATCCATGCAGGGGTTCTAAGAAAGACACAAAATGAAAATAATTAATACAAAAACTTAAAATATCTAATCTGCTCAAAAAAATAAAGGGAACACAAAAATAACATCGTAGATCTGAATTAATTAAATATTCTTCTGAAATACTTTGTTCTTTACATAGTTGATTGTGCTGACGACAAAAATCACACAAAAATAAAAAAATGGAAATCAAATTTTTCAACCCATGGAGGTCTGGATTTGGAGTCACACTCAAAATTAAAGTGGAAAAACACACTACAGGCTGATCCAACTTTGAAGAAATGTCCTTAAAACAAGTCAAAATGAGGCTCAGTAGTGTGTGTGGCCTCCACGTGCCTGTATGACCTCCCTACAACGCCTGTGCATGCTCCCGATGAGGTGGCGGACGGTCTCCTGAGGGATCTCCTCCCAGACCTGGACTAGAGCATCTGCCAACTCCTGGACAGTCTGTGGTGCAACGTGACGTTGGTGGATAGAGCGAGACATGATGTCCCAGATGTGCTCAATTGGATTCAGGTCTGAAGAACGGGCGGGACAGTCCATAGCATCAATGCTTTGTCTTGCAGGAACCGCTGACACACTCCAGCCACAATAGGTCTAGCATTGTCTTGCATTAGGAGGAACCCAGGGCCAACCGCACCAGCATATGGTCTCACAAGGGGTCTGAGGATCTCATCTCGGTACCTAATAGCAGTCAGGCTACCTCTTGCGAGCACATGGAGGGCTGTGCGGCCCTCCAAAGAAATGCCACCCCACACCATTACTGACCCAATGCCAAACCGGTCATGCTGGAGGATGTTGCAGGCAGCAGAACGTTCTCCACGGCGTCAAGACTCTGTCACGTCTGTCACATGTGCTCAGTGTGAACCTGCTTTCATCTGTGAAGAGCACAGGGCGCCGCCAGTGGCGAATTTGCTAATCTTGGTGTTCTCTGGCAAATGCCAAACGTCCTGCACGGTGTTGGGCTGTAAGCCCAACCCCCACCTGTGGACGTCGGGCCCTCATGGAGTCTGTTTCTGACCGTTTGAGCAGCCACATGCACATTTGTGGCCTGCTGGAGGTCATTTTGCAGGGCTCTGGCAGTGCTCCTCCTGTTCCTCCTTGCACAAAGGCGGAGGTAGCGGTCCTGCTGCTGGGTTGTTGCCCTCCTACGGCCTCCTCCACGTCTCCTGATGTACTGGCCTGTCTCCTGGTAGCGCCTCCATGCTCTGGACACTACGCTGACAGACACAGCAAACCTTCTTGCCACAGCTCGCATTGATGTGCCATCCTGGATAAGCCCCATTTTCATATAGTACAAAACTACTGGTTGCCTACTCTTGACATGTGTGTACTGAACAATGACATTAAAATATAGCTTTTATTACTCACTTATTAAAATTTGAATGTACTATCTAACCTACTATTAAAACTATCTAATAGAACCTCTGATGTGCTATGTTGATTACTAGCTATGCTATTATAATAGTAGCCTGGTAGCGGCGCGCTTGCTCCAGTCACTACTTCGTTGTTTAGAGCGGAGTCTACATTTGTCACAGGCCCGTGCCCCTGAAGACGCCATGTATATGGCGAAACATGTCGGGGGGCAGTGTATGAGGTTTTAGACTGTATAGACCTCTGCCTGTGACAAATGTAGACTCCGCTCTAAACAACTAAGTAGTGACTGGAGCAAGCGCGCCGCTACCAGGCTACTATTATAATAGCATAGCTAGTAATCAACATAGCACATCAGAGGTTCTATTAGATAGTTTTAATAGTAGGTTAGATAGTACATTCAAATTTTAATAGGTGAGTAATAAAAGCTATATTTTAATGTCATTGTTCAGTACACACATGTCAAGAGTAGGCAACCAGTAGTTTTGTACTATATGAAAATAGAGTTAAAAGTGCCTCTACATGTGTAGGGTATAATTTTGGAACAAGTATCCTGGATAAGCTGCTCTACCTGAGCCACTTGTGTGGGTTGTAGACTCCGTCTCATGCTACCACTAGAGTGAAAGCACTGCCAGCATTCAAAAGTGACCAAAACATCAGCCAGGAAGCATAGGAACTGAAAAGTGGTCTGTGGTCACCACCTGCAGAACCACTCCTTTATTGGGGGTGTCTTGCTAATTGCCTATAATTTCCACCTGTTGTCTATCCCATTTGCACAACAGCATGTGAAATTGATTGTCACTCAGTGTTGCTTCCTAAGTGGGCAGTTTGATTTCACAGAAGTGTGATTGACTTGGAGTTACATTGTGTTGTTTAAGTGTTCCCTTTATTTTTTTGAGCAGTGTATATATACATATACACACACACACGCACACACACACACACGCACACACACACACGCGTGAGCATAGCAGTGCCCACTGCTGGTGTCAGTGTATGGGGCCGCATTGCTAGGACATTACGCACAACAAAGCACGTGAAGCTCCACACAATTACACGCTCGAGGTCAATGTCATGCACTGTTTAACAAGGCTGAGGATACACACAGTAACCTGATTGTTTAAGTGACAATACATGGTTGATGTGACAACTTGGGTCAGCAGATCACTAAGCAAACAAAAGATGTAATTCTGTAGACAAAGCTGGACACAGCTTAGATAACGGTTTTCAGAGAGGACAAGGGTTTTTTATTTTGTTAGGCCAAGATAAGTGACTATATGGGGGGATGGAGTCCTACCACACATTCAATTCTGGTGGCAAGAAGTTACTGTTCAGTTACAGGCAACATAAGCATGACTATAATAGTCATAAAGCGGAGCATGTCCTGTGACAAATAGTAGAATAAAAAAATTATGTTAAATTCCTTACATTCAGTTCAGTATTTCAAATATTTATTCATATATTCAGTTTAATAAAAAAAATTCTGTCCATGAGCTGATTCCAGAACATTAACTGTAAGTCTACATTCAGACGACTGTATGTGTTTTGCGGTCCGCAAAACACGGATGCCGGCTGTGTGCATTCCACATTGCGCACCGCACATGGCTGGCCCTATTGCAGACAAGAAAAAGAAATGCTCTATCTTTTTTGCGGGGACCCGGAATAGAACTATGGATGCGGACAGTCCACGGTGTGCTGTCCGCATCTTTTGTGGACCCATGAAACCCAGAAACATGGTTGTCTGAATGCACCCTTACAGTAATAATAAAAAAATAAACTGCCATTGCAATTCAGCACTATAAAACGGTACATGCCAGCAAGTATGGCAACTGACAGCTGAGGCCATAGATTGGCTGCAGTAGTCTTACGCCAATACTGCATGTCAATTCTGGCAGCTTGTAAACAAAGATCTGCCAGGGGCCACTGCGGCATTTGCACTGGATATGTTGGGCTGAACACAGAACCGAGCAACCCCTTTAATTTCTCTCGTAGTGGCACTTCATGGGACGCCCTTTAATGCTTAGGGACCTTCTAACAAAAAATTATTGTTTAAACTCCTTTATAGAAACACTACTGTTTTGCCTGTAGTGTTCACTGTGTGTAGACTCAGCTTTAAGGAGTATGGAACATCTGAGTACTTACTTTTCTACCGATGCCTTGTAGTCTGGTGCCACAAGCTTTGCAGGTAACTTCTGAAACTGGGGGAGACGTTCTGATGGTTTGGTTGGGGCGCTCATGTGTTCTTGCACTCCGATGGTTCTCTTCAAGCTCAGTATCTACACACAACCAGTTACAGCATGCAGCCCACATAATCACACCTGCTTAAAAGAAACAGAAAGCTTAAGAAGCCTGCTAAGAAAACAAGCACATTCATGAATATACTTCATTGCAGTGGAATAGTACATCAAATTTAGAATTAAAAGTGGCATACGTGGATCACCATACAAACAGCAAAAGTAATTCTATATCTAGTACAATATACCTAAAATTCCACAAACTTTCCTTACACAAAAAGTGTAAAATTATAAGTATATACTAAAAATGACATGTTTAAGCGTATTTTACATTTAAATTAATGTACATAGAACTAAAACCGAGTAAATACTGTACATTGCTTTACTTATCTTCTATTGATCCTATTCACAATGAGCTGAACTCATTATTTCTCGGTCGCTCAATTTGACCTTAGAATGTGCTCTGGCGATTTACAATGTAAAGGCCCCTATAAACTTTAGTGTGACAGAGGAAGCAGACTACTCCCTCTGTCTCCCATCTGCACCCTGCAAATGCGATTGTGGCGTGCTGGTGTTTATATGCAGGCTGGGACCTGGTGTAAGGCCCCAAGCCTGCCTTGAGTGTTCTCCACCAGGCTGCGCCTCTCCGACATTAAAATGCAATGCACTATATGGATAGTGTATTGCATTTTTGAAGCAATCAAAAGATAGTCTATTATACGGTAGTTCTCTCGAGGGATTATTACCGGTAATTGGTTAAAAAAAATTGAAAACATTAAATAAAAAGTCCAATTAAAAAATATATGCTTTTTCAGTGAAAAAAATTGAAATAATAAAATATCCCCCACAAGTCTAGCATCACCCTGTCTGTAACAACTCTCACTACACAAATATCATGTAAATTATCCCCTACAGTGAACGCCATAAAAACAAAAAAATGCCATAATTGCTTATTTTTAGTCACCACCCAAAAAACAATAACAAGAGATCAAAAAGTGTTATTTACCCCAAAATGATACCAAATGAAAACTACAAGTCGTCTTGCAAAAATCAAGCTCTTACAAAATAAAAAAGTTATGGGTCTTGGGATGCAGCGAAGCAAAAATATTTACATCTTTTTTAAAAAGGGGTTTTATTGCACAAAGGTAGTAAAACATAAAATTTAAAAAACTATGGGCCAGATGTATCATGACTGACAGCTCACTCCACTTTAACATATGGCTAAAGTCAGTTTTAGCCAAGTCAGATTTAAGATCGGCCCTTTAAGACTGTAATAAATGTGGTTTGACGGTAGCAGTTTATCCGTCAGTAAGCAGCTTTACGAAAAAGTCGCATGTTTTTTATGAAAAAGTCGCATGTTCTATTAAAAAGTCTCATAAGATAAGCATGGTCCTCACTGGAGTGAAATTGCGACTTTTTTAATAGTCCCAATAGTAAATCTGTCTAGAGATTCATTTACATAATAAAACACGCCCACTTTCAGAAAACTGGCGAGCATAGTGCAGAGCAGAAAAAAGTTGCAAATTTGTGCGCAGTTTTAGTGTTTGGGACTTTTTTGGGGACTTTTTCACTCCATTATTCTGACCTGAGCTAATGATAAATCTGACCCTATATGTATTTGGTATCGGTGTAAGTGTACTAACCCAGAGAATAAATGTTATTTATGCCCAAAAAAATGAACACCGCAAAATTTATAACGTAAAAACTCAGTGGCCGTATTATTACCATCTCCCTCTCAGAAAGAGTTCATAAAAGTTAATCAGAAAGTAATGTTTCCCAAAATGGCACCATTAAAAACTACAACCACAAAAAACAAGCCCTCATGCAGCTACACAGACAGAAAAATAAAAAAGTTATAGCTCTTGGAAGGCGATGATGAAAAAAGGAAGAAAAACGCTTGGTCAGTAAGGCCCAGGCCACAGGCTGGCCACTAAGGGGTTAAAGATAGGTCCATCACCACTGCTAATATGTCTGTTTTAGCACATGATCGGTCTATTCAGGAAGTTGGCAGTCGGGACCAGGAGACCAGTGAAGAGAAGTCGGAAGCCATGGAGCTGGAACCAAGCGGCAGGGACCAGTATGGATTTCTCCACAGGTCCCGATGTCTAAAAGCGGACAACTCCTTTCATTAGATTTACAAATCTAATATGTGTTGCTTTGTTGTTGGTATGTATAGTACATATATATATTTTATTATATTTCATTCTTTCAGTAAATTGAGCCTAAAGACATAATATCATTATCAGTACTATTGGCTCCCTACATGCAGGTCTTGGGATTAGAAACTATATCTGAATTCCATCAACCTCCTGTCTACTACATAAGAACAGAACGAAGACGACCTAAACACAAAGATCATCAATCTCTAAAATTCCAGATAAGGGTCCATTTACGGGTCCGCATCATTTCCGCAATTTTGAGGAACAGGTGCAAACCCATTCATTTTCAATAGGGCCGGAATGTGCTGTCCGCATTTGCGGATCCGCAAAAAAATAGAACATGTCCTATTCTTGTCCGCAATTGCAGACAAGAAAAGGCATTTCCTAGGAGAGTGCCGGCGATGTGCGGTCCGCAAAACACATACAGACGTGTGAATGGACGCAGCTGTGCTCGGAGGCATGTTTACACTGGGCAGTTATCAGAAGCGAGCGTTTGTGCCAAATAAATGGGCCAAATGAGTGTAACACAAGTAACATATTTTATACCATTGGACACACTTAGTGAAATTCATGGTGAGCTCATGGTCCTCCTCATGGACCGGCAGACAAGAGTAAACAGGACTGTTACATACAGTCACGATGACAATGCAGGGTTTGTAGATCCTGATAAAGTGTCTAACAGGAAGAGAGGATCAGCCGATAAGAGAAGTGGAGTGCAGGGAGAGTATGAATCATAAAGGCCGCTTCATGCCAACCTCACTTACGTATTAGTCGCCGCTTCTTTCAGGGTCTTGTCTAAGTCTATCGCCTCTTTCTGTCACATATTATAATGTGAAGCACCGAGGCAGGACACAATCATGGCTTTTTTTCCCTACTTTTACTTTCCCTAGCACCACTTACCTGGAGATCATTTAACACCTTAAAGGGGGTTGTCTCACTTCAAATGGCATTTATCATGTAGACAACGGTAATACAAGGCGCACGACCACCACTGCTGGATTGCAGGGGGGTCATAACCCATGGATTTGAGCAGTGTATAATATGATGGAAAAATGAATCTAGCCAGCACAGGAAGCAATATGGACAATCACAATACATTATAAGTGCCTAACTTTCCCTACATGATAGATGCCATTATTTGCTGAAGTGAGACAACCCCTTTAAGGGCTCATTCATACCACTGTATTTTTTTCTCCTGTGTATAATCTGGTTTTTTTTTGTGGCCAATATAGAGAACCATTCACATCAATGACTCTGTGTGCATTCCGTGTCCATATGTCCGCGTGGCTGTTCCGCAAAAAAATAGAACATGTCCTATTATTGTCCGCATTACAGAAAAAGATAGTTCTGTTCTATTAGGGACCGTCCCTTCCGCAAAATACGGAATGTACACGGCCAGTATCCGTGTT
The DNA here is from genome assembly GCF_905171765.1 of Bufo bufo. NCBI lineage: Eukaryota > Metazoa > Chordata > Amphibia > Anura > Bufonidae > Bufo > Bufo bufo. The sequence goes on from NC_053391.1 coordinate 396,586,681, forward strand.
TTTCGAATATGCAATTTGCAGACGGCAAAACAACCCGCGGTCGTGTGCATGACCCCTTAGGACGATACCTATTTTAGGCCTCTAGTATTTTTTTTTATGGTCACATTCTGAAACCCATAACTTTGGCATTTTCTGTCAATGCAGCTGTATGGGCTTGTGTTTTTGTGGGATAATTTGTATCTTTCAGGGACACCATTTTGGGGTGCACACAGCTTATTGACTACTATTCTCTGGAGGAAGATGGGGAAAAAATGTATTCCAGCGCTGTGTTGAACGTTTTGCACTTGGTAGCATAAATAACATGTTACCTTTATTCTGCACATATTTATATAGGGTTATTTTTATTTTCTACTACTTTTGTGCAATAAACACTTTTATCCAAAAAAAAACTTGTTTCTGTGTGAAAGGCTTTTTTATTTTTATTTAGTTTTTATAATAAAAAGGTTTTAAAGAAGAAATGGGTATTATTAATTTTTTATATATATATATTTATTTATTTAAATATGCTATTGCGCTTTTATTTCATTCCAGTAGGGGAATAGATTGATCTTGCGGTTGCTGATAACAGTATACCACTAACAACCATCCTATTAGGCCCTGCCGGCAGGACTTAATAGGGTTGTCTCACTACAGCAAATAGCAATTATTATGTAGAGAAAGTTACTACAAGGCACTTACTAATATACTGGTATTATCCATATTGCTTCCTTTGCTGGCTGGATTCATTTTTCCATCACATTATACACTGCTCGTTTCCATGGTTACGGCTACACTGCAATTCATCAGTGGTGATCGTGCTCGCACACTGTAAGAAAAAGCACCAGCCTATGTGCGGCCCCATGGTCCCGGCCGGCACAGAGGCCAGCGCTTTTTCCTGCAGTGTGCGAGCACGATCACCACTGATGAATTGCAGGGTGGTTGGAACCATGGAAACGAGCAGTGTATAATGAGATGGAAAAATGAATCCAGCCAGCAAAGGAAGCATTATGGACAATCACAATACATTAGTAATTGGCTTGTAATAGCTTCCTCTACATAATAAATACTATTTGTTGAAGTGAGACAACCCCTTTAATGGATAAACAAAGATTGCAAACCCTGGGGCCTTCTTGTGGCCCCGGCTGCCATGATGTACCATGAAAACCCCATGATAGCAATTCATCCTATGGTGGTGTCGCACACTGTGGCAAACCCCTTAGAGGCTGTAGTCACTACTGACTACTTCATTTGAGGGGTTAAACACCTGGGATTGGCATCATCTCTGATCCCGGGCTTTGCAGCAGGATATTAGCTATATATTACAGGTGGTAGCCGCTGCTAATGGTTCCAGTTTAGGTTCTGAGCTGGTGCCAAAACTGTACTATAAATGAATGGTGGAGAGCGCGAACTGCCAGGTACACCTTATATGTATGGCGCGGAGCAGGAAGGGATTAAAGATGAGACACTATTGTCACAACGTGCCAAGAAATAGAATTGCCCTACAGGATGGGTGCACATCCTGCAGCCTCGGATACCATTCTGTGTGGCATCTGGACAGAGAAATGGGTTCCCCCACATAGGAAAATGGCGTCCTTCACCACTGTGTGGCGGTGACACGGGACCTAGATGTTGACGCGAGGTGACCTAGGACCTACAGAGCTGGCGGGGCAGAGATGGCGCCATAACCAAGTGATGGTGATGAGGTAAATGTAATTACTACCGCGGGTCTGGCCACTGCTTATATAATAATGAACTGTATAGCTCTTCTGGCGCCTGGTTTTTATTAAAGACGAATTAAAAAATTTACATTGAAATGACAAATAGAAAAAAAAAAAACACATCTTTAGAAAATAAATATAATAAAATGACATAAATATGCGTACAAATGTATTCAGGATTAATAATAAAATTGCAAAACTGCTTGTATCTAAAATAACAAGTCTTCATGCTCCAAATCTAATAAGACACAAGTACATGGCATTATAATTCATCCGACACCAGGCAGTGAGCGGACCCTGAGGCCATGGAAGCTCAGGAATCAATTTTATGTATTTATTACAGCGAGACCAGACTATTAACGAGCGATCAATGTAATTACTTTATTACACAAACCAAAGGGGAGGGGAAGAGCAAGCCTGGCAACCACATGTAGCAGTAGGCAACAATGTATTGTTCACTTGTGATGAGCAAATATTACTGTGTGCAACAAAAGACGCATCTCAAGCACCCCGCCCCCTGCCTGGCACCAATATAGCGTCTGTATATTCTTTGACTGGAACCCATATATGTTAAAGCACAGACCAGAGAGACACCTAAGTGACTAACTATAAAATGACCAAGACAAAGTGGTTCAATAACAAGGTGCGAAAAAGAAAATCTGCCATTTATTGTTTTCTAGGTTGGCAAGATTACTTCAATTTTTGGGGGTTTTGCTACAGAAACCATTGCTTTTGAGTCGTGTTTGTCTTGTGCAAAATGTAAATTTTAAGTTGTACCTTCAAGTGGTATTCCAGTTACAGAAAGTTCTAACTATTAGATCAGTTAGGGCTCTTTCACACGAGCAGATGCCGTACTGGTAATCCGCTGCGTGAAAGAGAGCCAAGCCCCGTTCCGGACAGCAGCAGTAACATGACTGATAATGCTCCGTGCCTCTCTGTGATCTTTTTACTACAAATTAACGGTGAGATAAAGTGGTCACCATGATTTTGTAGTAAAAAGATCACAGAGAGGCACGGAGCATTATTAATCATGTTACGGCTCCGTGTCTGTACAGAACGGGGCTTGGCTCTCTTTCACGTAGCGGATTACCAGCACGGGATCCGCTCGTGTGAAAGAGCCCTTATGGTTCTATCACTGGGACTCTCACAGATCATGAGAACTGGGACACCCCCCCCCCCCCCCTCCCAAAAAATAGATGGAGTGGCTGGTCGGAAATGCACACTGCTGCTTCGTTCATTTCTTTGGGAGTTCCAGAGATAGCCAAGCGCTGTACTCGTGGGACCCCCACCGATCTAATAGTTATCCCCTTTCTATAACTGCAATTTTTGCGGTGCAGAGGCACGGACAGAAACCACTCCGTAATGCTTCAGTGGGGTTCTGTGCCTTTGTTCCGCACCATCCTCATTGCGGACCCATTCAAATGAACAGGTCCGCATTCGTGATGTGGTGCAAAAACGGCTGAGGCCAGTGTTTTGCTGACCCGCTGTTTGCAGGTCGCAATACGAGTCCAGCCGGCACACGATCCTGTGCATGAGCCTTAAAACAATGTCAAACAAGATTTCAGTTAAGGTTTTCCATGATCAGTTCTAGGTCTTACATTTGCACTGATAAAAGGTGCAATTCTGCAAACTACAGTGAATAAGATCAGTCTTCACTCTATGCCAAGAGCTGGCACATGATACCCCTCCTGGCAACCAAAAAAATAAATAAATAAAAAACTCAGGGTTAATTTACTAAATTGTGCCCATTAATTCAATTTTGACAGGATCTAGCACTAGAGCTCTGTTCTAAATCAATCCCACCCTACTGTTATGATCCTCTTAAAGGGACACAACCATAAAAAAAAAAAATGTTCCACATAGTAACAGCCTAATTCTATGTAATTATAAAAAAATATATAAAAATGTGGATGTTTTTCTGGACAAATTCTTTTTAAATCACTCCATGTATTTTACTTCCTGTCTTGGCTCTTTAAGGCCCCTTGCAGACGAGCGTGTCCGGATTAGATCCGGATGCATGCATCTGCGATCAGGCAAAATCGTGCGAGTAGGTACGCAATTGCAGTCAGTTTTGATGTTCAGTTTTTATCGCGCGGGTGCAACGCGTTTTGCACTCGCGTGATAAAAAACTGACTGTGGTACCCAGAGCCGAACCCAGACTTCTTCACTGAAGTTCAGGTTAGGTTAGGTGTTCTGTACATTTTATTATTTTCCCTTATAACATGGTTATACTGGAAAATAATAGCATTCTAAAAACAGAATGCTTACTAAAATGTGGCATTAGGGGTTAAAAAAATAAAATAAAAAATTAACTCACCTCATCCTGTTGTTCGCGCAGCCGGCATTGTCTTGTTTCTTCTTCTTTCAGGACCTGCAACGGACCTTTGATGACGTAATCGAGCTCACCACATGGGGAGCTCGGTGACGTCAACACAGGTCCTGCTGAATGAAGATAGAAATCTTCTAGCTTCATTCATCAGGACCTGCGCTGACATCACCGCGCTCACCACATCAAAGGTCCTTTGGCAGGTCCTGAAAGAAGAAGAAAGAAGAAGATCCTGGCCGCGCGAACAACAGGATGAGACGAGTTCATGTTTTTACATTTTTTAACCCCTCAATCCACATTTTAGTAAGCATTCTGTATTAAGAATGCTCTTATTTTCCTTTATAACCATGTTATATGGGAAAATACAGTAAATTGACTTTTCTCAATTTACTAACATCATCTCCTAGCAACCATGTGTGAAAATTGCACCGCATCCGCACTTGCTTGCGATTTTCACGCAGACCCATTCATTTCTATGGGGCCTGCGTTGCGTGAAAAACGCAGAATATAGAACATGCTGCAATTTTCACGAAGTGAATGGGTCTGGATTCAGTGCAGGTGCAATGCGTTCATTCTCGCCCGTGTGAAAGGGGCCTAATTTCTTCGTTTGTTTGGATTTTAGCATGGCAAACAGCCTTGCTTGACATTCTCAGTCAGACCATTTACTGAGGCCAGAGAGGAGAGGGAGATGTGACTCTATTACAGCATCCCACAATACACGGATAATTGCATCTACATCTAGGCCTAACAAGACAACAACAAAACTATCATGCTGTTACCCAAATTCTACTAAATTATACAAATACAAATTATACTAACCGATCACAGCAGTCGTAAAGTGGCAATGATTTATATATGAGTTTTATCTGCTGATGGCTACAGAGGGACGATACTTTGTGTTTTACTTTCAATAGTGTAGGGAGGAAAAAACAGCCAAAAATTCTAAAACAAAAAGAAAATTAACACTTTGACAGAAGTCTCCCTTTCATTTAGGCTAGGGCTACACAACGACATGTGTCGCGCGACATATAGGTTACAACTACACTGCAACATGTGTCTAGCGACATTGATGTTGCACCATTGTTTTTATAATGCTAGTCTATGGTGTCGCACTACGACATGCAACATACTGCGACTGCGGCACGATACAGGTCGTTGTGTAGCCCTAGCCCAGTGCTTCTCAAATAGTGGGGCGCGCCCCCCCAGGGGGGGCGCCAGGCTCCGTAAAGGGGGTCTCGTTCAGGGCCGGCCTTTGGGGTGTGCGAATTCCTTCTGTATAATGCTGGCAGGCAGGCCGGGCGGCCGGCGCGTCCCTCAGTGATGTCACGTGCCTGCGTCGCCTGCTTTATGAATGAAGCAGGCGGTGCAGACAAGTGACGTCACTGAGGGACGCGCCGGCCGCCCGGCCCGCCTGCCGGCATTATACAGAAGGAATTCGGATATACGGTACTATTAGGAGTGAGGGGGGCATGTTTAATAACTTTAAACTGCGGCGGCGGGCACACGGAATCTGTGGATGGCACAGTTAAGGGGTGGGGGTCTGTGGATGGCACTGTTATGGGCTGGGGGGCACTGTGGATGGCACTGTTATGGGGTGAGGGGTCTGTGGATGGCACATATATAACAGTGCCAGCCACAGATCCCCCTGTAACAGTGCCAGCCACAGATTCCCCCCATAAGTGTCCGTCATCCACAGATCCCCCCCATAAGTGTCCGTCATCCACAGATCCCCCCATAAGTGTCCGTCAGCCACAGATCCCCCCATAAGTGTCCGTCATCCACAGATCCCCCCATAAGTGTGTGTCCGATCCACATTTCTTTCTTTTTTTTATTCTCTTATACGTTAATAAGGATACAGTGTTATGCAGAGGTGTACTTATAACAATTTTATAGACAAATGATACTATTTACAGTCGCGCGGGGGGTGCGAAATGTTTTCTTCTTCCTAGGGGGGGCATGACAGAAAATAATTGAGAAGCACTGCCCTAGCCTAATGCCTCTGATTCACAGTATGAGAAGGCACCAAGATACAATGACAATCATAGAAATGCTAAACACTTAAAAAACTAATAAAAATAAATAAAATAAAAAGATGGTTCTGAGTTAAACATGTAAAGCTTATATGAAATGACACACAATGGAAAGTAAACAACATAAACATTCTTGTTAACAACCAGACATATATGCAGCAAGGTATGAAAAAACACAGAATGCATTTCAACAGTGCACTGCCAAAAGATATGCCTTTCGTGTACTGTAAAACACTAACTGTACATCGAGATCCGGTTACACAGTACGGCCGGGAGATTCTCAGATGATAACAGCTAATGTCCCACTAATGCTCAGCTCGGAGTGGAATTCAGGTTAAACCGGTTGAGCAGGCAAGAAAGTAACAATGCAGAGTGCCTAACGTCATCACATCAACTGCAACAGACCTTAAAGGGGTTCTCCGAGAATCAAGAAAATGAAAATGCCGGTTCCTAAATATTACTTTATTATAAATATATTCTCAAATACCTTTCATTATTTATAATGGTTTGTTTTGTCTGGGGAGCAATCATCAGGGGAAAACAAAATGGCCACCGTCCTATTAGTTCACACAAAACCTGTCCTAAATCACACAGCAAGACAATTACTCAGAAATAAAAGTTATATAAAACAGCCGTTAGTACGTTGCCTTTCTTTTGGTGCGTCGCGAGTTCCAATTGTGAAGTGGGTACTGTTCACATATGCAGATGCGTTTCTTTAAATGGACCGCGCTGCTCCAGAGCAAAGCAGAAAAATCCTCCCTTCCAGATCACACAAACTTCCTTGGATATGGGAAAGCGGTCAGATCACTTGGATACCCCTGACGAAGCTTTCCAAAGCGAAACCCGGGTCGGGTGAATGATTTATACATACTGCTTGTTACCTAGTCAAACTGCCTAAGCCTACCCAGCCTTAGCAGCAGGAAACCAGGAAGTGAACAGCAGATCTGGCTGCAGGTCCGGAGGAATTAACAAGATGGGAAAACCCCTTTAAGTATTTTAATTTTTCTAATTCCTGGAGAACCCCTTTAATGGCTGCCAGAACAGCAAGAGGAATAAACATTAGTACACCTGCTTTGCCAGAGACCTCAAAGTCATCTTATCACAACCAAGGTGACTAATAGCAACTGTAATCTTGTAAGATTCTTACAGCAAGTTCTGAAAATACCATGCCTTATACCATGTACTGGAAACCGTTTCAGCAGCCTAAAGGTATACTGGAGCCCTGCCCCACAGTCATGTTTGTCCTTTGGTAGATATTATTCTAGTGTTAGTATGATTATATATATATTATATATATATATATATATACACACACATACATACATACATACACACACACACACACACACACTCACCTAAAGAATTATTAGGAACACCATACTAATACAATGTTTGCCTTCAGAACTGCCTTAATTCTACGTGGCATTGATTCAACAAGGTGCTGATAGCATTCTTTAGAAATGTTGGCCCATATTGATAGGATAGCATCTTGCAGTTAGTTGATGGAGATTTGAGGGATGCACATCCAGGGCACGAAGCTCCCGTTCCACCACATCCCAAAGATGCTCTATTGGGTTGAGATCTGGTGACTGTGGGGGCCATTTTAGTACAGTGAACTCATTGTCATGTTCAAGAAACCAATTTGAAATGATTCGAGCTTTGTGACATGGTGCATTATCCTGCTGGAAGTAGCCATCAGAGGATGGATACATGTTCTCATTCTGTTTACGCCAAATTCGGACTCAATGTCTCAACAGAAATCGAGACTCATCAGACCAGGCAACATTTTTCCAGTCTTCAACAGTCCAATTTTGGTGAGCTCGTGCAAATTGTAGCCTCTTTTTCCTATTTGTAGTGGAGATGAGTGGTACCCGGTAGGGTCTTCTGCTGTTGTAGCCCATCCGCCTCAAGGTTGTGCTTGTTGTGGCTTCACAAATGCTTTGCTGCATACCTCGGTTGTAACGAGTGGTTATTTCAGTCAACGTTGCTCTTCTATCAGCTTGAATCAGTCGGCCCATTCTCCTCTGACCTCTAGCATCCACAAGGCATTTTTGCCCACAGGACTGCCGCATACTGGATGTTTTTCCCTTTTCACACCATTCTTTGTAAACCCTAGAAATGGTTGTGCGTGAAAATCCCAGTAACTGAGCAGATTGTGAAATACTCAGACCGGCCCTTCTGGCACCAACAACCATGCCACGCTCAAAATTGCTTAAATCACCTTTCTTTCCCATTCTGACATTCAGTTTGGAGTTCAGGAGATTGTCTTGACCAGGACCACCCCCCTAAATGCATTGAAGCAACTGCCATGTGATTGGGTGACTAGATAATTGCATTAATGAGAAATAGAACAGGTGTTCCTAATAATTCTTTAGGTGAGTGTATATATACACACATACATACATACACACACACACATTTTTGTAGCTTCGCTATTGTTGAACTACAGGCAATATTATTATATACTAATGTACATGTCATAAAAATAATACAAGGTAAGTCAGGCTCAGAGCAGCTTCTTTTGATGACATTAAATGTCACCCGACATAAGAATAGTGAAGATGGCCAACACACATTAGATGAATGTTGGGCGATTACGGCAGGACGTGCAGAACACCTAATATGTATGGAGGCCTCCCGACTGTACCCCAACAACAGTTGTCGGGAAAGAATGAGTGGGCACCAGATAGTAGTTTAATCTGTTGAAATACTTGCCAGCAATAAAACTGGATGCAGTTTTTTTAATGTGGTTCTCCTGGTGGCTTAGAAAACACATCAAAACCGCGGTATGAAAATGATGATTACACTTACCGGTAATCAGATTTTCCAGACCCCACGACAGCACCACAGAGAGAGGGGATCCGCCCCCAGGGACAGGAAACCTGCAGAAATAAAAGGATGGAGCCCCTTCCCCACCTCAGTGGTTTACAGAGCATGAGAGTGACTCCAACCCAAGTTAGTTTATCCAATATACATATAAATTTTTTTTTTTTTTTTTTTTGCTACACCCAGTGCATGAGAAAAGAACCAGGAAAACCCAAAGGGAGGGAATAAGGAAGGGTGCTGTTGTAGGGTCTGGAAAATCTGATTACCGGTAAGTGTAATCATCATTTTTCCCTTCCCCCACGACAGCACCACATAGAGAGATTGCAGAGAACACCCCTTCCTTATGGGTGGGACACCACCTGAAGAACTCTGGTACCAAACAGGAGATCAGAGGAAGAATTTAGTTGAAAACGATAGTGCCTGTAGAAGTTGGAAGGAGAGGACCACGTGGGAGCTTTTAAAATCTGCTCAATGGAAACATCAGATCTTTCAACCCAAAAGGTAGAGACAGATCTAGTAGAGCGTGGCTTAAAGTATAACGGTCATATTTTTTTATTTATTTTTTTGAGTATTGGATTGTGGTGATTAATATCTCCTTGGTGGCCCTATTTCAACTTTTCACTGTGTATTCAATTACCCCTTAATTCCACATTTTTGTACCTTGTACTGCCTACTTTTACCTGTGCTTAAAATAGGGTTGCTAGGCATGGTCCGTCTATCTGTTGAAGGACGGAGCACGCAACGTGCAGGCTCACATTACTGACAGCCAGGGACTGTAAGCAAATGATTAAAGCCAGGTCCTCCCCAGCACCTCCCCAGCAGCTGATAACAGTGCCTGGGCTGTGTGCACTTCTCCCTGTCCCTGCGCTTGGCAGACGCTCCCTCACTCAGCAGAGCTGGAGAAGGCAGGATTGAATCAGCGCAGAGCAGGGAAGGGAGATCTGCCATCTGCTTAGTGTATAAATGAAAGCAACATGTGGTAAGAGGACCCCTTTGTGCTGCAGGAGATTAACCCTTTAGGGGGAGGGCTCTGGTTACTGACACTTTTGGGGGGCTATTGTTACTGGCTAGTGAGGGCAGGCGGGATTAGCCTCAGGGTGAGGGCAGTGGCGGCCATCTTAACTGAATAGTGAAATTGCAGTTTTATGCAGACTGGTTGCTAAGGGCTGAATCTTATTAAATATGGGGTAAGTCAGTCTAATAGTAACTGATTCTGGAATATCATGTTATTAGTAACTACATATATGAAAATTTAAATTAGGGTCTAAGTGTGACAGTTATCCTTTAAGAGAGCTAAGAGGAGGAATACCAGACAAAGTGTAAGCTAGTAAGATAACACATCTAATCCATCTAGGCAAAGAACCTTTAGAGGATACCTTTCCTTTGTTTCTCCCTGAAAATAGGACAAAAAGAGAAGGGGATCTCCTATCTCCTCCACTCCTTAGTCACTTCTACATAATGTAAAAGGAATCTTCTAACATCAAGGTGGTGTAACCTACTCTCCTGAGTCTTAGGGTAAGCATAAAAAGTTGGCAGCACAATCTCCTAAAGTCTATTAACCCTAGACGGGACCTTTGGCAGAAAAGCGGGGTCCGGTCTCAGGACTACCCTATCCTCTGCGATAGACATAAAGGGAGGGTTTATAGACAAGGCCTGTATTTAGCTGACTCTTCCGGCGGAAGTCAGGGATACCAACAAAACCAGTTTGAATGACAGGAGTTTTACCGAACAGGAGGATAAAGGTTCAAATGGTTCATGGGTCAAAGCACTCAGAACCAATTTTAAATCCCATGGGGCCATACTAGGAGATTCTGTCTACTGCTTTAAAGAATCTTTCGACCCATGGGTTAGAGGCAAAGCTCCTATGAAAAGGGGCAGAGAGCGGATACTTGGACCTTTTAAAGTACTCTTAGCTAGGCCTCTTTTGTAGAAATTCCAGTATCTGGAAGACAGAAGTCTCTGAAGGTACAGAGCCCGACTTGACTCCTAGAAATTCAAGGTATTTCCTCCAAACCCTCGCATAAATTGATATAGTAACATCTTTCTTACTTTTTAATAATGTGGATACAAGGGCCTCAGAAATCCCCTGATTAATCAATAGTGCCCTTTCAAATTCCAGGCCGTCAGATGTAAAGCTCTGACGTCTGGATGGCAAACTGGTCCCTGTTCCGGGGTTTCCGTAAGGATCCATGGGTCTGAAATTGACATGGATTTTAGGAGAGAGAACCAGGCTCTCTTTGGCCAGAAGGGGGCTATTCGTATAATCCTTGCTCCCTCGTCCCTGATCTTCCTTAACACTAGAGGAATTAATTGGAGGGGAGGAAAAGCATAACCCAAAAGGGAAGTTCTAATTCAGGAAAAGAGCATCTACTCCAAACGGGGACTCTTTCGGGTTGAGAGAGCAAAAACATTCCACTTTCCTGTTTGCTCGGGTGGCAAATAGATCGATGGAAGGAAGACCCCATACACTGACAATTTTTAAGAAGATGTCCTGATTTAGAGACCACTCCCCCTGTCTCAGCAGATAACGGCTCAGATAGTCTGCCTGGACATGGTCTTTTCCAGTTATATGGAGAGCGGAGATATCAGCAATCGTCCCTTCCAGAAACTGAAACAAAGGGAACTCTACCTCATGAGGGACCTGGATGTTGTGCCCCCCTGGTGATTTACACACGCCACCATAGCTCGATTTTCTGACAATATCCTTATGTGATCTGCATAGGTTAGGGGGAATGCTTTCTGTAAGGATAGCCTCACCGCTAATAACTCTTTCCTGTTCGAGGAGAAAGTCTTCTAAATCGGGGACCATGTCCCCTGAATGACCTGGTCTAGAAAGTGAGCCCTCCATCCAAAGGGACTGGCATCCGTGGTCAACACCACTGGGCTGGAGACATTCCAGGAAATTCCCTGATCTAAATTCAACTTTTCCTCCTACCATCTCAGACTTCTCAACGTCTCTTTCAAGATTTTTTATTTTTGTCTCCAAAGAGCTTCCCTGTTTTCTCAAGGCGAACAGGATCTCCATCTGTAAGGCATGGGTGCGGAACTGAGCAAATGCTACTGCTGGAATGCAAGACGTTAAGGACCCCAGTACTGACATGGCTTTCCGGATGGACAGATAATCGGATGTCCTCAACATCTGAAGCGCCCCCTGTATCTTTGTAATCTTCGCTTCTGTTAGAAAAACCCTTTGGGTTTGTAGAAGCTATACTAGGTCTAAAAGCGGAGGTGGATGCTACCCAGGTATATTTAAGGCAGGAGTCAACTTTTTTATCTAATGTATCTCTTAAAGATCCCAGGTCCTCGAATGGAAAAAAGGATTTTCTAGATATTTTGGAAATGGCAACATCTATCTTTGGAGCCTTATCCCAGGAAGAAGCCTCTTCCTCAAAGGGATATTTTCTTTTAAAACTCCTGGGAATAAAAACTTTTGTCTGGTTTTCTCCACTCCTTATTAATGAGGGCCATAACAATCTTATGTAAGGGAAAAAAATCTTAATTTTTTTCTCTTGAAGACCCTCAAAAACTGAATCCACCACTGATTTATCATCTTTTATATCTTCTAATTCTAATGTGGAACGAATCGCTTTCAATAGCTTGTCCGTATCTTCGGCTGGAAACAAGTTGATCTTATCTAATTCATCCCAAGAGGATGAGGAATACGCAGAGTTAAATGCCTCCTGCTCCTGATTACTGTCTGAGGAATCCACGGCTGACGACCAAGTCTCTGCAGTGCTTTTTCGTTTTTTACAGGACTTCAAGGAAGACCTAACCTCCTTTCTAATGAGAGATTTTATGTTTTTTAGGAAACAAGGGGATTCTTCAGAGACTGTCTTGTCTATGCATTGCTGGCACCATTTTTTGTGCAGGAGGAGGATAAAGGGCATCTACACAGAGCACATTCTTTGTTTTTCCATTTAGTCAAAACTTTCCTGGGTCTTGTCTAGAAACAAATAGATAAATAACCCCATCAATATCACAAAAAAAATAAAAATCAGCTTGGGCACTTACCCTTTACGATTTTAGAATCTGAGTTGAAATACCGGTTCAGGGGTGTCTCCTTCTGCCGGGTCGGGTCTTTTATCTTCTTCCATGATGCTAGGAAAATAATACAGAGTACATGCAGCGAAAATCCGGCAAGAAGAACCAGATTATTACCAGAAGCACAGATGTACCTGGCAGGAGGGCAGACAGCTTACAGGAGGCAGCAGACTAGGACCTACTTTGTCCAGCTAGCGGCCGCTCATTTAAAAGAAGTCCCACCCGGATGAACGGCCCACAGGCGTAATCCCCGGCCAGAAACAAGGCAGTGGAACGCACGCTACCAGAAGTGTGTCACTTGGAACGCACACGCCTTCTGATGGCATCCCAGTGGAACGCACGCCACCGGAAGTGCGTATTATGGAACACATCTGCTTACCGGAAGTCCTTCAGAAGCGTCTCCAGTCGTCAAGCCCTCGAATTCCACACGCCGGGAAGGTTCATTCGACCCTGTGCATAGACAAGTAAAAAACCCCTGGGGCTGCTTCCTTCACCTCTGATGTTGCGTGGCCTTACTCCAATCGAAGGGGCACCTGCCGCAAGCGCTCGATGGAAGCGCCGGACTTCCACCGGCACCTAGGGTCCTGCCAAACCAAACCTGTGGGCGATAGACCCCAGCAGGTTTGTTACCAACTAGCCCTCCAGAACCTCTGGGACTTGCAGACTAGTGGTACGTGGAAAAAAAACTGCAGGTTCCCAGCTCCAGGAAACCACTGAGGTGGGAGAGGGGCTCCACCCTTTTATTTCTGCAGGTTTCCTGTCCCAGGGGGCGGAGCCCCTCTCTGTGGCGCTGTCGTGGGGGAAGGGAAAAACCCAGTCTACGTTAGTTACATTTTACACAGTGCCGAGCAATCGTCATTTATCTGCTGATAGTTCCATAGGGTGCCCTGCTCAGCTCCAATAACAGAAGTAAATAGTTGTATGCACATTCACTAATCTGGAATCTTCACCTTAGCATCACAATTAGAAAACAAGACTGAAAAACTGGTATTCCCATCCGGGATACGCATTTTGCTAGGATATGGCATCAATGTCAGACAGAAGCTGGTCCCAAAACTATCTCAAGAACATGGCCCCCAACGTAAAGGACAGCAGACCGTGCATGCGCCTCCATTCACCAGTACAGGACTGCTCTAAGTAGCCAAGCCAGCGCTTTACTATTTTGGGGACACCCATAGTGGTGAATGGAGGATGGCTGATGGTCTGAAGGAGGATGGCTGAAGGAGACTGTCCCAGAAATGGAATCTGCACCTATCTGACATTGATGGGACATGCTATCGATATGCCATCAATGTCCCATACAGGAATACTCCTCTGATGCATGGCTGAGTACAGCAATAGGCTGCCGCTGCCTAAGTTAGGTTGTTTTCCACTAAAGGTCTAATGGAGTTGCCTGGTTATTAAAAGATTATCACACAATCGAAAAAGTTATGAACCAGTAGCAGACTTCTATGCCCTGGAATCTGTCCAGCCTTGACTTAAAGGGGTTTTATAGACTTAGGGCTCACGCCCACGAGTGCTAGTGCTCAGTGCTCGTGCTGCGGACCGCAAAATGTGGTCCGCAATGCACAGGCATGACCGTGGGGAAGCCGCATGCGGATCGCGGACCCATTCACTTGAATGGGGTCCGCGATCCGCATCGCAAAAAATTTTTGCATGCACTCTGTAGTGCTTACGTTCCGTGGTTCTGTTCCGTTCCAAACCGCATCTCCGGATTTGCGGACCCATTCAAGTGAATTGGTCGCATCTGTGATGCGGAATGCACACGGCCAGTGCCCCGTGTATTGCGGACCACAATACGGCCACGGCGGGGCAACGGTTGTGGGCATGAGCCCTTATACCATCTTCTGGATAGGTCATCAATATTTGATCGGTGGGGGTCTAACACTGGACCTCCACCGATCAGCTGTTTGAGAAGGCAACTGGAGTAGGAGTTCCAGGAGGCTGAATGACGTTTTTGGACACATGCCCCTACTTATGGGTCACTATCTGGATGGAGCAGAAAACTGCCCAAGCTACTGGCATGGCTTCAATGATAAAGAGAAGGTTATACAACTTTAATAATGCATATGTCAGTAAATTACATGAATGAATCTAACATTTTGATCAATCTCTTAAAAGGGATCATAATGTTGACGAGAGAACAGGAACCAATAGCATATCAAAAACTGTATGTACTATCTGGACCCTAAAAACGCTATAATGAACGTCTACAATGAGATAACATTTTTAAAAAGGGCCATGGGATCACATTGTACCTAATTTAGATAGTATAGTACTACACGTTAGTAACACAATTAGAGATAAGCGAATTTCATATTTTCAAATTCGTTCACACTTCGTTTGTTAGTAAAAGATGTATTGCGTTATGGATTCCGTTACCACGGACCACAACGGAAGTCCTCTCCTGCATAACGGAAACGGGACGGATCCATTTTGCAGCCCATAGACTTCTATTGTGACGGAATGAATAACGGAATGCCTCTAAAGGCATTTTGTTATGCATTCGATCATAGAATTGCGTTATGGTCCGTGGTAACGGAATCCATAACGCAATTCAGCTTTTACCAACAAACGAAGTGTGAGCGAATTTCAAAATTATGAAACTCGCTTATCTCTAAACACAATCATAACTCTCAGCAACCCCTTTAGGGAATTGTTTATGAGAATAGGAATTAAGTCCCTTGAGGCTTGTCACATTTTTAAATGACACAATCCAGTCTAATCCTTTCATCCCAGATTACTACAGGTCTATCCGTTCTTGTCACACATCTAGTGTTATTGTTGTGTGCGCCTTAACACAGCTCCTCTGGGTAGACATTCATTTTCTCCATTTGCAGTCAATTCCTCGCCAACTTAGAAGGGTTAACATCAACCATTACAACGCCATAAATCTTGACATTCAGAAACACTAGATGTTTGCAGCAGCCAGATCTGAGGCCGAGAGCAGCATTCTTGCCTGCCAAACAGGACTGTGCCCCGTGCCAGGCTCTGCGGAAGCTGCCCAGGGTGATGTTGCTAGGGTATTGTCTGGGAGCTCAGACCTTTCACCCTCCGTTTAGAGTCATATTGGTCCATTAATTGCTGTCTGAATAAACTGGCACTGGCACTGTGATTCTAAGGGGATGCAGAGCTGTGCCACTTGGATGAATGTACATGAAAATTATCTGTTGGCTGGAAATATTCACACACTATAAATGCAGACAATGGGGGAGATTCATCAAAACTGGTGAAAAGGAAAACTGTCTTAGTTGCCCATAGCAACCAGATTCCACCTTTCATTTTCCAAGGGAGCTCTGAAAAATGAAAGGTGGAATCTGATTGGTTGCTATGGGCAACTAAGCCAGTTTCCCTTTACACCAGTTCTGACATATCTCCCCCAAAGACTGTAATTATTCACCTTTGGATAGGCAGACATTGCATTTATCAACGCCCTACACTTCCTAAATTTAAAGGTATCCTCTAGGACAAGTAGGCAAACTCAGCCACTCCAGGTGTTGTGAAACTATCACTCCCAGCATGCATACTTCCTCTGCTCTTCTCAGAACTCTCATAGAAATGAATGGAACATGCTGGGAGTTGTAGTTTCAGAACAGCTGGAGAGCCGAAGGTTGCTGACCTTTGCTCTAGGATGTTACAAAAGCACTTCTCTTGTACCGCACCAACAGCACCTCTGGAGTAGATGGCCTCAGTCCATCAGACAAAAGCTACAAGTATTGTAGATAGCTGTCTGACCAAACGCTTGTCCTCTGACTCCCCCATATACATCCAAGCTCAGCATCTTCCATTTGTGGAGGGAAGCAACTTAGGCCAACTTCCATCTAATAAGTATGAGTACTCTAAGGCCTCAAGCACCCGACCGTATCCGTTTTGCAGTCTGCAACGTGCATATTCCGGCCATGTGTGTGACACACTTTCCCGTTCTCCACATCCCGCACTACTGTAAAAATGCCCATTTTTGTCCACAAAACTTCTGTCTATTTTGCGGGCATAGGCAAGATGTGGGAAACAGGAAAAAGCAGGGTACACACGGCTGGAATCCATATTTTGCGAATCCATGATTTAGTCGTGAAAGAAGGTATAGGAAGAAACCGCAGCACTCGAATCTTCAATCCAATCGTGTGTTTATTAACACCGAACCAAAGCTTAATAAAAACACGAATGGATTGAAGATTCGAGTGCTGCGGTTTCTTCCTATACCTTCCATTGCTATTGTGGGGCCCCTGAGACCGAGGCCTGACACCGCTAGCACCGCCGGCTAGTATGGACTATCTATAGTCAGTAAGTGGTGCTATCCTATTTGTTTGATTTAGTCGTGTGCATGGGGCCTCAGCATTTGGTCAGCGGTGGATCAGCGATTTCTATCACCAATTGTGAGGAACCTTCTTAATCTTCTGCTAGTGTTGTCACAGCCACTTGGTCCCCTGCCAGTTTATGTGTCCTGGCTTCTAGTGATGACGTGCCGATACTTGTGACCACTGCGGCGGTTACATGACCACAGGATACATTATCACTACAGGCCAGGATACGGAGACCGGCCAGGGACAAGGCAAGCATTAGCATCAGAAGACTGGGAAGGTGAGCATAGTGGTTTTGCTTAATTAATGTTAAAGTCTGCAGAGCAAAATCCACAATAATTGAGTTTTGTTACGGATTTCGACTTCCCCAGTGAACTTAACGGAGCAAACATCTGCAACCAGCCTGTGACAGTTATCGACATGCCAGACATTTAAAAATCGGCACTTTCCTGCTACTGCCGCAATCCTGGTACATGCAGACATACACATAAAATGGCTCCTGTTTGGCGGTCAGCACACCGGCGACAGCACACATGTCCTATTCTTGTCAGTTTTGCAGACAAGAATAAGACTTTTCTATAGACCGAGAAAAAAAAAAAAAAAAAAAAGGCGGCATGCTCACAGCCAGGATCCATTTTTGTGAATCCACAATGCATGAGGCCTAAATCCGACCAGCGATTTGTTCTGCCGTACAGAAAGGACAGGCTGACAATAAATGGTCTGAGCTAAATGAGTCTCTCTGTAGATCAGGGCTAAGAAGGTGCAGGAAGAAAAATGATAACCCATTCAGCCCACTAATCCTGGTAACTGAAACCTTTAATATAATGCTCGTTTCATCCTCTAAACACAGGCTGCTCTGACGTTAATTAAACTTGGCCAGCGTACCCTTCATGACCTGCAAACAACCCACAGTGAATGTCATTACCATGCTGCACTAATGTCTAAGGGTTCCTGCACACGACCGTATCCGTTTTTGTGGTCCGACCAAGACCCTACAGGCTTTTTTTTTTTTTTTACACTCCTTCACAAATGTTATAACCTTGTTCGCTAAACGGACAAGAATAGAATAGGACATGTTCTATTTTTTCAGGGCCATAGAACGGACTTATGGATGTGGACAGCCCATGGGTGTGTTGTCCGCATCTTTTGCGGCCCCATTGAGTTGAATGGGTCCACATCCAATCCGCAAAAAAAGCAGATCGGATGTGGACCAAAAATACAGCCGTGTACATGAGCCCTAAGGCCCTTTTCACACAAGCAAGTTTTCTGCGCGGATGCAATGAACACATAGTACCGACACTGAATCCTGACCCTTTCCTTTCAATGGTCTGTGTACATGTTTTTTTCACGCATCAGTTCTGCGTTGCGTGAAAAACGCAGCATGTTTTATATTCTGCGTTTTTCACGCAGCCCTGGCCCCATAGAAGTGAATGGGGCTTCAGTGAAAAACGCATTACATCCGGAAGCAAGTGCGGGTGCAATGCGTTTTTCACTGATGGTTGCTAGATGTTGTTTGTAAACCTTCAGTTTATCACACGCATTAAAACGCATTGCAACCATGCGTAAAAAACTGAACAACTGAACGCAATCGCAAACAAAACTGACTGAACTTGGTTGCAAAATAGTGCGAGCAGGGCCGGCTCCAGGTTCATGTGGGCCCTTGGGCAATAAATCCCAGTGGGCCCCCATGAGGCATTTTTTTACATTGACATGTCCCCCTGTGGCTCCTACACGGTATAATGACCCCCAGTGGCCCCTATACAGTATAATGACTACTAGTGGCCCTTCACACAGTATAATGAACCCCCAATTCCCCCCCCCACTGTATAATGACGACCTGTGGCCCTGCATTCAGAATAATAACCCCCAGTCGCCCCCATTTAGAATAATGACCCCCAGTAGCCCCCACACTGGGGGAATACTGTATGGAGGGGGCTCTGGGGGTATTTATACTGAATGGAGGGTCATTGGTGATCATTACTAAATGGGGGACACTGGGGGTCATTATACTATGTAAAGGGCCCTCACAGTATAATGACCCCACAGTGGCCCTCCATTCAGAATAATGACCCCCAGTCGCCCCCACACTGGGGGTTATACTGTATGGAGGGGGCACGAGGGGTTATTATATTTAATGGGGGCTCTGGTGGTCATTATGCTAAATGGAGGGTCAATGGGGATCATTATACTAAATGGGGGGCACTGGGAGTCATTATACTGTGTAAGGGACCCTCACAGTGTGATGAATGACCCCCCAGTGGCCCCCTCACATACCTATCATTGCAGGGGAGCTGGTGGTCCTGTCATTCACTAACCGCAGCTCCCAGCTCCCCACATGAACCTGGAGCCGGCCCTGAATGACCCCCAGTAGCCCCCACACGGGGGGAATACTGTATGGAGGGGGCTCTGGGGGTCATTATACTGAATGGAGGGTCATTGGTGATCATTATACTAAATGGGGGACACTGGGGGTCATTATACTATGTAAAGGGCCCTCACAGTATAATGACCCCACAGTGACCCTCCATTCAGAATAATGACCCCCAGTCGCCCCCACACTGGGGGTTATACTGTATGGAGGGGGCACGAGGGGTTATTATATTTAATGGGGGATCTGGTGGTCATTATGCTAAATGGAGGGTCAATGGGGATCATTATACTAAATGGGGGGCACTGGGAGTCATTATACTGTGTAAATGACCCTCACAGTGTGATGAATGACCCCCCAGTGGCCCCCTCACATACCTATCATTGCAGGGGAGCTGGTGGTCCTGTCATTCACTAACCGCAGCTCCCTGCGCTCCTTCTCTCCTCCGGCCCGCTGCAGCAGTGAGCCAGGCCTGGAGGAGAGAAGGAGATGTGCAGTGATGGAGCTAGAACTGACTGGGCCCCACAGCGAAATTTAGTACGCCCCCCTCCCCCCCAATGTGTGTTCACATTACGTTTTTCCTATCGGTTTGATGTATACACATGTGCTGCACTCCACGTTTTTGTATCCTGCAGAGTCAAGTAAAAAATGCATACGTTAACGTATATGTTTTTTTACCATGGAACTGTATGGTGAACGGAAGTCACTGTACGGCATCAGTCTAAGGCATCTGTCAATGCATACATTTTCAGTATGCATTAAATGGATGGCAAAAATGTGATGTGAACCCAGCCCTAGTGTCAGAATAAGCACCAGTACACAGCGGAGCAGCGTGGAGGAGAGGGGAGGCCGCCATGTACTGACAGAGCGCTACCTGGTCCTGGTGGTCAGGGATGAGGACTGTGCTTCCCAAGGATCATTTTCTACTGGGAAATACAGGGAACAGTATAATACACTAGAATCTATATAATATAAAGATATTAGCCCCACCCCCCGAATAATCATACGATTAGGGGGTCATTTATTATATAGAAATACGTCTATATTAGGCGTATTTCTGACACAGATGTGGCGCAAAGGTCCTTAACACCGCAATCTGTATCTTTTCCCGCTCATGCCAGGTCTAAAAAAAGTGGTGTGGGCAGAAAGGGATACAGTTATGGCCATCCAGTTATTGGATACCACCGCCATATAGTGATAACACCGCCATATAGTGATAACACCGCCATACAAGGATAAAACCACCATACAGTGACCGGATAAAAGGGTATAAGAGGGCACAGTACAGGGAATGACTATGGGCACTGCACAGAGTGTGGTAAGAGGGCACAATGCAGGGTATAAAGGGGCACAGTACGGGGTGGGGGGCACAGTCACATGACCCTGTGATGTTAGAAGGTCCTTATGGTGAATGCGGTTCAGATGCCACCATAATGAGAGGCAGAGGAGTGAGACAGGGGCCCTGGATGGACAGGAGGGGTGGACACAGCAAGTAGGTTGAAGGGGCTCTGAGGGGGATTCATACAAGTAGTGGCAGGAGGTCTGTGCAGGGCAGCAACAGGAGATAGGAGGGTGGGACAGGAGCCCTGGATACATGAGGGAGGAAAGGAGACAGCAGGGGCTCCATAAGGGTGATATAGGACAGGATATGGGGGGGGGGGGCAGGTGTCATGGAGGCAATCAGCTTAATAAAACAGTAACACAACTAAATAGAAAGGAAGCAGCAGCGTCCCCCCCTTTCCTTCTGTCCCACAGAGAAGAGACAGTCACAGTGCAGACTTACAGACTGTGTTCACACTTCTCTGCTCCAGCTCCAGCCGTGCGGTCTCTCTCCTCAGGCAGCGTGTCCTGTGTAGAGGGGGCGTGTCCTGAGTCTCTGCAGCTCAGAGGGCCCACCAGAGGGGTACTGCGTATGTGAAATGACAGCAGTGAGAGCTCCCATCTGTATTGATGGAAGTGCTCATAGCAGCTCAGTGGGCCCCCCCAGGAGCATTGGGCCCCGGCACTTGCCCGGGGATGCCGGGTTATGACGCCGGCCCTGAGTGCGAGTTTCACTGAACGCACCCTGAACGCATCCGGGCCTAATCAGTCACGCTCATGTGAAATAGGCCCAAGACACAGGTAGTATAGGCCATAAGGACTCTTTCACATGAGCAGATGCCGTACTGGTGATCCGCTGCGTGAAAGAGAGCCAAGCCCCGTTCCGGACAGCAGAGACACAGAGCAGTAACATGACTGATAAAGCTCCGTGCCTCTCTGTGATCTTTTTACTACAAAATCACAGTGAGAAAGTTGTCACCATGATTTTGTAGTAAAAAGATCACAGAGAGGCACGGAGCTTTATCAGTCATGTTACTGCTCTGTGTCTCTGCTGTCCGGAACGGGGCTTGGCTTTCTTTCATGCAGCGGATCACCCGCACGGCATCCGCTCGTGTGAAAGAGCCCTAAATGTCAGATTCCTCTGGGACCCGCTCCTAACTCAAGAACGGGGCCCCAGCATGAACGAAGAAGAGGCTACACATGCATTTTTGGAAGTCCCATAGCAGTAAATGGAGAAAATCGAACATGCATGTCGTCCTCTCTACTCAAGGCAGGGGTCCCACACCGATCAGACACTTATAGCAAATCCTATCGATATGACAAGGGACAACCCCTTTAGGAAGCAGAAGTGTTTAACTTAAGTCTAGAATTAATAACTGTATTCCTTAGTGCTGCTTTGACAAACAAGCACGATAAAGTATTCACATCCCTTAGTAGCAGAAAGAGTAATAGTGTTTTTGCTGACATCACTGTTAGTGACCCGCCCGTTCCACTGCTAGAATGAAAAGGTTCCAGCACTCACTCTGCTGAGCACTGTGTCCCTTGGGCTTTCCGCCCGGGCTCTGTACTTTCTATGTACTTAGTTCAGTGTCTAGAGGCACTCAGAGTATAGCCAAATGTGCCAATGGGTGTTGAAAGGACCGCAGTGCATTTGGGCCCCTTAGATCCCATAAATTTATTTCAGCGACCCAACTGAAGCCAGTTATTGGCTGCAGTGGAGCATGTGACCATGTCCATGTTGTGCCAGACGTCAACATTGTAGGGACCGGAACATGGAGACAGTGCAGGCAATGCGGAGGACCGGAGTGGCAGGGAGCAGTTAAAGGGAACCTGTCACACTGAACATGGTGTCTGAGCTGCAGGCAACATGTTATAGAGCAGGAGGAGCTGAGCAGATTGATATATAGATTTATAGGAAAACATTCAGTATAAATTGTATTTCATTCATTTAAACTCCTGCTCATTCTGGGCCTTGAAGTAAAGAAGTTGGTCCTATCTGTGATGACAGCCTTCCCTCTATGACTGTGCATACAGAGATAGCTGTATGGAGGAGACGGTCCTATCTCTGTATACACAGTCATAGAGGGAAGGCTGTCATCACTGATAGCTGTACGGAGGAGACGGTCCTATCAGTGATGACAGCCTTCCCTCTATGACTGTGTATACAGAGATAGCTGTATGGAGAAGGTGGTCCTATCAGTGATGACAGCCTTCCCTCTATGACTGTGTATACAGAGATAGCTGTATGGAGGAGACGGTCCTATCAGTGATGACAGCCTTCCATCTATGACTGAGTATACTGAGATAGCTGTATGGAGGAGACGGTCCTATCAGTGATGACAGCCTTCCCTCTATGACTGTGTATACTGAGATAGCTGTATGGAGCAGTCAGTCCTATCTCAGTATACACAGTCATAGAGGGAAGGCTGCTATCACTGATAGCTGTATGGAGGAGACGGTCCTATCAGTGATGACAGCCTTCCCTCGATGACTGTGTATACAGAGATAGCTGTATGGAGGAGACGGTCCTGTCAGTGATGACGGCAATTCCTCTATGACTGTGTATACATAGATAGCTGTATGGAGGAGACGGTCCTATCAGTGATGACAGCCTTCCCTCTATGACTGTGTATACTGAGATAGCTGTATGGAGGAGGCGGTCCTTTCTCTCTATACACAGTCATAGAGGGAAGGCCGTCATCACTGACAGGACCGTCTCCTCCATACAGCTATCTATCAGTGATGACAGCCTTCCCTCTATGACTGTGTATACTGAGATAGCTGTATGGAGGAGGCGGTCCTTTCTCTCTATACACAGTCATAGAGGGAAGGCTGTCATCACTGATAGCTGTATGGAGGAGGCGGTCCTGTGTATAGAGAGAAAGGACCGCCTCCTCCATACAGCTATCTCAGTATACACAGTCATAGAGGGAAGGCTGTCATCACTGATAGGACCGTCTCCTCCATACAGCTATCTCAGTATACACAGTCATAGAGGAAGGCTGTCATCACTGATAGGACCGCCTCCTCCATACAGCTATCTCAGTATACACAGTCATAGAGGGAAGGCTGTCATCACTGATAGATAGCTGTATGGAGGAGACGGTCCTGTCAGTGATGACGGCAATTCCTCTATGACTGTGTATACATAGATAGCTGTATGTAGGAGACGGTCCTATGTATACACAGTCATAGAGGAATTGCCGTCATCACTGACAGGATCGTCTCCTCCATACAGCTATCTCTGTATACACAGTCATCGAGGGAAGGCTGTCATCACTGATAGGACCGTCTCCTCCATACAACTATCAGTGATGACAGCCTTCCCTCTATGACTGTGTATACAGAGATAGCTGTATGGAGCAGTCAGTCCTATCTCAGTATACACAGTCATAGAGGGAAGGCTGTCATCACTGATAGCTGTATGGAGGAGACGGTCCTGTCAGTGATGACAGCCTTCCCTCTATGACTGTGTATACAGAGATAGCTGTATGGAGGAGACGGTCCTGTCAGTGATGACAGCCTTCCCTCTATGACTGTGTATACAGAGATAGCTGTATGGTGGAGACGGTC
Organism: Bufo bufo; assembly: GCF_905171765.1. NCBI lineage: Eukaryota > Metazoa > Chordata > Amphibia > Anura > Bufonidae > Bufo > Bufo bufo. The sequence continues at coordinate 396,611,160 of NC_053391.1, forward strand.
CTATCAGTGATGACAGCCTTCCCTCTATGACTGTGTATACTGAGATAGCTGTATGGAGCAGTCAGTCTTATCTCAGTATACACAGTCATAGAGGGAAGGCTGTCATCACTGATAGCTGTATGGAGGAGGCGGTCCTATCAGTGATGACAGCCTTCCCGCTATGACTGTGTATACAGAGATAGCTGTATGGAGGAGACGATCCTGTCAGTGATGACAGCCTTCCCTCTATGACTGTGTATACAGAGATAGCTGTATGGAGGAGACTGTCCTGTCAGTGATGACAGCCTTCCCTCTATGACTGTGTATACAGAGATAGCTGTATGGAGGAGACTGTCCTGTCAGTGATGACAGCCTTCCCTCTATGACTGTGTATACAGAGATAGCTGTATGGTGGAGACGGTCCTATCAGTGATGACAGCCTTCCCTCTATGACTGTGTATACAGAGATAGCTGTATGGAGGAGGCGGTCCTTTCTCTCTATACACAGTCATAGAGGGAAGGCTGTCATCACTGATAGGACCGCCTCCTCCATACAGCTATCAGTGATGACAGCCTTCCCTCTATGACTGTGTATACAGAGACAGCTGTATGGAGGAGGCGGTCCTATCAGTGATGACAGCCTTCCCTCTATGACTGTGTATACTGAGATAGCTGTATGGAGGAGACGGTCCTATCAGTGATGACAGCCTCCCTCTATGACTGTGTATACTGAGATAGCTGTATAGAGGAGACGGTACTATCAGTGCTGACAGCCTTCCCTCTATGACTGTGTATACAGAGATAGCTGTATGGAGGAGGCGGTCCTTTCTCTCTATACACAGTCATAGAGGGAAGGCTGTCATCACTGATAGGACCGTCTCCTCCATACAGCTATCTCTGTATACACAGTCATGGAGGGAAGGCTGTCATCACTGATAGGACCGTCTCCACCATACAGCTATCTCTGTATACACAGTCATAGAGGGAAGGCTGTCATCACTGACAGGACCGTCTCCTCCATACAGCTATCTCTGTATACACAGTCATAGAGGGAAGGCTGTCATCACTGACAGGACCGTCTCCTCCATACAGCTATCAGTGATGACAGCCTTCCCTCTATGACTGTGTATACTGAGATAGGACTGACTGCTCCATACAGCTATCTCTGTATACACAGTCATAGAGGGAAGGCTGTCATCACTGACAGGATCGTCTCCTCCATACAGCTATCTCTGTATACACAGTCATAGATGGAAGGCTGTCATCACTGACAGGACCGTCTCCTCCATACAGCTATCTCTGTATACACAGTCATAGAGGGAAGGCTGTCATCACTGATAGTTGTATGGAGGAGACGGTCCTATCAGTGATGACAGCCTTCCCTCTATGACTGTGTATACAGAGATAGCTGTATGGAGGAGACGGTCCTGATAGTGATGACAGCCTACCCTCCATGACTGTGTATACAGAGATAGCTGTATGGAGGAGACGGTCCTATCAGTGATGACAGCCTTCCCTCTATGACTGTGTATACAGAGATAGCTGTATGGAGGAGACGGTCCTATTAGTGATGACAGCCTTCCCTCTATGACTGTGTATACAGAAATAGGACCGTCTCCTCCATACAGCTATCAGTGATGACAGCCTTCCCTCTAGGTCTGTGTATACTGAGATAGGACCGTCTCCTCCATACAGCTATCAGTGATGACAGCCTTCCTCTATGACTGTGTATACTGAGATAGCTGTATGGAGGAGACTGTCCTATCAGTGATGACAGCCTTCCTCTATGACTGTGTATACAGAGATAGCTGTATGGAGGAGGCGGTCCTATCAGTGATGACAGCCTTCCTCTATGACTGTGTATACTGAGATAGCTGTATGGAGGAGACGGTCCTATCAGTGATGACAGCCTTCCCTCCATGACTGTGTATACAGAGATAGCTGTATGGAGGAGACGGTCCTATCAGTGATGACAGCCTTCCCTCTATGACTGTGTATACAGAGATAGCTGTATGGTGGAGGCGATCCTATCAGTGATGACAGCCTTCCCTCTATGACTGTGTATACAGATAGCTATATGGAGGAGACGGTCCTATCAGTGATGAAAGCCTTCCCTCTATGACTGTGTATACAGAGATAGCTGTATGGAGGAGACGGTCCTATTAGTGATGACAGCCTTCCCTCTATGACTGTGTATACAGAAATAGGACCGTCTCCTCCATACAGCTATCAGTGATGACAGCCTTCCCTCTAGGTCTGTGTATACTGAGATAGGACCGTCTCCTCCATACAGCTATCAGTGATGACAGCCTTCCTCTATGACTGTGTATACTGAGATAGCTGTATGGAGGAGACTGTCCTATCAGTGATGACAGCCTTCCTCTATGACTGTGTATACAGAGATAGCTGTATGGAGGAGACGGTCCTATCAGTGATGACAGCCTTCCCTCTAGGACTGTGTATACAGAGATAGCTGTATGGAGGAGGCGGTCCTATCAGTGATGACAGCCTTCCTCTATGACTGTGTATACTGAGATAGCTGTATGGAGGAGACGGTCCTATCAGTGATGACAGCCTTCCCTCTATGACTGTGTATACAGAGATAGCTGTATGGAGGAGACGGTCCTATTAGTGATGACAGACTTCCCTCTATGACTGTGTATACAGAGATAGCTGTATGGAGGAGACGGTCCTATCAGTGATGACACCTTTCCCTCTATGACTGTGTATACAGAGATAGCTGTATGGAGGAGACGGTCCTATCAGTGATGACAGCCTTCCCTCTAGGTCTGTGTATACTGAGATAGCTGTATGGAGGAGGCGGTCCTATCAGTGATGACAGCCTTCCCTCTATGACTGTGTATACTGAGAAAGCGGTCAGTCACTGATAGGACCGCCTCCTTGACTACAAAGCAGAGAATGAGCAGGAATATAAATGATTGAAAAACACTTATACAATCTTTTCCTATAGAACTATATATGAATCTGCTCAGCTCCTCCTGCTCTATAACATGCTGCCTGCAGATTACACTGTCATTGTCACAGGCTCCCTTTAAGTATGAATCTTCTGGTTACAGAGGCAAGCTGTGGGCACTTGCTTAAAGTAGATTTTTCCCAGAAAACCCCTTTAAGAGTACCCTTTAAGTACACACACAGCAAGCAGAGCAATCTACTGTGAATGCTATGGTTGAACTGTACTGACTCTGCATACAGAGCACAGTTCACAGAACATATCCTGCTAGGGTCAATGTACAGAAGATAGAACTATGCAGGTCATCAACAGGAATCTGTCACCAGTACAGACACAGAGGATCTTTCACCTTCTCCCTGGCTGTGACGTGGTCTGCTGCAATTGGATAGCGCCACAGCCAGGGAGAAGGAGTTGCCCACTAAGAAGCGCTGGCGTCTCCTCCTCCCTGCACCAATACTATCTATTGGCATACAGGGCGCGATAACAGAACAGGGGCACAGCGGGGCAGCAAGTGGGGTAACAAAAAAAAGAGGGGCTCCTCAGCCAATCGGCCGAAAGAGACCACACTGCCAACCTGAAGCCAAGATCTGTTGACTGCTTTTCATCTCGGCACCAAGTCTCCTATGAAAAAGCTGGAATTAGGTTGCCAACCCTACTTCCTTCCCTCCTATAGTCAAAAGGAATGGGAAACATAAAGCAAGAGCCTATACTTCTCTTTCCTGCTGGAAAACTGCATGTGTGTTTCCAGCCGGGGTACACTATTTATCGCAGTTTTGATGCATTTTGCTGTGGATTTTCCTATGTTAACCCCATCGAAGTCTGTAGGGAAAACCACTCTACAGAAGGTGCAGAATCGCACAAACAGAGGACTCCTGCATAATGGATCCATTATGCTGTCCATAGACCTCTATTATGACGGAATGCAAAACAGAATGCCTCTAAGGCCCCTTTCACATGGGCGAGTATTCCGCGCGGATGCGATGAGTGAGTTGAACGCATTGCACCCACACTGAATACCGACCCATTCATTTCTATGGGGCTGTTCACATGAGCGGTGATTTTCACGCATCACTTGTGCGTTGTGTGAAAATCGCAGCATGTTCTATATTCTGCGTTTTTCACTCAACGCAGGCCCCATAGAAGTGAATGGGGTTGCGTGAAAATCACAAGCATCCGCAAGCAAGTGCGGATGCGGTGCGATTTTCACGCACGGTGGCTAGGAGACGATCGGGATGGAGACCCGATCATTATTATTTTCCCTTATAACATGGTTATAAGGGAAAATAATAGCATTCTGAATACAGAATGCATAGTAAACTAGCGCTGGAGGGGTTAAAAAAAATAATAATAATTTAACTCACCTTAGTCCACTTGATTGCGTAGCCAGCATCTCCTTCTGTCTCCTTTGCTGAACAGGACCTGTGGTGAGCATTAATTACAGGTAAAGGACCTTTGGTGACGTCACTCCGGTCATCACATGATCCATCACCATGGTAAAAGATCATGTGATGGATCATGTGATGACCGGAGTGACGTCACCAAAGGTCCTTTACCTGTAATTAATGCTCACCACAGGTCCTGTTCAGCAAAGGAGACAGAAGGAGATGCCGGGCTACGCGATCAAGTGGACTAAGGGGAGTTAAAAAAAAATATTTTTTTAACCCCTCCAGTGCTAGTTTACTATGCATTCTGTATTCAGAATGCTATTATTTTCCCTTATAACTATGTTATAAGGGGAAATAATACAAATCTACAGAACACCTAACCCAAGCCCAAACTTCTGTAAAGAAGTTCAGGTTTGGGTACCAAACGTGCGCGATTTTTCTCACGCGAGTGCAAAACGCATTTCAATGTTTTGCACTCGCGCGGAAAATTTGCGGGTGTTCCCGTAACGCACCCGCTCATTTTCCCGCAACGCCCGTGTGAAAGAGGCCTAAAGGTTTCCTTTTTGCATTCAGTCTTAGAAATGCAATTATTTTCCGATATAACCATGTTATAAACGGAAAATAATAAAGTAATAAAAAAAACACCCAAACACTGAACCCGGACTTCAGTGAAAAAGTCTGGGTTCGGGTCCCGGCACCTGAACTCGCAAAGTTCGGGTTCACTCATCCCTATTGAACACCATTTGAACAACCAAACATCTAGTGAACGTTCATTTTGCAGAAGCAGCCATACATACTTTCTATATTGGCTATCACATTAAACTGTCCATAACCGTTCAGTAAAACCGGGCGATGGACGAAAGATCGTTCTGGGAACAATTCTCTCAAAGAAAGATCTTTTGTCCAACTACTGGGCAAAAATATTAAAACGGACCGACTTCTTTTCAAATGATAATGGTCTATCATCTGTAGGCTAAAACAGTCATTTGTTGCTAAATTTCAACAGATCATTGTTCATTTTGGTTGAAATCATCTATTTTGATAAACTTTAGACTAATGTCTGTGGCCACTGTTAGGCTCTTTTACATAAGTCGATGGAGTGGGCAGTGATCTGGACGAGGACGTTTATTCCCGACCACTGCCCACTTGTTATAATGTTTATTGCTACTGTATGGGGACAAACGATCGTTTCTACGATCATTCGTCCTCATACGGTTCTGCTGTTTGTTTACATGGGGACGATATGCTGCCGCTCTGTCCGTGTAAAAGGTGCCTTCCCAACGACAATGATCATATTAAAATGACAATCAATTTTCAGTATAGACAATCTTTTGGACAAAAAGCAGAACATCTGCATGACATGGGCATTTGACGTTTGTAGCCTGCGTTTCCGCTAATCCTGTGCTGTAATTAGGGTTTTTTCGGGTATCGAATTTTCGATACCCAATCAATACTTTTGCCTGGTATCGACCTCGATACCAGTATTTGCCTTTTTTCGATACTAGGCTTCGCTATTGCGCAGTCTAGTATCAGAGAACAAGGATCGCGCTGCTCTCAGCGCACTCCGTGTTCTCCTCAGCAGCACAGGGGAGAAGGAAGTACTCTCTCCCTCCCCCTGTGTCGCTGCCGCCGTTGCCACCAATGAGAAGAGAGGGACGGGCGCACTGCACCACCAATGAATTGAAATGTTTAAAGAGGACTTTTCATCTGGCAAAAAATTCTGAACTAGGTATCATGATATGTAGAGCGGCGCCCAGGGATCTCACTGTACTTACTATTATCCCTGGGCGCCGCTCCGTTCTCCCGCTATGTCCTCCGGTATCTTCAGGGACTTGGTTATACTGGGCGGAGACTGCCCTTGTTCTCCTGGGCGTCTCCTTCTCCCAGGCTGTAGCGCTGGCCAATCGCAGAAAAAAAAACCTCTCAGGCTGTGAGCTCTGCGCTGCGATTGGCCAGCGCTACAGCCTGGGAGAAGGAGACGCCCAGGAGAACAAGGGCAGTCTCCGCCCAGTATAACCAAGTCCCCGAAGATACCGGAGGACATAGCGGGAGAACGGAGCGGCGCCCAGGGATAATAGTAAGTGCAGTTAGATCTCTGGGCGCTGCTCTACATATCATGATACTTAGTTCACAAATTTTTGCCAGATGAAAGGTCCTCTTTAACACAAATCCCGGAGGCGGGTGCTGGCGAGGAGCTGCGATTTGCGGAAGTTAAACCCTCAGTTAACCTGCCTCCTGTATTAAATTTTAATTATATTATTATTATTGGTAGCGCAGTGCGCCCCCCCCTCCTCCCCAGTATTAAAATCATTGGTCGCAGTTCCGATCGGAGCCCCAGCAGTGTAATCCTGGGGCTCCGATCGGTTACTATGGCAGCCAGGACGCTTCTGAAGCCCTGGCTGCCATGGTAAGCTCCCTGCTGCCATGTGTACTATGCACAGGGCAGCAGGGAGAGTGTGAAGTCCTATTCACCCTAATAGAGCTCTATCAGGGTGCATAAGACAAGGGATTATAGATCCCAGGTTCTGGCCCCTAAGGGGGAAAATTGTTATTAAATAAAAAGTAAAAAAATACTTAACGAAATATTAAGTATAAATCATCCCCTTTCCCAATTTTACATATAAAATATATAAACAATAAATAAATAAACATATCGCCACATCCGAAAAGTCCAAACTATTAAAATATTTTTAAAAAGTCCTATGCGGTGAGCTCTGTAACAGAAAAAAATAAAAACTGCGCGATTCGTAATTTTTTTTTAGCCACCTTTTCCCCAAAAAAAATTGGATCGGACTGTTCTATTATGGGCCGGATGTTCCATAAAATGCGGAATGCACGCAGCTTTTTTGGGGCGTTTTTTTTTTTTTGCGTGGTATCGAATGGTATCGAGTATCGCAATACTTTTTTATGGTATCGAAACAACCCTAGTTGTAATGTAATTGTCAGCAGGTTTATACCGTTTCTAGTTCTCAGTACATTATATGGCAATGAGCATTCTTCAAGGACAAAGTTGTGCTACATATTTCATTAGTGGACAGATGGAGCTTCTGAGCGTTCACCAGCTACTTCTGTTCGGTGCCTCTTATAATCCCACTGACAATTAGCTGTTCTGTTTGTTCTAACACAATATTCATGACTGAGATACAGAAAACCGCCATCGCTTCTGTGTGCCTAATCTCCGTGATAGGTTTACAGGAAGCAGGAGGTGTGTTTCCTAAACCAGCCTGCTTAGAGATCTTGACTAGCTCACATACTGGTCTAACTTGTTTGCGAGGATAGTTCTGCCAACTCCAGAGGTGGGACTAGAAGGGTTTTCATAGCTCTCAACAAGCCAAATGTTCAAGAGGACCAGAGTTAGGCCTGGGCTACACTGCGACTAATGGATTTTAACTATTGAACCACAGCTGCAGTCCACATGAATGCTCTCGTGGACTGCAGCTGTCATTCAACTGTGAAGATCAATCACGCAAGGCCACCACTTCAACCACAGTGACAGTCTCTACATAAGATAAAGAAGCTAGGCCAAGTGCAAAGCATGTTTAGGCCATATAATTGAGGTACACATTTATTCAGGTTTGAAAAAAAAAAAAAAAAAACTTTATCAGGTTACTTTCACACTAACGTTTTCAATTCCGCTATTGAGATCCATCATAGGATCTCAATAGCAGATGAAAACGCTTCAGTTTTGTCCCCATTCATTGTCAATGGGGACAAAACTGAAATAAACGATACGCACCAAAATGCATTCCGTTCCGTTTGGTTACGTCCCCATCGCGGACAGAATAACGCTGCAAGCAGGGTTTTTCTGTCCGCGATGTGGTGCAGAGCAAGACAGATCCGCACTGGCACACAATGCAAGTCAATGGGGACGGATCAGTTTTCTCTGACATAATAGAAAACGCATCCGTCCCCCATTGACTTACAATGGTGTTCATGACGGATCCGTCATGGCTATATAAGACATAATACAACCGGATCCGTTCACGACGGATGCATGCGGTTGTATTATTGTAACGGAAGCGTTTCTGCAGATCCATGACGGATACGCAAAGAACGCTAGTGTGAAAGTAGCCTTATCCTAAATACCAGGGATCTCAAGTCTCCCGGAGGTTCAGGGAGTCTCCCGCTATTAGATAGCGGCTCTCTGACACCCAAATGTGAAAAGGTTTACTGATAGCAGAGCAGAGAGATAAGAGAAGTGACAGGACAGAGTTTAGATTACAGGTTGAATTAACCCTTTAGGGTCAAATTGGCTTCTCAAGGAGATATATATGTTAAAGGCATCCCTTCTTCTGTCTCATTCAGTAGCTATATAACTATTGAGAGAGATGTATTTTTTTAAATACATTTACACATTTAACCCTCCATTTTAATTATATTATTTACCCCAGTGTTAAATTCACACCCGCTGGATGCTTGTTTTTTTCCTACAGTGGGGTAGATAATTACACACGGTTTTTTAAAGAATAAACTTCCTGACTCAGACCAAGAGCCGACTCAGCGAGTCAGCAAGTGAATGGAAGCATCCGCGCATGCGCATTGCGCAGCCTAAGCTTCGGTTCACTTGCTTCTTGTCAGCTCAGCGAATGAACCGAAGATTTGATTAATGAATCGGTTCATTTGAATGAACTGATTCAAATGAACCGATTCATGTGAAAGATCCGAACTTCCCATCTCTAGTTTACTCGCAGTAAACCTTTCCGGCAACCTGTAGCAGTGTCCACTTCTAAGCGCGTGCGCACAGTGCAAGAAGAAGCCGATGCCAGCAGTCCGCAACGGCGCATCAGGCTGAGCCTGTGCGCACGCGCGGGATCTCAAAGCGGGAGGAGGGGGAGGCGGCACTGAGGAGTAGAAGGCGGCGCTGGGCACGAACGACGATGCGTGCGGCCGGGCACCATGCATCCACAGACCTCCCCTGCTTGGGCACCTTAATTCAATGATTGACAGGTTAGTAAAACCTGTTTTTCCGCAGAATAAAGCGTCAAATAGCTTTTATAAGGCCACCTTAGAAATCAGAATGCTACCCTGGACATGAGCATATGTTTAGCTCACAGGGCTTATAGGTGGTGACAGAATCCCTTTAATCATATACATAAATATGATAATTTGGGGCAGGGTAATGAGCCCAGTCCTCCATACCATAGAGCAAAGTGTGCAGATACTGCATATGTCTGGAAAATGTCATAAAAAGTTTGTGGAAGAAAAAAAAATAAAACCTCCCTGAAATGAGTTTTTGCAGGTTGGGATGTCTGAAATACATTTGGTACACCTGAATTTAAAGGAGTTGTCCAGTTACAGGATAGGCCATCACAAGCTGATAAGAAGAGGTCTGGCACCCCACACCCCCGCTGATCAGCTGTTCTGTGTAGCTCTATTGCTGGAAGTTGACACAATGCTGTCCACTACAATGTTGATGGTGTCAACGCTTGGCAATGGAGCTACACAGAAGAGCTGATCAGTGGAGGTGCAGGGTGCCAGACCCCTACCGATCAGCTAGTGATGGACTATCCTGAGAACAGACCATCACTTAAAGGTTGGACATACCCTTAGGCCTCTTTCACACAGGCTTCGAGTGTGAGGGCCGGATAGGATGCGGGTGCGTTGCGGAAAAATCGTGCGATTTTGCCTGCGAGTGGGGTGAGTTTTGTATGCGATTGCGTTGTGTTCTTCAGACCCGAACCCAGACTTCTTCACTGAAGTTCGGGTTTGGGTTAGGCATTCTGTAGATTTTAATATTTTCCCTTATAACATGGTTATGAGGGAAAATAATAGCATTCTTAATACAGAATGCTAAGTAAATTAGGAATGGAGGGGTTAAAAAAAAATATTAAAAAAAAAAATTAAACTCACCTCATCCACTTGTTCGCGCTGCCGGGCTTGTCTTCTTTCTTCTTCTTCTTTGATGACCTGGGTGACGTCACTGCGCTCATCACATGGTCCATCACCATGGTGATGGACCATGTGATGAGCGCAGTGACGTCACCAAAGGTCCTTTTCCTCCCAGGTCCTCAAAGAAGAAGAAAGAAGATGAGCCAGGCAGCGCGAACAAGTGGATAAGGTGAGCTAAATTTTTATTTATTTTTTAACCCCTCCATCCCTAATTTACTAAACCATGTTATAAGGGAAAATAATAAAATCTACACAACACCGATCCCAAATCCGAACTTCTGTGAAGAAGTCCGGGTTCGGGTCTGGGTACCAAACATGCCGATTTTTCTCACGCGTGTGCAAAACGCATTAAAATGCTTTGCACTCACACGGAAAAATCACACATTTTTCCGCAACGCCCGTGTAAACCCAGCCGAAGGGCTCTTTCACACGAGCGGAGAGCCAAGCCCCGTTCCGGACAGCAGAGACACGGAGCAGTAACATGACTGATAATGTTCTGTGCCTCTCTGATCTTTTTACTACAAAATCATGGTGAGAAAGTTGTCACCGTGATTTTGTAGTAAAAAGATCACAGAGAGGCACAGAACATTATCAGTCATGTTACTGCTCCTGTCTCTGCTGTCCGGAACGGGGCCTGGCTCTCTTTCACGCAGCGGATCACCCGCACGGCATCCGCTCGTGTGAAAGATCCCTAAGGCTACTTTCACATCTGCGTTTTCCTTTCCAGTTTTGAGATCCGGCACAGGCTCTCAAAACTGGAGGAAAACGCTTCAGTTTTGTCCCTGTTCATTGTCAATGGGGACAAAACCAAATAAACCGAAACAGAGTGCACCAGAACACATTCTGTTCCGGTTTGTTGCGTTCTGTGACCAGACACAAAACCGATGCAAGCATCGGTTTTGTGTCCGTCATTGGAGACTGAACCCAAACAATGTAATTCAATGGTGCTGGATCCGGTTTTTGTGGACATAAAAACAAACAAAAAAAAAAAACAACGCAGCTGGCGCCCATTGACTTACTATGGTTTTAGTTCAGATCAGGTTTCTTCATTTTTTATATAATACATCCGGATCCATTCTGAAGTGTTGTATTATTATAACGGAAGAGTTTTGCTGTGGTTTTGAGATCCCCTGCCGGATCTCAAAACCGGACAATGTGAAAGTGAAAGTAGCCTAAGGCTAGGTCTACACGACGACAATAAGTCGTGCGACAGATGGGCCACAACTACACTGCAACATTTGTCCCACAGCAATTTTTATGATAGTCTATGGTGTCGCAATGAGACATCCTGCGACAGTCGCAAAAAAATCTATCACGAATGGACGAGCGATGGCCTAGCGATCATTCCTCCCCATGTAATAGCAGCGGTCTCCACAGCAAGCGATCGTCGGGAGGGAAGTCGGCTGTATGATCAGGGTGTCTAATACACCCTTTACACAGACAAGTCATTTAATACCAGGGTGATAAGGAAGGAGACGGCAGTCATAGCACCGCTATCAGTCAGCCATACACTACACTAATAAACAGTCTGTTCACACTGCGTCTATCGGAAGTATACACCCGGAGGATTTCCCAGGACACTCTCTTGGCCTGTGTCAAGTGGACACATCTGACGTATGCGCAGGGAATGTGTGAGGTCAGACCGGGCAGGGGAGCAAATGAAAGCAGTGATTAGTGTTGAGCAAACTTGTGTTTTAAGTTCGGCGTCTAAAGTTCGGGTTATCGAAGAATCGCGTTATGGATTCATAACGGAATTTAGAATCCATAACGCGATTCTTCGATAACCCGAACTTTAGACGCCGAACTTAAAACACAAGTTCGCTCAACACTAGTAGTGCTCTTATTGGCCGTGCTGTGTTTAGCGTAAAGTATCTCAATGCAGATTCGTAAACAAATGACTCCAAATATTCCCCTCATGATATACAAGACATGTGACACCACCATGAACATGTCCCCGGATCACTGGAACCTATAGGATCAAGAACAGCCATGCTTATTAGAAGTGTGAACTGGGACATAGGAGTAGCACCCACAGCTTGCCCCGTCCAACTTCTAACATGTGTGTGACGGGTATAGACCCGGCCATAGACCAAGGTGTCATCTTTCCCTGTGCACGACCCAACTTTACTCCCCTAAGCAAAGTGCACCGAGCGCTTCCTGCTCCAACTTCCTCCTAGTGCCCGCAGCTATGACAGCGGAAGACCTGTTGCACTGGTGGGCATATGTGGGTATGGTACCTGAGCAGATGCCAGGGACACTGGAGTCCCGCACGCCCCCTCCTCGGCGCTCTACTACTCACAGATCCCAACAGGTCCCCAGCAGCGGCATGTCCCGACCACAGGCAGCAGCAGGAAGAGCCAGGCAGAGGCTGCACGTGGGCGGGGCTACACCACGCCCTCCGCCGAGCGCAAGACCAATAGCCACCGGAGCACTCACTTATAACCACGCCCATCCTAGGATGGGCTACATTGGTCAGCCACGCCCCTCGCTTGTCACTCCTACAAGAAAACACGTGATTAGTTCGGTGTGTGACGTCACACACAGGATTGCCTGTGGGCGTTATGATGATGGATGGAACCGCCTGGTGCTCGGGATCCCAGAGGTTGTCCTCGCTCAGTTTTAGGACCCCACAGGGGAACAGCACTGCGTCGTGTCTACTGGTCCCTACTATGTATGCGTAGCTGCTATGTGTTTGTTACCACGCTTTGCAGCATCAGAGAAGCTGTAGCTTCCAGTTTGCAGGTGGTGGGAAGAGGGACAGCTACAGTGCCTTGCAAAAGTATTCACCCCCCCTGACTTTTTTCGTATTTTGGTGCCTCACAACCTGGTATTAACATAGATTGTTTGAGGATTTGCATAATTTGATTTACAGAACATGGCCACAACTTTGAAGATGTTTTTTTATTTATTTATTGTGAAGCAAACAACAAATAGGACAAAATAACAGAAAAAGTCAATGTGCATAACTATTCACCCTCCTAAAGTCAATACTTTGTAGAGCCACCTATTGCGCCAATCACAGCTCCAAGTCGCTTTGGATAAGTCTCTATGAGCTTGCCACATCTTACCACTGGGATTTTTGCCCATTCCTCCTTGCAAAACTGCTCCAGCTCCTTCAAGTTTGATGGTTTGAGCTTGTGAACAGCGATCTTTAAGGGGAACCTGTCACCTGGAAAAGACAATTTACACTAATCACAGTATCTTAAAGTATCTCTCATAGCGTGCCCAAAGATGTATTCATATCTCCTTTCTGCGTTGTGCTGTCTCATAAAATCCACTTATAAAACTGTGTTTGGCACCTTTTTGAAGTCGTGCTGAAGTCACGGGGGCAGCGGCCTCCTTGACTCAACCGTCGGATAAGCCCGCCCCTATGCCGCTCCTCCGCATATTGATGGACAGTTTTCCCTGTAGCCGTGACCGCGCTCTTCTCGCGCATGCGCTGTGCGCGTCCTGCCGCAGCATGATCCCGGCTACAGCTCCCTCCCTCCCTGGCATCTTCTTGTTCACTGCGCCGTTCCTATACAGCACGCTCGCGCCCATCGCTTCTCCCTTGCGGCGTGAGCGCGATCACTGTCTGCTTGCACTGCAGCACAGGCGCAGTGAACATACAGATGGGAGGGAGGGAGCCGGGAACGCGCTGCGGCAGGACGCGCACGGCGCATGTGCGAGAAGAGCGCGGTCACTATGAGAGATACTTTAAGGTACTGTGATTAGTGTAAATTGTCTTTTCCAGGTGACAGGTTCCCTTTAAGTCTGACCACAGATTTTCTATTGGATTGAGATCTGGGCTTTGACTAGGCCATTCCAACACATTTACATATTTCCCCTTAAACCAGTCAAGTGTTGCTTTAGCAGTGTGTTTGGGGTCATTGTCCTGCTGGAAGGTGAACCTCCGTCCTAGCTTCAAATCACGCACAGAGTGGTAAAGGTTTTGCTCAAGAATATCCCTGTATTTAGCACCATCCATCTTTTCATCAACTCTGACTAGTTTCCCAGTCCCGGCTCCTGAAAAACATCCCCACAGCATGATGCTGCCACCACCATGTTTCTCTGTGGGGATGGTGTTCTTTGGGAGATGTGATGTGTTGGGTTTGCGCCAGACATAGCGTTTTCTTTGATGGCCGACAAGTTCAATTTTAGTCTCATCAGACCAGAGGACCTTCCTCCATACATTTTGGGAGTCTCCCATATGCCTTTTCGCAAACTCACAACTAAGGTTGTTTCGATACCAAAATTTTGATTTGGTTTCGATACCATAAAAAAATATTGCGATACTCGTTACCATTCGATACCACGCGATAAAAATAAAACACCAAAAAAAGCCGCGTGCATTCTGCATTTTATGGAACGTCCGGCTCATAATCGAACAGTCTGATCCAATTTTTTGGGGGGACAAGTTGACCAAAAAATAGTGAATCGCGCTGTATTTTAATTTTTTCTGGTCTGGCCTTCACCGCATAGGAGATTTTTTTTATATTTTAATAGTTTGGACTTTTCGGACGTGGCGATATGTGATATGTTTATTGTTAATATATTTTATATGTAAAATTGGGAAAGGGGGTGATTTATACTTAATATTTTGGTGTGTTTTTTTTAACTTCTTTTTGTTTTACTGTTTATTTATTAACTATTTTCCCCCTTAGGGGCTAGAACCTGGGGTTTTTTCATCCCTTGTCCTATTCACCCTGATAGAGATCTATTAGGGTGAATAGGACTCCACACTCTCCCTGCTGTCCTGTGCATAGTGCACACAGCAGCAGGGAGCTTAGGGCTCTTTCACACTTGCGTTCTTTTCTTCCAGCATAGAGTTCCGTCGTCGGGGCTCTATGCCGGAAGAATCCTGATCAGTTTTATCCTAATGCATTCTGAATGTAGAGAAATCCGTTCAGGATGCATCAGGATGTCTTCAGTTCCGGAACGGAACGTTTTTTGGCCGGAGAAAATACCGCAGCATGCTGCGCTTTTTGCTCCGGCCAAAAATCCTGAACACTTGCCGCAAGGCCGGATCCGGAATTAATGTCCATTGGAAGGCATTAATCCGGCTCCGGCCTTAAGCTAAACGTTGTTTCGACGCATTGCCGGATCCGACGTTCAGCTTTTTCTGAATGGTTACCATGGCTGCCAAGACGCTAAAGTCCTGGCAGCCATGGTAAAGTGTAGTGGGGAGCGGGGGAGCAGTATACTTACCGTCCGTGCGGCTCCCCGGGCGCTCCAGAGTGACGTCAGGGCGCCCCACACGCATGGGTGACGTGATCACATGGATCACGTCATCCATGCGCATGGGGCGCTCTGACGTCATTCTGGAGCGCCCCGGGAGCCGCACGGACTGTAAGTATACTGCTCCCCCGCTCCCCACTACTACTACGGCAACCAGGACTTTAATAGCGTCCTGGCTGCCATAGTAACACTGAACGCATTTTGAAGACGGATCCGTCTTCAAATGCTTTCAGTTCACTTGCGTTTTTCCGGATCCGGCGGGCACCTCCGGCAAATGGAGTGCACGACGGATCCGGACAACGCAAGTGTGAAAGAGCCCTTACCATGGCAGCCAGGGCTTCAGTAGCATCCTGGCTGCCATGGTAATCGATCGGAGCCCCAGGATTACACTGCTGGGGCTCCGATCACAACTTCCACTGCACCACCAATGAAGAGGGGACCCTGTGGCCACTGCCACCAATGTTTTTAATACTGGGGGGAGGGCGCACTGCGCCACCAATGTTTTTAATATGGAGGGGGGGAGGGCGCACTGTGCCACCAATGATAGTTAAAGGGTTTCTGTCAGGGGAAAAATCGTTATGTAGCTGACTGACATTAGCGATGTGCTAATGTCAGCAGTACATAACAGTATGTTTGTTAACTCCCTGCCTGCCGCCGTTTTCTTAAAAAACAGACTTTTATAATATGCTAATGAAGCCCCTAGGTGCTATGAGGGCGTTGCTGCAGTACGTAGAGGCTCGGTCTACTCGCCTTTTGGCACGCCCACGTCCACTTGATTGACGTCCTTCTTCTCTGCATCGTCCTCATAATCTTGCGCCTGCGCCGTCCCGTTTAGTATTCAGTGCAGGCGCAGTAAGTGAAGGACGCTGGGCTGCTGCCAGGCAGGCCTACCAGGGAGGCCTGTGACGTAATCGGCGCAGGCGCAGTGAGGAAGCTGGCAGCAGCCGAGCGTACTTCACTCACTGCGCCTGCACTGAATACTAAACGGGACGGCGCAGGCGCAAGATTATGAGGACGATGCAGAGAAGAAGGACGTCAATCAAGTGGACGTGGGTGTGCCAAAAGGCGAGTAGACCTCTACGTGCTGCAGCAACGCCCTCATAGCACCTAGAGGCTCATTAGCATATTATAAAAGTCAGTTTTTTAAGAAAACGGCAGCAGGCAGGGAGTTATAAATCATACTGTTATGTACTGCTGACATTAGCACATTTTTCCCATGACAGAAACCCTTTAACCTTTACTACAGGAGGCGGTACTGGCAGAATCACATAGCCGGCACCCTGCCTCTGACAGGGAGCTGCGATCAGCGGCAGTTAACTCCTCAGGTGCTGCACCTGAGGGGGTTAACTATGGCTGATCGCAGCACCCTGTCATAGAGGCAGGGTGCCGGCTATGTGATTCTGCCGGCACCACCTCCTGTATTTGTATTAGAAGTTAACTTTCATTGGTGGCGCAGTGCGCCCACCCCTCCTCCTCCCGTCTCTCCTCATTGGCAGCGGTGGCATAGCGGGGAGGTGCTGCTGAGGGAACTTGGAGCGCACTGACAGCAGCGAGCTCCAAGTTCTGTTATACTAGACTGCGCAGCCCAGTATCGAAACTGGTACAAAAGTATCGATTGGGTATCGAAATTTAGATACCCGAAACAACCCTACTCACAACGTGTCTTTTTGTTTTTTGCTGAAAGTAATGGCTTTCTTCTGGCCACTCTGCCATAAAGCCCAACTCTATGAAGCGTACGGCTTATTGTTGTCCTATGTACAGATACTCCAGTCTCTGCTGTGGAACTCTGCAGCTCTTCCAGGGTTACCTTAGGTCTCTGCCATGTTCTTTCCCCTTGGTTATGATAGATTTGATGGTGCTCCTGGGTATCATCAAAGATTTGGATACTCTTTTTTTTTTTTTTATAACCTAACCCTGACTTGTACTTCTCAACAACATTGTCCCTTACTTGTTTGGAGAGTTCCTTGGTCTTCATGGCAGTGTTTGGTTAGTGATGCTTCCTGCTTAGGTGTTGCAGCCTCTGGGGCCTTTCAAAAAAGGTTTGTATATGTAATGACAGATCGTGTGACACTTAGATTGCACATAGGTGGACATCATTTCACAAATTATGTGACTTCTGAAGGTAATTGGTTGCATATATATATTTTTCTTATTTCACTTTACTAACTTAGACTATTGTGTTCTGATCCATCACATAACATTCAGATGAACAAAACATTGAACTTAAGGCGGCAATGTAACGAAACACGAAAAAAGTCAAGGGGGTGAATACTTTTGCAAGGCACTGCATATAGTGACATAAGTTTTCAAGTTCCCTCCTGCTTTGCTGTCCCTACAATGAAAACTACACTCGCCAAGAGCCAGGAACTCAGCTCACTGCTAGTACTCTTCAATCAATTATACAGATAGCAGCTTTAACTGATCATGCTGCCCCCTACTGACTGCTCTGGTTATGACACCTCCAAGACAACTTAGAGGAAGGGGTGGGTAACCTGCAGAACTCCCAGCATGCATACCTGCTCTGCTTTTCTCAGGACTCTCATAGTTTAAATGGAGCACGCTGGGGATTGTAGTTTCACAACAGCTGGAGTGCCACAGGTTGCCCACCCCTGATAGGGGATTGTGATGGCTGCACTCAAGTCGAACATTGACTTATCGAGAGCTCCTCTTCCCCTGCTGCTCCTAGGCGTCCACGCTCAGAGCTCCTCTTCTGCTGCTCCTAGACGTCCATGCTCAGAGCTCCTCTTCTGCTGCTCCTAGACGTCCATGCTCAGAGCTCCTCTTCTGCTGCTCCTAGGCATCCATGTGCAACACGCCAGACCTGCAGGGGATTGCGAAGTGAGGTCACGGTTATGGGCAATCGAGGGTTACTCACTAGTTGAAGGAGAACCCTGGGCAGGCATGCAGCAGTGAAGGAGAGGTAGACACAAGTTCCTCTGGGGCACACTCTGTATGTAGAGACCTGGCCTGATGTTGTGTGAGGTGCCCTGGATGTTGCAGGTGTTTAGAGTGCCTGAAGCAAGGTCCCTTTTGAGATTTCGTGACGCCAGTGCCTGTAACGGTGGCACACCGGTTTCAGCAGCAATAAGTGAGGTACACAGGTGGTATAGTGAACCAAACGTTGCTTTACTTAAAACAGTCCAACTTTATACATCAAGATGGTGATGCAGTCCCTTATATCAAATGCTTCACAAGCAGGCTTATTTCACAAGATGGCAGGTATTAATCATGCAAGATACATGGAGGGCAAACAGTCAATGCTTTGCAGTGCTATGCTGCTCTATTTCCTTCAGCTATTCTAGCTGGCTAGGTCCCAAGGCCCGGATGCCTAATTGCTGGCTTGAATCCTTGGTTTAAATAATCTTCCTCCAGTATTGGCACTTGCTTTACTTTACAGATCCTCTGCTCATCAGGTTACTTATCTGATCTTGGGGTGCTGTTCCTGTTGTGAGGGAAGCTGCAGGTTTCTCCCAGGAGGTGCTGTCCTACAACTGGGGTATCTCAACTGAGCTAATCCTAGACTCAGGAGCTTCAGGTAGACGAAGTGACTCCTCTAGTCCCCTGGAATACACTAACCCTCCCCTGTCTGGGCCTACCTATATATAACTAGGGCTCCCTAGCTCCCTCTAACGTCTGGGAGGCTAAACTGCACCCTGACAGGCCTGACACCCAGTTAACACAGGGAAATGCATACACATGACATTAAATGTAATAAGGCACATTAACCCTTGTGTAGTGCCCACCTTTACCTAGTGGGACACTACATACCACCACGCTATAACGTTGCCCGTCCTCGGAGGGGCCCTGCCCGGCTGGATACTGCAGCCTGAAAGACAAAATAGAGAACAGGCATACACAGCAATTATCACAGCAACAATATAAAGATTAACAAACAGTGTCACTGAAAGGAATGGTGAAAAGGGGCGTCGTTCTCTTCTCTCAGGATAATGTAAGGGAACAGGGGCGCTGACCTGGTGCAGCGTATCAATAATACCAGGATAGTCCATTATAAACTTTAAATGTAAACAGTCCACAAAAACGCAAACAACCATAAGTCCTTGGAGGCTCACAGGATCACATGAGTCCGTACCCAGGCTTGCAAAGGGTTAAACAGGGTTTTCCGTGAGGGGCTACCTGGGCCCATAATGTAGTCCCCAAACCTCACAGGTGGGTGTCCCCTGGTAGAACGGGTGGACCTCCTTACTGGCAGGGGTTCTTCCTGCCTGGATTCAGGAAGGTCAGAGGAGCCCACCGCCTCTGGAACTACTTCAGGAGCTCTCTGGGGTAAGACGTCCTGAGGCAGAGGACTGACAGGAGCAGGAGCAGGAACCAGTAAATTCAACCAAGGCGTGAGGGCCCAGTGAAGCGGCTCTTTATCATGGATCAAGTTCTCCACAGCCTGCATAGGATCCATAGGTGGAGCCGGCAACTCTTCTTCAGAA
This sequence comes from Bufo bufo, assembly GCF_905171765.1. Lineage (NCBI taxonomy): Eukaryota > Metazoa > Chordata > Amphibia > Anura > Bufonidae > Bufo > Bufo bufo. The sequence continues at coordinate 396,631,043 of NC_053391.1, forward strand.
GGCTCAGGCTCCATATCCTCTGCCGCTGGTTCTCCTTCTATACAAGGCTTGAGACGGTTCCTGTGAACGATTTGGGAACCTTTTCCTTCCCTGGAGACTTGGTAAATGTGGGCTGCAGCATTGGGTATGGCAGTGATAATATAGGGAATCCTTTCCCATTTACTGTCCAACTTGCTGGTCCAGTGGTTGTTTTTTAACCACACCTTGTCTCCAAGAGCCAGGGGTTCCGCATGGGCAGGCTGGTCATAGTCTTTTTGCTGCCTTTCTCGAACAATCTCCATACGTTCCTGGACAATCTCCTTAGCGTTGAGGAGACGCCTTTGGTGTTCCACTACCCAGTCAGTCCTGGGCAGTGGGTTGATCACATCCGGCACTTGTACCCCCAGGGAGTGATCCGCAGGTAATCTCCCTTGTCGCCCAAACATCAGATCGAACGGGGTGTAACCGGTGGAACAATGGATGGTGTTGTTATAGGTGTACATGAGCTGTGGCAACAGAGTAGGCCAATCACCCCTCGTCTCAGGGGGTACTGCTCTCAGCATTTCAATGAGAGTCTTATTCATTTTTTCACAGAGTCCGTTACCTTGCGGATGATAGGCGGTGGTCCGGACTTTCTGGCAGTTGTGCAGCAGGCACATCTCATGGAACAGCTGTGACTCAAACGCAGACCCTTGGTCGGTGAGAATCCTTTCTGGGCAGCCGTAGGGCAACAGGAAATGCTTCCAGAACACCTCCGCTGTAGTCTTAGCTGTCAGGTCTTTCACAGGCACTGCTACGACAAACTTGGTGAAGTGATCAATTATAGTCATGGCATACGTATACCCAGAGCGACTCGGCTCCAACTTCACATGATCAATAGCGACAAGTTCTAAAGGAGCTGTACTTACAATAGGATGGAGAGGCGCCCTCTGGTCATGGCGTTCAGTTCGCCCCACAGCACAGGCAGTGTATTCTCGGCACCATTTCTCGATATCCTCTCTCATCCCAATCCAATAGAATCTTCTACGTATGGTGGCCTCAGCCTTTTGCACACCAAAGTGTCCGGACTGGTTGTGGTACATATCCAGCACCAGGCTGGCATCCCGACGTGGCAGGAGAATTTGGTACACTCTATCACAGGACACTGGATCCAGACTCCTTCTGAGCAACAGGCCTCTTTGAAGGAATAGTTGGTGGCGATGTCTCCACAGTCTCACTAGTTCTGGGTCTGCACTCTTCCTGCGGATTCTCTCAGGGATTTTCCCACTGGTAAGGAAGTCGAGCAGTTCACCGAGGACTCTACTTTCGGACTGGAGCTTAATCCATCTTTCTTGATCGCCTCTGGACTCAGAACCATCTGATGAGGGAGGATCAGCAGCAGGGAGATCTTCAGTACGGATATTATCCTGCTGGGCAAATTTATTGTAGAACGCGGGCATTTCCACTTCTTCCAAGGCATCTTTTAGTTCATCTGGGGCCTCTGTGGTGGGAAGCCGCGACAGGGCATCAGCATTATCATTGGAGCGGCCTGCCCGGTATTTTACAGCAAAGTCATAATTGGCAAGGCGGGAGGCCCACCTTTGCTCCAGTGCCCCTAACTTGGCCGTATTCAGATGCGCCAGGGGATTATTGTCCGTGAAGGCAACAAATGGTGTGGCAGCGAGATAGTCTTTGAACTTTTCAGTCACAGCCCACACTAAGGCAAGAAATTCCAGCTTGAAAGAACTGTAGTTCTGGTCGTTCTTTTCAGCTCCCTTCAGGGATCTGCTGGCGTAGGCAATTACCCTTTCTTTGTTGTCTTGCTCTTGAGCCAACACGGCCCCCAGGACTCTTTTACTGGCATCTGTGTAGAGGTGGAAGGGCTTCTGATAATCTGGGTAACCCAGAACAGGGGGTTCAGTCAACTTCTTCTTTAGGAGTTGAAAGGCAATTTCTCGTTCTTCGTTCCATTCAACAGGAATAGGAGTTTTCGAGCTCTTCTTTGGGTGCCCCTTCAGGAGTTCCTGGATGGGATCCGCAATTTGCGCGAAATGCGGGATGAAACGCCTGTAGTACCCTGCAAAACTGAGAAAGCTTCTCACCTCTTTCACGGTCGTAGGAGTAGGCCAGTTGCGGACAGCAGCAAGTTTATCAGGATCAGGCTGTACTCCTTCGGCACTGACAACGTGCCCAAGGTATTGGACCGCTGGTTTCAGCAGGTGGCACTTGGATGTCTTGATTTTGAGGCCATATTTAGCAAGAACTTGAAACACCTCACCCAGGTGCTCTAAATGGTCCTCATACGTCTTGGAGTATACAATGACGTCATCCAGATATAGGAGTACAGTCTCAAAATTCCTATGGCCTAAACAACGTTCCATCAGCCTCTGGAACGTTCCTGGAGCGTTACACAGTCCAAACGGCATATAATTGAATTCAAACAGGCCCATAGGTGTAGTGAAAGCAGTCTTTTCTCGATCTTCTGGGGCCATGGGTACTTTCCAGTACCCACTGGTTAAGTCCAAGTATACTGATGGCCAATTCCTTAAAATCCAAAAATGTACAATGGGGGTGTTGAGCTGACATCATCCGTAGCTGGCCCTTTAAATGCTCAGTACTTATGCCCGCAATGAATTGCTCTCTAAGAGTCCGGTCCTGATCCTCAGCTTCTTTGGGATCCACTTGGACTACAGCTCTCAGTGTCTCTTGTAAGGACAGGGCAAAATCGCAGAGCGACTCTCCAGGCTGCTGTTTTCTGCTGAAGAAACACATTTTAACTTCTGACACCATTCTGGCCTCAAATGTGGTGCCCAAGCGATCAAAAATCTGTTCCAGGCTACTCTTCTCAGAGCGGGGCCACGACATGACTTCCCTGCGGGCGGCCCCTTCTAACTGAGCTAAAAGGATCTCCATTTGCTGTTCGGCAGTTATGGGATAAAGCCGGAACAAGGCCAGTATCTGTTCCCTAAAGTCCTTTAACTTGTGGGCTTCCCCTGAATAACGTGGGAACCAGGGGGCCCCAAAATAGTACGGCATAGTTAGCGGCATCAGGCTTGGCGGTGCCGCGGCGGCAGGGGCCCTAGGGTCGGCTGTGGATACTTCAGAAGGCCTGACTGGGGCCACTTGTCCGATTTCCTCAGGTGTGGACATGGCGTTGCTAGGTAGGTATGGCCCTTTAAATGTAGCGGAGCGGACCGGAGTGGCAATGGTAATAACTTTTTTTTTTCACAGTAAAGTCTTTGGTTACTAGCGGGGCTCCCTCTGGTGCCCTGGCAGGGGTCGGGAAGGTTCTGGTAAGGTGATCGGGGGAGCCGGCAAAAGTTTTAAGTCTGTACTTACTCCGGCGGTGCTCTCTCCAGGTCTCGCGAGATGCGTGGCTACGGGCGTTGAGAGTCCTGCGTACAGCAGGTGGGCGCGGCCTCTCGTAGCTCCGGGACTCAGGTAGGCGGCACCTTTTCTTCCAGACAGGGCGGCGTTCTTCCTCCTTGCTGGCTGGGCGATGACTCCGCCTGGTTCTTTTCGCGCCAAAGTCCTCTTTTTCGCGCCAAATGGTTCCACAAGGCGCACTTGTAATCCACCTCAGGTTAAGTGGCAAAATCGCTGTCTATTCACGGACAGCAAGCGGTGGCTTCACAACAGGGCCGGACTGGGACAAAAAATAGGCCTGGGCATTTTTGACTGAGCAGCCCAATCACATGACCCCCAACAGGCCCCACCCCCTTGCAGTCTAGGGGGGGAGCCAAAACCGGAAGCACAATTGAGGGGCAGGGCCAGCCACCAGTAAGATAGGAAGGTTTCAGCCAACACACAAGCTTTGCAACAACCAACATACAGACCTTGCAACAATATAGGAAGCTACAGAAAAGTCTTATAATATCCTCAGTGGATCTCAACCTCCCTATCCTCCACACCCTGTACAGGTCAGTGCCCCCGAAATAGCACTCACAGTTCTCCAGCAACTCTGGCAAATACCACCAATTCCGTACACAGGCGAACCACAACACCACCTCACTGACAGCTTTTTCCTGGTCTGTCAAAGACAATACTCTATTGGCTGGGAAGTCTGCTGTGATACGCAATTTCCTCTCCAAATTGAAAGCTTTGTTGGTAGCAGAGAATGCTGACACTCAGGTGGATGCTTGCAGAATGTGGAGCTAGCATACAGGTAATAAAATGTAAATGAGCGCCGGTCTGTCAGGTACTAGTGCAGTATGCATCAGCCTGCTCAGATGACTAACGCTCGTTTACATCTGCCTGCTCGGCCTCTGAGCAGGGCAATGAGAGGGAGGAGCTACCTCAACATCTGCATCGGGCATAACGGCCGTGCCCGGGAAATGGAATAGCGGCCGTGCCCGGCCGAACACAATCAGGCTAACCAGGGGTCAAGTCCTGGGAAAAAAAGTGTGGGAACTCACCCAAGTGCCTCCGCGTGATGTCACAGCACGCGGCGTTCGCAAAGAGCAGGGGAGGTCGGCTGGAGCAAGTAAATACTGTCTTTTTTGCCCTATTAGACGCACCGGCCCATAAGACGCACCTAGGTTTTAGAGGGGGACAATAAGAAAAAAATATTTTTCATTACACCTCAGGTCAGACCACCAATCAGACCCCCAATGTTAATCAGACCTCAGCTAACAGCCCCAATAATATCCCCAATGTTAATAAGACCCCAATAAGACCTCAGATCAGACCCCAATATGAATGACCCCCAATCAGACCTCAGATAATAGCCCCATGCCTCATAGCAGCCCCCAATAGCCTCATAGCAGCCACCAGTGCCTCTCCATCAGCCCCCCAGTGCCTCTCATCAGCCCCCCAGTGCCTCTCATCAGCCCCCCTGTGCCTCTCATCAGCCCCCCAGTGCCTCTCATCAGCCCCCCAGTGCCTCTCATCAGCCCCCCAGTGCCTCGTCTCATCAGCCCCCCAGTGCCTCGTCTCATCAGCCCCACAGCGCCTCGTCTCATCAGCCCCACAGCGCCTCTCATCAGCCCCCCTGTGCCTCTCATCAGCCCCACAGCACCTCTCATCAGCCCCTCTGTGCCTCTCATCAGCCCCCCAGTGCCTCTCATCAGCCCCCCAGTGCCTCTCATCAGCCCCCAGTGCCTCGTCTCATCAGCCCCACAGCGCCTCTCATCAGCCCCACAGCACCTCTCATCAGCCCCTCTGTGCCTCTCATCAGCCCACTGCCCATAATATATGGAAAAAAAAACACTTACCTCTCCTGCTCCTGGACGCAGACGCTCCTCTTCTCCTGCTGTCGGCTGTGCTGTGAAGGCTGCGCACAGCATGACGTCGTCACATCACAGAGCGACTCACTCCTGTGCGCACTGCGCAGCCTGCAGAGCCGACAGCCGAGGACCAGGTAGCGGTGAGTACAAAGCATTCACCGCTTCCTTCCTGGTCCTTTTGCCCTGAAACTTTGGGAACGGCGTTCCTGCCATGAAAAAAGTGCAGGAACGCCGTTCCCACCCGTTCCCCCTCGACTCGAGCCCTGAGGTGGCCCGGCCCACCGGGCAAATGCCCAGTCTGCCCTGTGGCCAGTCCGCCCCTGATGCCTAGAGATGCGTGTCTGCCCTGTCGCCCTCATCCAAGACTCCAGAATCATAATTAGGCTTTCCTTCACCAAGATTCAGTTCACTGCATAGCCCTGTACCTGGGGCCCAACCTTGGCACCTAACACAGGCCCACTCCCTGCCAGCATTCCATCCTCTTACTCAGTGTCTCACAACTGATAGGGGTTACACACTAGTTTGTTCTTCCTGACTAGCAAAAAAAAAAATGACATCAGAACGTTGTATTTGAGCCTGGAATTCCCGTTCTTTTGGAGTAGCAAGGAAACCTGGCATCAGGACATTGTATTAGGGCTTGGGACTCCCCTCTAAGAGCTAAAACTGAGAGCTGCTTTGTATGAGCATCCCTGACTCAGTCAGACTTAGGTCACCCTTCTGTTACAGGGACAGCCATTCATCTGAAATGAAATACCTGGCTGGATGTGGATGGTCGAGGCTTCTCCCAGCAAAATCAGCTGTTTTCTAGAGATGTTGAGAGAACATCAGCTGATGACTCCAGTGGCCACATTTTCAGTGAACAAGGAGTGAAGGAGTGACAGCTCCTTTAACTTAGGGGTTTGCTACGAGGTCTGAATTAATTTAGGGTTCTGGTCAGAGGTTAGAATACATTTTTTGGCTTGGTTTGGGTCTGAATTAATTCAGAGGTCAGGTCTGGGGTCTCAATTACATATACAGCAAACTGTAATGCACAGTGTACTCTGACTGCTTTTTCCTGCTTCCAGTACATCAACTTCAGGAACTGAATGTTCACTTGTCACCTTATATCTATAATCCACAATTGATATTGACACAATATAATGGTATTCAGTTCACCTACAGTATGTGGTTCCAATGTTATGGCTGATCGGTGTGTAATATACTGTGCACCGCAGTTGGGCAGCCATATAGCAGAGCAAGGTTTTATTGCAACTTTAATTCTGATGCCCTTTCCTTAGGTTAGGCCATCAGTGTTTGATTTCTTGGAGTCTGCCATGTCCCCTTCATAGTATACACAGGCACAATGCACAGCCCCTTTCTGCAGACCATGCCCAATTCTAATAAGCCACACGTCCTTTTCATGACATGGCACTGCCCCCTCGATGTACATTTGGGTGCCAGAGCTGCATCTGATCCCACACACAGGTTTATGGAGGACTGTAGTACGGGAAGTGCCAGAATGCTTCCGTGATGCCCAGGGGATTTGCCTACTCATGCAATAGATCTCTCCATTTTTCAGGAGCCTCCTGGATATTCTTCTTTTTTCTTTTCTTTTTGCTTTTTATCTCAAACACAGAATTAAATTAAACATATCGCAAAAAAAGTTAAATACAAAAGCAGAGAAATAAAAATTTAGAAAATTTAGAAAAAGAGTCTCTTTAATGGCTTGGATAATTAAAGCATCCCAAAGTTACAGATTTTTAAAACTAGGCTCTGTCAGGAAGGTGAAAAATAACAGGAACAGGATAAAATCCATCTAGTGGGATTAATAATAATGCTTATTTACGGCATAGTGAAATTAAAAAAAATGTTTTTCTTTAACCATATGTACCCTGCTATAAACAAAAAAGTTGAAGTATTTCAGGGGAAAAAGAGCAAAAGTATGGACACTAATGGGAAATGTAATTTGCATCAGCCCTACCAACACTTTGCTATGGGGGTAATAATTGCTCCACCTCCCAGTCACACACATCAGTTGTGCTGCACTCAGGGCTCGGGCTGTTGTGTGCTCCTCCAGTCCCAGGCTGTAGAGAACAGAGAGCTGCTGATTGGTGGATTAGAATCTGATCAACCAATCAGCACTTCCCCTCAGAAACATGAATGATAATTGCTGTTACCAACTGTCATTCCTGGTTGCCGGCTGCAGGAGGAGGAAGATGTCTCCCAGCTCTGCTGCATCACCCCCTCTGTCTGCAGGAGAGAAGCATCCGCGTGTCTGTAGTGAAGTCTGCGACCCCTCTTTAGATCATGGTAAGTTCTCAGTCAGACATTACTGGACCAGGGAACTGTATGGGATGATTTATGTGTATGAAGAGGTTCATCTAAACCTCTGTATAAGACGAGCGGAGCTTGTTCATAGCAGCCAATAAGGTTCCAGCTTTCAGACCATTTGGAAAGTGCCTTTGGTTCATCTATTCACTGCCCCCTTTATCGTACTGGTCACAGCCTTATCTTACAATTCACTTCCATATATTACTGGTCACTGTCCTAACTCACTGGTTATTACCCTACCTTACTGGTCTCTATCCGCCCTATTTTACTGCTAACTATCCTATCTTCAATTCACTGAGATTGATGATGTAGAACACCAAAGAAGATATGTTGGGAATTATTTCAATGTCCTGTTTTTGGGTATGGTCACGAATCAGTAAAATCCGTTTTTTTCACTACAATTGGGGTTATGGATGATATTTATTGTGAGTGACTCTCACAACTTACCCATTATTAATTTCTGTATCGCCCATTATCGTATGTATCAGTGGTCCTAATAGTCTGACATTTCCACTGTCCTGTCTTACTGGTCATTACCCTATCTTACTGGTTAATATTCATCCTATCTTACTGGTCTCTGTCCTATCTTACTGCTTATTATCTCCCCTATCTTCCTGGATGCTTCTCTATCTTACTGGTCAATGTTCCCCCTATTTCACTGGTCACTGTCACTGGTCACAGAAACAACAGCAACCATGATAACACCAAGGTAAGGAGAGGCGATGATTAAGGCTACTTTCACACTGGCGTTTTGGCTTTCCGTTTGTGAGATCCGTTCAGGGCTCTCACAAGCGGCCCAAAACTGATCAGTTTTGCCCTAATGCATTCTGAATGGAAAAGGATACGATCAGTATGCCTCAGCTTGCCTTCGTTACGTCTCCATTCCGCTTTGGTGTCCGTCTGACGAAACTGAGCCAAACGGATCCGTTCTGACACACAATGTAAGTCAATGGGGACGGATCCGTTTTCTATGACACAATCTGGCACAATAGAAAATGGTGAAATAAATGGATTGGTCACTCTTATATGGAAATATAGGATGTTTTATTTGTTATATACTTTAAAATAGATAAAAATGAATAAATAAAAACACATATGATATTCTTTACATAAATATATTATCTACATAAAAGACTTTTGTGAGTATATTCAATGCACTATCCTGTATCTGCTCTCTACCTGGCTATCAAATATCACTGAAATAGTAACAGCCCCAGGATAAGTACCGACAGTGTCAAAAATCTCTCTCTGCTTCCAAACAGACTGTTCAGTCTTAAATGTGCTGTTACTATTTCAGTGATATTTGATAGCCAGGTAGAGAGCAGATACAGGATAGTGCATTGAATATACTCACAAAAGTCTTTTATGTAGATAATATATTTATGTAAAGAATATCATATGTGTTTTTATTTATTCATTTTTATCTATTTTAAAGTATATAACAAATAAAACATCCTATATTTCCATATAAGAGTGACCAATCCATTTATTTCACATACTTATCCAAAAACCTTTGAGGGGTGACTCAAACTTTGGATTGGAGCACCTGTCCTGAGGGAGATAGAGGTGAGCGGATCCCATTTTGTTTTACAATAGAAAATGGATCCGTCCTCCAATGACTTTCAATGGTGTTCAAGACGATCTGTCCTGGCTATGTTAAAGATAATACAAACGGATCTGTTCAGAACGGATGCAAACTTTTGTATTTGTATAGAGAGGACCGGCACTCGCTTTAGTTATGATTTTCAAGTAATTTTAATGGTCACATACAAGTGGTAAGTGACACGTTTCGGCTACTATGAGCCTTTGTCAAACATAATCAATACAAGCAACAAACAAGTTTAAATAGCCCGCGATGGAGCCGGAAATGACGTAGGTAACCATGGCAACGTCGTAAACAAAGGGCACAACAATACAGAAGTAAGATTTTTGTAAAAGAATGTAATTAGTTGTCAGGGCACCATGCTTTATAGTGCTGTATTTTGCTGCACATTGTTATAGTGGTGTATAATGCTAGAAGCTGCAAAGAAATCCACTGGAAAAAATGTCATAAATTCACAAGGCACTGTTGAGGGAAGTTTGGATTTAAATATATATGTATATATGCCCTTACATGTATGCATGTATATTGGCCCTTTTATATTGTGTATATGTACATGCAGGTAGATGTGCCCCAAACATCTATATGTGTGTATCTGCCATGGCTCTCCCCCAGGTATATATATATATATATATATATATGGGCCTATAACTGCCCATGTATGCCCCAGGTTTATAATGAGTATATATATGTATATAGATGCGCCCCAAGTATCTATATACATATATATATATATATATATACTTAAATTCCCCCCATAGGCACAGCGTTCAGCCAGTTGCTGCCGGGGGGTGGATATGTCTCCAGGTGGCTGGTGACTTCAAAGGTCTTTTGTTGAGTTTATCAGCCTAGTTACTATGCTCGGCCCCTCCTTATGTGCTGCTAGCCTCAGGGGGCCAACTGGCAGGCATACGTCACAGTGACACTATGATGTCACATCCCTGAGGAGGGGGGGAGGTGGGCTGCTTCTGAGGCTGATATAGGAGCCTGAAACCAGGAACAGGGGTCTCTTGGAATCTGGACTACAATCAGAGTCATATGGGATGGGAACAGCTCCCTAAAGGAAGAGTCAAGAGAGGCCACATGCGGCCACATGCTCCTGGAAATGGCTGAGTACCAACTATCCCCAGAATCCCCTGCTATACACTGCGTGCAGAATTATTAGGCAAATGAGTATTTTGACCACATCATCCTCTTTATGCATGTTGTCTTACTCCAAGCTGTATAGGCTTGAAAGCCTACTACCAATTAAGCATATTAGGTGATGTGCATATCTGTAATGAGAAGGGGTGTGGTCTAATGACATCAACACCCTATATTAGGTGTGCATAATTATTAGGCAACTTCCTTTCCTTTGGCAAAATGGGTCAAAAGAAGGACTTGACAGGCTCAGAAAAGTCAAAAATAGTGAGATATCTTGCAGAGGGATGCAGCACTCTTAAAATTGCAAAGCTTCTGAAGCGTGATCATCGAACAATCAAGCGTTTCATTCAAAATAGTCAACAGGGTCGCAAGAAGCGTGTGGAAAAACCAAGGCGCAAAATAACTGCCCATGAACTGAGAAAAGTCAAGCGTGCAGCTGCCAAGATGCCACTTGCCACCAGTTTGGCCATATTTCAGAGCTGCAACATCACTGGAGTGCCCAAAAGCACAAGGTGTGCAATACTCAGAGACATGGCCAAGGTAAGAAAGGCTGAAAGACGACCACCACTGAACAAGACACACAAGCTGAAACGTCAAGACTGGGCCAAGAAATATCTCAAGACTGATTTTTCTAAGGTTTTATGGACTGATGAAATGAGAGTGAGTCTTGATGGGCCAGATGGATGGGCCCGTGGCTGGATTGGTAAAGGGCAGAGAGCTCCAGTCCGACTCAGACGCCAGCAAGGTGGAGGTGGAGTACTGGTTTGGGCTGGTATCATCAAAGATGAGCTTGTGGGGCCTTTTCGGGTTGAGGATGGAGTCAAGCTCAACTCCCAGTCCTACTGCCAGTTTCTGGAAGACACCTTCTTCAAGCAGTGGTACAGGAAGAAGTCTGCATCCTTCAAGAAAAACATGATTTTCATGCAGGACAATGCTCCATCACACGCGTCCAAGTACTCCACAGCGTGGCTGGCAAGAAAGGGTATAAAAGAAGAAAATCTAATGACATGGCCTCCTTGTTCACCTGATCTGAACCCCATTGAGAACCTGTGGTCCATCATCAAATGTGAGATTTACAAGGAGGGAAAACAGTACACCTCTCTGAACAGTGTCTGGGAGGCTGTGGTTGCTGCTGCACGCAATGTTGATGGTGAACAGATCAAAACACTGACAGAATCCATGGATGGCAGGCTTTTGAGTGTCCTTGCAAAGAAAGGTGGCTATATTGGTCACTGATTTGTTTTTGTTTTGTTTTTGAATGTCAGAAATGTATATTTGTGAATGTTGAGATGTTATATTGGTTTCACTGGTAAAAATAAATAATTGAAATGGGTATATATTTGTTTTTTGTTAAGTTGCCTAATAATTATGCACAGTAATAGTCACCTGCACACACAGATATCCCCCTAAAATAGCTAAAACTAAAAACAAACTAAAAACTACTTCCAAAAATATTCAGCTTTGATATTAATGAGTTTTTTGGGTTCATTGAGAACATGGTTTTTGTTCAATAATAAAATTAATCCTCAAAAATACAACTTGCCTAATAATTCTGCACTCCCTGTATACTATATCCCCAGATTCCCCTGATCCCTGATTCCCCTACACTGTGTACCCCTATAGCCCTGCTCCCCTTGGTTTCCCCTCATACACCCTTACCCCTGTACCCTTGGTAATCATACCTAATCCCCCTGTGTTACCCCAGGATCCCTCATATACCCCGCTACCCTGGTATTACCCCTGATACCCCTTCCGGCTGCCCTGTTTACCCCCGCTGCAGCAGTGTCTGTATTTACCCCTTGTAATTTCCCCGTAGGGATAGTATATGGTTAGGATTGGGTGGACTCCGGATTAAGTGTATGTATGTGTATTATTGTAATTATAGTTAGATACTGGGGAGGAATTGGGACTGTGTTAGCGTAGTCAGAACCGTATTAGTGTGTTATAGTGTGTGTACTTATATTGTTGTCTGCTGTTATAAATATATATATCTATTCCATTGATATAGATATATATAATTATAAGCAAATATTAGACTGTGATGTATGTAAGTGTATTATTGTAAGTATAGCTAGTGTGTGGGGTGGAATATGGGATTGTGCAGTGTAGTGTAGTTAGGTTTGTATTGTGTTTATTGTAGTACCGTTTCTATACTGCGGTGTGTACTTCTATATGTATATATATTCATATCCATTGATCTATGAATATATATAGATATAGCGTATTGTTAGATTTGTATAATTGTATTGTGTAATAAATATTCCTTATTGTTCATAATACAGTGTATGGTGTTTTTACTAGTCGCCGCCCTAGTATAGTGATAGTAAGGCGCATGCAGCTAGTTTAGTGATTAGTGTAAGGCAATCAGTAGCGATTTGTTGTTAAGTAAGGCATAAATAGGCGGAGCTATCATAAGACGACTCACTCCTATTTATAAATATTAATTATTGAGATTTGCATAAATATCAATAATTAATATCCCCTTTAACAGGCACCATCACAATAATGCTTTGTATGCTGCAGCACTGTAAAGCATAGTGTCCTGTATATTTATGACCTCTGTTCCTGCGAATTCATTGCAGTATGTAGCTTTTAGCATTTCACACCATTATAACAATATGCAGCAAAATATAGCACTGTAAAGTATGGTGTTTAACACTGTAAAGTATAATATAGTATTACGCAAGCTTACCATTCAGCATGAAGTATTTAATATTCATTATTATGTAACATTCTGTACCTACAACATAATGCTTAGCATGTTACAGCAGTGTAAAGCATGGTGCCTTGTGAATTTATGACATTTTTTCCAGCGGATTTTTTTGCAGCTTCTAGCATTATACACCACTATAACAATGTGCAGCAAAATACAGCACTATAAAGCATGGTGCCCTGACAACTAATGACATTCTTTTACAAAAATCTTATTTCTGTATTGTTGTGCCCTTTGTTTACGACATTGCCATGGTTACCTACGTCATTTCCGGCTCCATCGCGGGCTATTTAAACTTGTTTGTTGCTTGTAATGATTATGTTTGACAAAGGCTCATAGTAGCCGAAACGCGTCACTTACCACTTGTATGTGACCATTAAAATTACTTGAAAATCATAACTAAAGCGAGTGCCAGTCCTCTCTATACAAGTATCTGCGGACCTTCCCTGGACACACGCACCGCATCGCTGACAGCGGAGTGCCGCCTGTATCTTCTTTGTATTATCTGAACGGATCCATCTGTGCAGATCCATGACGGATCCGCACCAAACGCGAGTGTGAAAGTAGCCTAATTATTATGTCCACTGCTTTTGGTAGTTCACAGCACAAGGAGAGATTTATCATTCCTGTACACCACAAAACTGATAAACAAAAGTTGCAAATTCTGTTTAAAAATGCTTGAAGGCTACTTTCACACTAGCATTGTTTGAATCTGGCGTTCAATTCCGACACCGGAACTGCCCACTGGATCCGGAAAAACGTGTGAAGACTGATTACATTTGAATCCTGATCAGGATTTTGATCACAATGAAAAAATGCATTGGAAAAAACGGATCCGCCGTTTATAGACTTTAACTTTTTTTTCAAATTTTTTTCACATTTTTCGGGTTTAACATGCAAAAGCCGGATCCGGTTTGACTGAACACACGGCGCCGGATCCGGCGTTAATGCAAGTCAATGGGAAAAAGACCAGATCCGGCGTTTAGTCAAAGTGTTCAGGATTTTTGGCTGGAGGTGCTACGGTTTTCTGAAAAGCCTGATCAGTCAAAAAGACTGAACTGAAGACATCCTGATGCATCCTGAACAGATTGCTCTCCATTCAGAATGCATTAAGATAAAACTGATCAGTTCTTTTCCGGATTTGAGCCCCTAGGACGGAACTCAGCACCGGAAAAGAAAAACGCTAGTGTGAAAATGACGTTTTTACTGCCAGCCTCTCCATTTTTTGAAAGGGGTGGGCTTGGACATCAGCCCCAGAAGATTTACTTGATGTATGCCAGTTTTCTGCTCTAAATGATCGAAGTGCATCAGAGGATGCACTTAATTTTTAATCAGGCATGACCTTCATGATAAATCCCTCCTGCTCTTGATAAATCTCCCCTGAGATGTTTGGTGAGTGGAAAACAACTCCAAACATGTTCTGACAGTTGCAGGCTATTATGGGATGATGGGAGTTGTATTACTACAGCAGCACTTGCTGAGCCAGAGGTTGGAGACCATTGTTCTAGAAGTTGAAATAATTTCTTGCATCAATCGTTTTGGTTTTAATTTATTTCTAGTTTATATCAAGTTTTATAGTTCTCCTCTATTGCCTCCACAATTGCCTGAAAATGATTTATATGTTGTATTCTTCCTTGCAGGTGTGCACATGTCCATTTTGTAGGAAGGATGACATCACAGCTACAGAGTTGACCGTCTGATAGCCTAGCTCGACTACCCACCTCTCCTGAAGACCCCTCAGTCGAGTGGAGGACATCATCTCTGAAAGAGGGTCCCACAGATGCATCCTAGCAGTTTGAGCACCACTCCTACAAGAAGAGTCAATGCCCTGAGTGATTTCACTGGGGAATTACTCCGGGTGGTACTTGTGTTGGGATGTACCTCTGGCTGACTATCATCATTCTATAAGATAATGATTTAGGTGTGTGCTGTCAATAACCCCATAAAGATTTGTGAATGTTTAGATGAAATGGCTACTATCAGACAACCAGGAATGGATGTATAACATCCCATGATCTATGCAGCTTATCTGGATACTTCATGCAGTACGGGAAGTCTAAGTGGCCATTTATGGACAGGTAGGAAAGATAGTTAGCTAACAAATGAGAAATGCATATATGAGTGATAATGTAATGATCAAAAGAGGAGAAAATGTGGCAGGAAATAATTAACTCTGATTTCTTGTATTAATCATTATCAGAGTTTTGGTTCATGTCTGGTTTCTTTCCACTTTCCTGCTTCTCCTCTATTGATATAACATTCAATTATTGCCTGGAAATGATTAATATGTTATATTCCTAGTTGAAGGTGTGGATATGTCCATTTTGTAGGAAGGATGACATCACAGCTACAGAGTTGACCGTCTGATAGCCCAGCTCGACTGCCCACCTCTCCTGAAGACCCCTCAGCTTTTTGAGAGTTGGGTGGAGGACATCATCTCTGAAAGAGGGTCCCACAGATGCACCCTAGCAGTTTGAGCACCACTCTTACAAGAAGAGTCAATGCCCTAAAAGCGTGATTTCACCGGGGATTACTCCGGGGTGGTCCTTGTGTTGGGATGCACCTCTGGCTGGCTGTCGTCATCCTTTTAGGTAGATAATGAAGTGAGTGCTGTAAATAACCCCATAAAGAAGCGGGAATGTTCAGATGACATGGCTACTATGAGGTGGTCAGGAAGGGATATCTAACATCCCATGATGTATACAGCTTACCTAAATACTTCATGCAGTACATGCAGTTTAAGGGGCCTTTTCTAGACAGCTATGACAGATAGCTAGCTAACAAATCAATGAGAAATGCATATATGAGTGATAATGTAATGATCAAAAGAAGAGAAATTGTGAAAGGAAAGAATTAACTCTGATTTCTTGTATCAATCATTATCAGGGTTTTGGTTCATGTCTGGTTACTTTCCACTTTCCTGCTTCTCCTCTATTGATATAACATTCAATTATTGCCTGGAAATGATTAATATGTTATATTCCTAGTTGAGGGTGTGGATATGTCCATTTTGTAGGAAGGATGACATCACAGCTACAGAGTTGACCGTCTGATAGCCCAGCTCGACTGCCCACCTCTCCTGAAGACCCCTCAGCTTTTTGAGAGTTGGGTGGAGGACATCATCTCTGAAAGAGGGTCCCACAGATGCACCCTAGCAGTTTCAGCACCACTCTTACAAGAAGAGTCAATGCCCTAAAAGCGTGATTTCACCGGGGATTACTCCGGGGTGGTCCTTGTGTTGGGATGCACCTCTGGCTGGCTGTCGTCATCCTTTTAGGTAGATAATGAAGTGAGTGCTGTAAATAACCCCATAAAGAAGCGGGAATGTTCAGATGACATGGCTACTATGAGGTGGTCAGGAAGGGATATCTAACATCCCATGATGTATACAGCTTACCTAAATACTTCATGCAGTACATGCAGTTTAAGGGGCCTTTTCTAGACAGCTATGACAGATAGTTAGCTAACAAATCAATGAGAAATGCATATATGAGTGATAATGTAATGATCAAAAGAAGAGAAATTGTGAAAGGAAAGAATTAACTCTGATTTCTTGTATCAATCATTATCAGGGTTTTGGTTCAAGTCTGGTTTCTTTCCACTTTCCTGCTTCTCCTCTATTGATATAACATTCAATTATTGCCTGGAAATGATTAATATGTTATATTCCTAGTTGAGGGTGTGGATATGTCCATTTTGTAGGAAGGATGACATCACAGCTACAGAGTTGACCGTCTGATAGCCCAGCTCGACTACTCACCTCTCCTGAAGACCCCTCAGCTTTTTGAGAGTTGGGTGGAGGACATCATCTCTGAAAGAGGGTCCCACAGATGCACCCTAGCAGTTTGAGCACCACTCTTACAAGAAGAGTCAATGCCCTAAAAGCGTGATTTCACCGGGGATTACTCCGGGGTGGTCCTTGTGTTGGGATGCACCTCTGGCTGGCTGTCGTCATCCTTTTAGGTAGATAATGATGTGTGTGTTGTCAACAACTCCATAAAGATGTGTGAATGTTTAGATGAAATGGCTACTATGAGGTGGTCAGGAAGGGATATCTAACATCCCATGATGTATACAGCTTACCTAAATACTTCATGCAGTACATCCAGCTTAAAGGGCCTTTTCTAGACAGCTAGGACAGACAGTTAGCTAACAAATCAATGAGAAATGCATATAAGAGTTATAATGTAATGATCAAAAGAGAAAATGTGAAAGGAAAGATTAAACTCTGAGTTCTTGTATCAATCATTATCAGGGTTTTGGTTCATGTCTGGTTTCTTTCCACGTTCCTGCTTCTCCTCTATTGATATAACATTCAATTATTGCCTGGAAATGATTAATATGTTATATTCCTAGTTGAGGGTGTGGATATGTCCATTTTGTAGGAAGGATGACATCACAGCTACAGAGTTGACCGTCTGATAGCCCAGCTCGACTACTCACCTCTCCTGAAGACCCCTCAGCTTTTTGAGAGTTGGGTGGAGGACATCATCTCTGAAAGAGGGTCCCACAGATGCACCCTAGCAGTTTGAGCACCACTCTTACAAGAAGAGTCAATGCCCTAAAAGCGTGATTTCACCAGGGATTACTCCGGGGTGGTCCTTGTGTTGGGATGCACCTCTGGCTGGCTGTCGTCATCCTTTTAGGTAGATAATGATGTGTGTGTGTGTGTGTGTGTGTTGTCAACAACTCCATAAAGATGTGTGAATGTTCAGATGAAATGGCTACTATGAGGCGGCCAGGAATGGATGTCTAACATCCCATGATCTATGCAGCTTATCTGTATACTTCATGCAGTACAGGCAGTCTAAGGGGCCTTTTCTAGATAGGTAGGATAGATAGTTAGCTAATAAATCAATGAGAAATACATATGTGTGATAATGTAATGATCAAAATGGTGAAAAACGTTAAAGAAATAAATTATTTCTGATACCCTGCCTGCCTGTAATCTAATTTTATTCATATTAATAATATATTCTGTTGTGCTTGAGAAAATTATACATATATACGCATAAAACCTTTTTTTAACAAGAAGACCTCATATCTTGAGGACCCGTCGAGCCTACCATCAACACCCCCACATTCCAAGAAGACAGAAGACAAGGACACATATCTCTGGAATATGAAAGCTCGCATTCTAATTAGTTGTTTACCATGTTCAATACTACATGCTCTTTGCATGCTGTATGTGACTATATTGTAATCTTACAATATATTGTCATATAACTTTATTGTAATCCCCTGCGGGGACCCTTAAAATGAGTGGAGAGGCAATTCTACTTGAACTAGATGATCGCGTTAATTATCTTATGAAGAATGCCTTCATTAAAGTGGGCAATGTTAACCAGTTGTTGACTGCCCATTTATATACATCTGGGGGGGTGTTGCATTTAACTCCACAAGGACATTTCTGAGTGTCCTTGCAGAGTTAGGATACTTTCACATCTGCGCTTTCACTTTCAGCTATTGATATCCGTCATAGGATCTCAAAAGTGGGGAAAACGCTTCAGTTTTGTCCCCATTTTTTTGTCAACGGGGACAAAACTGAACTGAAGGGAACAGAGTGCACCAAAATGCATTCCGTTCCATTTCATTGTGTTCCAATGACGCACACAAAAACGCTGCAAGCAGAGCTTTTGAGTGCGTCCTGGGATGCAGAGCAAAACGGATCCGTCATGACTCACAATTGTGACAGATTCGCTTTCTCTGACACAAAAAAAAATATTCTGTCATGGCTATTTTAGAGATAATACAATCGGATCCGTTCGTAATGGATGCAGAATGTTGTATTATCATGACGGAAGCGTTTTTTCCTGATCCATGACGAATCCAGCAAAAATGCAGATGTGAAAGTAGCCTTAGCAGTTGCAAGGACATCATGCAGCTGCAGAAGCAGTATTCCCCCTTAGCTGGGGCTAATAGGTTGGCCTCTGTTACAGGAGAAATCAGCAATTAAAATAAATGTTAAAAAATAAATGCAAAAATTTATAAGAATTATAAAACACCACCAATCAGGGCCTTTGCAGGGGTCCCAAAAGATCCAGGGCCCAAGCCCCAATTCAAATGGCTCCAGTCGACCCCCTACCGCTCGCACTTTTAGGCTACTTTCACACTTGCGGTAGCAGGGTCCAGCAGGCATTACTATACAGCAGCACATACTTCTCATATCCAGAGCCTCCCAGGTGACGTCTACTCTGATGTAGATGTTTTCTTTCATCTTCTCCTAGACAACTTATTTCAGCCATGCCTCATCTCTGCAGAGATTAACACATAGACATCTTAGGTTCCTCACTTTTCTATCATTCTCCCCATCCTCAAGTCCCACAAGTATTATACTGCTGCTCTCTGTGCTCCCCAATACCCCCAAATACTATCCAGAAAAAATAATAGTGCCAAAGAGATAGTTCCCCCCATAGTAATTGTGCTCCTCAAAGCCCCACCAATAATAATTCCCTTCATTAGTAATAGAGCCCCCTACAGTGCCCCTGTTATAGGACACATCAATTATTAATATTTGGAATTTAATATTAATAATTAATATTAATAAATAGGCAATTACTACTGACTCCGCCTACTTCCTATCTCTATGTCTCTGTTCCTTTACCTTTCTGAACTGCGTGTCTGTACTAAACTATAGTGGTATTTTGATTACTGTATTTTTCGCCCTATAAGACGCACCTAGGTTTTTGAGGGGGAAAATAAGAAAAAAAATGTTTTAACCAAAAGGTGTGCTTTTGGTGGGTTTTGAACTAATGGTGGTCTGTGCATGACACTACTATGGGGGATCTGTGGATGGCACTGTTATGAGGGGATCTGTGGGTGGCACTGTTATGGCAGGATCTGTGGATGGCACTGTTATGGGGGATCTGAGGGGGGCACTGTTATGGGGGATCTGTGGATGGCACTGTTATGGGGGGTGATGTGTGGATGGCACTGTTATGGGGGGTGATCTGTGGATGGCACTGTTATGGGAGGAGATCTGTGGATGGCACTGTTATGAGGGGGGTGATCTGTGGATGGCACTGTTATGTGGGGGTGATCTGTGGATGGCACTGTTATGGAGGGGATTTGTGGATGGCACTGTTATGGGGGGTGGATCTGTAGATGGCACTGCTATATATGTGTCACCCACAGATCCCCCACCCCATAACAGTGCCATCCACATATCCTCCACCCCATAATAGTGGCATCCACAGATGCCCTAATATACCGGAGCTAAACCTGTGGGAGGGGCCGGTGGAATGCAAATGCGGCAGGACCGGTTATTATTGCCTAAACCTTTTATAATAATAACTTTAATTGAAGTTCCGATTCCCAGCCCCATCTGTACTACTTACTAAATGTCATGTAGCTGGCAGAGCAGGGCCGATGGCCGGCCGTAACTCACTGATGTCACGTGCCTGCGCCGCCTACTTTATGAATGAAGTAGGCGGTGTAGGCACGTGACATCAGTGAGTTATGGCCACCCGCCCTGCTCTGCCTGCTAGAGGACATTTAGTAAGTAGTACAGATGGGGCTGGGGATCGGAACTTCAATTAAAGTTATTATAAAAGGTTTAGGCAATAAAGCAGTGAGTGAGCGGCGGGGCCAGAGTACAGTGACCGCATCGGCCCCACCGCATTTGCGTGACACCGGCCCCTCCTCCCTCCCTCCTCCAGCTGATACATCGCAGTCTGCGATGCTGCAGCATCGCAGACTGCGATGTAAAATGGCAGCATTCTCCCCATAAGACGCAGGGGCATTTCCCCCGGGAAAAAGTGCGTCTTATGGGGCGAAAAATATGGTAAATACATTTATTAAAACAATACAAAGTTTACAGTCCATTATTTTCTACTACGTATATATTTATATACATGAACTATAAATATACAGTATATATTTATATATATATATATATATATATACGGGGGGCGTGGCTTAGACTGGGAGCGCAATGGCTCACCAAAAACTTGGCAACCATCAACCCCTGTAAGACCCCACTCCACAAAAGATGCCTAAGAGGGGTAAGAAAGAAACTCCTAAGCTTCTTACAGCTTTTTTTCCAACGGCGAACAATGGTGCTCGCGATCCCGCCACCGCGAGACAGGCCGCTCCCGATAGAGACAAACCGCAACAAGAGAGGACGGAGAAAGCACAGCTCAGTCCCACAGAACAATGCGGTACCTCTTCTCCCATAAGGTCAGATCACAGTTAAGGGGAACAAAGCCCGGGATCCTCTCCTTGCTCTTCATCCGTGAGGGCCCCTGCTACGGGGCATAAAAGGAGCAGCAGACGTGCCAACAGTCCGCCATATTCTCAGCTAGAGTCACAGGAGTCCAGATTTGCTGTATTGCAAGACTCGCCTACCCCTGCCTCGGCCACCGCCAGCCCTATCAAACAGAAAGCACGATGGGAGACTACATTATCCTTCTCTGCTGTGACAGATAATCAGGAGGGGGCCTCTGTTGAAACGCAGGAGGATGAACTCACCTTCACTACTACTAATCAGGCTGCCACCGAGGCCTTCCCGATAAACGCCATGAGAGTGTTAAGGCAATCTATCCAAAAAGACATTACACAAGCACTCACCAACATCTCAGCCACTGTAGATGGCTTGGGAGAACGTATTGACCATATACTGTAGAAACAAAATTGGGGGAATTCTCCTCGCCACACAACAAACTAGTTGATGCTCACAATACCCTATCAGGGGAAATGGAGGTCATGAAATCCAAAATGGCGGACCTAAACGACCGCAACTGCTGCAACAATGTAAAATTCTGCAGCATTCCAAAATCCGTATCAGCAGACAACTTGGCAAAATTCCTCCAGAAACTAATCATCACTACACTCCTCCATTCTACATATACAGATGTACAGGTGAAACTTGAAAAATTAGAATATTGTGCAAAAGTCCATTTATTTCAGTAATGCAAATTAAAAGGAATTGCATTAATGCAGCTTAAATCACAAATGCTTAGCCTAAACATTCTATCTACAGTCAAAAGTGAAATCTCGTCTAATACTCAATTCCCCTGGGCTGAACACTCCGTCACATATGCAGCGTCCCACTAGCTTATGTGGGAACTGCAAAAGCTTGTTTCTGTCATCTGTAATTTCATGCTGCATTGTATTATCATGTGAAATCCCTTTTTACCAGGCTGTCAGGTGCACCACATGCATCTCACCACTAGATGGGGGTAGCACCACCGTATATATATAGTGCAGTTCAGGCCTAGTTAGGAAGTTGAGTCAGTTGAGAGAAGAAGTAGGAGATGAAGGAGTGAGAGTGCAGCTGCTAGCTGTGTTTAATGCAAGGCAATTCAAGGGAAACAGAGTGGATATAAACACAAAGGACAACAGCCATTTATTCAGGCTTTAAGGACCTTTGGATCCAAGGTGAAGGACTTACTAGCTTCTGGCAGCCTCACCATTAAAGAGCTGGAGAAACAGAACCAGATTAAGGAGCTGTGAGGCAGTGACAGGCCTCACGGCTGCTAGGGGAGTGATATGGCAGGAGTTTCCATTTCTTCGCTGTCAATCAGCAGGTCAGAGGCCGCACTAGGTGGAACAATCAGTCTGGGATAAGAGCCCAGTCCAGACTGTTAGGAGGAGGAAGAGTCTGTGTGCAGCAGAGGCCTAGGAAGGCTCTGTACAAGTGGGCTCAGCCGAGCTGGCTGAGGGGCCACGGGGCTAGGTGTTAGCCTGAACTTTGGGGGACTCCGCGAGGTCTTGGAATCGACGGTCGCTAGGCCAGAGTCAGGAGGACTTCTGGGCCACAATCCCCCAAAAGGTACTGGACTTTGTTACAGCCTGGAAGTGCTGGATTGTTAGGCTGGGAAAAGCCGCATGTTCTTCCTGTGTGTGAACGGGGCTTTCAGTGAAGTAGGGAGTCCTCATGTTTAGTTAGAGCCCAGCCGGGCAGGTGTTTTATTTGTATTGTTTGTTTTGGTTTTGCTGAGGTGCCAAATAAAAACAATGCCCCTAACCCTGTGGTCGATGAAGATCATTGTGAGAATAACCCCCGAATAAGAGACGATCCTTTACATATGGTGGAGGATGCGGGCAATAACAACAGTAGGTTGCTAGGGGCAACGACCTGACGGAAAAGAGCAGGTGCTGCTGAATGTTGCCAAGGAATTTCTGTGTTGCTGTGCAGTGATTTAAAGGGCCGGAAGCCTGCTTGTTCGCTGGAGCAGGTGCTGCTGGAAAACTGCTGGTTAATCTGGACCTTTTTTTTCTGAGGTGAAAGCTGTGCAGGGATTTAAATGGCACAGTAAAAGAAACTGACCTGTCAAAATGGCTGCCAAATGGTGGAGCGTGTGGGAAAAGTCCTGTATGATGATGATCGGGGGGATCCCGCTGGGGGTTATACTAGACTCCCGCCAACAAATGTCTCAGGTCCTGCCCGAAATTCTGGACTTTGTAACAAGAGGGCCAGAGACAACAACTAAGGTGTTACTTACCTTTATAACAGACTATGGCCCTGTGCAATGGGAGCTCTTAAAATGTGAGACCCTGGAAGTGGAGTTTGTGCTTGGCAAAGACTTCCCATTATTTTGGCAGCTGTGGAGCGGAGAAAATGCTACAAATTGTGTACCTGGAGAATCCGATGAACAGCAGATATGTGCCGTTGCCAAGGGCAACCGTCAGGAAAACAAAGAGGTGGAGAGCGGTGCGGTTCTCAGGAGTGCATATCTTCCCTGCGACTGTGTCCGGGGTCCTAGAGAGGAAGTGCGGAGGTGCAGTAAAGCTGTTGCTAGGAGCAACCACAACCTTGATGAGTCCGCGGGAGAGAATGTCACTGCTTTACCAGAATGGTTGATTACAAGGGGTAAGATCGTTCCAGCAATTACTTGTATAGCTGACAAAGTGACAGTGAGCTCAGCTCTGGAGGGTGGGCATGTTTATGACCCGTGCCCTGGTACCTCAGAAGCCGTGAACTGGGGTGTGAGCCGGCAGCAATTGCTACCTGCCGAGTCGGGAGGTGTTGAGACACCGGAAATAAAGACTGCTAAACAAATGTGTGACATTATGGTAAAGGACAGTGCAGTCCAAGTGTTGGTGGACACCGAAAGCCAGGTGAGCCTGGTACATGCCAGCTTGGTAGCTGGGGACTATGCGAGGAAGCTGCACAATGGTTTAAGTGATATGACCATTGAAAACAATGGTGCCAAGTTTGCAGATAGGCATCATGGCAATGTGAACAAAATATATATAAAATATATAAAACAGCCTTTTGTACGTTGCCTTTTTGGTGCGTCGCGAGTTCCAATAGTGAAGTGGGCAATGTTCACATCTATAGATGCGTTTTCTTTAAGTGGACCGCGCTGCACCAGGACAGAGCTGAAAATATCCTCCCTTCCAGATCTCACAGGAATTTCCTGGACATGGGTAAGCAGTCAGTTCACTCGAATTCACCTTTTCTCCAGGAGGATCTGGAAGGGAGGATATTTTCAGCTCTGTCCTGGTGCAGCGCGGTCCACTTAAAGATAATGGCAATGTGGATACTAGTGAAAAATATATGCGGTATAAAAACGCTGATTGATGTTGAGAGCTCACAGCTGAGTAAACCCACTGTAGTGAATGTGCAGGAAACTGTGGCAATGCTGAGGGGTGTACCACACTTACCAGAGGTGGATGTGCAGTCTCCACAGGTTTCTATGATTAATAAAATGTCCCAGGTGGGGATTGACTCATGGGTGCCCCTAGAGGTCAGGGTTAATAATGACACGAGCAGTATAAGTGGCGTATGTGCCGTGACAGTTAGCAACTCCGAGAGTGAGGCTACCATGTCAAGACCCAGCAAAACTAAAGTGGTTACTAGTAGCGACCAGATGACAGTTATATCTGACGAGACGAGAGTTCAATCGGGTGACAGCCTAGTGACTGAAGCTCATATCCAGACAGTTGTAGATGACATGACAGGACAGTACAGCTACAAACTTGAAGATGTTTTCGCTCGCTCTGCACAGTCCCTAGATACACTAGAGATGGGGCTAGCGGTTCTCGCAGATCAACTGCAGGAATCTCCAGAGGAGTCACAGAATGAACTGAAGGAACTAGAGTCACTAATAGAAGTGGAAATTCTCCAACTTCAAGAGGAACTTGCAGCTTCTGAGCGATCCAGACTTCATGCAGAGCAAGAAATAGATGTGCTGGCTTATGAGGTTCTAAACAGCGCCTCAGAAAAATCTGCTCTCTTGGAGGAGAAAATACATTTGGAAGCCAGGATGGCTCAACTTGATCAAGAGTTGCGTGATTGGATGGTAGACCTGGACCACCAGAAACAAATTGTGTCTAAATTGGAGAAGAAACAGAAGATGTTGGACAAGATCCTGGCTGAAGAGAAAACCACCTCGGCCAGATATGCCGAAGAACGTGACCAAGCGGAGACTGATGCTCGAGAGAAGGCGACCAAGGCCCTCTCTTTGGACAGAGCTCTTGAAGAAGTACTTGAGGAGCGAGATGAATTTGAAGTCCTCAGGTGCTCCGTGAGGTCTTGGAATCGATGGTCGCTAGGCCAGAGTCAGGAGGACTTCTGGGCCACAATCCCCCAAAAGGTACTGGACTTTGTTACAGCCTGGAAGTGCTGGTTTGTTAGGCTGGGAAAAGCCGCATTTTCTTCCCGTGTGTGAACGGGGCTTTCAGTGAAGTAGGGAGTCCTCATGTTTAGTTAGAGCCCAGCCGGGCAGGTGTTTTATTTGTATTGTTTGTTTTGGTTTTACTGAGGTGCCAAATAAAAGCAATGTTTGGCCCCTAACCCTGTGGTCGATGAAGATCATTGTGAGAATGACCCCCGATTAAGAGACGATTAGAGTTGAGCGAACACCTGGATGTTCGGGTTCGAGAAGTTCGGCCGAACTTCCCGGAAATGTTCGGGTTCGGGATCCGAACTCGACCCGAACTTCGCCCCAAACCCGAACCCCATTGAAGTCAATGGGGACCCGAACTTTTCGGCACTAAAAAGGCTGTAAAATAGCCCAGGAAAGGGCTAGAGGGCTGCAAAAGGCAGCAAAATGTAGGTAAATCCCCTGCAAACAAATGTAGATAGGGAAATGAATTAAAATAAAAATAAAATAAATTAAAATTAACCAATATCAATTGGAGAGAGGTCTCATGGCAGAGAATCAGGCTTCATGTCATAGCAGAGAATCAGGCTTCACGTCACCCACCACTGGAACAGGCCATTGTCAGATATTTAGGCCCCGTCACCCAGACAGAGGAGAGAGGTCCCATAGCAGAGAATCAGGCTTCATGTCATAGCAGAGAATCAGGCTTCAAGTCATAGCAGAGAATCAGGCTTCATGTCATAGCAGAGAATCAGGCTTCACGTCACCCACCACTGGAACAGGCCATTGTCAGATATTTAGGTCCCGGCACCCAGACAGAGGAGAGAGGTCCCATAGCAGAGAATCAGGCTTCATGTCACCCACCACTGGAACAGGCCACTGTCAGATATTTTTAGGCCCTGGCACCTAGACAGAGGAGAGAGGTCCCATAACAGAGATTCAGGCTTCATGTCAGCGACTCAGCAGAGAATCAGTCTTCATGTCATAGCAGAGAATCAGGCTTCATGTCACCCACCACTGGAACAGGCCACTGTCAGATATTTTTAGGCCCCGGCACCCAGACAGAGGAGAGGTTCATTCAACTTTGGGTTGCCCCGCAATATAATGGTAAAATGAAAATAAAAAAAGGATTGAATGAGGAAGTGCCCTGGAGTACAATAATATATGGTTAAGGGGAGGTAGTTATAAATGTCTAATCTGCACAAGGGATGGACAGGTCCCGTGGGATCCATGCTTGGTTCATTTTTATGAACATCAGCTTGTCCACATTGGCTGTAGACAGGCGGCTGCGTTTGTCTGTAATGACGCCCCCTGCCATGCTGAATACTGTTCAGACAAAACGCTGGCCGCCGGTTAGGCCAGCACCTCCAAGGCATAAAAGGCTAGCTCTGGCCACGTGGACAATTTGGAGACCCAGAAGTTGAATGGGGCCGAACCATCAGTCAGTACGTGGAGGGGTGTGCACAGGTACTGTTCCACCATGTTAGTGAAATGTTGCCTCCTGCTAACACGTTCCGTATCAGGTGGTGGTGCAGTTAGCTGTGGCGTGGTGACAAAACTTTTCCACATCTCTGCCATGCTAACCCTGCCCTCAGAGGAGCTGGCCGTGACACAGCTGCGTTGGCGACCTCTTGCTCCTCCTCTGCCTTCGCCTTGGGCTTCCACTTGTTCCCCTGTGACATTTGGGAATGCTCTCAGTAGCGCGTCTACCAATGTGCGCTTGTACTCGCGCATCTTCCTATCACGCTCCAGTGCAGGAAGTAAGGTGGGCATATTGTCTTTGTACCGGGGATCCAGCAGGGTGGCAACCCAGTAGTCCGCACACGTTAAAATGTGGGCAACTCTGCTGTCGTTGCGCAGGCACTGCAGCATGTAGTCGCTCATGTGTGCCAGGCTGCCCAGAGGTAAGGACAAGCTGTCCTCTGTGGGAGGCGTATCGTCATCGTCCTCCGTTTCCCCCCAGCCACGCACCAGTGATGGGCCCAAGCTGCGTTGGGTGCCACCCCGCTGTGAACATGCTTCATCCTCATCCTCCTCCACCTTCTCCTCATCCTCGTCCTCCTCGTCCTCCAGTAGTGGGCCCTGGCTGGCCACATTTGTACCTGGCCTCTGCTGTTGCAAAAAACCTCCCTCTGAGTTACTTCGAAGAGACTGGCCTGAAAGTGCTAAAAATGACCCCTCTTCCTCCTCCTCCTCCTCCTGGGCCACCTCCTCTTCCATCATCGCCCTAAGTGTTTTCTCAAGGAGACATAGAAGTGGTATTGTAATGCTGATAACAGCGTCATCGCCACTGGCCATGTTGGTGGAGTACTCGAAACAGCGCAACAGGGCACACAGGTCTCGCATGGAGGCCCAGTCATTGGTGGTGAAGTGGTGCTGTTCCGCAGTGCGACTGACCCGTGCGTGCTGCAGCTGAAACTCCACTATGGCCTGCTGCTGCTCGCACAGTCTGTCCAGCATGTGCAAGGTGGAGTTCCACCTGGTGGGCACGTCGCATATGAGGCGGTGAGCAGGAAGGCCGAAGTTACGCTGTAGCGCAGACAGGCGAGCAGCGGCAGGATGTGAACGCCGGAAGCGCACACAGACGGCCCGCACTTTATGCAGCAGCTCTGACATGTCGGGGTAGTTGTGAATGAACTTCTGCACCACCAAATTCAGCACATGCACCAGCCAAGGGATGTGCGTCAAACCGGCTAGTCCCAGAGCTGCAATGAGATTTCGCCCATTATCGCACACCACCAGGCCGGGCTTGAGGCTCACCGGCAGCAACCACTCGTCGGTCTGTTGTTCTATACCCCGCCACAACTCCTGTGCGGTGTGGGGCCTGTCTGTCAGAATGGCCTGCTGACGTTTACCCTGGGCTGTGCTGAAGTTGGTGGTGAAGGTGTGTGGCTGACTGGATGAGCAGGTGGGTGAAGAGGAGGAGGAAGCCGAGTAGGAGGAGGAGGCAACAGGAGGCAAAGAATGTTGCCCTGCGATCCTTGGTGGCGGAAGGACGTGCGCCAAACAGCTCTCCGCCTGGGGCCCAGCCGCCACTACATTTACCCAGTGTGCAGTTAGAGAGATATAGCGTCCCTGGCCGTGCTTACTGGTCCACGTATCTGTGGTTAGGTGGACCTTGCCACAGATGGTGTTGCGCAGTGCACACTTGATTTTATCGGATACTTGGTTGTGCAGGGAAGGCACGGCTCTCTTGGAGAAGTAGTGGCGGCTGGGAACAACATACTGTGGGACAGCAAGCGACATGAGCTGTTTGAAGCTGTCTGTGTCCACCAGCCTGAATGACAGCATTTCATAGGCCAGTAGTTTAGAAATGCTGGCATTCAGGGCCAGTGATCGAGGGTGGCTAGGTGGGAATTTACGCTTTCTCTCAAATGTTTGTGAGATGGAGAGCTGAACGCTGCCGTGTGACATGGTTGAGATGCTTGGTGACGGAGGTGGTGGTGTTGGTGGTACATCCTCTGTTTGCTGGGCGGCAGGTGCCAACGTTCCTCCAGAGGCGGAGGAAGAGGCCGAGGCGGCAGCAGCAGAAGAGGTAGCAGGGGGAGCCTGAGTGAGTTCCTTGTTTTTAAGGTGTTTACTCCACTGCAGTTCATGCTTTGCATGCAGGTGCCTGGTCATACAGGTTGTGCTAAGGTTCAGAACGTTAATGCCTCGCTTCAGGCTCTGATGGCACAGCGTGCAGACCACTCGGGTCTTGTCGTCAGCACATTGTTTGAAGAACTGCTACGCCAGGGAACTCCTTGAAGCTGCCTTTGGGGTGCTCGGTCCCAGATGGCGGTGGCCAGTATAAGACGGAGTCTCTTGGTGGCGGGTGTTCTGCTTTTGCCCACTGCTCCCTCTTTTGCTACGCTGTTGGCTCGGTCTCACCACTGCCTCTTCCCACCCGTTCCCCCTCGACTCGAGCCCTGAGGTGGCCCGGCCCACCGGGCAAATGCCCGGTCTGCCCTGTGGCCAGTCCGCCCCTGGTCCAGAGATCTCCACATTCATTGCTCCAATTGCTCTACTAGATTCTCTTCAGACTGGCAGCTCAGGGGGCGTGTACTTTCTGCTGCAGCTCTCTCCCTATCACGACTCAGGGGGCGTGTACTTTCTGCTGCAGCTATCTCCCTATCACGACTCAGGGGGCGTGTACTTTCTGCTGCAGCTCTCTCCCTATCACGACTCAGGGGGAGTGTACTTTCTGCTGCAGCTCTCTCCCTATCATGACTCAGGGGGCGTGTACTCTCTGCTGCAGCTCTCTCCCTATCACGACTCAGGGGGCGTGTACTTTCTGCTGCAGCTATCTTCCTATCACGACTCAGGGGGCGTGTACTTTCTGCTGCAGCTCTCTCCCTATCACGACTCAGGGGGAGTGTACTTTCTGCTGCAGCTCTCTCCCTATCACGACTCAGGGGGAGTGTACTTTCTGCTGCAGCTCTCTCCCTATCACGACTCAGGGGGCGTGTACTCTCTACTGCAGCTCTCTCCCTATCACAAGTCAGGGGGCTTGTACTTTCTGCTGCAGCTCTCTCCCTATCACGACTCAGGGGGCATGTCCTTTCTGCTGTAGCGCTCTCCCTGTAACCGTCACAGCGTTTAACAGCAGATATGGCCAGTAGCAGTACAAGGATAGAATGGAGCATGTGTGACCATGCTCATATAGCTCATGCAGGTTACTCTACAGATTAGCAGGTGCCAACGTTCCTCCAGAGGCGGAGGAAGAGGCCGAGGCGGCAGCAGCAGAAGAGGTAGCAGGGGGAGCCTGAGTGAGTTCCTTGTTTTTAAGGTGTTTACTCCACTGCAGTTCATGCTTTGCATGCAGGTGCCTGGTCATGCAGGTTGTGCTAAGGTTCAGAACATTAATGCCTCGCTTCAGGCTCTGATGGCACAGCGTGCAAACCACTCGGGTCTTGTCGTCAGCACATTGTTTGAAGAACTGCCATGCCAGGGAACTCCTTGAAGCTGCCTTTGGGGTGCTCGGTCCCAGATGGCGGTGGCCAGTAGCAGACGGACTCTCTTGGCGGCGGGTGTTCTGCTTTTGCCCACTGCTCCCTCTTTTGCTACGCTGTTGGCTCGGTCTCACCACTGCCTCTTCCCACCCGTTCCCCCTCGACTCGAGCCCTGAGGTGGCCCGGCCCACCGGGCAAATGCCCGGTCTGCCCTGTGGCCAGTCTGCCCCTGCTTCACAACAGTAAAACAGTCCAGAAAAAGCACAGTTTCACACCGCAAATTATTACAGTTCTTTGGCCCAGCAATTTTTCAATAAAGCATTTAGGGTTTGGTCACTTTAAGGCAATAGTAGCACACAGTTCTTGTATCCGCAATGGCGCAGGAATGTTCGTTATCCTGTTCGTGACGCCAATTTATGCAAAACGCCAGACCTGCAGGGGATTGCGAAGTGAGGTCACGGTTATGGGCAATCGAGGGTTACTCACCAGTTGAAGGAGAACCCTGGGCAGGCATGCAGCAGTGAAGGAGAGGTAGACACAAGTTCCTCTGGGGCACACTCTGTATGTAGAGACCTGGCCTGATGTTGTGTGAGGTGCCCTGGATGTTGCAGGTGTTTAGAGTGCCTGAAGCAAGGTCCCTTTTGAGATTTTGTGACGCCAGTGCCTGTAACGGTGGCACACCGGTTTCAGCAGCAATAAGTGAGGTACACAGGTGGTATAGTGAACCAAACGTTGCTTTACTTAAAACAGTCCAACTTTATACATCAAGATGGTAATGCAGTCCCTTATATCAAATGCTTCACAAGCAGGCTTATTTCACAAGATGGCAGGTATTAATCATGCAAGATACATGGAGGGCAAACAGTCAATGCTTTGCAGTGCTATGCTGCTCTATTTCCTTCAGCTATTCTAGCTGGCTAGGTCCCAAGGCCCGGATGCCTAATTGCTGGCTTGAATCCTTGGTTTGAATAATCTTCCTCCAGTATTGGCACTTGCTTTACTTTACAGATCCTCTGCTCATCAGGTTACTTATCTGATCTTGGGGTGCTGTTCCTGTTGTGAGGGAAGCTGCAGGTTTCTCCCAGGAGGTGCTGTCCTACAACTGGGGTATCTCAACTGAGCTAATCCTAGCCTCAGGAGCTTCAGGTAGACGAAGTGACTCCTCTAGTCCCCTGGAATACACTAACCCTCCCCTGTCTGGGCCTACCTATATATAACTAGGGCTCCCTAGCTCCCTCTAATGTCTGGGAGGCTAAACTGCACCCTGACAGGCCTGACACCCAGTTAACACAGGGAAATGCATACACATGACATTAAATGTAATAAGGCACATTAACCCTTGTGTAGTGCCCACCTTTACCTAGTGGGACACTACACATGCTCAGAGCTCCTCTTCTGCTGCTCCTAGGCATCCATGCTCAGAGCTCCTCTTCTGCTGCTCCGAGGTGTCCACGCTCAGAGCTCCTCTTTTACTGCTCCTAGGCATCCATGCTCAGAACTCCTCTTCTGCTGCTCCTAGGTGTCCATGCTCAAAGCTCCTCTTCTGCGGCTCCTAGGTGTCCACGCTCAGAGCTCCTCTTCTGCTCCTCCTTGGCGTCCATTCTGAGGGCTTGTCCCCTGCTTCTGCCGCACATTGGCATCCAAACTTATGGTTCCTCCTCTGCTTCTGACACTCCTAGACATCCACATCTGTGACTTCATCTGGAAGGAGCGGAAGAGGAGGAACCACAGTTGTGCATGCCAAAGAGCCGTATTCAGAGCCTTTTTACATTTTTATAAGTTTCATAAATATAGTATTGGAGTCAAGCACTATTACTTTCCCTGCTATTACCCCAGAAAACATGCTAATTTCATTGATAAATGCATATACAGCTATACAGCTATTGTGACAGCATCTTCTGTGTTTTCCAGGAGTAAGATACTGATGACCTAGCCTCAGTATAACGGACAATATACCAATATCAAATGCATTCGGAAATACAACGGGCAACCCCCCCGGGCCCTTTATATTGCATCCCAGGTTTAGAAGGAATGCCGAGTGGTGTACTGCGGCCTAAATGTCTCTTTATGTGTGTCACGGTGCTCCTACCTGGATACAGGTGGACCCCAGGCTTTGGCTCCAAAGCAATAAATAGGGGGAATAATTGAGGGATTTAAAGAAATAACTTGAGTCCAGACCTTGAGATGAAGTTCAATGGCAGCTTTACTTGAATAAACGTTTCTCCAAACAGTTTCAGGCTTTGTCTTGGTTCCAGCAGGCTTTAGCATTAAACTGGCAGGCAAACTCAACTCTGCTATATTTTTCTCTCACTCTGCTGTACTGACAAGCTCACTTGGTGTCTGTTTCCTCTTTATGCTGCACTTCACTCTTTTTTTTTTTTTTTATTCTTTATTTCTTATTTTGCAAAAGTAACAAAATTATTGCATATTGAACCACATACATTAGAAAATAATAGTCGGATCCATGCCGACTGACATCATGAAGTATAATCCAACAATGCACAAACAATTACAACATGTAAGTCTGTGTTTGATATTCAGCCTATGGTGACAATAAAGCACCTTGATTCATCTAACGAGAACCATACACAAATCAAGGGGCCAATGAAGACGTGGCCACAGCATGAAAATAAAAGAAAATTCGACAAACAATAACAAGAATGGGGGGGGGGGGAACACAAGACAAGGATACGAAAGGAGAAGTTAAGGGGCAAAGGGTTCAAGGAAGTAGGGGGGGGGGGTAAATGAAGTGTACATGAGTGTCCAGACGAGACTCTCAAGCCAGCAAATTCCGATACTCCGGGGTATCCTGAAAGGTGAACCAGGGGGACCACATAGCAACAAAAGCTCTGTTACCACCTTTCAAAGATGCTGTGAGTTCCTCCATTCTCCGTATCTCTTCAACCTTCTGAATCCACATTCCCACGGAGGGAGGAGAAACAGACTTCCACCTCGCAGGGATACAAGATCTAGCTGCTATAACCAGGTGACGCAGACAGGATCGTCGAAATAAGATCAACGGTAAGTCCGAAAGAAAGAGTAAAAAAAACTCTGGTGTGTTAGGAATCGAAAAGGGAAAAATGGAAGCCAGGGTCTCATGAACAGATTCCCAGAAAGGTTTGATTTTGTCACATTGCCAGAAAATATGTAGGAGGGAACCTTGGTGGGAGTCGCATCGCCAGCATAGAGGAGATGCCGACGGGAACATTTTCTGGAGACGGGTAGGGACATAATACCATCTCGACAGCAATTTGTAACTGGCCTCCTGATATTTACTTGCAATGGATGATTTATGGGCAAACTGGAGAATTCTAAGCCACTGGTCAGAGGAGATATCCTTCTGCAAGTCCTGAGCCCATTTAGCTGAGTAAGAGGGGAGATAGTCCGAACCCGGCGTTACCAATGCCTTGTATAATTCTGAGAGAGAGTGCCGATAAAGGCCGGAGCCAATACATGTCTTTTCAAAAGGAGTGAGCGCCCTATCAGACCCCTGAGAGGAAGGGATAGAAGAAAGGAAGTGGTGAAGCTGTCTTGATCTCCAAGGACCCAGAGGGCAGGGATCTGTCAGACCTAATAGTTCCGAGTAAGTAAGCCACCTACCAGATGTTCTAAAGAATGGTGCCCTACACCTACCACTCGATCTCCACTGTGCAAACGGACCCCCCGAGCAACCCGCCGGGAAGTCCGGATGTCCCAAGACAGGGAACATCGGGGAGGGCATTGGGGAGATTGTAGAGATCTGTTGGTACTTACGGAATTGAGCCAGGGTAGGGCCTATGAGAGGATGAGAGGAAAGGTCACTAGGAACCTTCCTATCCGTCCATGGCAGAAGGGCCAAAGGAGTCCGGGATGTGAATTGCTCAATTGAGATCCATTGTTTGAACTGGGTATGTCGAGACCAGTCTACCACACGTTGAAACATAGAGGCTGCATAATACTTCCTTAGGTCAGGAATCCCTAGGCCCCCCCTTTCCCTTGGCACATGCAATAAGGATCTAGACAGTCTTGAACTCTTCCCAGCCCACAGAAATTTAAAGAGGTCCCGATGTACAACAGAGAAGAAACTGGCCGGAATGTGGATAGGGAGGGTCTGGAACAAATACAATAAGCGTGGGAGGACGTTCATCTTAAAAATGGCACACCTGCCGAACCACGTATATAGGCCTTTGGACCACCTCTTGAGGTCTTCTCTGATCCGACTCAGGAGGGGGGTAAAATTCCTTGAGAATAGCTCTCGCAGATCCCTGGGGATCATTGTGCCCAAATATTTAATGGCACCTGTCGTCCAACGGAAAGGCAAGGAACCCGCCAGTTTGGCTTCTAGAGCGGATGGAATGGAGACATTAAGCGCTTCAGATTTCTGTAAGTTAATTTTCAGATTGGACAAGTTATGGAATACTTTGAATTCCTCAATTAGGTTAGGGAAGGTAACTCGAGGTTTGGTAATCATAAACATCAGGTCATCTGCATAGGCTGCTATCTTAAACTCCTTTTCTCTCACCATAAGACCAGAGATGTCAGGGTTTTTCCTTATAGTCCTCAGGAGTGGTTCTAGAGTGAGGATAAAAATTAAAGGAGATAAAAGGACAACCCTGGCGCGTACCATTTCTAATCTCAAAGGGAGGCGAGAGGACACCATTAACCTTTGTGGCTGCCGAGGGAGAAGAATATAGGGAACGGATCCATGTCAATAAGGAACCCTCCACACCCACATGGTTTAATACTGCAAATAACCATGGCCATCCAACCCTGTCAAAAGCCTTTTCGGCATCTGTGGATAGGAGACATAGGTTGGAACGTTGAATCTTGGCAAGATGGACCAAGTTCAAGACTTTTGTGGTGTTATCTCTCGCCTCCCTTGAGGGAATGAAGCCCACCTGATACAAGTGTATAAGGTCCGCCAGGAAAGGAGTCAGGCGGGTGGCCAAGACTTTTGCGAAAAGCTTAATGTCTACATTAAGTAGAGATATGGGCCGGTAATTGGCACAAGCGGTCGGGTCCTTACCTTCCTTATGGACAACAGTAATGTGTGCATGTGACATGTCTTTAGGGAGAGGAACTCCGGAGCTTAATTTATTCAAGGCATTGGTAAGGGGAGTACGCAGGAGGGGGAGGAATCTCTTATAATAGGAGGCCGATAGGCCATCTGGGCCTGGAGCCTTACTAGGTTGCATTCATTTCAGAGCCTCCCCAATCTCATCAGCGGTAAACGGACTGTTCAAACTCTCAAGGGCCTCACTCGGTAATTTCGGTAAACCCGACTTAGCCAAATAGGAGCTCATGGCCGAATCCAAGGCCTGACTAGTTTGACTGGACTGAGGAAGATTGTACAGGTTCTGATAAAATTGGGAAAAAGCTTCTGTGATCGAGTCAGGATTGTGTAATACCGGTCCCCGTGGTGGAGTAATGCGTGGGATATAGTTTCTTGCCCTTTGTTCACGTAAGGATCTGGCCAAGAGTCTACCACACTTATTGCCATATTCAAAAAAGTGTCTCCTGCCCTGCGAAAGGAGAAATTTTGTACGGGTATCTAGTTTATCTTTAAGCTTGCACCTTGCCTGTGTGAGCTCAGCTCGAACAGATTGTGCATGGGAGCGTTTATGGATCTGTTCCAGATCGGAAATGTCCTTCAAAATCTGGGAAATTTCCAAAGCCCTCTCCCGTTTACGCCGTGCTCCATGTTTGATGAACTCCCCTCTAATCACGCACTTATGCGCAGCCCACACCATGAGGGGGGAGGCATCGTCGCTGCACTTCACTCTTGTAGTCTGACTTATGTTCAGCCAAAAAGTATTAGAATCCTGGCAGCTCCAACATGGAGTCTCAACCAAAACAAACCAGAACTGCCCACCTCCTTCCGGTAGCAAGCAGGACTGGCCCACTTCTCTCCAGAGGGGGGTTAGAATGGAATGGAGAGTTCCATTCTATCTAAGGCCCCTTTCACACGAGCGAGTATTCTGCGCGGGTGCAATGCGTGATGCGAATGCATTGCGCCCACACTGAATTCGGACCAATTCAGTTTAATGGGTGTGTGTACATGAACGTTGTTTTTCACACATCACTTGTGCATTGCATGAAAATCGCAGCATGTTCTATATTGTGCGTTTTTCACGCAACGCTGGCCCCATAGAAGTGAATGGGGCTGCGTGAAAATCACACCTGCAAGCAAGTGCGCCCGTGCAATAAAAACTGAGTGCAATCGCAGGCAAAAATGAATGAACTTGCTTGCAAAATCGAGCATTTTTAACTGAACGCATCCGGACCTAATCCATATCGCTCGTCTGCAAGGGGATTAAGGATAGCTCTGCCATTTACACTGCCACCTGCTGGTGAACCAGGCACATTACATGTAATAAACAGTTACATAACAAGATTATGAATGCACAATGTGGAGGACCTGGAAAGACATACATAAGATGACATTATATTAGCCCATTAGAGATAGCAGGGTGCAGTAGTGGTAACACCACTCTGGGGTGTTACAGAAAGTCTTCAGACCCTTTCACTTTTTTCACATTTTGTTAGGGCTCATGCACACGATCATATTTTCTTTCCGCTTCTGTTCCGGGTTTTTTGCGGACCGTATGCATAACCATTCACTTCAATGGGGCTGTAGAAAATACAGAAGTTACTCCATGTGGATTCCGTTTGTCTGCATGGCCGTTCCGCAAAAAAGTAGCGCATGTCCTATTATTGTCCACAAATCACGGTACGAGGCCCCATTCAAGTCAATGGGTCCGCAAAAAATACGGAACGCACATGGAACACATCTGTATTTTGCGAATCGATATTGTAGAAATGCTATGCCCAGCCCATATTGCTCATGTGTTTGGTGATTAATAAGTTACTGTTTCTGTATACGATCTACAAAAAACGGATCAAATACGGAAACCATACGGATATGTTTTGTGCAATAACGGAGCAGGACTTAAATCAGAGAAAAAAAACTCAGATACGGAACAACGGATCAGTGAAAAACGGACCGCAAAACAACTGTCGTGTGCATGAGCCCTTATGCTGAGGCATAGTGCTAAAATAAAACAAAAGTTCAAAGTTTACGGTTTTCCCCCATCATTCTGCACTGAATACCTCACAATGAGAAAGTAATAACAGAGTGATGAAAATTTTAGCTAATTTATTGAGAAGCAAACTAAAATATTGCATTGACATAAGACTCAGGACCGGATCTGCAATTTGCGAACCGCAAAACATGGTGCATAGTGCCATATTTTCCACACTCCTCTGCAAAACGGACAAGAATAGGACATATCACGGTATATCTTTTTTGCAGAGCCGCCGAATGGATATATGGATGCGGACAGCACATGGTGTGCTGTTCGCATCTTTTTCGGCACTATTGAATTGAATTAATCAGCTTCTGATCCACAAAAATTGCTGATTGGATGCGGACAGAAACTACAGCCGTGTGCATGAGCCCTTATATGAAGCACCTTTGGCAGCGAATACAGCCTCCAGTCTTCTTGGGTATGATGCCACAAGGTTTGCACATCTGCATTTGGGGATTTTTGGCAACTCTATGCAGATCCCCTCAAGCTCTGTCAGGATGGAATGGGGAATGTCAGTGGACAGCTATTTTCAGATTTCTTCAGAGATTTTTAATTGGGTTCAAGTCAGGGCTCTGGCTGGGTCACTCAAGGACATTCACAGAGTTGTCCCCAAGCCACTTCTGTGTTGTCTTGGCTGTGTGCTTAGGGTGAACCTTCAGCCCATTCTGTGGTCCAGAGCACTCTGGATCAGATGTATTAAGGATAGCTCTATATTTACTTCATTCACTGTAGGGATGGTATTGGGCAGTTGATTAACAGTGCCCAGGGCCGGACTGGCCTGCCGGGATACCGGGAAATTTCCCGCTAGGCCGGCAGGCCTGAGTGCCGCAAGACCGCGGCCCTGGTGACAAGTGGGGGCGGCCGGCGGCACTACTGGCACATGATAAGGGGGGCTACTGGCACATGATAAGGGGGGCTACTGGCACATGATAAGGGGGGCTACTGGCACTTGATAGGGGGGCTACTGGCACATGATAGGGGGGGCTACTGGCACATTAGGGGGGCTACTGGCACATGATAGGGGGGGCTACTGGCACATGATAGGGGGGCTACTGGCACATGATAGGGGGGGCTACTGGCACATGATAGGGGGCTACTGGCACATGATGGGGGGGCTACTGGCACATGATATGGGGGGCTACTGGCACATGATATGGGGGCTACTGGCACATGATATGGGGGGCTACTGGCACATGATATGGGGGGGATCTGGCTACTGGCACATGATATGGGGGGGCTCTGGCTACTGGCACATGATAGTGGGGGGGCTCTGGCTACTGGCACATGATTGGGGGCATCTATGGGGGCACATCTTACTGGCAGATTATTGGGGGGCACTATAGGGGCATCTACTGAGGCTAAAAAGAAGGGGTATTTTATATGGGGGCTCTGTATAGGGGCATTTTATACTGGGACACATTATGGTGGGTACTATGGGGAAGGGGGGGGAGCACTATGGGGGTCATCTACGGGGGCACTGAGAAGGGGTATTTTATATTGGCACATTATGGGAACATTAGCTCAACTAGGGACATTACAAAGGGGTATGTTTTGCACATTATAAGGAGAATTATTACTACTGGGGGGGCACTATGGTGGGCTTTATTACTCCCCCATGGTAATTTCACGGATATAATAGGGGAGAACACCAAAAGACAACAAGACGGAAGGGAAAAGACACTAGGCCTCACCGCTAGGGAAGGAAAAGGGTCACCACCTATGAAACCCTGCTCCTGGCCCTAACTCCTATCCATATGGGCACCTCTCGATGGTAGAGATGCCCATACACAGGAACCTAGAAAACCCTGGTGGCCCTCAGATGCCCTAGACTTATGACAGGGCAGAGACAACTCTCTCCTTCCCTGGTGAAGGAACCAGTGTCTCACTGAGGCCTAGTAAACAACAGAGGGGGGGGGGGGGAGGAAGACAAAACACAACAAGCGGAACACTTATCTTCTGAGGATGATGTATGATGGATGATCAGGACTTCAACTAGAACCACACTCCAGCTCTTCCAACACCAAATGAAGCTATCCAGAGCAAGGAGTGATGGGTGGAGTCCAACTAAATAGGGGAAGGTAAAGGTCACATGATCCACACCTGAACAGGAGGTGTGGACATACAAGCAACACACAGACAAAGTGAAACTAAAAGATGCTGTCAGATCACTAATGAGCAGATAATCTTTCAGATCTTCTCAAACCTGTCACCGGTGTGACAGTACCCCCCCTTCTACGGGTGACTCTCCAATGAACGAGATACTGGAGGGATCTCTGGAGAACTCGGGAGTCCACTATCCTGCTGATCTGAAATTCCAAATTGCCGTCCACCATGACAGGAGCGGAAGGCAAGGAGTACGACTCAACAGGTTCAACAGATTTCTTTAACAACGATTTATGAAATACGTTATGGATTTTTAATGCCTGAGGAAGTTCAAGACGGAAGGCTACAGGGTTAACAATGGCAGTGATCTTATATGGACCAATAAATCTTGGTCCCAACTTCCAAGAAGGTACCCTAAGTTTAATGTTTCTTGTAGACAGCCACACAGAATCACCCACTCTCAGGTCCGGACCACTCACACGTCTCCTGTCAGCCGCACGCTTATACCTGTTGCCCATCTTTTCCAGGTTATTTTGGATTTTCCGCCAAATAGAAGACAAAGAAGAGGAAAATCGTTCCTCCTCAGGAATGCCGGAATTATGAGCACCAGAAAATGTACCAAACTGTGGATGGAACCCATATGCCCCAAAAAACGGCGACTTATCAGTGGATTCCTGTCTACGGTTATTTATAGCAAACACAGCTAACGACAAAAATGAAGACCACTCTTCCTGATTCTCTGAAACAAAACATCTCAAGTAAGTCTCCAGATTCTGATTAGTGCGCTCCATCTGTCCGTTCGACTGAGGATGAAAAGCTAAAGAGAAGGACAATTGTACACCCAGACGAGTACAGGACGCTCTCCAGAATCTGGAAACAAACTGAGTCCCTCTATCGGACACCACATCAGAGGGAATGCCATGTAGTTTCACGATGTTGTCGACAAACACCTGCGCAAGAGTTTTAGCATTAGGTAGACTAGGTAATGCAATAAAGTGTGCCATTTTACTAAAACGATCGACAACCACCAGAATCACGGTCTTTCCTGAAGAATTTGGTAAATCCGTGATAAAATCCATGGACAAATTGGTCCAAGGTCTGGACGGGATAGGCAATGGAAGCAGAGACCTGGAAGGCCAAATATGAGTCACCTTAGCACGTGCACAGGTACCACAGGCTGACACATAGTCCTCAATACACTTACGCAACCCCGGCCACCAGAATCTGCGAGAGATGAGATCGATAGTCGATCTGCTCCCAGGGTGCCCAGCAAGCACCGTACAGTGATGGTCCTCGAACACCTTGTGACGTAATTCGGGGGGAACAAACAATCTCCCCTGAGGACAAGAGACCGGAGCATCCTCCTGTGCCTCCAACACCCTGGCCTCGAGATCAGGATAAAGAGCGGAAATAACTACCCCTTCAGATAAAATAGGACTAGGGTCATCAGACTCACCCCCCCCCAGGAAAGCTACGTGACAAAGCATCCACCTTGACGTTCTTAACCCCAGGGCAGTAAGTGACGATGAAGTTAAATCTGGTGAAAAACAATGACCATCTGGCCTGCCTTGGGTTCAGTCGCTTAGCCGACTCCAAGTAGGCCAGATTCTTGTGATCCGTAATTACCGTAATAGGATGAATTGCTCCTTCCAACCAATGTCGCCATTCCTCGAACGCCAACTTAATGGCCAGCAATTCCCTATTCCCCACATCATAATTCCTTTCAGCAGTCGAAAGTTTTTTAGAGAAAAATGCACATGCGCGCCATTTACTGGGTGAAGGACCCTGCGACAATATTGCTCATACCCCAACCTCTGACGCGTCAACCTCAACAATAAATGGCTGAGACACGTCCGGTTGCACCAGAATAGGGGCCGAAGCAAAACATTCTTTCACAGCAGAAAAGGCCTGTAATGCCGCATCAGACCAGATAGAAATATCAGCACCCTTCCTAGTCATGTCTGTTAAAGGTTTAACCACCGATGAATAGTTCAAGATAAATTTACGGTAGTAGTTGGTAAACCCCAAAAACCGCATAAGAGCTTTCAGATTTTCGGGTCGATCCCAGTCCAACACAGCACGGACCTTCTCGGGATCCATACGAAAACCTGAGGATGAGAGCAGGTAACCCAGAAATTGCACTTCCTGTACAGCAAACACACACTTTTCCATCTTAGCATACAACTTATTCTCTCTTAGGATCTGTAACACCTGTTTCACATGATCCTGATGAGTCTCCATATTAGACGAATAAATTAGTATGTTATCAAGGTATACAACGACAAACCTCCCCACCAGATGATGAAAGATGTCATTGACAAAGTGTTGAAAAACCGCAGGAGCATTGGTTAACCCAAAGGGCATGACCAGGTTTTCAAAATGACCCTCAGGGCTATTAAAAGCAGTCTTCCACTCATCCCCCTCCTTGATCCTCACCAGATTATATGCCCCCCTCAGATCCAATTTAGAGAACACCTTGGCACCAACAATCTGACTAAACAAATCCGGAATCAAAGGAAGGGGGTAAGGATCACGGACGGTAATACGATTGAGCTCACGGAAGTCCAGACATGGTCTCAGGGTACCATCCTTTTTCTTTACAAAGAAAAATCCAGCAGCCACTGGGGACTTGGATGGTCTAATATGTCCCTTTGCCAAACTCTCGGTGATATACTGTCGCATAGCCTTTCTTTTGGGTTCCGAAAGATTATACAACCGAGATTTGGGCAATTTAGCTGCGGGAATAAGATTGACGGGACAGTCATACTCCCGGTGCGGAGGCAACTCCTGATTACCATTCTCAGAAAACACATCAGAAAATTCAGAAATGAACGAGGGTACAGTTTTAGTGGTAACCATAGAGAACGATGCATTAAGACAGTTGTCCATGCAAAAATCACTCCACTCGAGAATCTGTCTCGCTTGCCAATCGATGTTAGGGTTATGTTTGCTTAACCATGGTAAGCCCAACACCAACGGAGCAGGCAGACCCTCCAACACATAACAGGAGATAGATTCCTGATGCAAATCGCCCACTCTTAAATAAATGTTATTCACTACCTGCGACAGGCATTTTTGGGCGAGAGGTGTTGAGTCAATTGCAAAGACAGAAATACTATTCTCTAATGCATTAATAGTCAACCCGTGAATGCGTACAAACTGTCCATCAATCAAGTTAACTCCTGCCCCACTGTCGATAAAAGCTTTGATTTTCACAGTTTTGGACTCTAGCGCCACCTCAGCTGACAGGAGAAAACGGGTACTACCAGTAAAAGACAAAAGTAGGTTTTCTTGCTGCCCACCCACACTTCCAATAGTAATTTGGGGATTAAACTTTTTTTGCCCTTTGGTTTACACCTTGATGCTGCAAGTACGGACAAATATTCACAAAATGTCCCTTCTTGCCACAACAAAAGCAGACTCCTTTCATATGACCCAAGCTTTTGCCAGGAGTAGCTCCTCCTAACTGCATAGGCTCATCACAAGGCACAACCACCCGAGTCTCTCCACCATAAGTGTCAAAGGAAGCAGTACCCTTATTGGACAGTACGTTCTGAAGGTGAGGACCCCTAGATTTCTCCCTATGGCGTCTATCAAGACGTACAGCAAGGGACATAGCTGCTTCCAATGACTCAGGATTTTCGTGAAAAGCCAATGCGTCCTGCAGTCTCTCAGAGAGACCCTGGCAGAATTGGCTACGGAGAGCAGAATCGCTCCACTCTGTATCCATAGCCCATCTCCTAAATTCAGAGCAAAAGGTCTCCGCAGAACGTTCTCCCTGCCGCAAACCCCGTAACTTGGTCTCGGCCTGAGAGATCCGATCCGGGTCATCATAGATTAGACCCGAGGCTCTAAAAAATTAATCTACCGACCGGAGGGACGGTGATCCGGTCGGCAGAGAAAAAGCCCAAGATTGTGTGTCCTCTTTAAGTAGTGAAATAATCATACCCACACGTTGACACTCATCACCAGAAGAGTATGGACGAAGCCTAAAATATAATTTACATGACTCCCTGAACCGATGAAATTGTCACTACCCCCGGAAAACCTGTCAGGGAGAGCTACCTTCGGTTCAGGGCAGGCCTGGAACCCACCACCGGAACCAGCAGCCTGTGGGCTCTGAATTTGCAAAATCATCGCACGGAGGTCTGCTACCTCCAAAGTCAGATTCTGCATCTGTTCGACCAGTGCAGTCATAGCATCCATAGCTGCACAGATCAGAACAAAAAATGGCGGTATTGGCTCTGGATAATGTCACGGATGTAATAGGGGAGAACACCAAAAGACAACAAGACGGAAGGGAAAAGACACTAGGCCTCACCGCTAGGAAAGAAAGAGGGTCACCACCTATGAAACCCTGCTCCTGGCCCTAACTCCTATCCATATGGGCACCTCTCGATGGTAGAGATGCCCATACACAGGAACCTAGAAAACCCTGGTGGCCCTCAGATGCCCTAGACTTATGACAGGGCAGAGACAACTCGCTCCTTCCCTGGTGAAGGAACCAGTGTCTCACTGAGGCCTAGTAAACAACAGAGGGGGGGGAGGAAGACAAAACACAACAAGCGGAACACTTATCTTCTGAGGATGATGTATGATGGATGATCAGGACTTCAACTAGAACCACACTCCAGCTCTTCCAACACCAAATGAAGCTATCCA
Source organism: Bufo bufo (assembly GCF_905171765.1). Classification (NCBI taxonomy): domain Eukaryota; kingdom Metazoa; phylum Chordata; class Amphibia; order Anura; family Bufonidae; genus Bufo; species Bufo bufo. The sequence continues at coordinate 396,675,306 of NC_053391.1, forward strand.
GAGCAAGGAGTGATGGGTGGAGTCCAACTAAATAGGGGAAGGTAAAGGTCACATGCTGCCATGCTGTCAGATCACTAATGAGCAGATAATCTTTCAGATCTTCTCAAACCTGTCACCGGTGTGACAGGTATGGCACCCTAGTAGCAGCACCAGCCTCTCCCTGCTCTGCTATCCCTCTGCCCCTTCTCTAAATCCTTATTATGAAATCTTTCTCATTAGGATAAAACACATCAGCTCCGCCGAGCCCCCGGCCAAAGTGTTGAAGTGGTGTCCGAGATCCACAAGGGCCAAGCCAAGTAATTGTAAGTTTTTATGGGGGTTCTACAAAAGAACTATCGTGGGGCAAAGTTCATATTCGTGTTTACACACGTGTTTTAAAATGAATGCTTTCTCCTATTATAAACAAGTAAATAATGACGCAATGCTGTGGGGCTGGTGTGCAACTTTTTCCAGGGCTGGTTTTTATCCCCAGTCCGGCCCTGACAGTGCCTGGTGTATCCTAGACATGGGGCTTAGAAATGAGGCCACAAAGTTAAATCTTCATTTCATCAGACCAAAAAATCTTGTTTCTTACAGTCCGAGTCTTTTTTTGCAAACTGTAGGCAGGCTTTCATGTATCTTTTACTGAGAGGCTTCTTTCTGGCCACTCTGCCATAAAACTCAGATTGGTCAAGTGCTTCAATGATGAATGACCTTCTGGAAATTTCTCCCGTCTAAACACAGGATCTTTGGAGCTTACCCAGATTGACATTGGGTTCTAGGTCACCTTACTTACTAAAGCCCTTCTCACCCGATTACTTAGTTTGGTGGGGGGCCAGCTCTAGGAAGAGTCCTAGTTGTTTCAAATATACTCCATTTAAGGGCTCATGCACACGACCGTTGCTCTGGTCCGCATCCGAGCCGCAGTTTCTGCGGCTCGGGTGCGGACCCATTCACTTCAACGGGGCCGCAAAAGATGCGGAAAGCACTCCGTGTGCTGTCCGCATCCGTTGCTCCGTTACGTAGCCCCGCAAAAAAATATAACATGTCCGTTTTGCGGACAAGAATAGGCATTTCTACAATGGGCCGCCTGTTCCGTTCTGCAATTTGCGGAAGGCACACGGACGGCTTCTGTGTTTTGCGAATCCGTAATTTGCAGACTGCAAAAAACGGAACGGTCTTGTGCATGAGGCCTAAGATTTATGGAGACCACTGTGCTCTCAGGAACTTTCAGTGCAACAATTTTATTTGTACCCTTCTCCAGACCTGTTCTTTCACACAATCTTGTCTCTGAGCTCTACAGGCAGTTCTTTCTTCTGCATGGCTTGGTTTTTGCTCTGATATGTATTGTCAGTTGTGAGACCTATATAGACAGTATTGTGTCTTCCCAAATCATGTCCAATCAACTGAATGTACCACAGTGGACTTCAATCAAAGTGTAGAAACTTCTCAAAGATAATTAAGAGAAATGGGAGGCCCCCAGAGCTAAATTTCAAGTGTAAAGCAAAGGATCTGAATACTTATGTCCATGCGAGATTTTAGTTTACCTTTATAATAAATTTTTAAAAAAATGTAAAATTAGTTTTCACTTTTAGAACTAAATGTGAAAAGGTCTGAAGACTTTCCAAATGCACTGTATATCTTGAACTAGGCTCCTCTTGGGTAAAGTCCTTAGGCCAGTTTCAGATAGACAATGTTTCCATATGTCATCAATATTTGATTGGTGGGTGTCTGATTCCGGGACCCTCCTTGATCAATTGTTTGAAGAGGCTGTGGCGCCCAAGTGAGTGCTGTAGCCTCTTTCTAGTGACGTCAAGTTCATCTGTCACATAGACCAGATGTAGCTCAACCCCATTTAAATTAATCTGGCTGAGCTGCAATACCAAGCATAGCTGCAATAAAGTGTACACCGCTATGCTTGGTAAGATGGGAAAATGCTGCATTGTTCACCAAAACCTTTTTCAAACATAACCATACATCAATGAATGCACATATATAGGCAGTGATTACATCATCAAAGTGTGACATAGACTTGACCCCCAATGACATCACAAATGTCAGGAATTGACCAATCATAACAAAGTGTAAAAGTTAACCCGTAGGATACCAGCGCCGTAAATGTACGGAGCTGGAAACAGGGTCACAAATTCCAGCGCCGTACAGCTACAGCGCTCTGATCGGGCGGGCGCAGGAGCTGCTCCCGCCCGATCAGCTGCAGGAGTCCAACAGTCACTATAAACCAGACCCTGCTGTATGCGCCGGCATCGGTGAAAACAGCGCTGACCACGGCACGTGCGGTATCCTGCCGGGTGCGGGGTGTCTATCAGGTCCCCGCGCTGCTGTGACGGGGACCCGATGGCTTGGACGGCAGCCCGATGCCTTCCTTAGGCATCGTGGCTGCCATCCGTGTGAGCCTGTGAGATCCAGCCCCCTGGATCTCACAGTCAGAAAGGCTGTAAGTGTATTACACTGGTAATACACTTACAGCCAATGCATTACAATACAGAAGTATTGTAATGCATTGTAAAGGGGATCAGACCCCCAAAAGTTGAAGTCCCAGAGTGGGACATAAATAAAGTTAAAAAAGAAGTAATAAAAATAAAGTTTTACAAAAAAGTTTAAAAAAAAGCCTCCTTTTCACAAAATATAGTTAACAAAAATAGGGAAAAAGAGAAAAGTAGACATATTAGGTATTGCCGCGTCCGTATCGACTGACTTTATAAAAATATCACATGATCCACTCCGCCAGATGAACGCCAAAAAAAAACAAAAAAAAACAGTGCCAAAACAGCCATTTTCTGGTCACCTTGCCTCACAAAAAGTGTAACATCAAGCGATCAAAAAAGCGCATTTAGCCTAAAATGGTACCAATAAAAAAAGTCATCTCATCCCGCAAAAAATGAGACCTACTTAAGACAATCGGCCAAAAAAAACACAAAAACAAGATTTTATTCTGTTCAAAAAGGCTTTCACTGTGTAAAACATAACAAAAATAAAAATAATAGACACATTGGGTATTGCCACATCCGTAACAACCTTCTCTATAAAAATATCACATGAGATGGCCCCTTAGGTGAATGCTGTAAAAAAAAAATTTTTAAAACTATGCCAAAACAGCTATTTTTTGTCACCTTGCCTCACAAATAGTGTAACACCAAGCGATCCAAAAGTCTTATGTACCGCAAAATGGTACCAATCAAACAGTCATCTCATCCCGCAAAAAATGAGATCCTACTTAAGACAATCGCCCAAAAAATAAAAAAAATATGTCTCTCAGCAAATGGCAACAAAAAAACAAGATTTTATTCTGTTCAAACAGGGTTTCACTGTGTAAAACTTAACAAAAATAAAAATTATATAATTATAGGTATTGCCATGTCCATAACAACCTGCTCTATAAAAATATCTCATTATATGCCCTGTGGCAATGTGAACATTGAGGTGTTGTTTGCACCAGGAGCGTGTCACCAAGGGGCCCGGCCTTGGTGGAGTAAAAGCCCTTGTCCAGGTGTCCACTAAAGTAGTTGGGGGACACCATATAGATAGTGTAGCTGGTTCAGCTATTTCAGGGCGGGCTTTTACTGGGAACAGGCAATGTGTTGGGTGGGTGCCTGTTCCCCATGCTCCAGTCCGGGACTTAGGGCATGCTCACGTCCAGGGATTCCATTTAATCTGGTTTCTGCAATTGGGTGTGTCTCACTCTGGAGAGTGTGCAGACAGAGGCCTGGTGAGGTTTTGTCAGCGTGGTCTCAGTTAGGAGGACTGAGGGGCCACGAGGCTATGCAATAGCCTGAAGTTTGGGGGACCTAGCGACGCCTAGAGAACGAGAGTTGCACGGCCAGCGTCTGGAGGACTACTGGGCCACACTCCCCCAAAAGGTACTGGAATTGCCACAGCCTGGAGGCTGCTGTATTGAGGTTGGCTGAGGAAAGCCGCATATGATGTCCATGTGTAAACTGTGCTCTACGAGTGAGGTAGGGACGTATTTTGTTTAGGTAGTGCCTAGATGGGCAGGAGTTTATTTGTATGTCTTTCTTTATGCCGTGTGCCACAATAAATGCAATGTTTAGCCATTAAAACTTGGTGTCCGTGAAGACGTGTGTGGTTGCAACCCCCGAAAAAGAGCTAACCCCCCACAATTGGTGTCGGATGCGGGCAAGTTGTCCAGGAAAAAAGGCAGCAACAGCCAGTTGCTAGGGGCAACGATGAGACAGCAGGTGCTGCTAATCTGGACACTTCTACTGTGTTTGCAAGAAGTTGCTGTGTGGAGATTTAAAGGGCCAGAGACCCAGTGAAAGAGACACCTGGAGACTGTGGTCTCAAATTAAAGTGAACTTATTTGCTGGGAAAGTCTGTTGCTATGGGTGGATAGAGGATCTCACCGAGCAGCTGGTGCAAGCCAATCTGGAGCATGAAAAGCTCAGGGAGGAGGCTAAACAAGAGCAAGTAAAGTGGCAACAGGAGCATAAAAAACTCATGAAGGAGTTGGACAGACAAAGAGAAGTCCTATCCCAAGGCGTTTCCCACAGTAACAGTTGTGCTGAGGAACTGGGCAGTGACCTCGTCGCCAAGAGGTGTGCCGTTGCCAAGGGAAACCGACGGGAAGAGAGTGAAATGGAGAGCGGTGCGGCTCTCAAGAGTTCCAGTGGGTACCGAGTCCCAGAGAGGAAGTGCGGAGGTGCCATAAGACCGTTGCTGGGAGCAACCAACCATGACAGCATGCAGCTGTCCCACAACAGAGAGAGTGCTGCTGGAGATGTCGTCAAGTGGGAAAGTGTGCACCTGATTGTCCTATGGTCAAGGGTCAGGTGACCAGGAATCAAAGGCTGCAGATTCCTAACATCCAGGAGAAGCATGGTGACCGCTGTGGAGTTGTGCGTATAGAACTTGAGAGCGCTGAACCTGTGACGACAATGGGTAAGAGCGTTCCAGTTATTGCTTGTATAGCAGATAATGTGACAGTGAGCCGACCGCAGTTGCTACCTGCTGGGCCAGGAGGTGTTGAGACACCGGGACTACAGACTGCGCCGAAAATGTGCAACATTGTGATGAATGGCAGTTCAGTCCAGGCGGTGCTGGACGCAAGGTGCCAGGTGAACCTGATACGTGCCAGTTTGGTAGCTGGGAACCATGTGATGGACATGGACAGGGATAGCAAGGACTATCCTGTTGTTCGCACTGAGGGTGAAACTCCAGTGAGAACTGGGACTTATAAACTTGATGCTAAAAATGAGAGTGTGACGGAGATACACATTGCACACAGTGGTGTGAGTGAAATGACCATTGGAAACAATGGTGCAGATAAGGTGCAAGGTGATTGTACCAAGTTTACAGAACTGTATAATGAAAATGTGATGTGATGAAAAAGAGCTAACCCCCCACAGCCCCCTCAGGTGAATGCTGTAACAATAAATTTAAAAAACTATTTGTTTTCACCTTGCCTCACAAAAAGTGGAATACCAAGCAATCAAAAAATCTTATGTACCCCAAAATGATACCAATGGAAACATCACCTCATCCTGCAAAAAAATGAGCCCCCACATAAGACAATCACTTAAAAAATAAAAACCAATGGCACCCTTAAACCAATCCATCAAAATCTGCGCTGCAAAAGCCATATGGCAGTCCTGCCATGTGCCCCCACAGTAGTTTACCACCACATATGGGGTGTTGCCATATTCAGTAGAAAATAAGTAAAAGATTATGGGGTGCTTTTTCTCCTGTTACCCCTTGTGAAAATGAAAAATTTGGGGCTAAAGCAACATTTTATTGGAAGAAATTAAACATTTCATTTTCACAGCCAAGTGTTTTCAAATTCAATAAAACGCTTAATATATTCTTTAAGGGGGTGTAGTTTCCAAAATGGGGTCACTTTTTGAGGGTTTCCATTGTAGGGGTACGTCAGGGTCTCTTCAAATACAAAATGGTGCCATTCTAGCAAAATCGAAAATCCATATTGCGCTCCTTTCCTTCTGACTACTGCCTTGTGCCCATAGAGCAGTTTACCGCCACATATGGGGTATTTCTGTAAACTGCAGAATCAGAGCAATATATATTAAGGTTTATTTTGCTGTTAACCCTTGCTGTGTTACAAGAAAAAATGTATTAACATAAAAAATCTACCAAAAAAGTGAAATTTTGAAATTTCCCCTCCATTTTCCTTTAATTCTTGTGGAACACCTCAAGGGTTAACAAAGTTTGTAACATCAGTTTTGAATAATTTGAGGGGTGTAGTTTCTAAAAATGGGTGGTTTCCATTACATAAGCCCCTCAAAATCACTTTATAACTGAATTGGTGCTCAAAAAATGGTTTTGGAAATTTTGTTAAAAATTTAAAAAAATTGCTACTAAACTTCTAAGCCTTCTAACGTCCTAAAAAAATATAATTACATTTACAAAATGATGCCAACATAAAGTAGACATATGGGGAATGTTATTAAATAAATATTTTATCACTTTCTGTTTTAAAAGCACAGAAATTAAAATTTAGAAAATTGTGAATTTTTCAATTTTTTTTTTGTAAATTTAGAATTTCTTCATAAATAAAGGTGAAATATATTGATTCAAATTTATGCCTTTATGAAGTACAATGTGTCACAAGAAAACAATCTCAGAATGGCTTGGATAAGTAAAAGTTATTACCACATAAAGTGACACGTCAGATTTGCAAAAATTGGCCTGGGATTTAAGGTGAAAAGTGGCTCTGTACTGAAGGGGTTAATTGCCTAGTAAACATGAGAAAAAAATAAATACAATTATATATTGTATATATTATTTTCAACCCATTAAGGATCCATGACGTACATGTACATCATTTCTTTGCGGGACTTAAAGACCCGTGACGTACATGTACTTCATGGGGATCGGTCGGGTGCAGGAGCTGCGCCCACCCGGCGCCCGATCCGCGGCAGGGGTCCGGCAGTCACTGATAGCCTTCCATAACCATGTTATAAGGGAAGGCATCAGGCTGCCTTAGGCATCAGGCTGCCTTCCGGTGCAGAGCCTGTGAGATCCAGCCCCCTGGATCTCACAGGCAGGAAGCTGTATGAGTAATACACACTGTATTACTCATACAGCCAATGCATTCCAATACAGAAGTATTGGAATGCATTGTAAAGGGGATCAGACCCACAAAAGTTGTCTCAAAGTAGGACAAAAAATAAAGTGGAAGAAAATTTGAAAAAATAAAGTTCCCCCCCCCCCCCCCCCCCCAAAATTAAAAGTTTCAAGTAAAAAAAAAAAATAACATTTTCCCAAATAAAGTAAAAAATGTTTTTGCTAAAAATAGGGAAAAAAAGAAAAGTAGACATATTAGGTATCGCCGCGTTCGTATCTACCTGCTCTATAAACATATCACATGTCCTAATCCCTCCGATGAACACCTTAAAAAAAAAAAAAAAAAAAACTGTGCAAAATAAAATAAAAAAGTCACCTTACATCACTAAAAGTACAACACCAAGCGATCAAAAAGGCGTATGCCCGCCAAAATAGTACCAATCTAACCGTCACCTCATCCCACAAAAAATGAGCCCCTACCTAAGACAATCGCCCAAAAAATAAAAAAAACTATGGCTCAGAATATTGAGAAACTAAAACATTGGTTTTTTTTTGTTTTAAAAATGCTGTTATTGTGTAAAACATAAGTAAATAAAGAAAAAGTATACATATTAGGTATCGCCGTGTCCGTAAGAACCTGCTCTATAAAAATATCACATGACCTAACCCCTCAGATGAACACCGTAAAAAAATTAAAATAAAAACAGGGCTTTTTTGTCACCTTACATCACAAAAAGTGTAATGGCAAGCGATCAAAAAGTCATACGCACCCCAAAATAGTGCCAATCAAACCGTCATCTCATCCTGCAAAAATCATACCCTACCTAAGATAATCGCCCAAAAACTGAAAAAACTATGGCTCTCAGACTATGGAGACACTATAACATGATTAATTTTTTGGTTTCAAAAATAAAATCATTGTGTAAAACTTACATAAATAAAAAAAAAAGTAGACATATTAGGTATCGCGATCAAAAAGTCATATGCACCCTTTAATAGTACCAATCAAACCGTCATCTCATCCGGAAAAAAATGGGCCCCTACACAAGACATTCGCCCAAAAAATGTTATCTCTATTTTCCATTAATTATTGTGGAACACCTAAAGGGTTAACAAAGTTTGTAAAATCAGTTTTGAATACCTTGAGGGGTGTAGTTTGTAAAATAGGGTCATTTTTGGGTGGTTTCTATTATGTAAGCCTCACAAAGTGCCTTCAGACCTAAACTGGTCCTGAAAAAGTGGGTTTTAGAAATTTTCTGAAAAATTTCAAGATTTACTTCTAAACTTCTTAGCCTTCTAACGTCCCCAAAAAAATAAAATGGCATTCACAAAATGATCCAAACATGAAGTAGACATATGGGGAATGTAAAGTAATAACTATTTTGGAGGTATTACTATCTATTATAAAAATAGAGAAATTGAAATTTGGAAATTTGCACATTTTTTCAATTTTTTTTTGGTAAATTTGGAATTTTTTTTATACTCAATTTTACCACTGTCATAAAGTACAATACGTGACGAGAAAACAATCTCAGAATGGCCTGGATAATTAAAAGCGTTTTAAAGTTATCACCACATAAAGTGACACATGTCAGATTTGCAAAAAATGGCCTGGTCCTTAAGGTGAAAAATGGCAGGGACCTGAAGGAGTTAAACACTTTACACTTCGATCAGGAATTGACCAATCATAACAATCATGAACACTTTGATATATGCCTATATACTGTGCATTCATTGGTGTATGTTTATGCATGAAAAAAGTTTGGTTACCCGATAGCCCATAATGAGAGAGTGCAAATTTTTTGAAAATTTTGCAAAAAAATTAAAGATTTTGCATGGACAGATCCTTTGCCATGAGACATGAAAATTAGCTCTGGGGGCCTCCAATTTCTCTTGATCATTTTTGAGATGTTTCTACACCTTGATTGGAGTGCACTGTGGTAAATTCGGTTGACTGGACATGATTTGGGAAGACACTGTCATGTCTATATAAAAGATCTCATAGCTGACAATGCATATCAGAGTAAAAACCAAGCCACGAGAAGGAAATAACTGCCTGTATAGCTCATAAATATGATTTTGTGGATGCACAGATCTGGAGAAGGGCACAAAAAAGTGGAGAACACGTACAGCACACGTCCGTGAAACACTGACGTCTGCATGAGGCTTAATACAGCCTATACTCCGGAGAAGCCCAGAGGATGCTGTCACAGTAGCTGTATAGGGACACATATCAATGACATGTGCATGTCTTCTGGAGTAATAGCAGGGACAGTAACGTTGCTGGACTCCACTGCTGTATTTATGAAAATTCACACTTTTCCTGATCTAACATTTGTGTGTTTGAAGAAACTGGCACAGCTTTCAGGTTCGATTGCTGTTAACACCACCTGTCTTCCTCCCAGAGCCGTGCTTCCCTGTTCCATACTGGAGTAGAAAAAAAATAATATAATTTTTTTTTTTTAAATCACTCACCTCCACTAATAATGTTATCAACATACTTCTGTGGTGAGTAGAAAATTAAACCCAACGTCTGAATGGTTCCTACAGCTGTCCTTGTTATAAATCACTGAGGGTCCAGCCAGGGTATAGCTATAGGGGAAGCGGCTGCTTTGGGGCCCTAACCCAAAAGGGGCCCATCCAGGAGGAGGAGGACTAAGGCCTCTTTCACACGAGCATGTCCGGATGCGTTGCGATAAACCCGCGCGAGTAGGTACGCAATTGCAGTCAGTTTTGACTGCGATTGCGTTCCGTTTTTATCGCGCGGGTGCAATGCGTTTTGCACGCGCGTGATAAAAAACTGAATGTGGTACCTGAAAGGAATCCATGTTTTTATATGTTAAAACTAAATCTGCTTTCTGTTAAAGTTTCATTTCTTTGTTAGAAACTAACTCTGATTGCTGTTAAGAAATAAGTTTTTTCTCGGTAACCCTGAATTTTATCTCCTTGGCACTACTCCCGGACAATATTCCTAATATGGAAGTTCCGTTTTTGTTTCTCTTTTGACTGTCTGTAGAATAGAACGTGTTAATATGATAGGTAGAACAAACAACTTGCGTTGATATGCTAATAAATGGGGTAAAACCCCCTCTATATAACCTGTGTGCATTAAAAATAAACCTCAGAGCGTTCATTCAGTACATCATTGTTGTGTCTGTTATTCCCTACTGAGTGAAGCGCTCTCCTGACGTCAGAACAAGACTCAAACCAAGAACAAGACTCATCACCACAGGCGGCGCGGCCCTGCTTCTAGTTGCCAGCGGCGGTGGGGGGGGGGGGGGCAGTAGGAGATGAGCCGGGCAGCACACAGCAGGGACACAGATCGGAAGAGGCCTGCATCGCATCACTGCTGATGAAGGTAAGTATTAGTGGTTTTTTTGGGGGTTTTTTTGCGGGGGAAGCTGGCACTATGGGGGCATCTGGCATTTCTTACAGCCCCATTTTTTTGGGGTGGCACTCTGGGGGCATTTATTTCTTACCCATTTGGGGGGGCACTATGGGGGCATTTCTTACTGGCTCATTATGGGGGGGGCACCATGGGGGAGAGGAGCACTATGGGGGCTCTAAAGGGGCTTTTTTAATTGGCACATTTGGGGGGCACTATAGGGGAGAGCGGCACTATGGGTCATCTGTTAGCACTATAGGGGCATTATTTGGGGCCACTATGGGGAAGTGGGGGCTCTAAAGGGGCCTTTTTTATTGGCACATTATGGGGGCACTATGGCATCTGGTGGCACTAAGGGGGCATTTTTTACTGGCACATTATGGGAGGCACTATAGGGGAAAGCGTCACTATGGGGCATTATTTGAGGGCACTATGGGGGAGTGGAGCACTATTGGGGCATCTGGTGGCACTAAGAAGGGGCATTTTTTACTGGCACATTGTGGGGGAGAGGAGCACTATAGGGGCATCTGCTGGGGGCACTAAGGGGCATTTTTTTACTGGCATATTATGGGGGACACTATGGGGAAGGGGGAGAGGAGCACTATAGGGGCATCTGCTGGGGGCACTAAAAAGGGGCATTTTTTTACTGGCATATTATGGGGGACACTATGGGGAAGGGGGAGAGGAGCACTATGAGGGCATTTACTGAGGCACTATATAGAGGTATTTTATACTGGCATACATTATGGGGACATTAGCTCAACTGCGGGCACTACGCGGGGGTATTTAATGTACTGTCATATTATAGGGAGAAATATTAAAACTAGGGGGTATTATGCGGAGCTTTACTACTACTGGGGGGCTATGAGGAACATGATCACTAGTATGGACACTATAGGGGCATTATTACTACTAAGTGTGCTCTGGCAGAAAATTATTTCTATTGGTGGGATTTTGGGGAGCACTGTTACTTTTGGGGGCACCCTGGCACAGTGTCAGCTTAGCACAATTATTTTGGGGGGACACTATCTTTATACTATTAGTGTCTGGGGTCAGTTATTTTTTAGAGCACTGTGTGCCAATAATTGTTGAAGGGGGCGCTATCTGTGTGGTAGTAGTATTTCCAGGAGGGCTGTTTCTGCAGTATAGTATTGGGGACACAGCGGGCGCAGTATTGGGGGCACTATCTGTGTGGTAGTAGTATTTCCAGGGGGACTGTTTCTGCAGTATAGTATTGAGGGCACAGCGAGCACAGTATTGGGGGTGGCAGGAAAAGGTGTTCAGAAGATGTGAAGATGGTGGAAATGTGGGAAACTAATGTCTGTTTCTCAATCTCTGCAGAGATGGGAGATGGCTGAAAAATCATCATGGCGGTCTGGTCTGAATGGAGAAGATGAGGAAAGAGAACGTCTACATCAAAGGTGACATCACTGGATGTAAGAGGTATGTGGTGCTATGTAGGAGAGGAGATGCTCCGTCTCCTCCTCCTGCCATTTGCAGAAGGAGGATTCAGAGCTGGGTGAGGACGACGAAAGGGGGCAGCAGGCCACGGGTGGGTGGCAGATGGTGGAGGGAACCACAGGCCTTGAGCAGGATCAGGGGAGGGAGGAGAGCGGAGGAGCTTCCTGGCTGTAGCTTGTTGTATAAGCAGGCAGTGCAGCCAGGACAGGCCTCCCCTCTCTCCGTATGATGTGTAGAGACAGGCCTCAACTATAGAATGTCAGCTGTAGTGTGTGTTGGGAGTGGCCTATTATATGTAGGAGGGGCTTTTAATAATGGGCGGGGCTAAAATGGGCCACTTGACAGGATTTTCCCCCCAGGACTACGGCTGCCAGCCCTTCTCTGATTCTGAATACAGAATGCATAGTACAATAGGGCTGGAGGGGTTAAAAAAAAAATTTAAAAAATTTAACTCACCTTAATCCACTTGTTCGCGCAGCCGGCATCTCCTTCTGTCTTGTTCTGTGAGGAATAGGACCTTTGATGACGTCACTGCGCTCATCACATGGTCCGTCACATGATCCATCACCACCGTAAAAGATCTTTTTTTTTAACCCCTCCAGCCCTACTGTACTATGGATTCTGTATTCAGAATGCTATTATTTTCCCTTATAACCATGTTATAAGGGAAAATAATAAAGATCGGGTCCCCATCCCGATTGTCTCCTAGCAACCGTGCGTGAAAATCGCACCGCATCCGCACTTGCTTGCAAAACGCACAAAGAGGAGCATGCTGTGATTTTCACGCAACGCACAAGTGATGCGTGAAAATCACCGCTCGTGTGCACAGCCCCATAGAAATGAATGGGTCCGGATTCAGTGCGGGTGCAATGCGTTCAACTCACGCATTGCACCCGCGCTGAAAACTCGCCCGTGTGAAAGGGGCCTAAAAGATTTTGTCAGGGCCCCCTCAACAGTATTACACAATGAAATGATATACAGTGACAGTATAGAGTGACGGATGGAACAGCTGCCGGGCCTGGTCTGAGAGAGAGATCTTTACTAGCCACAGGAATGGGGGCGGCGTGAAAGGAAGGGGTCGCTAAAAAAAATTACTGGGGGAGGGGGGCCCCATTCAAAAATTGGCTGTGGGGCCCAGTCATTTCTAGCTACGCCACCTGGTACGGCCATACTGATGTTTTGGAAGCCAAAACCAGGAGTGAATTTAAATAAAGAGAAGCCATATCTATACTTTCTCTCCTGATTTTGGCTTCCCTTGTACCCTGCACCCTTGTTGTGAACCGTCTGTCGCAACAGCCCTAGCTGTGATATGCCTGTCAGGACACGCACGCCCCTGTCACCAGCTCTGTCAGCAGCCAGTGAGGAGCTGTGTCTGGGAGAACGCGCTTGTCAACAGAGCAGCCAATCGCCTTCCACGTTTACAGCCAGAGGGCGTGACCCTCTACACTCACTCCTGATTGGGCGAGAAAGTCCGGTACATCCTCCCACCCGCAAAACATGGAACGGACCAATCACAGCGCGGGGGCAGTGTGTTTACAAGCTGAGGCAGCTACTGCTGGAGGTTTGTGCTGTTTGAGGTCTGCTGTGTCCGTATTTTTCCGTCATGTCTGCAGACGTGGAAAGCTTGACCGTGTTTGAAGAGGACCATTACGACGAGTACGACTACTACAACTTGCGCGAATACAGCTGTGGAGCGGGGGGTAAAGGCAGGACCAAGAAGGAGATCGAGCAGAATGGAAACCGCCATGTTCCCGCCGGGCACGAAAGAAAGATTGAGGAAAAACTGCACAACAGCGAACTAAGGAGGAGAAGGAGCCAAAGCTCGTCCACCTAGAGGACGGACGCTTCCTTCAACCTATTCAGGTAAAGCAGTCCTGCAGTGTCAGTGCAAGCCACCAGGGGGCGTCTGCCGTCCACCAGTAATACAGTCATAGTGACACCTATGGGCCACAGTGGGTAGAGATAGGAGGCTGCTCTCTGAGGGCTGTATGGGGGTCTCCTTAGGATAGAGGCTGACGAATCCCACAGCGCTGTACCAGATTCCAAGAAAGGGCGCCCACACTGCCCCAAATAAGTGAGGTGCGGTGCAGATTCTGAGGCATGTTAATGTACACCGCAGATTTCCACCCAACGTGGTCATCGCCAAAGGGTGTATCCAGATGTTGTGGTGGGGCCTGCTGAGAGTTGTACTTTTCCTTATACCTTAAAAGCCACAGCTTTCCCTTCTTAACCCCTTCCTGTAATAGTGCAATGTTTTGCCGTGCTTGAGCTCTCCCTTGGAGGTACAGTTGTATTATACGGCTGGCATCCCACTGCCGGGATCAGAAGTAACTCCAAACTCGGCTGCCACAGCATTTAAGTGGTTAAAGAGAGAGCAGCTGCTGCCGCCTCGTGCCAGCCCCACAATAGCACAACACGGTCACGGGTTTTTGTTACTTCACGCAGCGCCTGGCTCTCGGACTTCTCCTTCCTGCTAGATCCATTCCAAAAACCTGTGTGTGAACCAACCCTTAAAGGGGTCTTCCCTTCTTAGACATTTATGGCATATCTGCAGGTTGACATAAATGTCTAGTACAGGAATCCGCAACTCCAGCTGCTGTGAAACTACAACCCCCAACATGCAAACATGTTTGTCCGTTCTTGTAACTCCCACAGAAGTGAAAGGAGGATTCTGGGAGTTGTAGTTTGTGAACAGCTGGAGTGCCGGAGGTTGCTGATCCCTGGTCCCACCTTTGAGACTCGCACATAAAGGGGGTCCCCCGACCTCTGTCCAGGTGGAGAATGATTGGAGAGGTGGGAGTTAGGGCTCATGCAAACCCATCCTGTGTGTCGGCTGCATCTCCCGCACTGATGGCGGCTCCTCTGACCTGAACTCGCTGCACTATAGTGATTTATGGTTCAATGAGTTCCTACCTGAACACAGGTCTATTGTACCGTACTCCTCATGATGTAAGCACAGTACAATAGGAACTCTACGCATCATAAGTCACTATGATGCAGTGAATGGGGCCATCCTTCTGGGAGATACAGCCGACACGTGGGATGTATTTCCTGGACCAAGCATGGTCGTGTCCATGAGCCCTTAGCCAAACATGAAATGAATGTTTCTAGTTATTTTCTACCTGGACATGGTGGCTGTGTTACCGAGCACGATGAGAGTCAGAAGACCTGCGTTCTGGTTGGGACCATCTGTAATATATCTAATGCTGGGTTCACAAAGCGTTTTTCCCATCCGTTTAACCTATACAAAAAAGCGTATACGTTAAATGGATGCCATACAGTGGCACCATAGACTTCTATTGTTAAAAAAAAAGAAAAAAAAACTATACTGCAGGATACAAGAACGTGGTGTGCTGTATTTTGTATCTTTTTTTTTTTTTTTTCAAACGAAGGCATAAAATGTGATGTGAACCCACCCTAAGATGGGAAAAGCCCTTAAACTCACTTTTAGGCCTCATTCACACAACCATATTTTTGATCTGCGTCCAATCCGCAAAACAAGAATAGGCATTTGTATAACGGGGCCAAGAAAAGTGCGGTACGCACGCGGCCAGCATCCGTATTGTGCGGATCCACAGTTTGCAGACCACAACATGGATATGCTCATGAGAAGGAGGCCTTCCATTGGGTTTCCAGGGGCCATCTGCAATGTAGCCAAGGTGAGTGCGGTTTCAGCTGCATGTGTCAGCCATATCGTGAGCTGCCTGTGGTCACCGAGACTTAGGCCGTGTAACCAACTAGCCGTGTGATGTGCTATTTCTTTTTTGTGTTTAGGAGCTAATTTTTTTTACCCAAAGCCATATTTTCACATGTGTTTTGGCATATATATTCTGCACCAAAATCCACATCCTATGACTTTAAGTGGCAATCCACTTTGCCGTCCACAATATTTGTGGTTCGCACAGTCCTCTTTTTGTCATTGTGCACACTGAGGGGCCGGGAGCACCACCTTGTATATACAGTAGACTCCAGAGGCGGACTGGGAACCTAAAGTGGCCCTGGGAAAAAAAAACTAAAAGTGGCCCCATGTTATAGGCCAGGGATGCTCAACCTGCGGCCATCCAGCTGCTGCAAAACTACAACTCCCACCATGCCCTGCTGACCAGAAGACTGGTCAACCCAAATAAGCAGGGCCAACAGAACTGCATGGGCCTAACACAAGTAGGCTGGGACAGCCATAGTGCAGCACAAAATACTGCAGTCCTCACCATAGTATTCAACTGTACCACTGTCCTGAGGATGGTGACAGAGTTGAGTTCAGGAGGGCACCTGCAGCTGTTGGCCAGGTGCGTAAGTACCTGATATCCACAGTATTCATTAATGCTGAGAGCATCAGATTATTATGTACCTGGCTGGTGGCCCCCTGGTCATCAGTCCACCTCTGGTAGACTCGGCTATGATTTTCCCCCTCAGTAAACTGTCCTCACTGTTATATTCTCTTTAGTCTTTTAGGTATCGGACTCTCGACTCTGGATCCCAAAGTGTTTGGAGCAACCCTCTTACAGAAGAATGGAGAGCTGGGTTACTGCTGTGCCCACGATTGCAGTTTCATGTACTTGGCTTGTGGAGATGGCAGTCCTACAGGGACTCTCCAACCAGTGCAATAATGATTTTAATCCTGCATGTTTTACTGTAATGATGCTGCATTTATATGCAGGAATGTGATATTTTTTTCTTGTGTAAAAATAAAAATAAAACATTTTAAACTTTTCACTGTGGCCTGTATATTGTAAGCATTCATGTAGACATCAAGCACATAGCTTATTTTAGATATGAATTAATAGACTGTTTTCCTTTATAAAAACTCATCAGACCCCCTGCCATCCGTCCCCAACACCCTTCGTTTCCCCCTGTGTGATCAGCCCAAGTGCCATCAGCTACACTATTTCCCCCCCCCCTGACATACCATCAGCTCTGTTCCCCCAGTGCCATCAGTCGTCCCCCCCCCTCCTCCTGACACCCAGAGTGCACAGCGTCATTAGCTCCCGACCTTAGTCGCACCCACTTACCTTTCCAGCAGGGGCGCCGCCGACACTTCATCGTTCCGCTCTGCGTCTGACGTCACACAGCGCATCAGGTCACGGCGTAGGTACGTCAGGAGGTCATTGCAGCGTGGGACCATGGATGTGCTGTGGAGTGTCCGGAGGCCCCCTGCTGGAAAGGTGAGTATTGCGGGAGACCACAGAGTTGGAGTAATAGCAAGTGCTTCACTCCCGCTTCGTGGTCACGTAAAACAAACGAATCTTCGATGCAAAAAAATTGCATCAAGGATTTTTTTTCAGCCCTAGTGGTCACCGGCTCCCCTTAAATCATGACAAATGGCCACATGACGCAAGGGAATCTGGCCACAGTCAACAATTGGCAGCAGGCTGCATCAAACTGGATGTTCATAGCGAGGAAGCGCAGTGGAGCAGGCCAGGAGGACAAGGAGCGGAGAGCCAGTGCTGGAAGTAGGTAAGTAAGCTTCCCTTTACAGGTAGGGCCAAGTGGAGGGGGAGGTTTGCACAAAACCTTTAAAGGTGGTCAAATCTTCCACCCAAACAGGTAAACAGTTTTCCCTTCACCCATGACAGCACCCATGCGTGATGGACCTCCCATCCAGGATAGGAAACCTGAGGATATAAAAAGTTCACCCCCCCACCACACCTCAGTTCAGGTTTCCTGTCCTCTGGATAGGAGGTCCTGGGGAACCTACCTCTGAAGAAGTTCACACCAAGATGGCTGTGAAGGGTCCAGATTTTCAGTCTGTTGGTGACCTTTCCTATGGCGGCATAAAACTTTTGGGGAGCCGCTCGTTGAGCCTGCTGTTCCTCCACCTCTCCTCCCAGTTTCCCCCATGTTTTGAACCGCTGTAGCCGTGCCAGGTGGCTCCAGTTTGATCACTGTGTGGAGGACTTTTCAAAGATGGGCGTGGGCATGCGCAGTAGGAATGTCGAAGCGGCGTCATGATGTCGACAGCGCAGGCTAATGCCGGATCAAACTGGGGACACGTGGCTGGGACCTGCGGCAGCAGGGGAGAGTGCCTGGCGCGCAGTATATAAATGGGCAGTGGGGGATAGCAGCCAGCCAGGCTTATTGCACACAGTGCTGTGCAAGATTCCTCCTTCTGAGAATGTCTGTCTGAAACAGGAGATGCGGTCCGCACCGACCCTACTGAGCCCTCTAGACCATCAAGCCCGATACTTTGGCCTGAGAAGTGGGGGACAGCTACCAAGAGGGTGAGATTATTCCTTTAGTTCTCATGCATTGCTGATTGGATTCTATTTGGCTATTTATTATAGGTGCCTAGAATTCCTAAAAAAAAAACTACTATAAAGACAAATCACTGAGTGTTATTATATTTGTAAAAGTATGCTGCCTGCTTCTCATCTAAAACCAATTTGTCAATCCTGCATTGAAAAGTTAGTATTGGAAGAGTCTCAATCGATGTCAAAAAGTATCAAGGCTCTGGTAAAATCAGGTTAGAGCTTCCCTTAAACCCCTAAAACCGCATGTGGCACTAGACAGAATGTGGATTTTGATTCAGATATTTCAGATGAAGACAAATGGAATTTTGATGCGTCTAGTGATGTTGGGAGCTATTCTTCTGAAGATCAATCAGGCAGAGCACTTTTTACCACTGAAGATACGGAGCTATTATTAAAAGCAGTAAGAGCGACAATGCAATTGGAGGATGTTAAGCAGCAGAAATCCATTGCCGACCAGGTTTTTCAAGAATTAGCACCTAAAAAGCATAGTTTTTCCTGTTCATACAAATTTAGTAGATTCTAATCAAAAATGAATAGAGGAATCTAGATCATACATTTTTTGTTCCTTATACGATTAAAAGAAAATATCCTTTTTGATGAACAAGTATTTTCAGTCTGGGATAAAGCACTGACTGTAGATGCCCCGGTGGCAAAAATTGCAAAGAGATCGGCACTTCCCTTTGATGACTTAGGGGTTCTTAGTGATCCCTTGGATAAGAAAGCAGACGTCTACCTTAAAAAAAAAAAAAAAAAGCCTGGGAATCTGCTTCTACTAGTTTTAGGCCTAGTATTGCTGCTTCCTGGGTATCTAGGTCAGGACAATTGCAGTCACATATTCAAGATAAAACCCCTAGAGATGAACTTCTGGCCTCCCTAACAACATTTATAAAAGCGCCCGATTTTTATTTAATATTTATTTATTAATTTTTTTGGCGGACGCTTCTTCTGATGCCGTTAGATTTTCTGCTCAATCAGCGGCTTTATCGAACGCTGCTAGACAGACCATCTGGCTTAAATCTTGGAAGGGCGACCAGGGTTCCAAAGCGAGGCTTTGTTCCCTACCATGTGAGGGTCAGAAGTTATTTGGGTCTTCCTTTGACATTCTTGAAAAAGCATCAGACAGAAAAAAGGGATTCCTGGTACCTCAGAAAATAAGTTGGTTCAGAAGGTCTAGAAATTTTCCAAGTAAACAGAGGTTCAGACACCCAGAAAAGAAAGCTAGAGCTCCCAGAAAGTCAGGGTTTTTGTTCAGAGCCTCAAATGATTCCACATCCAAGGATAAGCAGGATTGACGCCAGGTGGGTGGAAGACTCTCCAAGTTTTACCCGGCCTGGAAAGAAATTACAAAAAACAAGTGGATCTTAGACATCATTTTAAGAGGGTTTCAAATAGAATTCCTCGCACCACAGCAAGATTTTTTTTTATAATAACCAAGAATCCAAAAGACGCAGGGGAAAAAGTAACTGGGTTCCATTCTCATTCTGTCTCTGTCTCGATCAGTGTCGGCGCCCAAAAATTTTTGAGAACGGCAGTTTGGGTTCAGGGCTCTCTTCTTCATCTGCAATACAAAGCTCTCCCCTTTAGAATATCGCAGGCTCCTCGGGTGTTTACCAAGATTATAGAGGAAGTAGCAGCCTATGTAAGATAAAAAAGAATCACTCTAGTACCTTATTTAGATGACTTTTTAATAATTTCCCAGACAGAATAGTCTTTGAAGCAGGAGACAGATCAATTGTGTGTAATTCTGGAATCTTTAGGATGGAAGATAAATTGGAAAAAATCCAAGTTGCTTCCTTCTCAGAGATGCATGTTTTTGGGGATACTACTAGATTCCCAGAATCAGAGATGTTTCCTGCCAGAACAAAAGATGATGATGTTTGTAGACAAAATACGGCTGCTTTGGGGCCCTGACCCAGAAGGGGCCCATCCAGGAGGAGGAGGACTAAAAGATTTTGTCAGGGCCCCCTCAACAGTATTACACAATGAAATGATATACAGTGGCAGTATAGACGGATGGAACAGCTGCCAGGCCTGGTCTGAGAGAGTGATCTTTACTAGCCACAGGAATGGGGGCGGCATGAAAGGAAGGGGTTGCGAAATCACTGGGGGAGGGGGGCCCCATTCAAAAATTTGTTGTGGGGCCAAGTCATTTCTAGCTACGCCACTGGTACTAGGTTGAATAACATCCACCATCCCGGAGGTAACCTATGCTCTGTTTTATTCAAGTCCATTGCAGGAGGACATTCTAATGAACTGGGACGGTTCTCCCCTATCCTTGGACTACAACTTCCATCTGAGTTCAGTAGCAAGGATGTCATTACTATGGTGGACAATCCCAACTAATGTATCCAGGGGATGCCCTTGGGTGTCTCAGAATCCGATCACCACGGACGCATGCCCTTGGGGATGGGAAGCCCATTCAGGGGGAGACTTCTGGCAAGGAAGATGGAACATTCAGTCCAGAAACCATTCCTCAAACTACAAGGAACTAAGTGCAATAAAAGAGACTATATTAAAAATCCCATTGACGTTGGCAGAAAGAACTGTAAGCAACAGCAGTGTCTTATATAAACCACCAGGAAGGCACACGAATAAGGGATCTGTTGACATTATCCCAGGAGATTTTTCAAATTGCAGAGAGGAAACAGTTCATTTTAAGAGCAGTTCACATCAGAGGGGGAAGGACAATGCCCTGGCCTTTATTTTTATTTTTTTAAGCAGGAAAGAGTTAAAATGGGGAGAATGGTGCCTTCACAATTCAATTTTCCAACTCCTAGTACAGAAGTGGGGTCTACCAACTATAGATCTTTTTGCGACAAGGGAAAACGAAAAGGAGAACAGATTTTTTTCACTCAACATAATAGACTTCCTGACAGGGATAGACGCATTAACCCAGTCATGGGATGCCTTCCCTCTGTATTTACTCATTCCTAAAGTCCTGAAGAAAGTTATCCAGGAGAGGGCTTCTTTGATTTTAATAGCTCCAAAATGGCCCAAAAGAGCCTGGTTCTCAATGCTACAAAACCTAGCGATGGAACCCCTATGGATGCTTCCAGTGTGGAACAACCTTCTGTATCGGGGTCCAGTTTTTCACCCCAGACGAGGTCTTTTACAACTAGCAGCCTCGAAATTGAAAGGATAATATGGGCTAGGAGGGGCTTGTTGAATGAGGTAGTTTCCACTTTACTGGCCAGTAGGAAAGAGGTCACAGCTAAAAAGTATGTTAAGATTTGGGATACATTCTCTAAGTTTTTGGGAAGTTCTCCTCACCCTTTGCAGGCACCTTGTGTACCGGACATACTGAATTTTTTTTGAAAGCATGCCTGGACAAGAATCTAAAAAGTACTACTCTAAAAGTCCAAGTAGCGGCCCTGAGTTTTTTTTCTACGATTTTAAACTAGCAGAGCATTCTTGGATAAAAAGGTTTCTATCAGCAGCCTCCAGATTACGGCCCTCTTTAAGACCTCTGTCTCCCCCATGGGATTTAACGCCCAGCGCTGTACATGTACGGCGCGCTGATCGGGCGGGTGCAAGAGCTGTGCCCGCCCGATTCGCGGCAGGGGTCCGGCAGTCACTGATAGCCGGACCCCTGCTGTATGCGCCGGCATCGGTGAAATCCCCAATGCCGGTGCATTAACCCCTGCACGGCCACGGTCAGCACTAACCGTCAACTCATCCCGCAAAAAATGAGCCCCTACCTAAGACAATCGCCCCAAAAAAAAACTACCCTAAAACGCACCCTAAAATAGTGCCAATCAAACCGTAATCTCATACAAAAAAAATTACATAATTACATAAGACAGTCGCCCAAAAATAAATAAATAAGTTATCAGAATATGGAGACACTGAAACATAATTTATTTATTTTTTTATTAAAAAATGCTGTTATTGTGTTAAACATAAATAAAAAAAAGTACATTTTAGATATTTCTGCGTCCATAAAAAAAAGGTGGAAAAAAAGCCATTTTTTGTCACCTTACATCACAAAAAGTGTAATGGCAAGCGATCAAAAAATCATACGCACCCTAAAATTGTGCCAATCAAACCGTCATCTCATACCAAAAAAAATTAGCCCTTACATAAGACCCAAAAAAAAAAAAACTGGCTTTTAGAATATGGAGACACTAAAAAAAAATGCTTTATTATTTTAAACTGAAATTGTCGCATCCGTAACAACATGCTCTATAAAAATACCACATGATCTAACCTGTCAGATGAACATTGTAAATAACAAAAAATAAAAACTGTGCCAAAACAGCTATTTTTTTTTATCTTGCCTCACAAAAAGTGTAATAGAAGAACCAAAAATCATATGTACCCTAAAATAGTACGAGCAAAACTGCCATCTTATCCCATAGTTTCCAAAATGGGGTCTTTTTTTTGGAGTTTCTACTCTAGGGGTGCATCGGGGGGTCTTCAAATGTGAAATGGCAGCTTAAAGGGTTTCTACCACCAGAAATACTGTTATGTAGCTGACTGACATTAGCTATGCGCTAATGTCAGCACTAAATAAGTGTGTTTCTAACATTAGTCCCTGCAGCAGTTTTTGTAAAAAAAAGCACTTTTATTATATGCTAATGAGCCTCTAGGTGCTATGTGGGCGTAAAATCAGCACCTAGAGGCTCCGTCCGCTAACGCTTTATGCCGCCCAGGTCCAGTGTTCTGCCCGCCCAGCTCCTCTTGATTGATGGCCCGGTCCAGCGCATCGTTGACGAAATCCCGTGCCTGCGCCGTTCACTTCTGTCTTCGGCGCAGGCGCAGTGAGTGAACGACGCTCTCCTGATGCCGGCTTCCTCACTGCGCCTGCGCCGACTACGTCACAGTGAGGAAGCCGGCATCAGGAAAGCGGCCTTCACTCACTGCGCCGAAGACAGAAGTGAATGCCGCAGGCGCGGGATTTCGTCAAAGATGCGGTGGATTGTGCCATCAATCAAGAGGAGCAGGGCGGGCAGAACACTGGACCTGGGCGGGATAAAGCGTGAGTAGACGGAGCCTCTAGGTGCTGATTTTACGCCCACATAGCACCTAGAGGCTCATTAGCATATAATAAAAGTGCTGCAGGGACTAATGTTAGAAACATACTGTTATGTAGTGCTGACATTAGCGTATCGCTATATCAGTCAGCTACATAACAGTATTTCTGGTGGTAGAAGCCCTTTAAAATTATCCCAGTGAAATCCGCCTTCCAAAAACCATATGGCGCTCCTTTCCTTCTGCTCCCTGTCGTGTGCCCGTACAGCAGTTTACGACCACATATGGGGTGTTTCTGTAAACTACAGAATCAGGGCAATAAATATTGAGTTTTGTTTGGCTGTTAACCCTTGCATTGTTAGTGGGGAAAAATTCATAAAAATTGAAAATCTGCCCAAAAAGTTAAATTCTGAAATTTTATCTCCATTTTCTATTAATTCTTGTGGAACACCTAAAGGGTTAACAAAGTTTGTAAAATCAGTGTTGAATACCTTGAGGGGTGTAGTTTCTAAAATGGGGTCATTTTTGGGTGGTTTCTATTATGTAAGCCTCACAAAGTGACTTCAGATCTGAACTGGTAGTTAAAAAGTGGGTTTTGGAAATTTTCTGAAAAATTTCAAGATTTACTTCTACACTTCTAAGCCAGTAGACATATGGGGAATGTAAAGTAGTAACTATTTTTGGAGGTATTACTATCTATTATAAAAGTAGAGAAATTGAGATTTTGCAATTTTTGGTAAATTTTTTATTTTTTTTTTATAAATAAAAATGACATTTTTTCACTAAATTTTGCCACTGTCATGAAGTACAATATGTTACAAGAAAACAATCTCAGAATGGCCTGGATAAGTAAGAGTTTTAAAGTTTATTACAACATAAAATGACATGTCAGATTTGCTAAAAATGGCCTGGGCAGAAAGGTGAAAAATGACTTGGTCCTGAAAGGGTTAAATGTAGTATTAACTGCCTTGACTCATTCCCCACGAACCTATTAAGGAGATACCAATCAAGATGCTCACTTTTGAAAATGACTTTTTTGTTAGCTATTAGATCTGCTAGGCAAGGTTCTGAGATCCAGGCCCTTTCAGCCTTCCCTCCGTATACAAATATATTGGAAGATAGTCATTTTAAAGGGACACTGACAGGCGAAATCAGCATATATAGTTAGATATATCACATTACAGGTCTTATAGAGTCTTTTAAAAGCATATAACTATCCCCCCTGTCCACCTTATAAAGAGCGAAATATAAAGTTTTATAACCTGCATCTGCGGTCAGCAATCTGCCCAAGGGGCGGCGTTTCATGTGAAAATGCGCCCAGCCAGCCTTCCCAACTGCCGTTCTTAAGCCCCGCCCAGCTCATCATTATTGACTTCGCTGGGCGGGGCTAGAACTCTCCCCAGTCCCGATCCTGCGCAATTCAATCCTCCGGGCATCATTCATGCCCAATCTTCTGCGCCTGCGCCCCGCCGTGCCGTCGGACGCACTATAATTAACCCCTTATATGATGTGAGTGAGCAGCGCTCTGAAGCGCTGCTCTGAACAGTGCATGGCTGAGGCTGCAGCTGCCTCAGCCATGCACTGTTCAGAGCAGCGCTTCAGAGCGCTGCTCACTCACATCATATAAGGGGTTAATTATAGTGCGTCCGACGGCACGGCGGGGCGCAGGCGCAGAAGATTGGGCATGAGCGATGCCGGGAGGATTGAATTGCGCATGCGCAGGATCGGGACTGGGGAGAGTTCTAGCCCCGCCCAGCGAAGTGAATAATGATGAGCTGGGCGGGGCTTAAGAACGGCAGTTGGGAAGGCTGGCTGGGCGCATTTTCACATGAAACGCCGCCCCTTGGGCAGATTGCTGACCGCAGATGCAGGTTATAAAACTTTATATTTCGCTCTTTATAAGGTGGACAGGGGGGATACTTATATGCTTTTAAAAGACTCTATAAGACCTGTAATGTGATATATCTAACTATATATGCTGATTTCGCCTGTCAGTGTCCCTTTAAGGCCTCTTTCAGACAGGCGTTGCGGGAAAAGGTGCGATTTTTCCGCGCGAGTGCAAAACATTGTAATGCGTTTTGCACGCGCGTGAAAAAAATTGCGCATGTTTGGTACCCAAACCCGAACTTTTTCACAGAAGTTCGGGCTTGGGATCGGTGTTCTGTAGATTGTATTATTTTCCCTTAGAACATGGTTATAAGGGGAAATAATAGCATTCTGAATACAGAATGCATAGTACAATAGCGCTGGAGGGGTTAATTATTTTTTTTTTAAATAATTAAACTCACCTTAATCCACTTCATCGCGCAGCCGGCATCTCCTTCTGTCTTCATCTTAGCTGTGTGCAGGAAAAGGACCTGTGGTGATGTCACTCGGGTAATCACATGATCCATCACATGATCTTTTACCATGGTGATGGATCATGTGATGACCGGAGTGACGTCACCACAGGTCCTGTTCCTGCACACAGCTAAGATGAAGGCAGAAGAGAAGCCGGGCTGCGCGATCAAGTGGATTAAGGTGAGTTAAATTATGTTTAGTCACTTACCTGGAAATCCACTAAGGATTGGAGAATAGATGAAAATCTCCTGATCCAGGTTCAGGGGTCTGGTAAGGGAAAGAAAGCTTCCATAGCCTCGATTGCAAGATGGGTTCAGTTTGCCATATGCCATATCTTGTGCTTATTCGGCGAGAGGTCTGCCCATTCCAGAGGGGTTTGGGGCCCACTCAACTAGGGCAGTAGCTACTACTTGGACAGAGGCTTCCTTATCTCAGATTTGCAGAGAGGCCACATGGTCTTTGCCCCATACTTTCTTAAAACACTACAGGTTGCCTCTGGACTCTGATGCTGCCTTTGGGAGGAAGGTACTGCAAGCTGTGCCCCCCCCCCCCCCCCCCCCCCCCCCCCCTCTCCCTAATTTTAAGTTCATAGTTTAGTCTGCATGGGTAGGGGAAACATAAATTGCTTACCGGTAATTGTTTTTCTTGAAACCCATGAGAGCATCCCAACATTTTCCCAACCCTTTTTCTTCTTTTTTTATGGGTTTATTCTTGAAGTTGTTATATCCCAGTTTAGTTGGGGAAAGAATGTACCATATTGGCTCCCTGGCTGGGGTCTATCTCTTTTTCCTTGCAAATCACTGAGGTGTGGTGGGGTGTGAACTTTTTATATCCTCAGGTTTCCTGTCCTGGATGGGAGGTCCATCACACATGGGTGCTGTCATGGGTTTCAAGAAAAACAATTACCGGTAAGCAATGTATATGTTTTCAGTTTGGGGAAATGTCGCATGCGAATTCTGGTATGTTATTTATCTTCGCATTGTGCTGTCAGAAAATGGCCAAACTATCAAAATATAAAGGCATTTATCCGACACAGTGAATGCTGCAACAGAACAAATCCTGATGCTCACACTGCCGGCAGAGGTCTGGATGTGGGAGAGTAGGGGGAGATAGCTGGTGCCAGCAGCTGACGTTCTGCACAGTACCCTTATAGCTGCCATCCGGCCATAGTTTATATGCTTTTGTATATTTAGTATCTATAGATATTTAGCCTATTTCCTAATAGTGAGGATGAGCGCACCCCTCTACTTCATGACTGTGGCAGTACACTAATCGTATATATAGATGATACGGCCAAAGCTGTCACCGCTACACAGACTGTGCCAGAGGCCAGGCCTTGTAGGATGCCTATTCATGTAATGCTAATACGCGTAATATACAGCAAGTTCTGCAGTGTATTATAGTAGTGCTCAAACGATCCTCTAGCAGGACGAAAAAAGTTTTTAAAAAGTTTTTAATGAAATGGTATAATAAGAATATATAATTGTAGTCCGATAAGCCAAAGGTCAGTAACAGTAATGTAGCAGAGATAAGTATGCAGCATATTGGGGACGAAGCAAAAGAGGAGTCAACAAGCCAGGTCAATTAAGAGTGACAACATAAGAAATCTCAAAGACAAGCAACCCTATCAAAGGGAACATGCAGTCCTATCCAAATTTTGACCATTCATTTAAATCTCTGCTCTTTCTGTGCTAAGGAGTCTAGTGGGCGGCCCTTCTCAGTAACTGAGCGTGATCTCTGTATGAAGTCCTATTGGAAAGGCTGTCAATCACTGATTAGGACCTCCCACTGGACTCCTAAACCGGAATAATCAGATTTAGGCCTCATGCACACGGCTGTTGTTGGCCGAATATACGTGCATCGGCCATTTGTACACTGCATCACGGATGCGGACCCATTCACTTGAATGAGTCTGCAATCCAGAAGGTGCGGTGCGGAATGGAGGCATGGAAGCACTACGGAGTTCACCTCACGCATTCTCGCCCGTGTGAAAGAGGCCTTAAATGGTAGTAGCCCGCCAAAAGTCAAATCTCTGTAGACATAACTATAAAAATAAAGTTATGGGGGTCACAATACAGTGATGACAAGAAAAAAAATCAAATTTTTTCTAAAGTCCCCCCCCCCCCCCCCAGTATTAAAATGCAAGAAAAACTATACCTGTGTCCGTATCGCTGTAATCGTACTGACCTGGAGAAAGAAGAGCACAAGTCATTTATACAATTGCTTTATTTATTCATTTATTTTTTTCTTTCAAAAATCCATCCTATTTGGACGTTTTTGCTGCTTCCCACTAAATTGTATACAATATTAAAGGGGTTGTCCGGGTTCAGAGCTGAACCCAGACATCCCTCCGTTTTCCCCCCGGCAGCCCCCCTGACATGAGCATCGGAGCAGTTCATGGTCTGATGCTCTCCTTTGCCCTGCGCTAAATTGTGCAGGGCAAAGGCATTTTTTGGAGATCCGGTGACGTACCGGGGCTCTCCATGGGGCTGCCAAGAACCCCGGTGACGTCACCGGCACTGATGGGCGGGATATAGCTCCAGTAAAACAGCTAGGGCAGAGCTAAAGCCCGCCCCTCAGAGCCGGTGACGTCACCAAACACACTGCCGGGCTGAAGTTTCCGCCCAGCAGTGTTATTGATAACAAAAGAGCCCGTTCCCTGACCGATTTAGCGCAGGGCAAGGGAGCGCATCGGAGCATGAGATACTCCGATGCTAGCCTCAGGGGAGCTGCCTGGGTGAAAATAAGGGTATGTCCGGGTTCAGCTCTGAACCCGGCCAACCCCTTTAAAAGATGCCATTAGAAAGTATAACATGTCCTGCAAAAAAACAATCCCTCACATGACTATGAACGGAAAAATAAAAACGTTATGGATCCTGGAAGACAGGGAGCGAAAAATAAAAAACTGAAAATCACTGCGTCAGGAAAGGGTTAAATGATGCCATTAGAAAGTACAACTTTTCCAGCAAAAAACAAGCTCTCATACTGCTGTGAGGTGAAATATTTTTGATTAAAAAATTATGTTTTCGGGAAGGTATGGAATAAAAAAAATGACGAATTGCAGGGTGCTGAATACCTTATAACAGGCTCTAAGGCCCCTTGCAGACGAGCGAGTATTCCGCGCGGGTGCAATGTGTGATGCGAACGCATTGCGCCCGCACGGAAGCCGAAACCCATTAATTTCAATGGGGCTGTGTGCATTAAATCGCATTGCACCTCCTGCTAAAAACGTAACAACTGAATGCGATCGCAGGCAAAACTGAATGACTTTGCCTGCGAAATTGCGCATTTTTCACTGAACGCATCCAGACCTAATCCGGACATGCTCGTCTACAAGGGGCCTAAAAATAGGTTTAGCTACTTTGCCCTAAATTTCTATTGGCTGGCAGCCAGAGAGAAGAAGATACACGGAGCGTGTCCGGATTCGGTACGGATGTGTTCAGTGATAACTGCGCAATTTCAGAGGCAAAGTCATTCAGTTTTGCCTGAGATCGCGTTCAGTTGGTTTTATCGCGCGGGTGCAATGCGATTTTATGTGTTTTGCACACGCGTGATAAAAAAACCTGAATGTATACAAACATCTCTTAGCATTGCTTGCGGATGTGATTTTCACGTAGCTCCATTCACTTCTATGGGGCCAGCGTTGCGTGAAAATCACAGAATATAGAATATGCTGCGATTTTCATGCAACGCACAAGTGAGGTCCGGATTCCGTATGGGCGCAATACGTTTGCATCACGCATTGCACCTGCGCGGAATACTCGCTCATGTGACAGGGCCTTAGGCTTTCACACTTCTGTTGCCGGAACTGCCTGCCGGATCCGGAAATACGTATGCTAACGGGTATTTGTTTCCGGATCCAAATACCGTAAAAGGGACGGAACGGAAGACATCCTGATGCATACTGAACGGATTGCTCTCCATTCAGAATGCATTAGGACAAATCTGATGCGTTTTTTCCCGGTATTGAGCCCCTGTGACGGAACTCAGTACCGGAAAAGAATAACGCCAGTGTGATAGTAGCGCTGGCGGCGGATTTAGAAACATGAGGGCAAGTATGAACATGTCGTCACGGTCAGGACACGTCACGTGTTACTTCACGACGCTTCGTCATTTACATAACTGCTGCGTCACGCTTTGACCTTCACATTTCCGACTGGACATTTTCTAGAAGCCCTGCTATGGGCGGAGTTAATAGCTAGTCTCGCTACGTGAGGGCGTGCTACGTCACACGTCAGAAGTGATATTAGCGTGCGGCAAGGTTAGTGACGCAATCACATTGAAAGCAGCACTGTGGTGAAGGACGTGAGGAGAACGAGACCCAGTGGGATTCAGCCTTTACCGATACAGTAGTCATGCCGAGAGGAAGCCGCAGCCGAACTTCACGGATGGCAGCGCCTGCCAGGTACAGTATAGTACAAGCGCGGCCATGTTTCTCTCGGGAGAAGGGGCCCTCAGAGCCGGCTTCTCCGGTATGTGTCACGTGCGGCCGTCTATGAGGAATCTTTTAGGTGTCTGATCTTACGGCACTGTATAGAACTAGAGCTCATGGTAGGCCAAAGTCCGTCAGCAGAGGTTACAATAAAGGGCTTCTCCGAGACTTTCAACCCTTTTTTTATATGGGCAGGCAGGAGTTAAAAAACAAAAACGTTCCTGTCCGGCTCCAGCACTGTTCTGGTTCCCGCTGGAGCCGGCCAGTGGCCTCTGGGTGACGGGTTTACCGGTCAGCAGCTGTGGCGTGTATACAGCAGGTCACAATTCTGGTCCAAATGGGGTCCAAAGACAGTGCCACTGACTGGCAAGTTCTGAAAATGGGTTCCCTATCTGAGGATACATATCTGATCAATACCCCACTGCTCCCATGCTGAAGCTTCCCTGGTCCCACATCCTCTCTGGCATGACATAGTGGTGTGCTGATGTGGGGCATGGCCCCTGTCTAACCCCTTAGGTCTCCATGTTCCCCTCCTGACCGAGGGGGACTCTAGACTCGCCTGTGGTTTCCAAGGATAACCCCTTAGAGCAGCACAGGAAAAGATACGTGTAAGATTTTTGGTCTATAATGGTTTTGACCTTCTTAATTAATTTAAAATTACACAAGAAAGCGCCTAATCCCCACAAACATCAATAATAAAAACTCAGTAAAATGTCGCAGATTTGCATTATAAAAAGCATCAAAACTGTGAGCATTCCTACTCCCTTCACTGAGGGGCTGTCAAACCGGCATGCATCTGCCTTAGACAGTACCCCCCGGCCAAGGTCACTTAAAAAAAATTCACGCCGAATCTTGAATGGACATGCAATGTAAAATTAATTGATTCTTACTCACTTCACTGGGGGAATGTCAAACAGGTATGGTATTATGATACCTGAGACAGTATCCCCCGGCCAGGTTCGCTTATGATATATCAGTGGTCGAAATCCACACACATCCAGACTAGGCTCATCTTCTTCATTTTCTTTATTTAATAGGGCTCAACGCGTTTCGGGGTGTACATAAAAAAAAACCTTCCTCAGGAGAAAAAGATTACTGAGTTTTTATTATTGATGTTTGTGGGGATTAGGCGCTTTCTTGTGTAATTTTAAATTAATTAAGAAGGTCAAAACCATTATAGACCAAAAATCTTACACGTATCTTTTCCTGTGATGACCTAAGCGTTTAGCCTGGTGCTAAAGCTACTTTTTAGCAGCCTCCCCTATTGTGGTTGTTTGTACTTTTTTTTGTTTTTTCTTTCCAATAACTGAGTAATAGTCCCATCACCGTTGGCGCCCTGTGAGTGGGATACCTTTTGTGCAAAGGTTCTCTAATCTCCTTCTTTTTCCTTTTTTTCTTCTTTTGTCTAACCCCTTAGAGGCCACACCACAGTTGATATTGACTGTGGCATCCAAGTGGTTAAACAGTTCCCCGCTGGTACAGCGGGCAGTAGCTGCTGATGGTGTGGGGTCAGTGAGCCTGCACCATTGTGAAGCAGAAGCCATATTGTGCATCACCTTAAAGGGGTTATGAAAGAATGGGTGTGGTTTTAGGGGAAAAAAAAGACCCTGCCCTGATGTCCTCAGAACATGGCCGCAGACGGAGGGGCACTTGACCAGACCCATGCATAGCCAGCCCTTCTGGAACATTTCTGTATGCTGGCTGGACAGCTTGGCCGGGTCTATGATGTGTGGTCAATGCTGCAGCCTGCTACATGTAGTTATTGGGCGCCATTTAATACACAGTCACTTGTTTGCCTGCTGAGTTAGGGTACTTTCACACTTGCGGCAGAGGATTCCGGCAACCCGGACGCAAACGGATGCATTTGTGAGACAGATCCGGATGCAGATTCGTCTCACAAATGCATTGCGATACTGGATCCGTCTTTCCGGTTGTCACCTGGAAAAACGGATCCGATATTTTTTTTTCTCATTTTTAAAGGTCTGCTCATGCGCAGACCACAAAACAGGATCCGTTTTGTCGGAACACTTGGGGCCGGGTCCGGCATTCCGTCAAGTGTTCAGGATTTTTGGCCGGAGAGAAAACCGCAGCATGCTGCGGTATTTTCTCCGGCCAAAATACCGTAAGAGGGACTGAACTGATGCATCCTGAACGGATTGCTCTCCATTCAGAATGCATTAGGATATACCTGATCAGTTCTTTTCCGGTATAGAGCCCCTAGGACGGAACTCGCTAGTGTGAAAGTACCCTAAGTTCTCTGTTGGCAACATCAGCTGGCACACATGAAGTAGGTTGTTTGGGCAGACTTCATGTACATTTACAGTATGGAAGCCATAATAAACAGGTTTCATATATTCATCAGGCGTTTAGATATGTTTCCTTGTAAGCGAGCAACTGATGATTTATTAC
Organism: Bufo bufo; assembly: GCF_905171765.1. Lineage (NCBI taxonomy): Eukaryota > Metazoa > Chordata > Amphibia > Anura > Bufonidae > Bufo > Bufo bufo. The sequence goes on from NC_053391.1 coordinate 396,707,587, forward strand.
TTTTGATTCTTCAGCCGGGCACCCGTGATGAGGCCCGCTCCGCCACCCAGAGCACACCTGCCTGCAGCACCTGCTCCTTCTGCAGTTGGACCAGCAGCAGCAGCCCCTAGACAACCCGGTCTGATGGCACAAATGGCAACCACAGCAGCTGGGGTAGCCGTTGGTTCTGCAGTGGGGCACACTATAGGACATGCCATGACTGGAGGCTTTGGTGGTGGAAGCAGTTCTGAACCTGCAAGAGCTGACATCACTTACCAGGTAAGACCAGTAAATTACGTTGGGGCTTTGGCAGGTATGAAGAAAGCATCCATTATCTGTCTAAAGGCTTATTCACACGTCCGTAGTGCTCCTGTGGCCGTATTGCGGCCCGAATACGGCGGCCCTGCAATACACAGGGCACTGGCCGTGTGCATTCCACATCACGGATGCGGACCCATTCACTTGAATGGGTCTGGAGGTGCGGAACAGAAGCACTACGGAGAGCTTCCGTGGGGTTCCGTTCCGTGCTTCTGTTGTGCAAGAAATAGAACTTGTTCTGTCTTTCAAGTGAATGGGGTTGCAGTCTGCATGCGGCTGCCCCACGATCGGTGCCCGTGCATTGCGAACTGCAAATTGCACGGGCAGCACACTGTCGTGTGAATGCGCCCTAAAGTTTATTGGACTATATAAAAAAAAATTGCATAAACAGGAGCATCAACTGGCAGCTCAGTATGCGCATCGGAACAAGCGCTTAAAGATGGATTTAGACGAACCAATAATTGTCCAGATTATTGGGAACAAGCGTTCCTGCGAAGGCTCATCCCGATAATCTAGGCATCTAAAAGTGCCGCTGATCACCGAATGAACGAGCAAAATGTGTGACAGGCTGGTGTTTTTGTTAATTAGGTGGTGTTTGGGAGGGGGGGGGTTCTGGGGTTTGTTTAGAAAAAACACCATTATAAAAGCCACTACCAAAATCGCATGCAGTATGGTAAAAATTCAGACAACTTTTATGGATTCTTTTTAGTGAAATAAAAACGCCAGAGCAAATTTGTGTGTGTGTATAGGGGGTCCTTAACACGTTCAGGACCTTGGACGAGAATGCTCGTCCTAACTTGCAGGTACTTAACGCGCTTCCCCACAACTGCTGCCGCGATCAGCAGCATGGGCCCGTTTGATGCTGACAGCCGGGCCCCTGCTGTATCTGCCAGCAGCGGTGAAAACACCGATGCTGGCGGTTTAACCCCCTGTATGCCGCGGTCACGCTGACTGCAAAGGGGGTTTGCGGCAGCTTGTACATCCCAATCGGTTCCCCGAGGGCCCCAGGGCTGGGTCTCCTAGGCAACAGTTAGCGTTTTACAGTGTAAGACACTGACAGTTCAATACAGCACAATACAGATGTATTGTGCTGTATTGAAACAGGGATCAGACCCTGTCCCATAGTGGGACAAATAATAAAGTGATATTAAAATTGAAATTTTAAATGTTTCAAGTAAAAAAAAAAAAAAAGCACCCTTTTCCCAAAATAAAGTAAAAAATATATATATTTTTTTTTTTAATCACCTCAGCTCCCCTAGTTTAAACCCCCTTAATGACCAGACCACTTTTTACAATTCTGCACTACACTACTTTCACGGTTTATTGCTCGGTCATACAACTTACCACCCAAATGAATTTTACCTCCTTTTCTTCTCACTAATAGAGCTTTCATTTGGTGGTATTTCATTGCTGCTGACATTTTTACTTTTTTTTTTTTATATTAATCGAAATTGACCAAATTTTTGCAAAAAAAAGACATTTTTCACTTTCTGTTGTAAAATTTTTCAAATATAACTACATTTCTATATACATTTTTCTCTAAATTTATTGTTCTACATGTCTTTGATTAAAAAAAAATGCAATAAGTGTATATTTATTGGTTTGGGTAAAAGTTATAGCGTTTACAAACTATGGTACAAAAATGTAAAAGAAATGTGAGAGAAATATCTCTGTAAAATTACAACTTTGTATAAAAAAATGGGAAAAGTTGTCTTTTACAGAGATATTTATCTCACACAGTATGGGTATATGTAAAAATGCACCCCAAAACACATTGCCCTACTTCTCCTGAGTACGGCGATACCACATGTGTGACACTTTTTTGCAGCCTAGGTGCGCAAAGGGGCCCAAATTCCAATGAGAATCTTTACGATTTCACAGGGCATTTTTTACGCATTTTGATTCCAAACTACTTCTCACGCTTTAGGTCCCCTAAATTGCCAGGACAGTATAAATTCCCCACAAGTGACCCCATTTTTGAAAGAAGACACCCCAAGGTATTCTGTGAGGGGCATGGCGAGTTCCTAGAATATATTTTTTTTTGGCACAAGTTAGCGGAAAATGATTTTTTAAATATTTTTTCTCTTACAAAGTCTCATATTCCACTAACTTGTGACAAAAAATAAAATTTTACATGAACTCGCCATGCTCCTCACGAAATACCTTGGAGTGTCTTCTTTCCAAAATTGGGTCACATGTTGGGTATTTATCCTGCCCTGGCATTTTAGGGGACCTAAAGCGTGAGAAGAAGTCTGGAATATAAATGTTTAAAAAATTTTACGCATTTGGATTCCGTGAGGGGTATGGTGAGTTCATGTGAGATTTTTTTTTTGTCACAAGTTAGTGGAATATGAGACTTTGTAAGAAAAAAAAAAATCAATTTCCGCTAACTTGTGCCAAAAAAAAAATCTTCTATGATCTCGCCATGCCCCTCAAAAGTGATCTTTATAGCGCCGCAGCGATTTTACGGTGTTTTTGCAGTGATCAGGAAAAAAAAATTCTGTCACTGCGGTGGGGCGGGCTAAACACAAGTGTGCGCACAAGATCAGGCCTGATTAGGCGAACACTGCGTTTTTTGTAGAGCCTATAGAACATGTCCTATTCTTGTCCGCAATTGCGGACAAGAAAAGGCATTTTCTATATAGTTCTGGCAATGTGCAGATCCGCAAAATGCGGAAAGCACATTGCCGGTGTCCGTGTTTTGCGGATCCGCAAAACACATACGGACGTCTAAATGGAGCCTTACAGGGGGGTAATCAATGACAGGGGGGTGATCAGAGGTTAATAAGGGGTTAAGAAGTGACAGGGGGGGGGGGGGGGGGTGTGGTGTGGTGATTGGTGCTACTTTACAGAGCTGCCTGTGTCCTCTGGTGGTCGATCCAAGCAAAAGGGACCACCAGAAGACCAGATAGCAGGTATATCAGACGCTGTTAACAAAACAGCGTCTGATATACCTTTGAGGGGTTAAAAAAATCGCATCTACAACCTGCCAGCGAATGATCGCCACTGGCAGGCTGTAGATGAACTCGTTTACCTTCCGATCCTGTGAACGCGCGCTCCTGTGTAGACATATTGGGTATCGAGGTGTCTGTATCGACCGGCTCTATAAAAATATCACATGACCTAACCCCTCAGGTGAACACCGTAAAAAAATAAAATCCGTGCTAAAAAAAAAATTTTTTGTCACCTTACATCACTATAAGTGCAACATCAAGTGCTCAAAAAGGCGTATGCCCCCAAAATAGTACCAATTTAACCATCACATCATCCCGCAAAAAAATAAGCCCTTACCTAAGACAATCGCCCCAAAAAAAAAAAAAACGATGGCTCTCCGCCATAGACACTAAAACATGATTTTTTTTCTGTTTCAAAAATGCTTAAAAAAGTTTTTTTAAAAGTTGACATATTAGGTATCGCCGCGTCCGTAACAACCTGCTCTATAAAAATACCAGATGAACACCGTAAAAACACCGTAAAAAAAAAAAAGAAAAATCATGAAAAGTGTAATAGCAAGCGATCAAAAAGTCATACGCACCCCAAAGTGCCAATCAAACCGTCATCTCATTCCTCAAAAATGATACCCTACCTAAGACAATTGCCCAAAAAACAAAAAAACTATGGCTCGGACTATGCACTAAAACATATTTTTTTTAAAATATTGTGTAAAACTTAAATAAATAAAAAAGTATATATATTAGGTATTGACACGTCCATAACAACCTGCTCTATAAAAATATCACATGACCTAACCCCTCAGATGAACACCATAAAAAAAACGGTGTAAAAAAAAAAGCCATTTTTTGTCATCTTACATCACAAAAAGTGTAATAGCAAGTGATCAAAAAGTCATATGCACCCTAAAATAGTAGCACCCAAACCGTCATCTCATACCGAAAAAAATGAGCCCCTACATAAGACAGTCGCCCAAAAACTATGGCTTTCAGAATATTGAGACACTAAAAAAATGTTTTATTATGTAAAACTGAAACAAACAAACAAAGTCATATTTGGTATTTTCGCGTCCGTAACAACATGCTCTTTAAATATACCACATGATCTAACCTGTCAGATAAACATTGTAAATGACAAAAAATGAAAACTGTGCCAAAACAGCTATTTTTTGTTACCTTGCCTCACAAAAAGTGTAATATAGAGCAACCAAAAATCATATGTACCCTAAAATAGTACCAACAAAACTGCCACCTTATCCTGTAGTTTCCAAAATGGGGTAATTTTTGGGGGAGTTTCTACTCTAGGGGTGCATCAGGAGGTCTTCAAATGTGACATGGCAACTTAAAATTATGCCAGTGAACTCTGCCTTCCAAAAACCTTATGGCATTCCTTTCCTTCTGCGCCCTGCCGTGTGCCCGTACAGCAGTTTACGACCACATATGGGGTTTTTCTGTAAACGACACAATCAGGGCAATAAATATTCAGTTTTGTTTGGCTGTTAAACCTTGCTTTGTAACTGGAAATAAATTGATTAAAATGGAAAATCTGCCAAAAAAGTGAAATTCTGAAATTTCATCTCCATTTTCCATTAATTCTTGTGGAACACCTAAAGGGTTAACAAAGTTTGTAAAATCAGTTTTGAATACCTTGAGGAGTGTAGTTTCTAAAATAGGGTAATTTTTGGGTGGTTTCTATTATGTAAGCCTCACAAAGTGACTTCAGACCTGAACTGGTCCTTAAAAAGTGGGTTTTGGAAATTTTCTGAAAAATTTCAAGATTTGCTTCTAAACTTCTAAGCCCTGTAACGTCCCCAAAAAATAAAATGGCATTCACAAAATGATCCAAACATGAAGTTATTAACACATAAATTGACACATGTCAGATTTGCTAAAAATTGCCTGGTCTTTAAGGTGAAAAATGGCAGGGTCCTTAATGGGTTAAGCTGATAGGGGGAAATGTATCAAAACTGGAGTAAAATAGAACTGGCTTAGTTGCCCATAGCAACCAATCAGATTCCACCTTACATTTTTCACAGCTCCTTTGGAAAATGAAAGGTGAAAGCTAATAGGTTGCTATGGGCAACTAAGACAGTTTTCTTTTACATCTGTGACATATCAAGGTTTTAATTGTGGGGGTCTCCATGCGGTGGAGAGAAAATCACTCAGAGGACTCCTCGCCGCAGGAGACGGACTCCTAGACTTTCTATTGAGGCGGTCTATTGCAGAGAGGTGAGAGGCAGTGCTCTCCATGAGCATTCAATCAGTTGGTGGGGATCGCAACAGAAATGTATAGGAACGAGTAATTACACCTGCTCACTGGTGCAGATGCAACGGCGAGAAGGTAAACAATGAAGAGGAGGCAGCGCTGGCATGGCGCACGCCTTCTGTTCAAACAGCTGAAGGGCGGGGTGTCGGACCCCCTCCGATCTGATATTGATGACCTATCCTGAGGATAGGTAATCAATATGGACAACCCCTTTAACCAAATGTCTATTTTATTTTAGGAACCTACTGCTCCTCAGCCAGCGTACCAGCAGCAGTCTCAGTACACGCCATGTCAGTATGAGATGAAACAGTTCCTGGAGTGTGCTCAGAACCAGGGCGACCTGAAGCTGTGTGAGGGATTCTCAGAGGTGCTCAAACAATGCCGCTTTGCAAATGGTAAGCATACGGGGCACCTGAATGTAGTAGTGGGAAGAACTACCACAGGTTACATCATCATAGAGAAGATTATTGGGATGACTGAGCCCTGTATGTTACATGTACCTGTCCATTATTCTTTGCTCCAGGCGGACAGAAAATGGCTTACAAAGCCTCTCCTATATTTCCCTTGTAGATGTATTCCAGATACTTTATCACCCCTCCCCATCCCCTTAATAAAGGTGGATCTACACAGCCCCATGGAGCAGGCTGTTGTGGGGAAGAAACTGTTCCCAATAACTACCCGCTTGTTAGTGAAGGTAAAGAGCTACATTTACATGCAGCCATGATCTCCACAGTATATGGGTGAGCGATGACTACTGCCATAGCTCGTCCTTCTACAGATTCATGGTTTCTGGGCACGGCACAATCTGATGATTTAGTTGTCCACATGAAAGATTGTTTCTTGCTCGTTCATCGGGCGATGTTCTGCATCTTTACACGGGCAGATTATCGGGAACTAGCATTTGTATGACCGTTCGTCCCTAATAAGCTGCCTACAAATGGGCAGTGTAAACCCACCTTAAGGGTCCATTCACACGTCCGTTTTTTCTTTCCTGATCTGTTCCGTTTTTTGCGTAACAGATCTGGACCCATTCATTTTCAATGGGTCCTGGAAAAAATCGGACAGCACAATGTGTGCTGTCCGTTTCCGTTGTTCCGTTCCGCATGTCTGTTTAAATATAAAACATGTCCTATTCTTTTCCGCAAAATTCGGATCCTGGTACAATACAAAGTCAATGGATCCGCAAAAAACGGAAGACATTCGGATGTCATTACGTATGTCATCCCTTTTTTGCGGATTCCGTTCCTGGAAATTACATTTTAATTTTTATTTATTTTTTTCAAAGAAATCCAAACAACTTTTATTTGCTTATTGAAATTTATACATGTTTCCGTTTTTTGCGGATCCGCAAAAAACGGATGACATACGGAAACATTTTCAGGAACAACGGATCCGCAAAAAAACGGACCGAAGATCGGGATATAGAAAAATACTGACGTGTGAATGTACCCTAAGCACCCACTAGTTTAACCCCTGCACGCCTTGACCATAGTATGCCTAAAAAGATATTCATCTCTCCATATTTACCGTTGTTTGTTTGTTGCAGGTTTATAATGAACATAGAAGAATGTTATTGAATAGAAATTGCTGGACCTGAAGATTTAGAGATGACGAACACACAAGGCACTTTGTGGAGTAATTCTTTAACAAGTCTTATGTGTGAAGGGAGATGTGAAAGAATGGTTGTAGAGGAAGCTGTCTGGCAGGATATATCCTTGTCTGTAATGTCATTTTTTTTTCTATTTAAATAAAACCTCTTCAAATCTGGAATAACACGCCTTCATCCATTTTTGTGGTAAATTGCAGAATAATTTTCCGTAATGAATTGAGAAAGCAGTGGTGCTAATAACACAATAACACACTAAATTAACACAGTAACACTAAAACCAAGAGATCTAGAAACAATGGATTTCTGTAGTACAGTATTATATACACAATATGTATTGCAGGATACAAAAGCACTTCCTAGATCCACCGCTGTGGGAACATCACACAAACTCTTGCTTCTGGTTTTCCTTCCAGTCCCTTTTTCCCGATTGAAGTCATTAGGAGTTGAAAGATTGCATGCACTGAGGTTTTTAATAATGTGGCATGGTTCAAAAAATATTTTTTTTTTCACTGCAGCATGTAAATGGAATTCTGAAAGTCTGGCTGATTCCTAATTTTATTCTGTTTTTGTTTTGTTCAAATAAACACAAAAAAGAAAAACTTCCTTGGTTTTTTTGGTACAGTATAATGAAAAATAGGTAAGACCCTGTTTTGGCACTTAAAGGGGTTGTCCAGGTAAAACAGTTCGGCATAAGGTCTCATGCACATGACCTTATGTATTTTGCGGTCCGCAAGTTGCACATCCACAGAATACGGATTCCATCCATGTTGCCTCTGCATTGGTCTGCATTTTTTGGCCAAGTATAGGACATGTATCTTTTTGCAGAACGGGTATATAGGTGCGGAAATGACACAGATAATCCGTGTTCTTTCCACATCTGTATGTCTGTTCCGCAAGATGCAGACCATTAAAGTCAGTGGGTCTGCAAAAAAACACAGACTGCATACGAACTGCACCCATATTTTGTGGATCCACGATTTGCAGACTGCAAAAGTGATGTGGCTGTGTGCATTGGACCTAAAGTAAATAAATGAAAGAAGGCATACTGCCACTGCAGCAGTAAGGCCAAGTTCACACTTCAGTTCTTTGGTCAGTTTTTGTGAGCCAAAACCAGTAATGAAGCCTACTCGGGTAACAGGTATAAGGGCTCATTCACTCGGCCGTGCCCGTATTGCGGCCACTGGCCGTGTGCACCCTGCATCGCAGATGCGGACCCATTCACTTGTCCACAATCTGGAAGATCGATTCAGAACGGACGCATGGAACTCTGTAGTGCTTCCTTGGGGTTTCTGTCCATGCCTCCGCACCGCAAAAAATTAGAAAGTATTTATGCTGAGCTGTTTTGAATTTTTTTTTTACTGGTCAACCCTTTTAAGCTACTTTCACATCTGTGTTGTTAATGGTCAATGGGTGCCAAATGCATTTTTTTTGCTAACAAAAAAAACGGATCCCGCAATATTGGTTTACATGCCAGATCTGGTTTGTTCTGTTTTGCAAACCGGACACAAAAACCACAGCTTGCAGCAGTTTTGTGTCCGGCAACTAAACCGAATGGATGCATACAGTTAGGTCCATATATATTTGGACACTGTTTTTATCTGTTTACTAAAACCTATTCAAGTTATAGTTATATAATGCACATAAAGTCCAGACTTTTAGCTTTCATTTGAGGGTATCCACATTAAAATTGGATGAAGGGTTTAGAAGTTTCAGCTCCTTTACATGTGGCACCCTGTTTTAAAAGGGACCAAAACTGAACGTCTGAACTTCCACTTCATCTGTTCAAAATCCATTGTAATGTACAGAACAAAAATTAGAAAAATGTTGTCTCTGTCCAAATATATATGGACCTAACTGTAATTGACAATGAATGGGGCCAAACTGAACCGTTTCATTTCGGTTTTGAGATTCCTCTGCCAGATCTCAAAACCAGAAATGAAAACGCAGATGTGAAAGTAGTCTTAGTTGGCTATCTTTAGGTGGGTTTTCAAGCTGTGTTTTGGAGGCACCAGAAAATCCACATGCGTTTTACCAGTACAGTTTTTTTTCCCCTTTCACCACCATGACTGCAAGATAGGAGATTGACCCCTGAGCTCTGTAGGTGCAGGAAAACAGAGAAAGGTTAAATTGCCCCTGCCCCCCCACCCTCTTCAGTGTTTTCCTGCCCCTATAGTGGACAGGTCAGAGAAGGCCGCTCTGGTCGTCAGGGAGGTGAAGCTGGATCTAATACCTGGACAGCGTGGACTCATCGGTGGCAGGAGCCTCCCTTGACTCAGGAATCGCTTCGAAGAACTCCCCTGCTCGCCGGTGGTGTGATTCCAAAGCTGGGCAAGGGAGAGAATGCGGACCTCGCATCTGTTCATCGGATGCCTGTGTCCGACGGGGGTTGTGCGCGAACGTCTTCCTTTCCCGTGGTGAGGATAAGCAGACGTGAGCCGGAGTCCCCCACGTGATGGCGGCGTCTGTCGTCACTTCCGGTGACGTAATGACGCGGAGGGGCGTTCCGGAAGTGTGTTTCACCAGCCAGTCCGGGTCCTCTTCCTCCAAAGAGATAGAAAACGGCGGTCCCTTCCTCCTCCTTATCACAGGATGAAATGGACGAAGCCGAGCCTTCAAGGCAGGGGGAGGATGACGACCCCCTTTCTAAAGGGGAGATTGTAGAGGACGCAAAAAAATTCTACTTCTCTTCTGAGGAAATGGCTGACCTACTGAAAGCAGTAAGGGCCACAATGGGCATTGAAGAGGCCCAGAAGCCATACTCAATTCAGGAAGAGATGTTCGGGTGGGGGTAAGAACTACAAGATCAAAGGTCTTCCCCATAAATTATAATATATGTAAACTTTTTTATTTTAAAGGTATTTCAAAAATATAAATGATAATATAAAGGAGATGATTCTATGCGAATGGTCAGAACCAGAAAAACGCCTGGGTATTTTGGGGGGAATTTAGAAACCGGCTCCTGTTTGATCCCTCCGAGTCAAAATTGTTTGACGATACTCCTAAGATTGATGTGCAGGTAGCGAAGGTAAACAAAAAGACCTCCCTACCATTTGAAGATTCTTCCCAGCTGCGGGACCCAATGGAGAGAAAGGATGATAGTCTCGTGCGTAAGGTGTGGGAAGCAGCTCCCTAAACCCAAGAGACCAACCGTGGGCAGTGGATGCGTTCTCCCTCACTTGAGATTGGAAGCTGGCCTATGCTTTTCCCCCATTTCAGATAATCCCAAAAGTAATCCAAAAGATCATCCTCAACAGGCCAAATCTTATTTTAATAACCCCATTCTGGCCAAAACGAAGTTGGTTCTTGATCCTAAAAAACGTAGCTGCCTCGGATCCGTGGGTACTCCCTGCCAGAAAAGACATAATGACTCAGGGGCCAGTAATATACCCATGCCTAGAATTTTTCAGGCTGACAGTCTGGATCCTGATTCGGAAAATCTAAGGAGCCAGGATTGTCAGAGAAGGTCACCACTCTGAAAGCTAGTAGGAAAAAGGGGACTTTAGTGATTTATCAAAAAATATGGAAGAAGTTTTGCTCATGGTGGGGACATGGAGAGAGAGATCGATCAACCCCAAACATTCAGAAGATTTTAGATTTTATACAACAGGGGTTAGATTTAGGCTTGTGTCCTGAAGATGCAGGTTTCAGCCCTGAGTGCCTTCTTTGACTCTTATCTAGCTGAGCACAGGTGGATTAAGAGATTTTTCAGGGCCGCTTAAAGAGGACCTTTCATCGGTCCAAACATTGTGAACTAAGTATCATGACATATACAGCGGCGCCCAGGGATCTCACTGCACTTACTATTATCCCTGGGCGCCGCTCCGTTCTCCCGTTATGTCCTCCGGTATGTTCAGTCACTTGATTATAGTAGGAGGAGACTGCCCTTGTTCTTCTGGGCGTCTCCTTCTCCTAGGCTGTAGAGCTGGCCAATCGCATTGCAGAACTCACAGCCTGGGAGAAAAAAACTCCCAGGCTGTGAGCTCTGCGCTGCGATTGGCCAGCTCTATAGCCTAGGAGAAGGAGACGCCCAGCAGAACAAGGGCAGTCTCCTCCTACTATAACCAAATGACTGAACCTACCGGAGGACATAACGGGAGAACGGAGCGGCGCCCAGGGATAATAGTAAGTGCAGTTAGATCCCTGGGGTGCCGCTGTATATGTCATGATACTTAGTTCACAATGTTTGGACCGATGAAAAGTCATCTTTAAAACCTTTTGTTAGACCTAGAATCCCAACTTGGGATCTAAACATAGTACTCAAGTCCTTTTGAGCCGTTAGAGGATGTGTCAGTTAAGATGCTCTCTTTCAAGACAGCTTTCCTCATAGCAATTACATCAACTAGGAGAATAAGGGAAATTCAAGCTCTCTCTACCAGACATCCATACTTAACTATCACGGATGATAGAGTGATTCTTAAACCTGATCCAGGATTTCTTCCGAAGGTAGTGTCAGACTTCCATAGAAACCAGGAAATAGTGCTGCCATCATTTTGTAATAACCTGAAAAACAAAAAAGAGGAATTCCATTCCTTAGATGTTAGACGAGTTGTGATGAGATATCTGGAAGTAACTACAGACTTTAGGAAGGTTGATAACCTGTTGGTACAGTTCGGAGGGAAAAATAAAGGGAAAGCTGCCTCTAGGGCCTTCATCGCCAGGTGGATAAAGCAAACTATCCATGACTGTTATAGTCTCCAAAATCTTCCTTGCCCTGTAAAAGTTAGGGCCCATTCCACCAGGGCGGTATCTTCTTCCTATGCAGAAAGAGTGGCTGCTTCATTGGAGCAGATATGTAGGGCTGCGACTTGGTCCAACATTCATACCTTCATAAAACACTACAGACTTGACTTGTCAGGATCTTCATAACTATCTTTTGGTAGGAAGGTCCTCCAAGCCATAGCACCCCCTTAATTGAATAATCTGATAGTTCTCCTATCTTGCCGTCATGGTGGTGAAATTCCTTTTTCATGAATCCATGACGGCATGGAATTCCCACCCCAAAAAAAGTGACATAGACATCAGACAGTTATATGAGTCTACCCAAAATTTTGCTTTAAGTAAATTAGTATGAGGAAATACCAAAAATAAGTGTGTATATACCTATCTGAAGGGTTACTATAGTAATCTGGTAAACACTGAAGAGGGTGGAGGGCGGGTGCAATTTAACCTTTTTCTGTTTTCCTGCCCCTACAGAGGAAAGGGGTCAATCACCTATCTTGCCGTCATGGTGGATTCATGGAAAACGAATTACCGGTAAGTCTAATTCAGTTTTTTTTTCTCAACAGCCTCACCAGTAGCTGTTGAAAACTTGTCTGCAATGTAAAAGCTTATAGAGGAGACATAATTGATTCAGCCAGCAGGTGGCAGCTTCACGCACTGTATCTGCTTCCTGCTCTGAGGAGGAGGAAAAAGGGACACTGCCACCCAGGAGAGGGCCGAATTCTACATAAGGGGCCATAAGCTGCACTCTGGATGTGGGGTATATAGCTGAAACTGGGGAGCACATGTGGCTGGCACTGTAATTTGGCTTCTGCTAGAAAGCTGAACATGGAGATCGCCATCTGGAGCACTGCTGTGGTGACAGATTCGCTATAAAGATGCGCCAAATTTATCAAACATTGCATGTCATTTGATTAATTTGGCTCAAATTACAGCAACATTTATATTTTTGGAGGGCTTTTTTGTCTTGCACAAAATGCCATGAAATTCACTTTTCTTTCCTCGAGCTTTTTTTGGGATGGCGTTTTTGCTCATGCATTTTACTTGCATTTTTTTTTTTTTTTTTCATAAAGAAGTTTATGAGACACTTAAAAAACCACCACTCCCAAGACATGCTGTGATTTGAAAAAAAAAAAAAGCACCCAGAACTTCACCCGCAGGCAAAGTGTTCAGGAAGTGCAGTCATATTGGTTGTCGCCTTTGAATTACTGTAGCATCACAGAAGCAAATAGTCATTTATCATTTTTTCGTGATGATTAAATTACAAAGGGACAGTTTTACCATCTGTTTCTGAGAAGGTAACAACCAGTATGGCGTACATTTGTTACTTTTCAACCATTCAACGGGTGCCCATGTAATACAGCCATGTAGAGCCCACCATAAGAGGAGTCACTCTTCGCAGCCACTTTTCCACTGGCTTAAAAGAGGGTTGCTGTGTGGAGACGCAGCATCTACGATGTCTCTATGGTCTAACAAATATATGTAAATCTATATGTAAACTGAAAATGTCTGTCTTTTTTGCAAACCTTGCAGCAGACAAAGGCCTCATGCAAATTGCAGTCCACAATGCACGGGCACTGACCGTGCGCCTGCCGTCTGCGGACGCAGACCGATTCACTTAAATGTGGTCCGCAATATGCATCCGACAGTCCACACTGCAAAAAAAAGTAGTGCATGCTCCGTAGTGCTTCCGATCTGTGCCTCCATTCCGCACCGTATCTTCCGGACTGTGGACCCATTCAGGCTGTTTGTGGGCTGCAATACGGGCACAGACCTGCTACAGTCGTGTGCAGGAGACCTAAGGCCAAGTTCACAGTTCAGTTATTTCTATTAGTGATTGTGAGCCAAAACCAAGAATGATCAAAAGCACAGAACAGGCGCAGATCTTTCCATCATACCTTATGTCTGAGTAGGCTTCACTACTGGTTTTGGCTCACAATAAGGGCTCATTCACACGACTGTATGGTCACCGTGCCGTTGACTTGAATGGGTCAGCGATCCAAAAAATACAGCAAAAGATAGGACATGTCCTATCTTTTGCAGTGTGGAGGCACGGACCCGAAAGCCCATGGAAGTGTTTTCATGTGTTTTGTGCGTTTTTCCATCTGGATGGCATGCTTTTTTCACGTGCACAAAGTAAAACGGAAGAATTAGGGTGCATTCACTAGACCGTATGTTTTTGCGGTCCGCAAAGCACGGATACCGGCCATATGCATTCCGCATTTTGCGGAACGCACACGGCCAGCCCTAGGATAGAAAAACCTGTTCTTGTCTGCAATTGCAGCCAAGAATAAGATATGCTCTATCTTTTTTTGCATCTTTTGAGGTCCCATTTAAATGAATGGGTCTGCACCCATTCCGCAAAATTGCGGAATGGATGCAGACACATAAGTACAGTCATGTGAATGCACCCTAACACTCAACATCTTCTAGCAGCCATCAGTGAAAAACGCATTGCATCCAGATATTTTCCGTTTTTCATACAAGCCCCATTCACTTGTATGGAGCTAGGGCTGTGTCAAAAACGCACAATATATAACATGTTGCGATTTTTCCTGAACACAAACTTGATGCGTGAAAAATGTATACAGACCCATTGAAATGAATGGATCAGGATTCAGTCCACATGTGACGTGTTCTCTTGACGCATCACATCCTGACAGAAAACTTGTGCACGTGAAAGAGCCCTAAGGGTCCCTACACGCACACATTTTATCTGGTATTTTTTGAGTGCCTGTAAAAACACCAGAATAACTGTATATAACTGCATGGTTTTTTTTTGGCTACCAGCGTTTTTGGCCACCTTTTTTGTGATTTTATTTTATTTTTTTGCCATTTTTTGCAAACAGTGTGGTTGACCACTTGTGTTTACTTCATGGTGTTTTTCCCCTATAGAGAAGGTGATATGAAAATGCCTGATAAAACTCAAAGAGCTATTACATGCTGCGTGTTTGAAAAGAAGCCAGAAAGACAAAAATGCCATGTAATTAACAAAAACACCGGCACAAAGAAACGCTTGTGTATCCTGCATTTCATATTTCCCATAGACCTTCAGCTAACATCTGGAGACAGCTTTTTTACAGAAAAAAAAAAATGCACCAAAAACTTAGATGTAAAAATCACCACTATAAAATGCAATAGTGCTGAAAAATGCCAGCAAAAGCCTACGTGTAAACCCACCCTGTAGGCAACCAAGAGGAATTTTTAGTTTCCCTGACTTTAAAGTTTACTCCTGCATACATTCACATCTGTGTTCAGAAATCCAGCTGGCTGTTTTGGCATGAAGCATCCGAAGCTCGCTTCGCTCAACACTAATAGCCAGATAATGCAGTGAATTGCCGTATTCCAGGCATGCTCAACCTGCGGCCCTCCACCTGTTGTAAAAACTACAACTCCCACAATGCCCTGCTGTAGGCCGATAGCTGTAGGCTGTTCAGGCATGCCTGCCATATTCAATTGACTATAATGGGATCCGACGGGTATATGGTTAATTTCCAGCAAAAATGCTCGCTTTCGGCTGGACAAAGAGTCACGCATGCAAGACTTTTTGTACGGCCAAAAGCCCTCACTAATGTCGAAAACCAGTTGGCTCTCATTATTGTCAATGGGATCCTGAGGTTCACGGCATTATCGGGCTATGCCGGATATGGTGAACCTGTCAGAGGAACAGCATGCCCGCTGTCTGAACGCAGATGGGAACCTAGCGTAAGGACGCTCTCACAGTCAGTGTTTGATCTGAGATTTCCATCAGTAATCGTGAGCCAAAACCAGGGGTGGGTAAAAAACACAGCAAAACGAATGTTCAGCAGGTAATAGAATCTTATATGTGGTCAGCTAAATCACATACCTCCCAACAGTCGCAGATTTCGGTGGCTGTCCCCAGTCCCGGAACAGATGAGGTATGTCTGGCTCTCAGGCAGCTGTCCCTGCATCTATAGGACGCAGAGACAGTTGCCTGTAATGGTGAAGCAGGGAATTGTCTGCTCCCCGCTTCACCATTCAGCTCAGCTGCTGGCGCTTCACAGTAGCAGCAAGATATCTGTCGCACATCTCACTGCTGATCTATGTAGGAGGAGAAGGGCAGGCTGGGAATCAGCCTCTGCTCATCCTAAACACTAGATCGTTGTGTAACAGTATCCTGCTGCTGGGGAGCGCTGGCAGCTGAGCTGTGATCATTGGAGGAACTAGGTGAGTATTTACTGTTTTTTTTTTTTACTTTCTGTGAAAGGGGCACATATGGGCATATCAACTGTGAAGGGCCACATCTAGGCATAACTACTTTGAAGAGGGCACAATGTGGACATAACTACTGTGAAGGGGACATATCTGGGCATAACTACTGTGAGGGGGCATATATCTGGGCATAACTACTGTCATGGGGGCACCATCTGGGTATAACTACCGTCATGGGGGCACCATCTGGGCATAACTACCGTTAGGGGGAACCTATCTGGTAATAACTACTGTGAGAGGGTGCATATATGGGCATAACTACTGTGAGGTGGTACATATCTGGGCAAAACTACTGTGAGGAGGCACATGTCTTGGCCTAACTATTAAGGATGGGGCACATCTGGGCATAACTACCGTGAGGGGGCACAATGTGAGAATAAGTACTGTGAGAGAGTGCAATGTGGGCATAACTACTGTGAGGGAGCACATTTTGTGCATAACTACTATGCGGGGGCATAGTGTAGGCATAACCAGGGCTTTTTTTCTCAGAGAAAAGGTGGTGGAACTCACCCCCCCCCCCCTCCCCTGGCCACGCCCCTACCCACCCCTAGGACCGCCCCTTTAGAGAACAGGGATACACTGTGCCACACAATACTGTATATTGTGTGGCACAGTGTGGAGGTATACTGTGTGGCACAGTGTAGAGGTATACTGTACATTGTGTGGCACAGTGTAGAGGTATACTGTACATTGTGGGGCACAGTGTAGCGGTATACTGTATATTGTGTGGCACAGTGTAGCGGTATACTGTATATTGTGTGGCACAGTGTATGATATATGTCTATAACATAAACATATTTCACATGAAAACTTACTGTTACTTGGCTTGGCCCTTTGGGATCTCGGACACCACTTCAACACTTTGGCCGGGGGCTCGGCGGAGCTGATGTTGTGTTTTATCCTAATGAGAAAGATTTCATAATAAGGATTAAGGGGCAGAGGGATAGCAGAGCAGAGAGAGGCTGGTGCTGCTACTAGGGGGTCATACCATGGGGGAGTAATAAAGCCCACCATAATGCCCCCCCAGTAGTAATAATTCTCCTTATAATGTGCAAAACATACCCCCTTGTAATGCCCCCAGTTAAGCTAATGTTCCCATAATGTGCCAATATAAAATACCCCTTCTCAGTGCCTCCGTAGATGACCCCATAGTGCTCCTCTCCCCCTTCCCCATAGTACCCACCATAATGTGTCCCAGTATAAAATGCCCCTATACAGAGCCCCCATATAAAATACCCCTTCTTTTAGCCTCTGTAGATGTCCCTATAGTGCCACCCAATAATGTGCCAGTAATAAGTGCCCCAATAGATGCCCCCCAATCATGTACAAGTAAGATGTGCCCCCATAGATGCCCCCCAATCATGTGCCAGTAATAAGAGCCCCCCACCATCAAGAGCCTGAGTGCCCCCCTATCATGTGTCAGTAGCCCCCCTATCATGTGCCAGTAGCCCCCTATCAAGTGCCAGTAGCCTCCTATCATGTGCCAGTAGCCCCCCTTATGTGCCAGTAGCCCCCCTTATCCGTTATGTGCCAGCAGCCCCCATTATGTGCCAGTAGCCCCCCTTATGTGCCAGCAGCCCCCCTTATGTCTGTTCCAGCCCAGCAGCCCCCCTTATGTCTGTGCCAGCAGCCCCCCTTATGTGCCAGTAGCCCCCCTTATGTGCCAGCAGCCCCCCTTATGTCTGTGCCAGAACTGATGCCCCCCTTATGTGCCAGCAGCCCCCCTTATGTCTGTGCCAGCAGCCCCTTATGTGCCAGTAGCCCCCCTTATGTGCCAGCAGCCCCCCTTATGTCTGTGCCAGCAGCCCCCCTTATGTCTGTGCCAGAACTGAAGCCCCCCTTATGTGCCAGCGGCCCCCCTTATGTCTGTGCCAGCAGCCCCCATTATGTGCCAGTAGCCAGTAGCCCCCCTTATGTGCCAGCAGCCCCCCTTATGTCTGTGCCAGCAGCCCCCCTTATGTCTGTGCCAGCTGCCCCTCTTATGTCTGTGCCAGAACTGAAGCCCCCCTTATGTGCCAGCAGCCCCCTTATGTGCCAGTAGCCCCCCTTATGTGCCAGCAGCCCCCCTTATGTGCCAGCAACCCCCTTATGTGCCAGTATCCCCCCTTATGTGCCAGCAGCCCCCCTTATGTCTGTGCCAGCAGCCCCCCTTATGTCTGTGCCAGCAGCCCCCCTTATGTCTGTGCCAGCAGCCCCCCTTATGTGCCAGTAGCCCCCTTTATGTGCCAGCAGCCCCCCTTATGTCTGTGCCAGAACTGAAGCCCCCCTTATGTGCCAGCAGGCCCCTTATGTCTGTGCCAGCCCAGCAGCCCCCCTTATGTCTGTGCCAGCAGCCCCCCTTATGTCTGTGCCAGCATCCCCCCTTATGTGCCAGTAGCCAGTAGCCCCCCTTATGTGCCAGCAGCCCCCCCTTATGTCTGTGCCAGCAGCCCCCCTTATGTCTGTGCCAGCAGCCCCCCTTATGTCTGTGCCAGCAGCCCCCCTTATGTCTGTGCCAGCAGCCCCCCTTATGTGCCAGTAGCCAGTAGCCCTCCTTATGTGCCAGCAGCCCCCCCTTATGTCTGTGCCAGCAGCCCCCCTTATGTCTGGGCCAGCAGCCCCCCTTATGTCTGTGCCAGCAGCCCCCCTTATGTCTGTGCCAGAACTGAAAAGCCCCCCTTATGTGCCAGCAGCCCCCCTTATGTCTGTGCCAGAAGCCCCCCTTATGTCTGTGCCAGCAGCCCCCCTTATGTGCCAGTAGCCCCCCTTATGTGCCAGCAGCCCCCCTTATGTCTGTGCCAGCAGCCCCCTTATGTCTGTGCCAGAACTGATGCCCCCCTTATGTGCCAGCAGCCCCTTTTATGTCTGTGCCAGCAGCCCCCTTATGTGCCAGCAGCCCCCCTTATGTCTGTGCCAGCAGCCCCCCTTATGTCTGTGCCAGAACTGAAGCCCCCCTTATGTGCCAGCGGCCCCCCTTATGTCTGTGCCAGCAGCCCCCCTTATGTCTGTGCCAGCAGCCCTCCTTATGTCTCTGCCAGAACTGAAGCCCCCCTTATGTGCCAGCAGCCCCCCTTATGTGCCAGTAGCCAGTATCCCCCCTTATGTGCCAGCAGCCCCCTTATGTCTGTGCCAGCCCAGCAGCCTCCCTTATGTCTGTGCCAGCAGCCCCCCTTATGTCTGTGCCAGCAGCCCCCCTTATGTGCCAGCAGCCCCCCTTATGTGCCAGAACTGAAGCCCCCCTTATGTGCTAGCAGCCCCCTTATGTCTGTGCCAGCCCAGCAGCCCCCCTTATGTCTGTGCCAGCAGCCCCCCTTATGTCTGTGCCAGCAGCCCCCCTTATGTCTGTGCCAGCAGCCCCCCTTATGTCTGCGCCAGAACTGAAGCCCCCCTTATGTGCCAGCAGCCCCCCTTATGTGCCAGTAGCCCCCCTTATGTGCCAGCAGCCCCCCTTATGTGCCAGTAGCCCCCCTTATGTCCCAGTAGCCAGTATCCCCCCCTTATGTGCTAGCAGCCCCCCTTATGTCTGTGCCAGCCCATCAGCCCCACTTATGTCTGTGCCAGCCCAGCAGCCCCCCTTATGTGCCAGGATTGTCATTTTTGATTTTTACATATAAAAAAACCCTGTATACTTACCTCCTCCAGGATGCGATGCAGGCCTCTTCCAGCCTGTGTCCCTCGCTGGCTCAGGCGGCGCGATGACGTCATCGCGCCGCCTGCACCGGCCTCTGATAGGCTGTCGGCCAGGGGCGGACTGGCCACAGGGCAGACCGGGCATTTGCCCGGTGGGCCGGGCCACCTCAGGGCTCGAGTCGAGGGGGAACGGATGGGAAGAGGCAGTGGTGAGACCGAGCCAACAGCGTAGCAAAAGAGGGAGCAGTGGGCAAAAGCAGAACACCCGCCGCCAAGAGACTCCGTCTGCTACTGGCCACCGCCATCTGGGACCGAGCACCCCAAAGGCAGCTTCAAGGAGTTCCCTGGCGTGGCAGTTCTTCAAACAATGTGCTGACGACAAGACCCGAGTGGTTTGCACGCTGTGCCATCAGAGCCTGAAGCGAGGCATTAACGTTCTGAACCTTAGCACAACCTGCATGACCAGGCACCTGCATGCAAAGCATGAACTGCAGTGGAGTAAACACCTTAAAAACAAGGAACTCACTCAGGCTCCCCCTGCTACCTCTTCTGCTGCTGCCGCCTCTTCCTCTGGAGGAACGTTGGCACCTGCCGCCCAGCAAACAGAGGATGTACCACCAACACCACCACCTCCGTCACCAAGCATCTCAACCATGTCACACGGCAGCGTTCAGCTCTCCATCTCACAAACATTTGAGAGAAAGCGTAAATTCCCACCTAGCCACCCTCGATCACTGGCCCTGAATGCCAGCATTTCTAAACTACTGGCCTATGAAATGCTGTCATTCAGGCTGGTGGACACAGACAGCTTCAAACAGCTCATGTCGCTTGCTGTCCCACAGTATGTTGTTCCCAGCCGCCACTACTTCTCCAAGAGAGCCGTGCCTTCCCTGCACAACCAAGTATCCAATAAAATCAAGTGTGCACTGCGCAACGCCATCTGTGGCAAGGTCCACCTAACCACAGATACGTGGACCAGTAAGCACGGCCAGGGACGCTATATCTCCCTAACTGCACACTGGGTAAATGTAGTGGCGGCTGGGCCCCAGGCGGAGAGCTGTTTGGCGCACGTCCTTCCGCCGCCAAGGATCGCAGGGCAACATTCTTTGCCTCCTCCTCCTACTCTGCTTCCTCCTCCTCTTCTTCCACCTGCTCATCCAGTCAGCCACACACCTTCACCACCAACTTCAGCACAGCCCGGGGTAAACGTCAGCAGGCCATTCTGAAACTCATATGTTTGGGGGACAAGCCCCACACCGCACAGGAGTTGTGGCGGGGTATAGAACAACAGACCGACGAGTGGTTGCTGCCGGTGAGCCTCAAGCCTGGCCTGGTGGTGTGCGATAATGGGCGAAATCTCGTTGCAGCTCTGGGACTAGCCGGTTTGACGCACATCCCTTGGCTGGCGCATGTGCTGAATTTGGTGGTGCAGAAGTTCATTCACAACTACCCCGACATGCCAAAGCTGCTGCATAAAGTGCGGGCCGTCTGTGCGCGCTTCCGGCGTTCACATCCTGCCGCTGCTCGCCTGTCTGCGCTACAGCGTAACTTCGGCCTTCCCGCTCACCGCCTCATATGCGACGTGCCCACCAGGTGGAACTCCACCTTGCATATGCTGGACAGACTGTGCGAGCAGCAGCAGGCCATAGTGGAGTTTCAGCTGCAGCACGCACGGGTCAGTCGCACTGCGGAACAGCACCACTTCACCACCAATGACTGGGCCTCCATGCGAGACCTGTGTGCCCTGTTGCGCGTTACAATACCACTTCTATGTCTCCTTGAGAAAACACTTAGGGCGATGATGGAAGAGGAGGTGGCCCAGGAGGAGGAGGAGGAGGAAGAGGGGTCATTTTTAGCACTTTCAGGCCAGTCTCTTCGAAGTGACTCAGAGGGAGGTTTTTTGCAACAGCAGAGGCCAGGTACAAATGTGGCCAGCCAGGGCCCACTACTGGAGAACGAGGAGGACGAGGATGAGGAGGAGGAGGATGAGGATGAAGCATGTTCACAGCGGGGTGGCACCTAACGCAGCTTGGGCCCATCACTGGTGCGTGGCTGGGGGGAAACGGAGGACGATGACGATACGCCTCCCACAGAGGACAGCTTGTCCTTACCTCTGGGCAGCCTGGGACACATGAGCGACTACATGCTGCAGTGCCTGCGCAACGACAGCAGAGTTGCCCACATTTTAACGTGTGCGGACTACTGGGCTGCCACCCTGCTGGATCCCCGGTACAAAGACAATGTGCCCACCTTACTTCCTGCACTGGAGCGTGATAGGAAGATGCGCGAGTACAAGCGCACATTGGTAGACGCGCTACTGAGAGCATTTACCAAATGTCACAGGGGAACAAGTGGAAGCCCAAGGCGAAGGCAGAGGAGGAGCAAGAGGTCGCCAACGCAGCTGTGTCACGGCCAGCTCCTCTGAGGGCAGGGTTAGCATGGCAGAGATGTGGAAAAGTTTTGTCACCACGCCACAGCTAACTGCACCACCACCTGATACGGAACGTGTTAGCAGGAGGCAACATTTCACTAACATGGTGGAACAGTACCTGTGCACACCCCTCCACGTACTGACTGATGGTTCGGCCCCATTCAACTTCTGGGTCTCCAAATTGTCCACGTGGCCAGAGCTAGCCTTTTATGCCTTGGAGGTGCTGGCCTGCCCGGCGGCCAGCGTTTTGTCTGAACGTGTATTCAGCACGGCAGGGGGTGTCATTACAGACAAACGCAGCCGCCTGTCTACAGCCAGTGTGGACAAGCTGATGTTCATAAAAATGAATCAAGCATGGATCCCACAGGACCTGTCCATCCCTTGTGCAGATTAGACATTTATAACTACCTCCCCTTAACCATATATTATTGTACTCCAGGGCACTTCCTCATTCAATCCTTTTTTTATTTTCATTTTACCATTATATTGCGGGGCAACCCAAAGTTGAATGAACCTCTCCTCTGTCTGGGTGCCGGGGCCTAAAAATATCTGACAGTGGCCTATTCCAGTGGTGGGTGACATGAAGCCTGATTCTCTGCTATGACATGAAGACTGATTCTCTGCTGAGTCGCTGACATGAAGCCTGAATCTCTGTTATGGGACCTCTCTCCTCTGTCTGGGTGCCAGGGCCTAAAAATATCTGACAGTGGCCTGTTCCAGTGGTGGGTGACATGAAGCCTGATTCTCTGCTATGGGACCTCTCTCCTCTGTCTGGGTGCCGGGACCTAAATATCTGACAATGGCCTGTTCCAGTGGTGGGTGACGTGAAGCCTGATTCTCTGCTATGACATGAAGCCTGATTCTCTGCTATGACTTGAAGACTGATTCTCTGCTATGACTTGAAGCCTGATTCTCTGCTATGACATGAAGCCTGATTCTCTGCTATGGGACCTCTCTCCTCTGTCTGGCTGACGGGGCCTAAATATCTGACAATGGCCTGTTCCAGTGGTGGGTGACGTGAAGCCTGATTCTCTGCTATGACATGAAGCCTGATTCTCTGCCATGAGACCTCTCTCCAATTGATATTGGTTAATTTTAATTTATTTTATTTTTATTTTAATTCATTTCCCTATCCACATTTGTTTGCAGGGGATTTACCTACATTTTGCTGCCTTTTGCAGCCCTCTAGCCCTTTCCTGGGATATTTTACAGCCTTTTTAGTGTCGAAAAGTTCGGGTCCCCATTGACTTCAATGGGGTTCGGGGCGAAGTTCGGGTCGAGTTCGGATCCTGAACCCGAACATTTCCGGGAAGTTCGGCCGAACTTCTCGAACCCGAACATCCAGGTGTTCGCTCAACTCTAATCGTCTCTTAATCGGGGGTCATTCTCACAATGATCTTCATCGACCACAGGGTTAGGGGCCAAACATTGCTTTTCTTTGGCACCTCAGTAAAACCAAAACAAACAATACAAATAAAACACCTGCCCGGCTGGGCTCTAACTAAACATGAGGACTCCCTACTTCACTGAAAGCCCCGTTCACACACGGGAAGAAAATGCGGCTTTTCCCAGCCTAACAAACCAGCACTTCCAGGCTGTAACAAAGTCCAGTACCTTTTGGGGGATTGTGGCCCAGAAGTCCTCCTGACTCTGGCCTAGCGACCATCGATTCCAAGACCTCAAGGAGCACCTGAGGACTTCAAATTCATCTCGCTCCTCAAGTACTTCTTCAAGAGCTCTGGCCAAAGAGAGGGCCTTGGTCGCCTTCTCTCGAGCATCAGTCTCCGCTTGGTCACGTTCTTCGGCATATCTGGCCGAGGTGGTTTTCCCTTCAGCCAGGATCTTGTCCAACATCTTCTGTTTCTTCTCCAATTTAGACACAATTTGTTTCTGGTGGTCCAGGTCTACCATCCAATCACGCAACTCTTGATCAAGTTGAGCCATCCTGGCTTCCAAATGTATTTTCTCCTCCAAGAGAGCAGATTTTTCTGAGGCGCTGTTTAGAACCTCGTAAGCCAGCACATCTATTTCTTGCTCTGCATGAAGTCTGGATCGCTCAGAAGCTGCAAGTTCCTCTTGAAGTTGGAGAATTTCCACTTCTATTAGTGACTCTAGTTCCTTCAGTTCATTCTGTGACTCCTCTGGAGATTCCTGCAGTTGATCTGCGAGAACCGCTAGCCCCATCTTTAGTGTATCTAGGGACTGTGCAGAGCGAGCGAAAACATCTTCAAGTTTGTAGCTGTACTGTCCTGTCAGGTCATCTACAACTGTCTGGATATGAGCTTCAGTCACTAGGCTGTCACCCGACTGAACTCTCGTCTCATCAGATATAACTGTCATCTGGTCGCTACTAGTAACCACTTTAGTTTTGCTGGGTCTTGACATGGTAGCCTCACTCTCGGAGTTTCTAACTGTCACGGCACATACGCCACTTATACTGCTCGTGTCATTATTAACCCTGACCTCTAGGGGCACCCATGAGTCAATCCCCACCTGGGACATTTTATTAATCATAGAAACCTGTGGAGACTGCGCATCCACCTCTGGTAAGTGTGGTACACCCCTCAGCATTGCCACAGTTTCCTGCACATTCACTACAGTGGGTTTACTCAGCTGTGAGCTCTCAACATCAATCAGCGTTTTTATACCGCATATATTTTTCACTAGTATCCACATTGCCATTATCTTTAAGTGGACCGCGCTGCACCAGGACAGAGCTGAAAATATCCTCCCTTTCAGATCCTCCTGGAGAAAAGGTGAATTCGAGTGAACTGACTGCTTACCCATGTCCAGGAAATTCCTGTGAGATCTGGAAGGGAGGATATTTTCAGCTCTGTCCTGGTGCAGCGCGGTCCACTTAAAGAAAACGCATCTATAGATGTGAACATTGCCCACTTCACTATTGGAACTCGCGACGCACCAAAAAGGCAACGTACAAAAGGCTGTTTTATATATTTTATATATATTTTGTTCACATTGCCATGATGCCTATCCGCAAACTTGGCACCATTGTTTTCAATGGTCATATCACTTAAACCATTGTGCAGCTTCCTCGCATAGTCCCCAGCTACCAAGCTGGCATGTACCAGGCTCACCTGGCTTTCGGTGTCCACCAACACTTGGACTGCACTGTCCTTTACCATAATGTCACACATTTGTTTAGCAGTCTTTATTTCCGGTGTCTCAACACCTCCCGACTCGGCAGGTAGCAATTGCTGCCGGCTCACACCCCAGTTCACGGCTTCTGAGGTACCAGGGCACGGGTCATCAACATGCCCACCCTCCAGAGCTGAGCTCACTGTCACTTTGTCAGCTATACAAGTAATTGCTGGAACGATCTTACCCCTTGTAATCAACCATTCCGGTAAAGCAGTGACATTCTCTCCCGCGGACTCATCAAGGTTGTGGTTGCTCCTAGCAACAGCTTTACTGCACCTCCGCACTTCCCCGGACACAGTCGCAGGGAAGATATGCACTCCTGAGAACCGCACCGCTCTCCACCTCTTTGTCTTCCCGACGGTTGCCCTTGGCAACGGCACATATCTGCTGTTCATCGGATTCTCCAGGTACACAATTTGTAGCATTTTCTCCGCTCCACAGCTGCCAAAATAATGGGAAGACTTTGCCAAGCACAAACTCCACTTCCAGGGTCTCACATTTTAAGAGCTCCCATTGCACAGGGCCATAGTCTGTTATAAAGGTAAGTAACACCTTAGTTGTTGTCTCTGGCCCTCTTGTTACAAAGTCCAGAATTTCGGGCAGGACCTGAGACATTTGTTGGCGGGAGTCTAGTAAAACCCCCAGCGGGATCCCCCCGATCATCATCATACAGGACTTTTCCCACGCGCTCCACCATTTGGCAGCCATTTTGACAGGTCAGTTTCTTTTACTGTGCCCTTTAAATCCCTGCACAGCTTTCACCTCAGAAAAAAAAGGTCCAGATTAACCAGCAGTTTTCCAGCAGCACCTGCTCCAGCGAACAAGCAGGCTTCCGGCCCTTTAAATCACTGCACAGCAACACAGCAATTCCTTGGCAACATTCAGCAGCACCTGCTCTTTTCCGTCAGGTCGTTGCCCCTAGCAACCTGCTGTTATTGCCCGCATCCTCCACCATATGTAAAGGATCGTCTCTTATTCGGGGGTTATTCTCACAATGATCTTCATCGACCACAGGGTTAGGGGCATTGTTTTTATTTGGCACCTCAGCAAAACCAAAACAAACAATACAAATAAAACACCTGCCCGGCTGGGCTCTAACTAAACATGAGGACTCCCTACTTCACTGAAAGCCCCGTTCACACACAGGAAGAACATGCGGCTTTTCCCAGCCTAACAATCCAGCACTTCCAGGCTGTAACAAAGTCCAGTACCTTTTGGGGGATTGTGGCCCAGAAGTCCTCCTGACTCTGGCCTAGCGACCGTCGATTCCAAGACCTCGTAGAGTCCCCCAAAGTTCAGGCAAACACCTAGCCCCGTGGCCCCTCAGCCAGCTCGGCTGAGCCCACTTGTACAGAGCCTTCCCAGGCCTCTGCTGCACACAGACTCTTCCTCCTCCTAACAGTCTGGACTGGGCTCTTATCCCAGACTGATTGTTCCACCTAGTGCGGCCTCTGACCTGCTGATTGACAGCGAAGAAATGGAAACTCCTGCCCTATCTCTCCCCTAGCAGCCATGAGGCCTGTCACTGCCTCACAGCTCCTTAATCTGGTTCTGTTTCTCCAGCTCTTTAATGGTGAGGCTGCCAGAAGCTAGTAAGTCCTTCACCTTGGATCCAAAGGTCCTTAAAGCCTGAATAAATGGCTGTTGTCCTTTGTGTTTATATCCACTCTGTTTCCCTTGAATTGCCTTGCATTAAACACAGCTAGCACTCTCACTCCTTCATCTCCTACTTCTTCTCTCAACTGACTCAACTTCCTAACTAGGCCTGAACTGCACTATATATACGGTGGTGCTACCCCCATCTAGTGGTGAGATGCATGTAGTGCACCTGACAGCCTGGTAAAAAGGGATTTCACATGATAATATAATGCAGCATGAAATTACAGATGACAGAAACAAGCTTTTGCAGTTCCCACATAAGCTAGTGGGACGCTGCATATGTGACGGAGTGTTCAGCCCAGGGGAATTGAGTATTAGACGAGATTTCACTTTTGACTGTAGATAGAATGATTAGGCTAAGCATTTGTGATATAAGCTGCATTAATGCAATTCCTTTTAATTTGCATTACTGAAATAAATGGACTTTTGCACAATATTCTAATTTTTCAAGTTTCACCTGTACATCCATATATGTAGCATGGAGGAGTGTAGTGATGATCAGTTTCTGGAGGAATTTTGCCAAGTTGTCTGCTGATACGGATTTTGGAATGCTGCAGAATTTTACATTGTTGCAGCAGTTGCGGTCGTTTAGGTCCGCCATTTTGGATTTCATGAGCTCCATTTCCCCTGATAGGGTATTGTGAGCATCAACTAGTTTGTTGTGTGCCGAGGAGAATTCCCCCAATTTTGTTTCTACAGTATATGGTCAATACGTTCTCCCAAGCCATCTACAGTGGCTGAGATGTTGGTGAGTGCTTGTGTAATGTCTTTTTGGATAGATTGCCTTAACGCTCTCATGCCGTTTATCGGGAAGGCCTCGGTGGCAGCCTGATTAGTAGTAGTGAAGGTGAGTTCATCCTCCTGCGTTTCAACAGAGGCCCCCTCCTGATTATCTGTCACAGCAGAGAAGGATAATGTAGTCTCCCATCGTGCTTTCTGTTTGATAGGGCTGGCGGTGGCCGAGGCAGGGGTAGGCGAGTCTTGCAATACAGCAAATCTGGACTCCTGTGACTCTAGCTGAGAATATGGCGGACTGTTGGCACGTCTGCTGCTCCTTTTATGCCCCGTAGCAGGGGCCCTCACGGATGAAGAGCAAGGAGAGGATCCCGGGCTTTGTTCCCCTTAACTATGATCTGACCTTATGGGAGAAGAAGTACCGCATTGTTCTGTGGGACTGAGCTATGCTTTCTCCGTCCTCTCTTGTTGCGGCTCGTGTCCATCGGGAGCGGCCTGTCTCGCGGTGGCGGGATCGCGAGCACCATTGTTCGCCGTCGGAAAAAAAGCTGTAAGAAGCTTAGGAGTTTCTTTCTTACCCCTCTTAGGCATCTTTTGTGGAGTGGGGTCTTACAGGGGTTGATGGTTGCCAAGTTTTTGGTGAGCCATTGCGCTCCCAGTCTAGGCCACGCCCCACATATATATATATGTATGAATATATACTGTATATTTATAGTTCATGTATATAAATATATACGTAGTAGAAAATAATGGACTGTAAACTTTGTATTGTTTTAATTAAATGTATTTACCATGTTTTTGCCCCATAAGACGCACTTTTTCCCGGGGGAAATGCCCCTGCGTCTTATGGGGAGAATGCTGCCATTTTACATCGCAGTCTGCGATGCTGCAGCATCGCAGACTGCGATGTATCAGCTGGAGGGGGAGGGAGGAGGGGCCGGTGTCACGCAAATGCGGTGGGGCCGATGCGGTCACTGTACTCTGGCCCCGCCGCTCACTCACTGCTTTATTGCCTAAACCTTTTAGAATAACTTTAATTGAAGTTCCGATCCCCAGCCCCATCTGTACTACTTACTAAATATCCTCTAGCAGGCAGAGCAGGGCGGGTGGCCGTAACTCACTGATGTCACGTGCCTACACCACCTACTTCATTCATAAAGTAGGCGGCGCAGGCACGTGACATCAGTGAGTTACGGCCGGCCATCCGCCCTGCTCTGCCTGCTACATGACATTTAGTAAGTAGTACAGATGGGGCTGGGAATCGGAACTTCAATTAAAGTTATTATTATAAAAGGTTTAGGCAATAAAGCAGTGAGTGAGCGGTGGGGCCGGAGTACAGTGACCGCACCGGTCCCGCCGCATTTACATTCCACCGGCCCCTCCCACAGGTTTAGCTCCGGTATATTAGGGCATCTGTGGATGCCACTATTATGGGGTGGGGGATATGTGGATGGCACTGTTATGGGGTGGGGGATCTGTGGGTGACACATATATAGCAGTGCCATCTACAGATCCACCCCCCATAACAGTGCCATCCACAGATCACCCCCCTCATAACAGTGCCATCCACAGATCTCCCCCCATAACAGTGCCATCCACAGATCACCCCCCATAACAGTGCCATCCACAGATCACCCCCCCATAACAGTGCCATCCACAGATCCCCCCATAACAGTGCCCCCCTCAGATCCCCCATAACAGTGCCATCCACAGATCCCGCCATAACAGTGCCACCCACAGATCCCCTCATAACAGTGCCATCCACAGATCCCCCATAGTAGTGTCATGCACAGACCAACATTAGTTCAAAACCCACCAAAAGCACACCTTTTGGTTAAAACATTTTTTTTCTTATTTTCCCCCTCAAAAACCTAGGTGCGTCTTATAGGGCGAAAAATACGGTAATCAAAATACCACTATAGTTTAGTACAGACACGCAGTTCAGAAAGGTAAAGGAACAGAGACATAGAGATAGGAAGTAGGCGGAGTCAGTAGTAATTGCCTATTTATTAATATTAATTATTAATATTAAATTCCAAATATTAATAATTGATGTGTCCTATAACAGGGGCACTGTAGGGGGCTCTATTACTAATGAAGGGAATTATTATTGGTGGGGCTTTGAGGAGCACAATTACTATGGGGGGAACTATCTCTTTGGCACTATTATTTTTTCTGGATAGTATTTGGGGGTATTGGGGAGCACAGAGAGCAGCAGTATAATACTTGTGGGACTTGAGGATGGGGAGAATGATAGAAAAGTGAGGAACCTAAGATGTCTATGTGTTAATCTCTGCAGAGATGAGGCATGGCTGAAATAAGTTGTCTAGGAGAAGATGAAAGAAAACATCTACATCAGAGTAGACGTCACCTGGGAGGCTCTGGATATGAGAAGTATGTGCTGCTGTATAGTCCTGTATGTTTGATAGTGTCTATGCAGCAAGTAAAGCAATTAAGGCTACTTTCACACTTGCGGTAGCAGGGTCCAGCAGGCTGTTCCAGCGGGGGAACAGCCTGCTGGATCCGTGCTAACGCTAGCCCACCATGCCACCGGAAGTCTGCTCCGGCCCCAATCACTATAATGCCTGCTGGACCCTGCTACCGCAAGTGTGAAAGTAGCCTAAAAGTGCGAGCGGTAGGGGGTCGACTGGAGCCATATGAATTGGGGCTTGGGCCCTGGATCTTTTGGGACCCCTGCAATGGCCCTGATTGGTGGAGTTTTATAATTCTTATACATTTTTACATTTATTTTTTAACATTTATTTTAATTGCTGATTTCTCCTGTAACAGAGGCCAACCTATTAGCCCCAGCTAAGGGGGAATACTGCTTCTGCAGCTGCATGATGTCCTTGCAACTGCTAAGGCTACTTTCACATCTGCATTTTTGCTGGATCCGTCATGGATCAGGAAAAAACGCTTCCGTCATGATAATACAACCTTCTGCATCCATTACGAACGGATCCGATTGTATTATCTCTAAAATAGCCATGACAGAATATTTTTTTTTGTGTCAGAGAAAGCGAATCTGTCACAATTGTGAGTCATGACGGATCCGTTTTGCTCTGCATCCCACGACGCACTCAAAAGCTCTGCTTGCAGCGTTTTTGTGTGCGTCATTGGAACACAATGAAATGGAACGGAATGCATTTTGGTGCACTCTGTTGACTTCAGTTCAGTTTTGTCCCCGTTGACAAAAAAAATGGGGACAAAACTGAAGCGTTTTCCCCACTTTTGAGATCCTATGACGGATATCAATAGCTGAAAGTGAAAGCGCAGATGTGAAAGTATCCTAACTCTGCAAGGACACTCAGAAATGTCCTTGTGGAGTTAAATGCAACACCCCCCCAGATGTATATAAATGGGCAGTCAACAACTGGTTAACATTGCCCACTTTAATGAAGGCATTCTTCATAAGATAATTAACGCGATCATCTAGTTCAAGTAGAATTGCCTCTCCACTCATTTTAAGGGTCCCCGCAGGGGATTACAATAAAGTTATATGACAATATATTCTAAGATTACAATATAGTCACATACAGCATGCAAAGAGCATGTAGTATTGAACATGGTAAACAACTAATTAGAATGCGAGCAGTCATATTCCAGAGATATGTGTCCTTGTCTTCTGTCTTCTTGGAATGTGGGGGTGTTGATGGTAGGCTCTACGGGTCCTCAAGATATGAGGTCTTCTTGTTAAAAAAGGTTTTATGCATATATATGTATAATTTTCGCAAGCACAACAGAATATATTATTAATATGAATAAAATTAGATTACAGGCAGGCAGGGTATCAGAAATAATTTATTTCTTTAACGTTTTTCACCATTTTGATCATTACATTATCACACATATGTATTTCTCATTGATTTATTAGCTAACTATCTATCCTACCTATCTAGAAAAGGCCCCTTAGACTGCCTGTACTGCATGAAGTATACAGATAAGCTGCATAGATCATGGGATGTTAGACATCCATTCCTGGCCGCCTCATAGTAGCCATTTCATCTGAACATTCACACATCTTTATGGAGTTGTTGACAACACACACACACACACACATCATTATCTACCTAAAAGGATGACGACAGCCAGCCAGAGGTGCATCCCAACACAAGGACCACCCCGGAGTAATCCCCGGTGAAATCACGCTTTTAGGGCATTGACTCTTCTTGTAAGAGTGGTGCTCAAACTGCTAGGGTGCATCTGTGGGACCCTCTTTCAGAGATGATGTCCTCCACCCAACTCTCAAAAAGCTGAGGGGTCTTCAGGAGAGGTGGGCAGTCGAGCTGGGCTATCAGACGGTCAACTCTGTAGCTGTGATGTCATCCTTCCTACAAAATGGACATATCCACACCCTCAACTAGGAATATAACATATTAATCATTTCCAGGCAATAATTGAATGTTATATCAATAGAGGAGAAGCAGGAAAGTGGAAAGAAACCAGACATGAACCAAAACCCTGATAATGATTGATACAAGAAATCAGAGTTAATTCTTTCCTTTCACAATTTCTCTTCTTTTGATCATTACATTATCACTCATATATGCATTTCTCATTGATTTGTTAGCTAACTATCTGTCATAGCTGTCTAGAAAAGGCCCCTTAAACTGCATGTACTGCATGAAGTATTTAGGTAAGCTGTATACATCATGGGATGTTAGATATCCCTTCCTGACCACCTCATAGTAGCCATGTCATCTGAACATTCCCGCTTCTTTATGGGGTTATTTACAGCACTCACTTCATTATCTACCTAAAAGGATGACGACAGCCAGCCAGAGGTGCATCCCAACACAAGGACCACCCCGGAGTAATCCCCGGTGAAATCACGCTTTTAGGGCATTGACTCTTCTTGTAAGAGTGGTGCTCAAACTGCTAGGGTGCATCTGTGGGACCCTCTTTCAGAGATGATGTCCTCCACCCAACTCTCAAAAAGCTGAGGGGTCATCAGGAGAGGTGGGCAGTCGAGCTGGGCTATCAGACGGTCAACTCTGTAGCTGTGATGTCATCCTTCCTACAAAATGGACATATCCACACCCTCAACTAGGAATATAACATATTAATCATTTCCAGGCAATAATTGAATGTTATATCAATAGAGGAGAAGCAGGAAAGTGGAAAGAAACCAGACATGAACCAAAACTCTGATAATGATTAATACAAGAAATCTGAGTTAATTATTTCCTGCCACATTTTCTCCTCTTTTGATCATTACATTATCACTCATATATGCATTTCTCATTTGTTAGCTAACTATCTTTCCTACCTGTCCATAAATGGCCACTTAGACTTCCCGTACTGCATGAAGTATCCAGATAAGCTGCATAGATCATGGGATGTTATACATTCATTCCTGGTTGTCTGATAGTAGCCATTTCATCTAAACATTCACAAATCTTTATGGGGTTATTGACAGCACACACCTAAATCATTATCTTATAGAATGATGATAGTCAGCCAGAGGTGCATCCCAACACAAGTACCACCCGGAGTAATTCCCCAGTGAAATCACTCAGGGCATTGACTCTTCTTGTAGGAGTGGTGCTCAAACTGCTAGGATGCATCTGTGGGACCCTCTTTCAGAGATGATGTCCTCCACTCGACTGAGGGGTCTTCAGGAGAGGTAGGTAGTCGAGCTAGGCTATCAGACAGTCAACTCTGTAGCTGTGATGTCATCCTTCCTACAAAATGGACATGTGCACACCTGCAAGGAAGAATACAACATATAAATCATTTTCAGGCAATTGTGGAGGCAATAGAGGAGAACTATAAAACTTGATATAAACTAGAAATAAACCAAAACCAAAACGATTGATGCAAGAAATTATTTCAACTTCTAGAACAATGGTCTCCAACCTCTGGCTCAGCAAGTGCTGCTGTAGTAATACAACTCCCATCATCCCATAATAGCCTGCAACTGTCAGAACATGTTTGGAGTTGTTTTCCACTCACCAAACATCTCAGGGGAGATTTATCAAGAGCAGGAGGAATTTATCATGAAGGTCATGCCTGATTAAAAATTAAGTGCATCCTCTGATGCACTTCGATTATTTAGAGCAGAAAACTGGCATACATCAAGTAAATCTTCTGGGGCTGATGTCCAAGCCCACCCCTTTCAAAAAATGGGGGCTCAAATCCGGAAAAGAACTGATCAGTTTTATCCTAATGCATTCTGAATGGAGAGCAATCTGTTCAGGATGCATCAGGATGTCTTCAGTTCAGTCTTTTTGACTGATCAGGCTTTTCAGAAAACCGTAGCACCTCCGGCCAAAAATCCTGAACACTTTGACTGAACGCCGGATCTGGTCTTTTTCCCATTGACTTGCATTAACGCCGGATCCGGCGCCGTGTGTTCAGTCAAACCGGATCCGACTTTTGCATGTTAAACCCGAAAAATGTGAAAAAAATGTGAAAAAAAAGTTAAAGTCCATAAACGGCGGATCCGTTTTTTCCAATGCATTTTTTCATTGTGATCAAAATCCTGATCAGGATTCAAATGTAATCAGTCTACACACGTTTTTCCGGATCCAGTGGACAGTTCCGGTGTCGGATGAACACCAGATTCAAACAATGCTAGTGTGAAATTAGCCTTCAAACATTTTTAAACAGAATTTGCAACTTTTGTTTATCAGTTTTGTGGTGTACAGGAATGATAAATCTCTCCTTGTGCTGTGAACTACCAAAAGCAGTGGACATAATAATTAGACTACTTTCACACTCGCGTTTGGTGCGGATCCGTCATGGCTCTGCACAGATGGATCCGTTCAGATAATACAACCGTTTGCTCCAAAGAAGATACAGGCGGCACTCCGCTGTCAGCGATGCGGTGCGCGTGTCGAGGGAAGGTCCGCAGATACTTGTATAGAGAGGACTGGCACTCGCTTTAGTTATGATTTTCAAGTAATTTTAATGGTCACATACAAGTGGTAAGTGACGCGTTTCGGCTACTATGAGCCTTTGTCAAACATAATCATTACAAGCAACAAACAAGTTTAAATAGCCCGCGATGGAGCCGGAAATGACGTAGGTAACCATGGCAACGTCGTAAACAAAGGGCACAACAATACAGAAATAAGATTTTTGTAAAAGAATGTCATTAGTTGTCAGGGCACCATGCTTTATAGTGCTGTATTTTGCTGCACATTGTTATAGTGGTGTATAATGCTAGAAGCTGGAAAAAATGTCATAAATTCACAAGGCACCATGCTTTACACTGCTGTAACATGCTAAGCATTATGTTGTAGGTACAGAATGTTACATAATAATGAATATTAAATACTTCATGCTGAATGGTAAGCTTGCGTAATACTATATTATACTTTACAGTGCTAAACACCATACTTTACAGTGCTATATTTTGCTGCATATTGTTATAATGGTGTGAAATGCTAAAAGCTACATACTGCAATGAATTCGCAGGAACAGAGGTCATAAATATACAGGACACCATGCTTTACAGTGCTGCAGCATACAAAGCATTATTGTGATGGTACAAGATATTAGATATTAAACACTATAGATAATAGAACACGTATCACTACCCCAGAGAGGAGGAGACAGGCTTAAAATGCTTAAAAAACAAGAAGCCTACTGGATTCATCGCCTGCAAACCCTAGAACCTAAGGGGTTAAATCGTGACTATGATCTGAACAGTTTCCTTTAAGATATAGTCTCTAGTTACCCTTTCAACATGTTCCCTTATTCTTTCTTCCACAGAGAACTTGATGCATTCCAAAATCTGTGTCATTTAGTGTCTGATCAGGGTGTAAGTTCACCGTTTAGCATATAGTGTTTAATATCTAATATCTTGTATAATGCTTTGTATGCTGCAGCACTGTAAAGCATGGTGTCCTGTATATTTATGACCTCTGTTCCTGCGAATTCATTGCAGTATGTAGCTTTTAGCATTTCACACCATTATAACAATATGCAGCAAAATATAGCACTGTAAAGTATGGTGTTTAGCACTGTAAAGTATAATATAGTATTACGCAAGCTTACCATTCAGCATGAAGTATTTAATATTCATTATTATGTAACATTCTGTACCTACAACATAATGCTTAGCATGTTACAGCAGTGTAAAGCATGGTGCCTGTTAAAGGGGATATTAATTATTGATATTTATGCAAATCTCAATAATTAATATTTATAAATAGGAGTGAGTCGTCTTATGATAGCTCCGCCTATTTATGCCTTACTTAACAACAAATCACTACTGATTGCCTTACACTAATCACTAAACTAGCTGCATGCGCCTTACTATCACTATACTAGGGTGGCGTCTAGTAAAAACACCATACACTGTATTATGAACAATAAGGAATATTTATTACACAATACAATTATACAAATCTAACAATACGCTATATCTATATATATTCATAGATCAATGGATATGAATATATATACATATAGAAGTACACACCGTAGTATAGAAACGGTACTACAATAAACACAATACAAACCTAACTACACTACACAATCCCATATTCCACCCCACACACTAGCTATACTTACAATAATACACTTACATACATCACAGTCTAATATTTGCTTATAATTATATATATCTATATCAATGGAATAGATATATATATTTATAGCAGCAGACAACAATATAAGTACACACACTATAACACACTAATACGGTTCTGACTACGCTAACACAGTCCCAATTCCTCCCCAGTATCTAACTATAATTACAATAATACACATACATACACTTTATCCGGAGTCCACCCAATCCTAACCATATACTATCCCTACGGGGAAATTACAAGGGGTAAATACAGACACTTCTGCAGCGGGGGTAAAAAGGGCAGCCGGAAGGGGTATCAGGGGTAATACCAGGGTAGCAGGGTATATGAGGGATCCTGGGGGAACACAGGGGGATTAGGTATGATTACCAAGGGTACAGGGGTAAGGGTGTATGAGGGGAAACCAAGGGGAGCAGGGCTATAGGGGTACACAGTGTAGGGGGATCAGGGGAATCTGGGGAATCTGGGGATATAGTATATAGCAGGGGATTCTGGGGATAGTTGGTACTCAGCCATTTCCAGGAGCATGTGGCCGCATGTGGCCTCTCTTGACTCTTCCTTTAGGGAGCTGTTCCCATCCCATATGACTCTGATTGTAGTCCAGATTCCAAGAGACCCCTGTTCCTGGTTTCAGGCTCCTATATCAGCCTCAGAAACAGCCCACCTCCCCCCCTCCTCAGGGATGTGACATCATAGTGTCACTGTGACGTATGCCTGCCAGTTGGCCCCCTGAGGCTAGCAGCACCACACGCTCAGCCAGGGGGGCCGAGCATAGTAACTAGGTTACTGATAAACTCAACAAAAGACCTTTGAAGTCACCAGCCACCTGGAGACATATCCACCCCCCGGCAGCAACTGGCTGAATGCTGTGCCTATGGGGGGAATTTAAGTATATATATATATGTATATAGATACTTGGGGCGCATCTATATACATATATATACTCATTATAAACCTGGGGCATACATGGGCAGTTATAGGCCCATATATATATATATATATATATATATATATACCTGGGGGAGAGCCATGGCAGATACACACATATAGATGTTTGGGGCACATCTACCTGCATGTACATATACACAATATAAAAGGGCCAATATACATGCATACATGTAAGGGCATATATACATATATATTTAAATCCAAACTTCCCTCAACAGTGCCTTGTGAATTTATGACATTTTTTCCAGCGGATTTCTTTGCAGCTTCTAGCATTATACACCACTATAACAATGTGCAGCAAAATACAGCACTATAAAGCATGGTGCCCTGACAACTAATTACATTCTTTTACAAAAATCTTACTTCTGTATTGTTGTGCCCTTTGTTTACGACGTTGCCATGGTTACCTACGTCATTTCCGGCTCCATCGCGGGCTATTTAAACTTGTTTGTTGCTTGTAATGATTATGTTTAACAAAGGCTCATAGTAGCCGAAACGCGTCACTTACCACTTGTATGTGACCATTAAAATTACTTGAAAATCATAACTAAAGCGAGTGCCGGTCCTCTCTATACAAATACAAAAGTTTGCATCCGTTCTGAACAGATCTGTTTGTATTATCTTTAACATAGCCAGGACGGATCGTCTTGAACACCATTGAAAGTCATTGGAGGACGGATCCATTTTCTATTGTAAAACAAAATGGGATCCGCTCACCTCTATCTCCCTCAGGACAGGTGCTCCAATCCAAAGTTTGAGTCACCCCTCAAAGGTTTTTGGATAAGTATGTGAAATAAATGGATTGGTCACTCTTATATGGAAATATAGGATGTTTTATTTGTTATATACTTTAAAATAGATAAAAATGAATAAATAAAAACACATATGATATTCTTTACATAAATATATTATCTACATAAAAGACTTTTGTGAGTATATTCAATGCACTATCCTGTATCTGCTCTCTACCTGGCTATCAAATATCACTGAAATAGTAACAGCACATTTAAGACTGAACAGTCTGTTTGGAAGCAGAGAGAGATTTTTGACACTGTCGGTACTTATCCTGGGGCTGTTACTATTTCAGTGATATTTGATAGCCAGGTAGAGAGCAGATACAGGATAGTGCATTGAATATACTCACAAAAGTCTTTTATGTAGATAATATATTTATGTAAAGAATATCATATGTGTTTTTATTTATTCATTTTTATCTATTTTAAAGTATATAACAAATAAAACATCCTATATTTCCATATAAGAGTGACCAATCCATTTATTTCACCATTTTCTATTGTGCCAGTTTGTGTCATAGAAAACGGATCCGTCCCCATTGACTTACATTGTGTGTCAGAACGGATATCCGTTTGGCTCAGTTTCGTCAGACGGACACCAAAGCGGAATGGAGACGTAACGAAGGCAAGCTGAGGCATACTGATCGTATCCTTTTCCATTCAGAATGCATTAGGGCAAAACTGATCAGTTTTGGGCCGCTTGTGAGAGCCCTGAACGGATCTCACAAACGGAAAGCCAAAACGCCAGTGTGAAAGTAGCCTTAATCATCGCCTCTCCTTACCTTGGTGTTATCATGGTTGCTGTTGTTTGTGTGACCAGTGACAGTGACCAGTGAAATAGGGGGAACATTGACCAGTAAGATAGAGAAGCATCCAGGAAGATAGGGGAGATGGTAAGCAGTAAGATAGGACAGAGACCAGTAAGATAGGATGAATAATAACCAGTAAGATAGGGTAATGACCAGTAAGACAGGACAGTGGAAATGTCAGACTATAAAGACCACTGATACATACGATAATGGGCGATACAATAATTAATAATGGGTAAGTTGTGAGAGTCACTCACAATAAATATCATCCATAACCCCAATTGTAGTGAAAAAAACAGATTTTACTGATTCGTGACCATACCCAAAAACAGGACATTGAGATAATTCCCAACATATCTTCTTTGGTGTTCTACATCATCAATCTCAGTGAATTGTAGATAGGATAGTTAGCAGTAAAATAGGGCGGATAGAGACCAGTAAGGTAGGGTAATAACCAGTAAGTTAGGACAGTGACCAGTAATATATGGAAGTGAATTGTAAGATAAGACAGTGACCAGTACGATAAAGGGGGCAGTGAATAGATGAAGCAAAGGCACTTTCCAAATAGTCTGAAAGCTGGAACCTTATTGGCTGCTATGAACAAGCTCCGCTCGTCTTATACAGAGGTTTAGATGAACCTCTTCATACACATAAATCATCCCATACAGTTCCCTGGTCCAGTAATGTCTGACTGAGAACTTACCATGATCTAAAGAGGGGTCGCAGACTTCACTACAGACACGCGGATGCTTCTCTCCTGCAGACAGAGGGGGTGATGCAGCAGAGCTGGGAGACATCTTCCTCCTCCTGCAGCCGGCAACCAGGAATGACAGTTGGTAACAGCAATTATCATTCATGTTTCTGAGGGGCAGTGCTGATTGGTTGATCAGATTCTAATCCACCAATCAGCAGCTCTCTGTTCTCTACAGCCTGGGACTGGAGGAGCAGACAACAGCCCGAGCCCTGAGTGCAGCACAACTGATGTGTGTGACTGGGAGGTGGAGCAATTATTACCCCCATAGCAAAGTGTTGGTAGGGCTGATGCAAATTACATTTCCCATTAGTGTCCATACTTTTGCTCTTTTTCCCCTGAAATACTTCAACTTTTTTGTTTATAGCAGGGTACATATGGTTAAAGAAAAACATTTTTTTTAATTTCACTATGCCGTAAATAAGCATTATTATTAATCCCACTAGATGGATTTTATCCTGTTCCTGTTATTTTTCACCTTCCTGACAGAGCCTAGTTTTAAAAATCTGTAACTTTGGGATGCTTTAATTATCCAAGCCATTAAGAGACTCTTTTTCTAAATTTTCTAAATTTTTATTTCTCTGCTTTTGTATTTAACTTTTTTTGCGATATGTTTAATTTAATTCTGTGTTTGAGATAAAAAGCAAAAAGAAAAGAAAAAAGAAGAATATCCAGGAGGCTCCTGAAAAATGGAGAGATCTATTGCATGAGTAGGCAAATCTCCTGGGCATCACGGAAGCATTCTGGCACTTCCCGTACTACAGTCCTCCATAAACCTGTGTGTGGGATCAGATGCAGCTCTGGCACCCAAATGTACACCGAGGGGGCAGTGCCATGTCATGAAAAGGACGTGTGGCCTATTAGAATTGGGCATGGTCTGCAGAAAGGGGCTGTGCATTGTGCCTGTGTATACTATGAAGGGGACATGGCAGACTCCAAGAAATCAAGCACTGATGGCCTAACCTAAGGAAAGGGCATCAGAATTAAAGTTGCAATAAAACCTTGCTCTGCTATATGACTGCCCAACTGCGGTGCACAGTATATTACACACCAATCAGCCATAACATTGGAACCACATACTGTAGGTGAACTGAATACCATTATATTGTGTCAATATCAATTGTGGATTATAGATATAAGGTGACAAGTGAACATTCAGTTCCTGAAGTTGATGTACTGGAAGCAGGAAAAAGGGGTCAGAGCACACTGTGCATTACAGTTTGCTGTATATGTAATTGAGACCCCAGACCTGACCTCTGATCTAATTCAGACCCAAACAGGCCAAGAAATGTATTCTAACCTCTGACCAGAACCCTAAATTAATTCAGACCTCGTAGCAAACCCCTAAGTTAAAGGAGCTGTCACTCCTTCACTCCTTGTTCACTGAAAATGTGGCCACTGGAGTCATCAGCTGATGTTCTCTCAACATCTCGAGAAAACAGGGGGACGCCTCGACCATCCACATCCAGCCAGGTATTTCATTTCAGATGAATGGCTGTCCCTGTAATAGAAGGGTGACCTAAGTCTGAATGAGTCAGGGATGCTCATACAAAGCAGCTCTCAGTTTTAGCTCTTAGAGGGGAGTCCCAAGCCCTAATACAATGTCCTGATGCCAGGTTTCCTTGCTACTCCAAAAGAACGGGAATTCCAGGCTCAAATACAACGTTCTGATGTCATTTTTTTTTTTACTAGTCAGGAAGAACGAACTACAGTGTGTAACCCCTATCAGTTGTGAGACACTGAGTAAGAGGATGGAATGCTGGCAGGGAGTGGCCCTGTGTTAGGTGCCAAGGTTGGGCCCCAGGTACGGGGCTATGCAGTGAACTGAATCTTGGTGAAGGAAAGCCTAATTATGATTCTGGAGTCTTGGATGAGGGCGACAGGGCAGACACGCATCTCTAGGCATCAGGGGCGGACTGGCCACAGGGCAGACCGGGCATTTGCCCGGTGGGCCGGGCCACCTCAGGGCTCGAGTTGAGGGGGAACGGGTGGGAACGGCGTTCCTGCACTTTTTTCATGGCAGGAACGCCGTTCCCAAAGTTTCAGGGCAAAAGGACCAGGAAGGAAGCGGTGAATGCTTTGTACTCACCGCTACCTGGTCCTCGGCTGTCGGCTCTGCAGGCTGCGCAGTGCGCACAGGAGTGAGTCGCTCTGTGATGTGACGACGTCATGCTGTGCGCAGCCTTTACAGCACAGCCGACAGCAGAAGAGGAGCGTCTGCGTCCAGGAGCAGGAGAGGTAAGTGTTTTTTTTTTCATATATTATGGGCAGTGGGCTGATGAGAGGCACAGAGGGGCTGATGAGAGGCGCAGGGGGGCTGATGAGAGGTGCTGTGGGGCTGATGAGAGGCGCAGGGGGGCTGATGAGAGGCGCTGTGGGGCTGATGAGACGAGGCACTGGGGGGCTGATGAGAGGCACTGGGGGGCTGATGAGAGGTGCTGTGGGGCTGATGAGAGGCACAGGGGGGCTGATGAGAGGCACAGGGGGGCTGATGAGAGGCGCTGTGGGGCTGATGAGAGGCGCTGTGGGGCTGATAAGAGGCACTGGGGGGCTGATGAGAGGCACTAGGGGGCTGATAAGAGGCACTGGGGGGCTGATGAGAGGCACTGGGGGGCTGATGGAGAGGCACTGGTGGCTGCTATGAGGCTATTGGGGGCTGCTATGAGGCATGGGGCTATTATCTGAGGTCTGATTGGGGGTCATTCATATTGGGGTCTGATCTGAGGTCTTATTGGGTTCTTATTAACATTGGGGATATTATTGGGGCTGTTAGCTGAGGTCTGATTAACATTGGGGGACTGATTGGTGGTCTGACCTGAGGTGTAATGAAAAATATTTTTTTCTTATTGTCCCCCTCTAAAACCTAGGTGCGTCTTATGGGCCGGTGCATCTACTAGGGCAAAAAATACAGTATTTGCTTGCTCCAGCCGACCTCCCCTGCCCTTTGCGAACGCCGCGTGCTGTGACATCACGCGGAGGCACTTGGGTGAGTTCCCACACTTTTTTTCCCATTTTTTAGCATTCTCTGCTACCAACAAAGCTTTCAATTTGGAGAGGAAATTGCGTATCACAGCAGACATCCCAGCCAATAGAGTATTGTCTTTGACAGACCAGGAAAAAGCTGTCAGTGAGGTGGTGTTGTGGTTCGCCTGTGTATGGAATTGGTGGTATTTGCCAGAGTTGCTGGAGAACTGTGAGTGCTATTTCGGGGGCACTGACCTGTACAGGGTGTGGAGGATGGGGAGGTTGAGATCCACTGAGGATATTATAAGACTTTTCTGTAGCTTCCTATATTGTTGCAAGGTCTGTATGTTGGTTGTTGCAAAGCTTGTGTGTTGGCTGAAACCTTCCTATCTTACTGGTGGCTGGCCCTGCCCCTCAATTGTGCTTCCGGTTTTGGCTCCCCCCCTAGACTGCAAGGGGGTGGGGCCTGTTGGGGGTCATGTGATTGGGCTGCTCAGTCAAAAATGCCCAGGCCTATTTTTTGTCCCAGTCTGGCCCTGCTGTCGGCCTAGTGCTGGCAGCCTATCAGAGGAACAGGGAGGGGACACACCTCTCCATGCCCTGCCGCATTACAGACATTTGTATTGCCGTCCTGAGGACGGCGATACAGATGAGATCGATGATTTTGGAGATGAGTGAGCGCTTCCACAATGGAAGCGCAGCGCTCATCTCCTGCTGTGCTCTGCCGGCGCCCCCCTTCTGACATCGCCCTGGGCGGCTGCCTGGCCCGAACTAAAGGGGGGCGGGGCGAGTCGGCAAAATAGGTGGCGGAACGCCGTTCCGGTGTGTTCCGCCAGAAAAAAAGGCCTGGGCATAACTAATGTGAGAGGGCACAATGTGAATATAACTACTGTGAAGGGGCACAATGTGGGCATAACTACTGTAAGGGGGGCACAGTGGGGGTATAGCTACTGTGAAGGGGGCATATCTGGGCATAACTACTGTGAAAGGGCACATATCTGGGCATGAGTACTGTGAAGGGGGCACATCTGGGCATAACTACTGTGGGGGGGCACAATGTGGGCATAACTTCTGTAGAATGGGCATATCTGGGCATAACTACTGTCAAGGGGACATATTTGGTCATAGCAATTGTGAAGGGGCAAAAATCTGGGCATAACTGCTGTGAAGGGGGCATAGTGTTGGCATAACTACTGTGAGGGGGACAATGTGGGCATAGCAACTGTGAGGGTCACAATGTAGACATTACTACTGTGTAGGGGACACAGTGAGTGCATAGCAACTGTAAGGGGCACAATGTGGGCATTACTACTGTGAAAAGGTTACAATTTGGGCATAACTGCTGTGGGAGGCACAATGTGGGCATAACTACTGTGTGCTGGCACAAAGGGGGAATAATTACTATGTGGGGGTATTAAGGAGACTGGGTGAGTATTGTTATGCTTTGGGCGGAGTTAGAGGCACAGCCTAGTATGAAAATAATTGCCGCATTTATTATCCCTCTTTGCAGTTTTCAAAAGTTGGGAGGTATGAAATCATCTGCTGGCAGCAGACCGCGTGCTGTCTATACAGCGCTCGGCTGCCGGCAAACAATGATTATGTATTGGGACAAGCAATGGCATTAGCGATCCCTCCTCCCCATACTGTGGAGGAGATCAGTGCATATAATTGCAGCGGTCTCCTCCACTAACGAGCAGACCATTGTCAGGAAGGAACTGTTCCTTCCCGACAATCGCTTGTTACATTGGGGCTTTATATGCCCCCTTGTACAAATCATATTGTTTCAGAAACTGAAGAGGGCTTTTCATTCTTTATCTCTCATTGACGTCTAAGGAACAGGTGCTGCCTGTGTGCTAGGGCGGGCACACAATAAGTGACTTATTACTAGTGGCACTCCCTGTTTATTTACTTTTCCCTGGGCATTAAGGCCGTCTTAGGTTTCACTGCTGGCAATGCACTCAAGTCTTTATGTGCATTTCCTTGGTAAGTAGCAGAACTTCCCTTCATTTGGAGCCTGGTAAATCCTGCAATGCAGCAGCTATGACAGATGCCTAAAAAAGCTGGAGGGTACAGTATGTATCTTGGATTGCCATTCACCTTAGCCTAGGTCACACATGTTGCTCTGACTACATGACAGGCATAGGCGGTTCAGGAGCAGCACATGCTGAGGCTTGGGAGTGCTGGGCTTATTCCAGGATGAATAGCAATGTATTTTTGGCAAGCCACTTGCTTAGATCTGCAGTGTACAGAACACAAGCTCTGACAGCG
Source organism: Bufo bufo (assembly GCF_905171765.1). Lineage (NCBI taxonomy): Eukaryota > Metazoa > Chordata > Amphibia > Anura > Bufonidae > Bufo > Bufo bufo. Next base: position 396,752,332 of record NC_053391.1, read on the forward strand.
TCTGTGCTGAAGCCTGGCTGCTCGTGTACATGGGGAGCACCGGAGGGCCCCTCTTCAGTAACGGTAAGCTGTCCATGCATGAAATCTGTGCCAATCTATCCTTGTCTTCCCTTTATCCCATAAAATAGACTTTAGCTGTATTCGTTATCGCCACCAGCTTTCCTTTTTTTAGTTTACCGTTGCTATTGATGGTCCTGATATTTTGTTTTAACCCCAAACAAAACGTCAGAGTTGCTTTTGCTAGAATTAGCTCAGTTTTAGGACAAGTAATTGTTATATAGTGGCTCACCCTTCCTTATACTAGGGTGGAGGTGCTCTGTTTTTTGTGGGACTCACACAGTCACTAAAGGAGCTAAAATGGATAACTTCAAAGTGAAAAACAGGCACTCACCATCTGTATAGCCAAATTTGTCTGTAAAACCTCAGTTTTGGCGGCTCGGATGCGGACCCATTCACTTCAATGGGGCCACAAAAGATGTGGACAGCACTCCGTGTGCTGTCCGCATTCGTTGCTCCGTTCCGTGGTCCGCAAAAAAAATATAACATGTCCTATTCTTGTCCGCGTTTTACTGCGGTTTTTCTCCGTCCAAAATTCCGGAACACTTGCAGGAATGCCGGCCTTTTTTTCCCATTGAAATGCATTAATGCCCTGAGTGTTTCAGCAAAACGCATGCTCAGACCGCAAAAAGTATGAAAAAAAATAAATGCCGGATCCGTTTTTCTGGATGACACCAGAGAGAACCGGATCCGGCTTTTCAATGCATTTGTCACACGGATCAGGATCCTGATCCGTCTGACAAATACCATCAGTTTGCATGCTTTTTGACAGATCCGGCGACGGAACTGCCTGCCAGAATCCTCTGCCGCAAGTGTGAAAGTACCCTAATTAATGTAGAGTGCACAAGAATTATAAGTAAACGAGTATAAATAAAATACCATATGAAACCAAAATATCCCCTTAAAATATTCAAATAAAATTGAGAAACTTGTAAGCGTACGTCAATTCCACCACATATCAAATGGTAGTTGCTGAAGATTAATGATGGTTAGTAGTTAGTATACAGTCATGCCTCCGTATAAATGAGACTGATCGATCTTTGAGCTGTAGATAGCAAGTCTTTGTTTATGGCCTCTATTATTGCGATTGCTTAATCCGCTGTAGACCGACCACTTTCATACAGGGAGGTAATATTCAGCATAATCAACCCAGATGACTTGTAAGTATGGAACAGAGTTAGTTCATTCCAAATAGAGAGATAGCTGAATTTATCTTAGATGAGTTTGTCTCCATATAGTAAATGATCAGAAATAGCCACTAAATAGTGGGATTCATATAGTACTGTATATTGTTACGTCCTGGACTGCTGCAGAACATATATTGGAGGGCGTAGACTTTAGTAATATAACCACTCAATAGCGGAGTTCATATATTGTATTGCGCTTATTGTGTCTTGAACTGCTGCAGAGCATATACTGAGGGACGCAGACTTTGGCGAGTATATTAATAGTTGTATTTCTACTCCATTGGAAGTTGTATACATTTAGGCTAACATCAGTGGCGTCCCACTTGATGTTTACCCACTCACCCGGCTTCTGCTCTGCTTCTCCCGTCTGGAAGGCCGGCGCCCCGCTGATCAGTGTAGCCGCAACAGACTGTGCGTTCACGTCGGCGTCCCATGTGGTTCTCCGGGTGTCACGTGGTTTCCCGCTAGGGGATTGGAAGTCGTTCCTCGGCTTTGATTCAGCTGATCGCTATTGCCGCTCCTATGCCCAAGATGTGCAATATAGATATTATTGAGTCTAAGGAAAAATAGTTGTTGGATTTTGATAGGTAGTCCAGTCTGTATGTCTGCCAGACGTGTTTCGAGGTATTCCTACCTCTTCCTCAGTGACCATACTGAAGACTGTGACCTACCCACCTTTATACCCATGTTAATTGGACTACCATTAAAACATGAAATGGATAATTTTCAAAAATAGAGGATAATTTTCACAAGACACACATTCTTATATCTCAAAGAGAGGAGTTCTCACATACTTGTGTTGGTGTTATTTATGAAACATTTTGCATAAGAATCCAAAAAATTATCTGCGGTTCCTATGCGTTTTCGATGCGTTTTTTTTTGTTTTTCATTGCTATTATGCATTTACAACCTGATCAATACCTAATATATTTATTAAATAAATATGACCTACAAAGTGAAAAACATAGAAAAACATATATCTACCCCAAAGTATTATGAATATGGGTTTTAAATAAAGGTTTATACAGTATCTCCATAGGGTCTGAAAGGATGACAATAACACTCCCACGTCTATACTTCTTCTGCATCTTCCTTATATCTGACCTAATATAATAGATAGTCTCCTTATTTCATTGTTGCACTTGTTCCCCTTAGTGATATTGTTATATTTATATATATTATTTTTTATATTTTTATATATTTTTTTATTTTTATTTTGGAATGGGCTTATATAGCTCTTTACTGATTTATTATGTCTTGATTGTCGAGTGTTGATAGCAGGACATTGTGTGTTAGTGGGTGGGAGCCTCCCATTAAGGAGAGATCTGGTTGCTGTTAGAACAGCCTGACCCCGATGTCTTGTCAGTAGGGGATATTTTTGTTTTATATGGTGTTTTATATGGTATTTTATTTATACTCGTTTACTTATAATTCTTATGTACTCTACGTTAATAATTAATAAATGTGATGTTTTACAGACAAATGTTGCTATACAGATGGTGAATGCCTGTTTTTCACTTTGAAGTTATCCAAAATAGCTCAGTTTGCCTGTTTTTCTCTGTATTCATATTTTCTAGTAATACTAAAATGTGTGCAGCTTTTCTCAGAATGCTTTGACACAAAAAACTAGGATATTCAGCAAATTCATGTATTTGCCACTGTCATATACTAGAGTTGTCTATCTTGTTTAACCCCTTAAAGAAATTTTTGATAGCCATAAACTTTTCCTTTCACATTGTAAGCCATGTACAGGGGTGGGCCCCCCAGGATAGAGCGAAGTCACGAACAAGGAAAACAACTCCACCACCAGCTTTTGCCAAAACAGAATTTTACTTAAACGTGGTAATGAACACAACCACAAATGCTGGGAACATACAGGTGAAACTCGAAAAATTCGAATATCGTGCAAATTTTATTTATTTCAGCAATGCAACTTAAAAGGTGAAACTAACATATGAGATAGACTCATTACATGGAAAGCGAGATATTTCAAGCCTTTATTTGTTATAATTTGGATGATTATGGCTTACAGCTTATGAAACCCCAAAGTCACAATCTCAGGTACCCTTTGCTCAGGGGGTATGGATGAATTAGCTGACTAGAGTGTGACACTTTGAGCCTAGAATATTGAACCTTTTCACAATATTCTAATTTTAAGTTGCATTACTGAAATAAATGAACTTTTGCACGATATTCAAATTTTTCAAGTTTCACCTGTACAATAAATTTACATACACCCAGCCCGAAGGCTGAGACCCTTGTGCAGCACAGTGCAGTGCCCTCCGATGGATGCAGGACGAAAGCGTGTTAATTAACCTACTGGCCGGCACAACTAAACTGCCACACTTTACCTGTTATTACCCTACAATAACAAGAATAACTGTATGGGTGCGTGATGCAGGTTACCCTGCAGTGCAGCACAACAGCTTACAATCTTATAAAGCTTTACAGTATTCCCCCTCCCATAACTGGTCTTGTAGCACGTGTCTGAGTATTCCTCCTTAGCAAAACGCCAGCCTGGCTTGAGTTTGTGGGAAGTTTATCGGCTCTCCAGCGTGAAATGTCCCTTTTAAATTATGGAGTCCTTGCAATGAACAATAGCAACACTTGTGGCCTGACACAAACAGAGACCCTAACTAACTAACTACAGGCCTGGTCTCAGTCTCTTGGCGCTAACACTGTAATGAGGTGCGTGCACGATCTTACTGACCCGGGTCTGCTCTGCATCTGCTGGTGACTCTGAACAGAATAAATGCCAACTAGCATGCGGTCCCGCAGTGTATGTAGCTTTGCTCCTCAGCTCTCATCAGCATTCCTGGAAACAATCCTTGTTCCTCTGGTCAGGATCAGTGTCTTGGACACGATCAGCTTCACTTAGCTGCAGTTATGGTCACTGAGGGATGCTCTCAAACCTGGATGCCGTCGGAACCTCTGCTGACATAGTTCCTCAGTCTCAGCTCCCTCTAAGATGGCTGCTCCCTTTCTCTTCCTCTCCAGGCTCTGTGTAACTCCACCTCTCATGAATATGGAAATATATGCAGCCTGTAGCTGTGTTTAGGAAACAGAGGCATCTTGTGGCCAAACAGCAGATTGTCAGTCCAGATCATTTAATTTAATCTACACAGTGTTCAGACAAGGAGAGCTGTTTCCCCATCTCACAACATTTTTTGCGGGACAAGATGCATTTTTTTTAATGGCACCATTTAATTCACCATGTCTTGTATTGTACAATGGGGGGAAAAAATCTTTGGGGGGGGTGTAAAACCCCAATTCCGCCAAGGTTTCTTGGGATTTTGATATCACGCCATTCATTGTGTGCTAAAAATGACATGATGTCCTTATTCTGCAGCTCAATATGATTATGGCGATACCAAACCTGTATAGTTTTTATTTTGTTTTATTACTTAGAAAAAAAAACGTTGAAAAAAATCGAAATTTTCTGTGCATCACCATTTTCTGACAGCCATAAGATTTTTATATTTTGGTCTACAGAGCTGTATGAGGGCTTTTTTGTGTGGAAAAAACTGTAGTTTTCATTGGTACCATTTTTGTGGTTTGTACAACTTTTTGATCACTGTTAGGCCTCATGCACACGACCGTTTTTTTTTTGCGGTCCGTAAAAACGGGTTCCGTTTTTCCGTGATCCGTGACCGTTTTTTCGTCCATGGGTCTTCCTTGATTTTTGGAGGATCCACGGACATGAAAAAAATGTAGTTTTAGTGTCCGCCTGGCCGTGCGGAGCCAAACGGATCCGTCCTGAATTACAATGCAAGTCAATGGGGACGGATCCGTTTGACATTGACACAATATGGTGCAATTTCAAACGGATCCGTCCCCCATTGATTTTCAATGTAAAGTCAGGAGTCCCTATTATACCATCGGATCGGAGTTTTCTCCAATCCGATGGTATATTTTAACTTGAAGCGTCCCCATCACCATGGGAACGCCTCTATGTTAGAATATACCATCGGATTTGAGTTACATCGTGAAACTCAGATCCGACAGTATATTCTAACACAGAGGCGTTCCCATAGTGATGGGGACGCTTCTAGTTAGAATATACTGCAAACTGTGTACATGACTGCCCCCTGCTGCCTGGCAGCACCCGATCTTTTACAGGGGGCTGTGATCAGCACAATTAACCCTTCAGGTGCCGCACCTGAAGGGGTTAATTGTGCGTATCATAGCCCCTTGTAAGAGATCAGGGGCTGCCAGGCAGCAGGGGGCAGACCCCCCTCCCTCCCCAGTTTGAATATCATTGGTGGCCAGTGTGCGCCCCCCCCGGCCCCCCCTCTATTGTAATATCATTGGTGACCAGTGTGCGGCCCCCCCCTCCCTCCCTCTATTGTAATATCATTGGTGGCCAGTGTGCGCCCCCCCCGCCCCCCCCTCTATTGTAATATCATTGGTGGCCAGTGTGCGGCCTCCGTTGGCCCCCCTCCCCCCCTCTATTGTAATATCATTGGTGGCCAGTGTGCGGCCCCCCCTCCGCCCCCCCTCTATTGTAATATCATTGGTGGCCAGTGTGCGGCCTCCGTCGGCCCCCCTCCCCCCCACTATTGTAATATCATTGGTGGCCAGTGTGCGGCCTCAGTTGGCCCCCCTCCCCCCCTCTATTGTAATATCATTGGTGGCCAGTGTGCGTCCCCCCTCTATTGTAATATCATTAGTGGCCAGTGTGCGGCCTCCGTCGCCCCCCCTCCCCCCACTATTGTAATTTCATTGGTGGCCAGTGTGCGGCCTCCCCTCTCCCCCCTCCCCCCCGATCATTGGTGGCAGCGGAGATTGCGATCGGAGTCCCAGTTTAATCGCTCTGGGGCTCCGGTCGGTAACCATGGCAACCAGGACACTACTGCAGGCCTGGTTGCCATGGTTACTTAGCAATATTACAATATTAGAAGCATCATACTTACCTGCTGGCTGCTGCGCTGTCTGTGTCCGGCCGGGAGCTCCTCCTACTGGTAAGTGACAGATCATTAAGCAATGCGCCACACAGACCTGTCACTTACCAGTAGGAGGAGCTCCCGGCCGGACACAGACATCGCAGCAGCCAGCAGGTAAGTATGATGCTTCTAATATTTTAATATTGCTAAGTAACCATGGCAACCAGGCCTGCAGTAGCGTCCTGGTTGCCATGGTTACCGATCGGAGCCCCAGAGCGATTAAACTGGGACTCCGATCGGAATCTCCGCTGCCACCAATGATCGGGGGGGGGGGGGGGGGGAGGCCGCACACTGGCCACCAATGAAATTACAATAGTGGGGGGGAGGGGGGCCGACGGAGGCCGCACACTGGCCACCAATGATATTACAATAGAGGGGGAGGGGTGGCCGGTGGAGGCCGCACACTGGCCACCAATGATATTACAATAGGGGGGGGGGCGCACACTGGCCACCAATGATATTCAAACTGGGGAGGGAGGGGGATCTGCCCCCTGCTGCCTGGCAGCCCCTGATCTCTTATAGGGGGCTATGATATGCACAATTAACCCCTCAGGTGCAGCACCTGAGGGGTTAATTGTGCGGATGACAGCCCCCTGTAAGAGATCGGGTGCTGCCAGGCAGCAGGGGGCAGTCATGTACACAGTTCGTAGTATATTCTAACTAGAAGCGTCCCCATCACTATGGGAACGCCTCTGTGTTAGAATATACTGTCGGTTCTGAGTTTTCACGAATCACGGACGCGGATGCCAATCTTGTGTGCATCCGTGTTCTTTCACGGACCCATTGACTTGAATGGGTCCGTGAACCGTTGTCCGTCAAAAAAATAGGACAGGTCCTATTTTTGTGACGGACAGGAAACACGGATCACGGATGCGGCTGCAAAACGGTGCATTTTCCGATTTTTCCACGGACCCATTGAAAGTCAATGGGTCCGCGAAAAAAAAACGGAAAACGGCACAACGGTCGTGTGTATGAGGCCTTATTCTGTTTTTTTGTGGGGACCAGGTGAGTAAAAAATGGTGAATCGTGTGTTTTTCATCTTTTTTCCCAGTTACGGCGTTTACTGTGCAGGAAAATGTTAAAAGTATTTTAATAGTTCATAGATTTTCAGACGGGGTGATTCCTAATATTTTTATTGTTTATATATTTTTACAGTATATGTAAAATTGGGAAGGTGGTGATTTTCACTTTTCACTCTAATAACTAGCAGCCCCCTTAAGTGGCTAGAGCCTAGGATCTTTTGATCCCTTATCCCATTCACCCTAGGCTGTCATGGTAACCGATTGGAGCCCCGAGATTTTACAGCGGGGGCTCTGATCAGAAAGCAGCAGGAGCCGCATTCCTCTGCCCTACCTCACAAATGCTTGAAGTTGAATGCAGCATCTGAGGGTTTAAATGACGAGGTTCGGTATGATCGCCGTTCCCCATTATTGCAGCCAGGTGCCTACTGTATTATATGGCCGGGACCTGCAGAATATGGAGCTACTTCACTGCACCGCTCCATACAGTTACATACATAGTTAATACGGTTGAAAAAAGACATAAGTCCCTCAAGTTTAACCAAGGGATAGGTGGGGACGCAAATCCCAGTTGCGAGCGTATAATGCCGTACATGTACGCAATTGTACGTTAAGGGGTTAAGAATAAGGCTAGGGCTACATGGCGACTTGTGTCGTGCAGCTTTTCATGTAATGTATGTCTATAGTGTCACAGTGCGACAAGTGACATGCTGCGACTACAAAGAGACATTCGCAAAAAATCCAGATATGCTGGATTTGGTGTCGCAAGTCGCTCATGACATTCACTTCAATATAAGACACACATAATACGGGACTTGCCTGCGATTTGCTGTCGTGCTGCAGCAAGACGCAGAAAAGTTGTGTAACACAAAAATATGGCTGCCCCAGAACAGGCATTATATACACAGCTCTGCTGTTGCTCACACAGTGCAGCTTTTGTGCAGTTTTTTAGCCAAACTATCAGTGCTTCCTCCTTAAAAGTTACTTTATGCACTTCTGCCCTCCTCTTACATAGTTGCCAATTGTCCCAAATTTGCCGAGACAGTGTCGGCAAATTTGCTCTGCCCCAGGCTAATACAAGCCCAACCCACAAGTGGGTATTTCCGGGCGTTCCCGGGGACGGGGCTTATATGCCTCGATTTTACCAACTTTAATGTTGATAAGTATGATCTTAGCAGTCAGGCTGTGTCAGGGCCAGACTACCTGATAGCGTTTCAGAGGTTGCCTAGTTCAGGATCTACAAGGCCCTGCTCTGAGATCTACAGTTTGAAAAGCACTTCACCTGTTGTTGAATTATTAAGATAGAATTGGGGAGTTTCTCAAATAGCAGCTTCCTTATAAGGTTCCTATCAACAGTACATGAAATGCTCTGTATTGCCCATATGTACACAGGAATTTATTTATCTATTGTGGCATAAAAAAGCATTCAATTATGTATGCATGCCTTGCTTGTGCCATCATTTGTGACTTTTCACTTCTCTCATCACTTTTCTAAAGCGGGTAGGGCTTACGGGAAAGGGTGTGGCCTCTGCAGACCAACATATCTACTACCATTTACACCAAAAACTATGCTTATAGCTGGCGTAGATTGAATTTCTGTTGCATGGACTACTGGGAGATCCTCCAATTTTATTAAGAGGCCTGTGCCTCTTTATAAATTTGGCTCATTCTGCACCTACCGACTTTATACTGACTGGCATTTGTAACACCAGTCTTAGGGCTCATGCACACAAACGTATTTTCTTTCCGTGTCCGTGCCGTTTTTTTTGCAGACCGTATGCGGAACCATTCATTTCAATGGGTCCGCAAAAAAAACATAAGTTACTCCGTGTGCATTCCATTTCCGTATGTCCGTTCCGCAAAAAATAGAACATGTCCTATTATTGTCCGCATCACGGACAAGGATACTACTGTTCTATTAGGGGCTAGCTGTTCCGTTCTGCAAAATCCGGAATGCACACGGACACCATGCATTTTTTTTTGCAGATCCGTTTTTTGCAGACCGCAAAATACATACAGCCGTGTGCATGAACCCTTAGTAAAACTGTATTCATGCATTTCTAAGCTTTCTATAATCATAGGAACTCCTGAAATAACCATGCAAAGTATGTTAACTTCAAAAAACTTTATAGTGGGGATGTTTTAAAATTGGTTAAAATAAAAATTCCGTTACTTGTGCGAGGCAACCAATCAGATTCCAGCTAGATTTTCCAGAGGTCCTTTGAAAAGTGAAAGCAGTGAGCTAACTTGTTGCCAATGGCAAAAACGTCACTTTTCCTTTGTGCCAGTTTCAGTATATTTCCCACTATATGTCAACCCTGAATCCCATTATCATATAACACATGTATATGTGTACTATAAAGGAAATCTGTCACGGTGAGTGATTCCTTCAATGAAGTTGCCATGGATGAGGTCAAGCAGGCTAAGAAGAACAGTTCCCCTGAAATGTTGGTGTCCTAAGCAGACGAGCAGCATTTCACACAATGGCCCGGATTTTTCTATTAGAATAGACGGAGTAGGCAAGGAGGCTTTACATTCACCTGAATTATCATAGTGGAACAGGTTGCTGACTTTTAAACTTCCTGACCAAAAGCTTATAGGGTTATGCCACAAATATACTGTAAATATATATCACTGTATATACCGTATATACTGTAAATGTTACATCACTTTCTCCAAATACCACCATCCATCAAAACCGCTTTATTCTAGTTATTAGCCTGCCATTGCACCCTGCTGATCTGTTGGTTATGTCCGTCATTGAAGCCTTATAATGTAGGACGTAGGAAGCCTCATTGGTGAGAACAAGTGGCGTGGTTAGTGGCACATGATCTGCTGATGTCAGGACACATCTCACTGCCCTAAGGCATGAGGGGACAGCAGACACATTACAAACCAGGAAGTAAGATTCAAGCATGGGGGATAAGAGAAAACGGCAAATGAGGTAAATTTGAAGGAAAAAAACGTAAACAATCCAAGGAGGAATGGGAGCTAGAGTAATTGATGTAAATACACTGTAGAGTGAAAAGTAGTTTATAGCACATCCCATTTAAGATTTTTTTCCATGTGTTTATCTTCTGACCATAAAATGATGGTTTTATAACATCTTTTAGTGTGTTGTGTTCAGTTTACCATAGGACTGTCTGCTCTCCAGTGTTGGCTTACATTTTTATATCCCACATTTGACCACTACTATTTGTATTGTTTTAAAAAAAAGATGAGTTTAGATTTCTAAGGGATTATAAAGTTGTACCTTACTGAATTGTGCCTTCCCCAACGCAGAATTGTTATTTAGCGAAGAATACAAGTGTTTAATAAAAATACATGTGATCTGATGGTTAAACTCCTACTAACTAGTGCCATTGTGCTAAAGGGGTTTTCCAGTGAGTAAATTAAAGGTAGCATGTCACTAGAAAATTCACTGTTGCACCACACACAAAGCCTTGTAGAGCTAGTTCAGCTGAATGTAATGATACATTTCACTTAGGGATCCATTGCTTCATTCTGGAGAAAAGCACTTTTAATTCATATGCAAATGAGTTAAGTGCAGAGGGTAGGCCCGAAACACTGTGTACCCATTCTCCTCCTGCTTCCTCTACTAGCCCCTCCTTCTACTTGACAGAGCTATATTTTCCGGCCCTGTCAATCAAGAAGGAGGGGAAGGGGCTGGCAGAGGAAGTAGGAGGAGTAAGGGTGCACAGAATGCCTTGGGCCCGCCCTCTTTGCACTTAACTGGTCATTTGCATACAAATTAAAAGTGCATTATCCCCAGAGTGAAGCAACAGATCACTAAGTGAAGGTATTACGAAGGTATAAAATCTGGAAAGTGTGGTGTGCATTTATATTCAGCTTATTTTGCCTACTCTTTGCAAAACAGCTAAAGCTCAGTCAGATTGGATGGAGAGTATCTCTGAACAGCAATCTAAAGTCTTTTCACAGACTGTCAATGGGATTTAGGTCTGTATTTTGCCTGGGCAATTCTAACACATGAATATGCTTTGATCTAAACCATTCCATTGTAGCTCTGGCTGTATGTTTAGGGTTCTGCTGGAAGGCGAACCTCTGCCCCGGTCTTAAGTCTTTTGCACCCTCTACCAAGTTTTTCTCCAGGACTGCCTTGTATATAGCTCCATCCATCTTCCCATCAACTGTGACCAGCTTCCCTGTCCCTGCTAAAGAAAAGCATTCCCACAGCATGATGCTGCCACCACCATGTTTCACAGTGGGGACGGTGTGTTCAGGGTGATGTACAGTGTTACTTTTCAGCCACACATAGTGTTTTGCATCTAGAACAAAAAGTTCAACTTTGATCTCATCTGACCAGAGCACCTTTGCTTTGTCCCCCTACATAGCTTGTGGCAAACTTCAAACAGGACTTCTTCTAGCTTTCTTCTTGCCACTCTTCCATAAAGGCCAGATTTGTGGAGTACACGACTAATAGTTGTCCTGTGGACAGATTCTCCAACCTGATCTGTGGGTCTCTGCAGCTCCTCCAGTATGACAATGGGCCTCTTTGCTGCTTGTTTAATTAGTGCTCTCCTTGCCTGGGCTGTCAGTTTTTAGGTGGACGGCCATATCTTGGTAGGTTTGCAGTTGTATTGTATTATACTCCTTCCACTTTCAGATGAGGGATTGAACAGTGCTCCGTGAAATGTTCAGAACTTGCTATTTCTTCTTTATAACCTAATGCTGCTTTACACTTCTCCAGAACTTTATTACTGACCTGTCTGGTGTGTTTCTTGGTTTTCATGATGCTGTTTGATCACTAATGTTCTCTAAAAAAAAACTGAGGCCTTCACAGAACAGCTGTGGTTATACTGAGAATAAATTACACACAGGTGAACTCTATTAACTAATTAGGTGACTTCTGAAGGCAATTGGTCACACTCGCCTACCTGTCGTCCCAGCCCTGCATGTGACTGCTATAACTGCTGCTGTCAAATCTAACATGTCATCCATACTAATGTCACATCTAGAAAAGCAACAAAGACTTAGTAGACATCCATGCATGAAAAATACTGTGACCAGGGTCGGTTCTAGGTGAAATGGGGCCCTGGGGCAAAAAACAATAAGGCCCCCCCCCCCCCCCCATGACACTTGCTGACTCTAACGTCCCGTATTGACTCTGGAGATTTAATTGGTGGACGTTTATACAGAAGAAACTGTATATTGTGTGGCACAGTGTATGCTATATGTGTATAACAAACATATTTCACATGAAAACTTACAGTTACTTGGCTTGGCCCTTGGGGATCTTGGACGCCACTTCAACACTTTGGCCGGGGGCTCGGCGGAGCTGATGTTGTGTTTTATCCTAATGAGAAAGATTTCATAATAAGGATTTTGAGAAGGGGCAGAGAGATAGCAGAGCAGGAAGAGCCTGGTGCTGCTACTAGGAGGTCATACCATGGGGGAGTAATAAAGCACACCATAGTGCCCCCCCCCCCTCCCTAGTAGAAATAATTCTCCTTATAATGTGACAGTACAAAAAAACAACAACCTTGTAATGCCCCCAGTTGAGCTAATGTTCCAAATAGTGCCCCCATAATGTGCCAGTATAAAATACCCCTATATAGTGCCCCCAGTAAATGCCCCCATAGTGCTCCTCTCCCCCCTCCCTCCTAGTGCCCCGCATAATGTACCAGTATATAATGCTCCATATATAGTGCCCCATTAGGTGCCCTCAGTGTCCCCCATAATTTGTAAGTATAAAATACCCCCGTAAAGGATCCCATAGTACCCACCATAATGTGTCACAGTATAAAATGCTACTGTACAGAGCCCCCCATATAAAATACCCCTTCTTTGTGGCCTCAGTAGATGCCCCTATAGTGACCACCAATAATGTGCTAGTAAGAAGTGCCCCCATAGATGTCCCCCAATAATGTGCCCCCATAGATGCCCCCAATCATGTGCCAGTAAAAAGAGCCCCCCCATATCATGTGCCAGTAGCCAGAGCCCCCCCATATCATGTGCCAGCAGCCAGAGCCCCCCATATCATGTGCCAGTAGCCAGAGCCCCCCATATCATCTGCTTGTATCCAGAGCCCCCCCATATCATGTGCCAGTAGCCAGAGGTCCCCATCATGTGCCAGTAGCCAGAGCCCCCCATCATGTGCCAGTAGCCAGAGCCCCCCCATTATGTGCCAGTAGCTAGAGCCCCCCCATCATGTGCCAGTAGCCAGAGCCCCCCATCATGTGCCAGTAGCCAGAGCCCCCCCAAATCATGTGCCAGTAGCCAGAGCCCCCCTCATCATGTGCCAGTAGCCAGAGCCCCCCTCATCATGTGCCAGTAACCATAGTCCCCCCCTATCATGTGCCAGTAGCCATAGGCCCCCCTATCATGTGCCAGTAGCCATAGGCCCCCCTATCATGTGCCAGTAGTTATAGGCCCCCCTATCATGTGCCCGTAGCCATAGGCCCCCCCTATCATATGCCAGTAGCCAGAGCCCCCCCTATAATGTGCCAGTAGCCATAGGCTCCCCCTATCATGTGCCAGTAGCCAGAGCCCCCCCCATCATGTGCCAGTAGCCAGAGCCCCCCCCCCCCCTCATAACAGTAGCCGCCAGTATTGCACACAAAAAACAAACACACACAAAAAAAACAAAACACTTATACTTACCTCCATGTCAGCGATGCGATGCAGGCCTCTACCGGCCTGTGTCCCGCGCTGTACGGCTCAGGCGGTGCGATGACATCATCACTCCGCCTGCGCCGGCCTCTGACAGGCTGCCGGCCTAGTGCCGGCAGCCTATCAGAGGAACAGGGGAGGGACACGCCTCTCCCTCCCCTGCCCTGCCGCACAGCCATCTGTATCGCTGTCCTGAGGACGGCGATACAGATGACTATGGAGATGAGCGCTTCCACAATGGAAGCGCTCATCTCCCTGTGCCCTGCCGCCGCCGTTCCCACTTGCCGCCACGGGGGACGTGGCCCACGAAAATATGTTTAGTTGCGGGCAAGCGGGGGCCCCTAAGACTTGGGGGCCCGGGGGCAATTGCCCCCATTGCCTTAATGGAAGCGCCGGCCCTGACTGTGACTGCAGAGAGACGGGAACAATGACAGTGTCTACTGGATATCAATTTTCTAAATAAACTGGTGATCTTGAATTGATAATTAAAGGGGGTTTCCGGGATTATTATGGATTTAACAGATAATCTCATGTAGTTTCTTACCTCATGTACATCTTCCCCATGCTTTTTTTTCAATTTGGACCAATTTTTACCATGGTAAACCAATTACTCTTGTATGTTTACATCCTGTATGTAGCTTTTCTGGTTGTTGTATCCAACCAAACCCATGATGCACCTCTCCATTCTTTACCACAACTCCAGCATCGCCCTAACAATGCCCAGCTAGTTTATAGCTCCTCCTAATGAGCTACTTACATAGACACTCCCCTATCACTGTCCCTGTATGGACATAACATCACAGGAAATAAGAAATAGTTGTATAGACATGCTCATGTGACCACAGCCCAGAACGGAGGTTAGGAGCAATAAAAGGTAAAAGAAATACATTATACAATTACAGCTATCTTCATAAATGGTTATTTTAAAGGATGTTAATGCAGACCAGAAAACCCCTTTATGTTATTCTTACATGGACCGATCACCACGCAACAAAAAAAAAGAAGCTTTTCGTCTGCTACTGGGCAAAAAACATTTGTCCTATACTAATTTGAGTGTGCGGATTACAAATCCGAAGTCAAAATTATTGTAACACGTCACAAAATTTTGTATGCATAAGTATGCCTTAATGAATTAACGGGAACCTGTCACATCCAAAACACATTTTAAACCGACAACATTACCTTACAGTAGCCCCCAGTGTGTTCCTAATCATGTTTTTCATTCCTCCACTGGTTGTTGTATACTTTATAAAAACGCTGTTTTAATCTGTGTTTTCGCTATCCTCAGAGTCAGCTTAAAGTCAAGGAGGCAGCAGACGCCTTGCTTCAAGTCAAGCTAAGCCCGCCCCTTACCCGTCCTCCCTTCATTGTGATTGACATCCTGCTGTGAGGCTGGGATCGTGCAAGTCTCAGGCATGCGCGGTGCACTCCTTGTCACTGCGCGATCCCGTCTCCGGCTCCCGCACTCAGCCGGCCGCTTAAAATAGCCTTTCTGCAGAAGTGGTAGCTGCAAATACAGTGAAGGAGTTTAAGCATGCATGGGATAGGCATAAGGCCATCCTTCATATAAGATAGGGCCAGGGGCTATTCATAGTATTCAGTATATTGGGCAGACTAGATGGGCCAAATGGTTCTTATCTGCTGACACATTCTATGTTTCTATGTTTCCTCTCTCTACGCACACGATGGAAAAGCCTGGAGCATGTGCAGAGAGAGGAAAGAGGCCGGCTGAGTGCGGGAGACGGAGACGTGATCGCGCAGTGACAAGGAGATTTGCACGATCCCAGCCTCACAGCAGGATGTCAATCACAGTGAAGGGAGGACGGGTAAAGGGCGGACTTAGCTTGACTTGAAGCAAGGCGTCCGCTGCCCCCTTGACTTTAAGCTGACTCTGAGGATAGCGAAAACACAGATTAAAACAGCGTTTTTATAAAGTATACAACAACCAGTGGAGGAATGAAAAACATGATTAGGAACACACTGGGGGCTACTGTAAGGTAATGATGTCGGTTAAAATGTGTTTTGGAGGTGACATGTTCCCTTTAAGCACTTGGAAAGCATTGAATAATTTTGGACAGAACGAGTTTTACTCCAACAATTACCTGATCTACATCAAAGTTTGCGTAGTAAACAGTGTATGAAAATGTAATGGAATAACAAAATTTCAAAAAGTCTAATTTTTCTGTTTAAAAGTCTTACTTGAGCAAGGCCCAGTACTGATAAAAGTGCTTCAGGCATCTGCTTTTGCCTTTGTGAACGGACATATTTTCCCGTTGCAAAAACCAGCAGTAGTCCCCCATCATGTTGGGATTCCAGCGGCCTTGATACCTGTTCTCCATTGTAGAAATATCTTTATGGAACCGCTCTCCATGTTCGTCACTTACGTGTCCCAAATTGGGTGGGAAAAAGTCAAGATAGGAATGTAAAAAATGCACTTTCAATGACATTCGGCAGCCAAGTTGTTCATATGCTGTAAGCATGTTGTCTACTAATTCAGCATAGTTTGCAGCTCGTCTGTTCCCAAGGAAGTTCTGCACTACTAGCACAAATGCATCCCAAGCTGCAAGACGCACTCGCTTTGTCAGATTCTTGCGCGGATCATAAGTAGTGTATTTGCCACATATGTAACAGAAATTGTCTGGATCGTTAACACATTTGCGTTTATCCATCTTAAGTTTCAAATCTGATAGCACTATAACAGATCACTTTATCAAAATCTGTCCAGATTGCCTTATATACTTACTGCTGACATCAGCCTGAGTGCGTCCGGACAGGTCTGGACATGTTCATTGGAATATCTCTAATATAATGCATTAATATTATAACTGAATAGGCTTTGCATGTATAACTTAAAATCTAGACGTGTCAGGCAAATTCCAAGTTCATTTTTGGAATCAGCGCGCTCATTTTAGTATAAATCACATCATTTTCTCTCAGTAGCAAAATCGGGGGAATTATTGAGGGTGAGCATTTGTAGAAATGCTTGTTCCCGATAATTGGGCCATGTAAAGGTGCCATCAATCACCCAATGAACAAGCAAATGCTCTTTGATCCGGTGATTATATCTTTCAGCTGGTACCAAAAATTTATGTTCCTGCGCACCACATTGCCCTGTGTATGCAGGGATCTGCTGCCAAGAAACAATGATTCTCTATGGGGATGAACAATTGCATAGCAATCGCTAGTCTCCATAAAGTAGAGATGATTGCTCCATATAAATGCAGCTCTCACCTGCTCTGACGCACAGGCAATTATTGGGAAGGAATGTGTGTTTCTGATAATTGCCTCTAACTTTGGAAAGGTGCAATTTAAATGGGTTGTGCAATGTCAGGATACTGAGGAGGTGCTGGGAGTTGGACCCCAGTCGATCTGATATTGATGACCTATTCTGAGGACAGGTCATCAGTATCCTAACACTGCATAACCCTTTTAATTACTAGTATTTTTTCCATCGTATGTGGGGATTCGCTCTGGTAGTTAGGACTAGAGGATGTACACAGTTATTGAATCAAACAGCGGTGTTTATTCACACATTGGTGTATAACAAAATGCAGATGGCTTGGTGTTTGTTCACATCAAGGAAAGTTCATAAACAATAAAAAGTGACCTTTTCTCGTGGGTGTTAATTCACACCCTGTTAGCCGTTCAGCCTCATCAAGTCCACAGGCGGTCTGAGCCCTCCAGCCTGGCTCAAACTACAAATCCCAGCACAGCCCTCAGTTTACAGCACACAGACTCCTGAGCTCCACTGTTAGAGGGAGGTAAATCCACACACCTGGCAGTGCTGGCTGATTTTTATGCCTGGCAAAACCCGGCCTGGAAGATGGGGAGTAGTCACCCACCCAGCACTTTGACTACTCCCAGTAAGAGCCGTCCCAGATCAGCTATGACAGCCATGCTAACTCTCAAGGTGTGAATTAGCAATACTTGCTGCTGACACATAAAATACCGGCTCTTCACCGAGGCCAGGAACCTCAGTGACACATACCTTCCATCCACAATGATTCCAGGTACCTTCTTACACGTAGCAAAGAATAATGACTGGCAGCACTTTTTATCTTGTGGCCCATACATACTGTATGGCCACTCTTTGGGTTCAGTAATGGCTTGGTTGTCATACATTTGTGTGGTTCATGGAGTTGTAATGAAATGCAATAAAAGAAGCTGTAAGTTTCTTGCTGCCTAACTCCCTTACCATATTCTGTTGTTAAGAACATAAATGATGTAACATCCTTCTACGAAACTACTTATGTAACATTTAAAACTGAGCTGCAGAAACATCTAGCTTAGTCATGCATCAAGAGCCAAATGTGCAGAACAGACGCTGTGCGGAAATGTGAGATACAGATTCACAGTAAGATCCCTCTACCAGGAGAACAATGCTATTGTTAAGAAAAAGGGTAAGAGGAAATGTATACCGTATACTGGATTTTATGATGCTCCTCCTTGTAGATGCACATTTTTGCAGACATACTGCTGAAATGCCAATCGAGGTCATACTTGCAAATTTTTATTGAGTATTACAGTATTGATTAGAGTATCTGTTTGGTAGTAGTATAGCAGTTATATGGTGAGTGGTTAAACAATGTGCTGTTTTGTGGCAAGATGATCAAAATGAAGCCAGATGGCAGTAATTTCTGTCCATGTGCACCCACGTAGCACACGAACCCATTGAATAAATGGGACAGTGGCATGCACCATTGTCTTGTCTGCTTTCTGTCCAAGATTCATTCAGTCAAATGAATGGGCCCAGAAAAAAAAAAACGTATGCACCTGGATGCCATATGGATGCGTTATTCAGACGGAAATTGGAATCAGGCCTTATCAGTGTTGCCAACCTGAATTTTTCTTTTATCTGGACAATGTATCCAAAAATCACGGACAGACAATATTTCTTATAGACAAATTGTAAAATCACAAGGAATGATAAAGATTATGGGGGTCATTTATTAAGACCAGTGTTTTAGACGCCGGTCTTAATAACCCCTGTAGCTGGTGGTGGATCCACCGAAGTTATGAAGAGGCACAGGCATCTACATAACTTTGACATATCCAGTGCCAGTCTAAATATGACAGCTTCCTTGCTGGCTTACATTTAGACCATTTTCTACACCTAAAACAGGCAATTTTACTCACAACACCAGGTGGCTGCTCCATGTAGCCGTACCCTTAAAGGGGATGGGTTCTGTTGCAGGGGAATATTGGTGGAGATTTATCAAGATTGGTGTAAAGGAAAACTGGCTTAGTTGCCCCATAGCAGCCAATCAGAGTCCACCTTTCATTTTTAGAGCTCCTTTGAAAAATGAAAGGTGAAATCTGGTTTGTTGCTATGGGCAACTACGGCATTTTTTCTTTCCACCAGTCTTGTTAAATCTCCCCCATAATTCCCTGAAAATTCCAGAGTGGCTCTAAATGATAGTCATATATTGACCAGATAATACTGCTATACCAGAACTAAATATTGCCACAACATAATTACTGATTAATACCACCAAAGCATAACCAATTATTAGCACCATTGACATAACTACAGTAGTTATCGGTGCTGTCAGTGAGAGAATCAACAGCAATTAAAGGGGTTATCCAACCCCTAAAATGCCTCCCCTTACAACTGCCCCCCCCCCCCACAGAAGCTGTACTTACCTGGCTCTCCGTCACCTGCGTCACTTCTGTCACCTGCAAAGCTAAAGAGGCTCGTTCCCGTCACATCCTGCTGTTGGCTGCCCCCCCCCCCCCCCCAACTCTGGATGTTTTCAGCGAAAGCCGTGCGGGCATCAGAAGCGGCGCAGGTTATGGGGAGCGAGGTAAGTACTATCTGTGTGAGGGATCCGGTCCGGGCGTATGGGGAGGCATTTTAGGGGTTGGATAACCCTGTAAATCCTATGACTGACCATTTAGGCCATCTCTAATTGTAGTCATTGCGGAAGATTTAGGGTTCATTCACATGTTTTGCGGTCCACAAATTAGCAAAATACTGTCACCGGCAATGTGCTTTTCCGTATTTTGCGGACCGCACATTGCCGACACCATATAGAGGATTCCTATTCTTGTCCGCAGCTGCGGACAAGAATAGGACATGCTCTATATTTTTGCGGATCTGTGGACCAGAAGTTTGTGTCCGCGGGACGGAAGTGCGGATGCAGACAGCACACTGTGTGCTGTCCACATCTTTTTCCGTCCCCATTGAAAATGAATGGGTCCGCACCCATTTCGCACAATTACGGAACGGGTGCGGACCATTCAACGGATGTCTGAATGGACCCTTATCAAAACTGGTAAAGGAAAACTAGTCTAATTGCCCATAGCAACCAATCGGATTCCAAGTTTCATTTTTCAGAGCTGCATTGGAAAATGAAAGGTGGAATCTGATTGGTTGCTATAGGCAAATAAACCCATTTTCCTTCACACCAGTTTGATGAATCCCCCATTTACTTATCTTTTCCATCTGGCCTATACCACAATAAATGCTTCTGCCAGCTATGACAGGCCTCTGTAGAGATTGCCCACCTTTAGGCCTCTTTCACACGAATGATACGGATTACGTTCAGTGAAACTCTCACCATTTTGCAAGCAAGCTCAGTCAGTTTTGTCTGCAATTGCGTTCAGTTTTTTTCGCGCGGGTGTAATGCGTTTTGAAGCGGTTTTTCACGCGCGTGATAAAAAACTGAAGGTTTACAAACAACATCTCTTAGCAACCATCAGTGAAAAACGCATTGCATCCGCACCTGCTTGCGGATGCAATGTGTTTTTCACTGAAGACCCATTCACTTCTGTGGGGCCAGGGCTGCGTGAACAATGCAGAATAAAGAACATGCTGCGTTTTTCATGCAACGCAGAACTGATGCGTGAAAAAAACGCTTATGTACACAGACCCATTGAAATGAATGGGTCATGATTCAGTGCGGGTGCTATGCGTTCACGTCACGCATTGCACCCGGGCAGAAAACTTGCTCGTGTGAAAGGGGCCTTACTTTTACACCACGTACCCCCCTCAAGGATTGCCCTCCATTACAGCCTTTGTCCCATGACAGTCACAGTGCCACGTATAAAAAGCTACAACTCCCCCCATACCAGCCTCAATTACCCTTACGGCAATCACAATGCCATCCATTACGAGATCCAGCCAAGTATGTCCTCTTTCAGCCCAGCCCTTGCTTACCTTCTGCACTGGCCATTTTGCTGTGTGATGTGCGGTTGTGATAACTCTATCACATTGCATTTCCCCCTATGTTTGCCATATGTGACTGGAAAGCTCTGGGCACATATGCAATTGCTAATCGTACTCATAGGCTTCCACTATACGGCACTCCAGCTGTGGTGAAACTACAACTCCCAGCATGCTCCATTAACTTCTATAGGGGTCCTGAGAAGAGCCAAGCAAGTGTAAGTGCTGGGAATTGTAGTTTTACCACAGCTGGAGTGCCGGAGGTTGCTGACCCCCTGCACGGTACTGACGGAAGTCTTCGCCAGCGGGCGCTATAGAGTGGGAGTACTGTTTTTATTTTAAGGTATGGCCCAGCACAGCAGACTGTGCTATTCCATACAGAGGCATCCAGTGAAAGAAAATCTTGGCATACATTGCAGAACACCGTGTGAAAAGAGCCTGACATTAGATCTGATGTCAGTTACTTTGAAAAACATGAACGCTGCCTCCTCATAGCATGGCAGGCACAGGGACATAATACTTGTAAACCTACAAAACCTCTCTGTCTATGATTGACAGCACAACGTTCCACCTGGAAGAACATCCAATGTCATAGCAAAAAAAGCCAGTGGAGATAATATATCCAAAATAGTATCAATTTTATTATATATTAAAATATGTAGAAAAAGGCAAGATGGAAAAAAGGATACAGAGAAGCGAAGGGCAAAATATACTACTGGACTGTCATGTACCCCACAAGGCTGATAAGCACTTACTGGGTGCCAGGTCAGACACTGTGACTCACAGACACCCAATGTGTGTACCACAGATGGAAATAACAGAAACACCCCAATGGGGACTATACAACGTGATACAACAATATATGGGAATTCCCGGGGTGTTAGTGAGATCCACAGTCTGCGTCCTAGGTGGCCATAGACAACATGTATATGACAGGCTTAATAAAGTCTATCCACAGCCTAGTCTATAGCACAGCACAATGATAACATATATACGGCCTGAACGATAACATAGGCCTAATATGGATGTGATATATAGCAGAGTGTATAATGGTGTCTAACTACACCTAACACAGGACGTACCTGAAGACATGCCAAAAACCCAAGGAGATATAGTGACCCTAAGCGCAGGACCTCGACGCGCGTTTCACCTCAGCGGCTTCGTCAGGAGCCATAGGTTCGCCACCACTGGTATAGGTAAAGCAATAGTAGCTGGGAGAACGGGAGTGCATGGGGAAATAAATGACCTAGGCGAGCAAGGACACCCCTATTTATTGAATTCAGGTGTTTCAACAATACCCATTGCGAACGTGCTCAGAGTCTTAATCAAGCACACAGCCATGTAATCCCTATCAATAAACATTATAGCAGTATCAGTCGTACTGAAGAGCTCAGTGGCTTTAAACGTGGCATTGTTGTATGATGCTCCCTTTGCATTTTCCCCGGTCAACTAAGTGCTATTATTGTAATGTGGAAGCCTCTACGGGTAAAAACAGCAGAGTGCCGACGTGTGGGGCACATAATCACTCATCCTCTGTTGCACCACTCCCTACAAAGTACCAAACAGCATCTGGAAGTGGCATCAGCACAAGAATGGTACATCGGAAATTTCATGAAATTAGTTTTCATGGTCGAGCAGCTGCATGCAAGCCTAAAATCATCAAGCGCAATGCCAAACGGCAGTTGGCGGGGTGTAAAGCACGCCGCCACCGTCTATGGAGTAGTGGAAATGCATTCTCTATAGTGATAATCACATTTCACAAATGGACAAATCTGTATTTTGTGGCTACCCAGAGAACACTACCTACCAGAATGTATAGTGCCCACTATAAAATTTAGTAGAGGAGGGTTTGGGACCTAGGGTTTTGGCTAGGTCCCTTATTTCCAGTGAAGGGTAATGTTAATGCCACAGCATACAAATACATTTAAGACACCAGTATGATTCTAGCTTGCCATTCCAGCATGGCTGTGCCCCTGTGCACAAAGCAAGCTCTAGGGGTTGATGAATTTGTTGTGGAGGAACTTGAGTGACCTCTGCTGACCTTAATCCCATTGAACACCTTTGGTATGAAGTACAATGCCAACGGCGAGGCTGACCTTCTCATCCAACACAAATCTGAACAGGAAGTATTCTCATGAGATTAACACTCAGCATGAGAGTACTATATATAGAATAGTTTTACAAGACTGATCTACATCAAAAAGCCATTTATGAATGTCTTCAGGTAAGTCTTCTTCTTTAACTGCTGCCACTTGTGAGGGCTTGTTCACATCTAAGTTGGTGGCTCTGTTCAGGACCTCTATTGTACATTTCTCCAAAAAGAGCAAGCAAAAAAGTCCTGCATGCAGAATTTTTTTTTTTCGTTAAAAATGTGGACACTCGAACGTAATCCAAATGGACCCCATTGTAGTCAGATATGTGCTGAATCCTGCACTTCCATTACTTTCATAGTTCTGCACCTCTAATGGAGCAGAACAGTGGACATTGCTATCGCTGATGTCAATGTGGCCTTAGTGGGGGTGTTTCTAATATGTGGTCTATTGTATTGCAGGTTCCTAAGGGAAATAATAAAGAACAATGACTCGTGAAGAGGAATTACCTGATTGGCAGAATTCTCAAGAGTTTTATGAGAAATATGAGACAAAAGAGATCCTGGGAAGGTAAAAAATTTTAAAGAACAAAAGTATCATACTATATACTTTATTCATAACTGTTAAAGAGCTATTCCCACAGGATATGCCATTAATATCTGACAGATGCAGGTTACACCTCTGGGACCTACGCCTAGGTAGGGTTGATCGCCAGGGTGCAGATGTCTGCGCAAGCTGCTGGGTCTTAGCAGATACAGGTCAGCTTTGCAGTGAGGTTGTACAGCCTTGAACAACCTCTCTGGGGGCTGTGTTCCCCTTGTAACTGTATGTCAACCCCAGAAACAGGAGAAATCAGAAATAAATTTAAAAAAAAAAAGATGACTTGAGGGTTTACAGGATGACAATTAATGTTAGGGTGACCAGTGATAACGGAATTGGCTTTTTTGTGGAAAGTATACTTATTGTCTGTTTTAATAATGAATGTTCTTTAGAGTGTTTTATTTAAGGTAATGTATGGCTGTAAGTTGTGTGTTATGATGCTGCTATGACTTAATAAAGTTTATCTTATCTTAAGAATAGATTAGATGCTCGACAGCTGTTATAATATGAGGAAATGCAAGTAGTTACTAAAACAAACATGTCAGGGGAGGTTACAGGTTTTATGTAGGAAGATGTGGCTGATGTATGAGTAGGCTTTGGCCTCATGCACACAGCCGTTGTCCGGCCGTGCCCGTATTGTGGCCCACAATCCGGAAGGTCCGGTGCGGAACGGAGGGACAGAACCCCACAGAAGCACCACGGAGTGCTTCTGTGGGGTTTCTGTCTGTCCCTCCGCACCGCAAAAGAGTAGTGCATGGACTATTTTTTTGTGGTGCAGACGGATCACGGACCCATTCAAGTTGTTGCAAATTGCAGTCCCCAATGCACGGAATGGCCAATTGACGGCCATGTGCATGAGGGCTTTGAGCACTAAGTACCATATCTACCATCACCAGTAGCTGAGAGGTACTGTATCTCTGGTACAGACTGACATCTTTGAATAGAAGTCATTTCCCATATATAAATATGTGTATAAATATATTTTTTACATATCTTGTTGACACTTTCTGTACTTTCTGTAGAGGAGTTAGTAGTGTGGTACGTCGATGTATCTACAAGCCCACCAGGGAGGACCTTGCTGTCAAAATTATTGATATCTCTGGTGACCATATGACAAAAGAGGAAATTAAGGAGCTTCGAGAAGCTACCATTAAAGAGATTGACATATTGCAGAAGGTCTCAGGACATCCGAATGTCAGTGAGTATTAGCTTTTACTTTTATAATGTAGAAACATTTGCATAATATATATATATATGTAACAACGACCTGCCACACAATTTCAAGGTCTGTGGACAGAAAAATGCTGATTTCACAAGCATTCACAACAGCCAGATGTTACATTGTAGTGAACAAGATTTAAAAAAAAAATATATCTTCTACATAATTCAGTTATAGTGTGTTGTGTTAGGGCATGCTGTATTGCCTTAAAAGTAAAATCTGCGCAAAACTAAAGTTTCCCGTGTGTGTGTTTCATTAATTTCTTGGCACTGTAAACAACTTTAATATCTTTGCTTTCATTTTCTCCTCCTTGTGTTCACATAGCCATATGAGGGCTTGTTTTTTGAGAAATAATTTTGATAGCACAGTTTAATTCCCCATATCACATACGGAAAAACATAACAAAAAATCTTTGTTGCGTGAGAAAAAAAAAAAAAGCTATTCCGCTTGGTTTCTACAGCATTCACTGCACGCTAAAACTGACATAATACTAGAGACGGATTGAGAACTTAAAGTATCCCTGAAAAAATAACATAAAAGTGCCCACATGTTGTAGATGGGTCCACATTGATAGAAGGTAGGGCAACACAAGTAAGAGGGGACAACAGAAGCCGGTAAGACCAGCCATACCGTAGTGCAGCACAAAATACCAACCCAGCAGAACCAAATATTACAGTACAGCCCTCGCTGCAGTATTCAACTGTATCACCATCCTAAAGACAGCGATACAGTTGAATTCAGGGAATGGGGGGATGGGGGGATGGGGGCTGTGGCCACTGGACAGGAATGTAAATACCTGATGTTCCTAGCATTAATTAATGCTGAGAGCAGCTGATTGTTATGTACCCAGCGGCGGTGAGAAGGGCTCAGGTGGCCTGACCTGACTGAGTACGAGTTTTGCCTGATCCCTCTATGCTCCGTTGGTCAGCTGTCACATCCACACCAGTACTACTACAAGAGGTAGTGGCCTGATGGCTCCCAGCAGTTAATTCCAAATTCCTGTATAGGGTTTAAAGGGGTTTTCCGGGATTTTAATATGGATCGTGGGGGTCGGAAACCTGGCACCGCTGGCAATCAGCTGGTTGAAGAGAAGGCTGCGCTATGTGCGAGCGCACCTCAGCGCAGCCTTCCTTTCATTGTTTACTTGCTCGCAGTCGACATCGCAGTGGTGAGCAGGTGTAATTACAAGCCGTCCCATTCATTTCAATGGACAGTTCGTTCCTATTCAAATGTATAGGAATCATACATATCAAATATAAAATTCACGGAAAACCCCTTTAAAGTTTGAATACTAGGGGCCTGCTAGGATAACGCCCGTAGGTGTCAACTGGTTGTTTAACACAGTGGTTCCACACCCAATGCCATAACAAGAGCGATACGAATTATATTTATTTTTTATTGTTTGTTTATTAATATATACATTTTTAACAACTTTTTTTTAACTTATATTTTTAGTTCTCCTAGGGAACTGGAACATGTGATCTCATACTATAGACTGAAATAGTTTAACACCAAAATGTTAGCCCATCTCCCCGTACCTGCGATTCTGTCCCCACACGCAGGTACAGGCGACGGGCTTCTTCATTCCTTCCCGCTGCTGCGTGCCGTAATGACAGGCACAGGCAGTGGGATTCTTAGCTCTGGTCTGCATTCCTGTCACTAGCATCTCCCTTCTGGCTCTGAGCAGAGCTTGCACTCTGGCTCAGAGTTCCTTGTGTGTATTTAGGGTGTGTGCGGGCGTGTCTCTCCTCCCTTTGTGAGGCAGCCTCTGCATGTCCTCTACCTTCCCCTGCCTATAGCTGGTCTGCAGGAGGTATTTAAAGGCGCCTCCGTCTACAGGAAGACGCCTGAGCAACTAAGGTTCCTATCTTGTCTAGTTTCCTGTTTGAGCGAAGGTGTTCTGTTGGTTCTTGTCATTCTGTGTATCAGACTTCTTATTACGCTTTGCGGATTGCCTCCTGCCCTGATCTACGTTTATAGACTTTGCCTGACTGCCTCATGCCCTGACTTCTGCCTTCGTACCCGGACTATGCTTTCATCTAATCAGCCGCTGGCCTCTTAGCATCCACTGGGTGTATTGTATCAACTGGAGGTCAGTGCAGTGGGTTCACACTCTGGTTCCAATTCTCTTGTGTCCAATTTCCCTCTGAGGCAGCACCTGGTACACCCCTCGGGAAAATCTCTCCTCACCATCAGAGGTGTTGTTTGAAGAACAAGTGGTGTGCTTAAACATCTCTCTCAGAGGGAGTTGGTCACATGGGGCAGCGGGTTCTCACCTGCTGGTCATAACACAAAATTACCACGACAGGCCTGGAAGCCTTCACAAGACTTCAGGCTATCATGACAACTAATTGGCCCTACTTTTTCTTCATGGGGAGAGCTATCAGTAGTCAGAGGGAGCTCCCTTCCTTTGATTAACTGCTCAGATGCCGAGGTTGCTATTTATCGTGGTATCTGAGAGGTTATCTCTAGTCACCGCCCATGTGTGTAAGGTGTATAACACAGCCATCACCTGCCAGCAATAGCGCTATCTCAGCTCCTGAACTGTCGTTAACCCCTTAACACATAATGCCATACATGTACGGCATAATGCGCCCACAATTGTATGGAGTGGGCTGCTGCAGTGAGCTTGCTCCATACACAGCAGGTGCTGGCTGTATAATACACATCGAACCCTGTCATTTAACCCCTTAGATGCCATGTTCAAAAGTGATTGCAGCTTCTGTGAGGTTAGGCACAGGGGTCCGGCTCCCTCTGCCTTCCGATTGTAGCTCTGTAATCTCACAGCCTGCTGAGGCTTCCCAGGGCTGTCATGGTAACCTCCCTGCTAAGCAGTGCCCAAAGCACAGCTCAGCAGGGAGTGTGTCCAAATCCCATCCACCCTAATAGATCTTTATTAGGGTGAATGGGATAAGGAATCAAAACATCGCAGGCTCTAGCCCCCTAAGGGGGCTAATAGTTATTAAATAAAAAGTGAAAAAAACTATTAAAATATTATAAAAATTTTCCTGCGCAGTAAACACCGTAATGAAAGAAAAGATAAAAAACACATAAGTCACAATTTTTTGGTCACCCTGCCCCCCCAAATAAATTGAAAAAGTTGTACATACCACAAAAATGGTACCAATAAAAACTACATTTGTTTCGCAAAAAACAAGCCCCTATACAGCTCTGTAAGAAAGTTATAGCTGTCAGAAGATGCAAATAATATTTAGATTTTTTTCAAAGGTTTCTCCTTTTTTAAAAGTATTAAAACTATACAAGTTTGGTAATCATGTTGAGCTGTTAAAAAAGGATGTCATGTCATTTTTAGGGCACAGTGAACACTGTGATTTCAAAACCTCAAAAGTTTTTTTTTTTTTACACAGACAAAATTCTAGCGTAAATCTGGAGCAGGATTTACGATTCAAAAAATTTATATAGGTCCCTCAGCCAATATGAGCTAATATTAAGACTGTGATTCATCTCGTGTAAAGTGCACCACTATTAGTAAATCTGCCCCTGTGGGTCTCTTTGTGTCTCTCAACAGGCACCAGAACTTCCTGTATGATTGCATGGATTGTTTCACACAGGCTGTCCATGGTAACTGCCGAGGATTAGACAGGCTCTTTTCACACAGTTAGGCCCCACTCATACGACTGTATTTTTGGTCTACATCCGACTCACAGTTTTCGCGGATAGGATACGGATTCGTTATGTCCGTTCCATAGCTCCGCATAAAAGATAGAATGTCAGTTTTGTGGACAAGCATTGTTTTTTGAATCTGCAAAAAAAAACTGATGCAACACGGACATCACCCGTATTTTTTACTGAACCGCGTTTTGCGGACCGTAAAATACATACAGTCGAGTGATCCCCCTCTGCCTTCTCTCGATAGATGCAGAAAAAGCGTTCGATCGCGTGGATTGGACCTTTTTGGGTGAGTCCCTGAGGGCGTTCCGTTCGGCCCTAGCATGATCACCAGAATCCTTACTCTGTACCGAGACCCTAGCGCCCAGGTACGAGTCAAAGGCTCACTATCGACACACTTCCGTATCCGTAATGGTACCAGACAGGGGTGTCCACTTTCCCCTCTTTTGTATATTATGGTTATGGAATTCCTGGCCAGAGCTCTCAGAGCCAATGAGTCTTTCAGGGGCCTGAGACTGGGAGAACTGGAGTCGAAGATCGCCATTTATGCAGATGATCTCCTTATTTATTGTACGGACCCAATGGTCAGCTTTCCTAATATTCTGAAGGAATTTTCGATCTTCGGAGACCTTAGCAACTTTAAAGTTAACCTCCATAAGTCAGAGGTACTTAATATTACACTGCCTTCAGTCCTGGTCCATATTCTGCAATCCTCATTTCCCTTTCGCTGGGCCCAAGGACATATTGCATATTTTGGCACGGTTATTCCCTCTAACTCCTCAGATCTCTTTTCATTAAACTTCACTGCCCTTATTGAGGATATCAGAAAGGATTTGCAGGGATGGAAGAATTTACCGATATCCTGGTTTGGTAGGATTCACGCGCTTAAAATGAATATACTCCCACGGATCTTGTACCTCTTCCGCACCACTCCTATACCCTTGCCGAGCGGTTTCTTCAGGGCTTTCAGATCCTTGTTCCTAAAATTCATCTGGGCAGGTTCTAACCCTAGGCTGGGGATGACATTCCTGGTCCGCCACAGGTTGAGGGGAGGCGCAGGGGTCCCAGACCTCCCGAAGTACCACAAATCCGCAATCCTTTCATATATATTGGACTGGTTCCACAGTGGACATTCCAAAAGATAGATTCAATTTGAGAATCGGGAGGTAGGATTTACAGTTCAGAATCTGCTCTGGATCTCTAAGACTAAAAGACCTCTGCGGCTCCCTCTACTGACCTCTGGTATACTACGTATATGGGATAGAAGTGCAGTATCCCTAGGCCTCACCAAATTCCCTAGCCCCCTGACCCCTCTCTTTGATAACCCTGATTTTCCTATGTGCATAGGTCGAAATTCACTTTTGGGTATCGAACGGGTAGACAACCCTACTGTATCTCAAGTCACAGAGAAAGGCTTTATACGTCCGCTGTCTTCCTTCCCGGGTGGTCTGGCTAGACGAGCATGGCTCTGTTACGGCAGTCTGAAAACTTTCCTAAACTCCTTAGGCCCCAAAGAAAGGACTCTCTAGGGACCTCACTGCTTTCGAATCACTCTGCCTCCAATCATCTCCCCCCACACATCTAGTGTCTCTGGTATACGGGCTGCTCCAGAGGGAGGATGACTCTATTTCTGCCCTGCCTTTTGTAAGAGCATGGGAAAGAGAACTAGGGAAATCATTCTCTTCAGACCAATGGGAGAAGGCGTTTGTGTTATCGCATAAGTCGTCGGTAAGCTGCGGACTCCAGGAAAAGAATTTTAAGATCATGTCCAGATGGTACAGGACACCAGACCTGTTACACTCCTATTACCCTTTGTGCCCTAGTACATGTTGGCGGTGTGGAAAGGAGGTGGGCAACATGACCCATATTTGGTGGCAATGTAGTAAACTAACACCCTTCTGGAAGTCCCTGTATGACCTCTATGGCCAGGTCAGCGGTAGTACAGCCAGGTGGACTCTAGAGGGGGCGCTGTTTTCTATGTTCCCTGATTCTGTCTCCACTTTGAAAAAGGCCTCCTGAGATTCTTTGTACAAGCCGCTTGCCTGGTCATACCTAGATACTGGAAATCCACTATAACTCCTCAATTTAAAGACTGGCTCAACACTTTTGAGAAAATCCATAGAATGGAGGAGTTTCTGGCGGAAGATATAGGCAATACTAACTACTACTAAGTACTTAAAAATTTGGACTCCTTGGATTTTGTTCAAGGGTTCCAGTGAATTCCAATTATGGTTGAGCAGGGTTGATGCCAGTATTTAAAGGAACCGTTCTTCACTATATTGCTTATCAGGAAACAGTCCCTACCCCCTTCCTCCTTATGTGTCTCCTGTCTTGTACAGTGGGGGAAATAATTATTTGACCCCTCACTGATTTTGTAAGTTTGTCCAATGACAAAGAAATGAAAAGTCTCAGAACAGTATCATTTCAATGGTAGGTTTATTGTAACAGTGGCAGATAGCACATCAAAAGGAAAATCGAAAAAATAACTTTAAATAAAAGATAGCAACTGATTTGCATTTCATTGAGTGAAATAAGTATTTGAACCCCTACCAACCATTAAGAGTTCTGGCTCCCACAGAGTGGTTAGACACTTCTACTCAATTAGTCACCCTCATTAAGGACACCTGTCTTAACTAGTCACCTGTATAAAAGACACCTGTCCACAGAATCAATCAATCAAGCAGACTCCAAACTCTCCAACATGGGAAAGACCAAAGAGCTGTCCAAGGATGTCAGAGACAAAATTGTAGACCTGCACAAGGCTGGAATGGGCTACAAAACCATTAGCAAGAAGCTGGGAGAGAAGGTGACAACTGTTGGTGCGATTGTTCGAAAATGGAAGGAGCACAAAATGACCATCAATCGACCTCGCTCTGGGGCTCCACGCAAGATCTCACCTCGTGGGGTGTCAATGGTTCTGAGAAAGGTGAAAAAGCATCCTAGAACTACACGGGAGGAGTTATGACCTCAAATTAGCAGGGACCACAGTCACCAAGAAAACCATTGGAAACACATTACACCGCAATGGATTAAAATCCTGCAGGGCTCGCAAGGTCCCCCTGCTCAGGAAGGCACATGTGCAGGCCCGTCTGAAGTTTGCCAATGAACACCTGAATGATTCAGAGAGTGACTGGGAGAAGGTGCTGTGGTCTGATGAGACCAAAATAGAGCTCTTTGGCATTAACTCAACTCGCTGTGTTTGGAGGAAGAAAAATGCTGCCTATGACCCCCAAAACACCGTCCCCACCGTCAAGCATGGGGGTGGAAACATTTTGCTTTGGGGGTGTTTTTCTGCTAAGGGCACAGGACAACTTATTCGCATAAACGGGAAAATGGACGGAGCCATGTATCGTGAAATCCTGAGCGACAACCTCCTTCCCTCTGCCAGGAAACTGAAAATGGGTCGTGGATGGGTGTTCCAGCACGACAATGACCCAAAACATACAGCAAAGGCAACAAAGGAGTGGCTCAAGAAGAAGCACATTAAGGTCATGGAGTGGCCTAGTCAGTCTCCGGACCTTAATCCAATCGAAAACCTATGGAGGGAGCTCAAGCTCAGAGTTGCACAGAGACAGCCTCGAAACCTTAGGGATTTAGAGATGATCTGCAAAGAGGAGTGGACCAACATTCCTCCTAAAATGTGCGCAAACTTGGTCATCAATTACAAGAAACGTTTGACCTCTGTGCTTGCAAACAAGGGTTTTTCCACCAAGTATTAAGTCTTTTTTTGTTAGAGGGTTCAAATACTTATTTCACTCAATGAAATGCAAATCAGTTGCTATCTTTTATTTAAAGTTATTTTTTCGATTTTCCTTTTGATGTGCTATCTGCCACTGTTACAATAAACCTACCATTGAAATGATACTGTTCTGAGACTTTTCATTTCTTTGTCATTGGACAAACTTACAAAATCAGTGAGGGGTCAAATAATTATTTCCCCCACTGTATATGTGTATCATTGCACTCTGTGGGGGATTCATTAAGCATTTATACACTGCTCAAAAAAATAAAGGGAACACAAAAATAACACATCCTAGATCTGAATTAATTAAATATTCTTCTGAAATACTTTGTTCTTTACATAGTTGAATGTGCTGACAACAAAATCACACAAAAATGTAAAATTGGAAATCAAATTTTTCAACCCATGGAGGTCTGGATTTGGAGTCACACTCAAAATGAAAGTGGAAAAACACACTACAGGCTGATCCAACTTTGATGTAATGTCCTTAAAACAAGTCAAAATGAGGCTCAGTAGTGTGTGTGGCCTCCACGTGCCTGTATGACCTCCCTACAACGCCTGTGCAAGCTCCTGATGAGGTGGCGGACGGCCTCCTGAGGGATCTCCTCCCAGACCTGGACTAAAGCATCTGCCAACTCCTGGACAGTCTGTGGTGCAACGTGACGTTGGTGGATAGAGCGAGACATGATGTCCCAGATGTGCTCAATTGGATTCAGGTCTGGGGAACGGGCGGGCCAGTCCATAGCATCAATGCCTTCGTCTTGCAGGAACTGCTGACACACTTCAGCCACATGAGGTCTAGCATTGTCTTGCATTAGGAGGAACCCAGGGCCAACCGCACCAGCATATGGTCTCACAAGGGGTCTGAGGATCTCATCTCGGTACCTAATGGCAGTCAGGCTACCTCTGGCGAGCACATAGAGGGCTGTGCGGCTTTCAAAGAAATGCCACCCCACACCATTACTGACAATGCCAAACCGGTCATGCTGGAGGATGTTGCAGGCAGCAGAACGTTCTCCGTGGCGTCTCCAGACTCTGTCACGTCTGTCACATGTGCTCAATGTGAACCTGCTTTCATCTGTGAAGAGCACAGGGCGCCAGTGGCGAATTTGCCAATCTTGGTGTTCTCTGGCAAATGCCAAACGTCCTGCACGGTGTTGGGCTGTAAGCACAACCCCCACCTGTGGACGTCGGCCCCTCATATCACCCTCAAGGAGTCTGTTTCTGACCGTTTGAGCAGACACATGCACATTTGTGGCCTGCTGGAGGTCATTTTGCAGGGCTCTGGCAGTGCTCCTCCTGTTCCTCCTTGCACAAAGGCGGAGGTAGCGATTCTGCTGCTGGGTTGTTGCCCTCCTACAGCCTTCTCCACGTCTCCTGCTGTACTGGCCTGTCTCCTGGTAGCGGCTCCATGCTCTGGACACTACGCTGACAGACACAGCAAACCTTCTTGCCACAGCTCGCATTGATGTGCCATCCTGGATAAGCTGCTCTACCTGAGCCACTTGTGTGGGTTGTAGACTCCGTCTCATGCTACCACTAGAGTGAAAGCACCGCCAGCATTCAAAAGTGACCAAAACATCAGCCAGGAAGCATAGGAACTGAGAAGTGATCTGTGGTTACCACCTGCAGAACCACTCCTTTATTGGGGGTGTCTTGCTAATTGCCTATAATTTCCACCTGTTGTCTATCCCATTTGCACAACAGCATGTGAAATTGATTGTCACTCAGTGTTGCTTCCTAAGTGGACAGTTTGATTTCACAGAAGTGTGATTGACTTGGAGTTACATTGTGTTGTTTAAGTGTTCCCTTTATTTTTTTGAGCAGTGTATTTTATGCTGTATACTCTCCGCTTGTCCCATTTCTCGACAGTGTTCATCATCTCTCAAATGTGAAGTTCTTACGATTGTCTGTTCATTTATGTACTCAGCCTCGATCTGCAATCGAGGTCTGATGTTGTATCACATCATTTTCTCTGATCTTGCTAATAAAAGTAATTGAACAACATACAGTCGAGTGAATGCATCCTTATGACGAAGAAGACAGCTCAGTCTGTCTAACTGTATACCAATGTTCCCCCAGCAGGCAGAGAGATGGTGTAGATGGCTCCACTGCACCTATGATGTTGTACTGAGGCATTATGGGATGAGGAATTGAAAGAAAGAGGGTGAAAAATAAAATTCAATTTTATATCTGCGCAGAGGCAGACAGGAGCGTGAACTGCGGAGGAATACGGAAAATCCTTTCAAAATAAAAAAACAACAACAACTAATATCTACATAACTACATGCTTGCATCTAAATAACAAAACTGAAATGATGTACAAGAATGAGGCAAACAGACATCATAATAATATATTTCACATGCTTTCTTTTAAGATTCGTTGTTGCACATCTCACATGTTTCTAATAAAGCGAACGCTGGGACTGGGACCAACAGTCGCTGTATTCTCTCTCCTAATAAAACACTACTCGAAACACAAATAAATGTGTTTAAAGGGAATTTTTCACCAGGAAATTGACTATTAAACTAGGGACAAGGCCCTGTAGGGTTAGTTCAGCTAGAGGTAGGGGCTGGCAGAGAGAGCAGGAGAACTGGGAATGTCAGCGCATTGTGTTTGCTCTAATGGACAGTGTGAACACTGGTGTATATGAAGCTTGTTTGCTGTAGATGGACAGTCACATAAAAGATTTTAAAAAAACATGTTTATAACAAAAAACTAATTAAAATATTATGGAATTTCTGATTATACATTGTCTTTAAACTGCCGAACTCTGCCTGCAGCCACCACCACAAGGAGGTTACTTAAATCGGATTTATATAGCACCCAACTCTATATTAAAGGGATTCCCCAACCTCTATAATGACCCCCAAATGCCCAGGCCCCTCACACAGATTGTACGTACCTCGCTCCCCGGCACCTGTGTCGCTCCAGTTTCCTGTACAACTGCCGCTGCATCTACCTGTTGTGCGGATCAATACATCTGGCGAAGGGCGGGGCAGCTAAAAGCAGGCCGCGACGGGGACGAGCCGTCCTAGCATCACCCGCAATGCTAGGGAGGCTCGTTCCCATTGCGGCCTGCTATTGGCTCCCCGTCTCCAGAGGTTTTGATCCGCATGACAGGTAGATGCATTGGCGACCGTGCTGGCATTAGAAGCAACGCAGATGCCGGGGAGCAAGGTAACTACAATCTGTGTGAGAGGCCCGGGCACTTTTGGGGGGGGGCATTATAAGGGTTGGATAACCCTTTTAAAGACGTTGGCCCATCTTACACATTGGTGGCATATCGCTAGGATATGCCACCAATGTCTGATAGGTGCGGGTCCCAGAAAATGGAGCCCTCCATTCATTTTCATTTGACTGCCGAAAATATCCAAGCCCTTCAGCCCCATAGATGTGAATGGAGCGGTGGTCATGTTTGAGCATTGCGCTTCCCAATAATTTTGGCTGCTTGACTATTTTCAGCACTCCAATAAAGGTGGGACCCGCACCTATCCTAGCGATATGCCACCAAAACTCCGCCCTAGTGATGCTGCAGCGTGCAATAATTTTATTATTTAACTATATAGCTTTCTAAAGGAAAGCAGCCGCTAGGATCTCTGGATAACAGCTACTACTCCTATAAAGATATATTATGGAATTAATGGGCACTGAATTTTAGACTAATTGAAATAAAAACCTATGAAACAATAAATACAGGTCAATATATGTGCAGTAGTAACATATCCTTTTCTATTTATTCTTTACAGTCCAGCTGAAAGACAGTTATGAGTCCCACACATTTTTCTTCCTCATCTTCGACCTGTAAGTATACATTAGCTTGATTTGTTTCACTGGGTATTAGTATTGCAATTGCTAATAATAGTTATTAAACTTTAACAGGCATGAAAACTTTTGCAGGGGATTAAATTTGCAAGTATACAAAGACAATCAAAACTCCTTGAGATTCCTTCCTGAGAAATTAGGGAGAATTGTGCAATGAAATGTACCATGGCAGTCTGCCATGTTCTGAATCTGCAAACACTACGATACAGTATAGCAGGGGCGGTGCATTGAGATCCTTATCAATGACCTATGCAGTTTGCCAGGTTTAGACACCAGTAAGGACAAAGGTTAGGAAGGAGAGTCAGCTACCTTAGAATGCAGGTCTCTCCTGTGCCTAGGGAAGTGGCGCATCACAATGCCCCCCAATTAGTTCAGCCATATCATCCAGAAATGGCATCATTTTGTTGCGGAGTAAAGTTACAGCATGGGCAGGCTGCACAAGCCACAAAACTCTAATTAAACTAATTAGGATCACATTGTTTGGTTGTTCTATATTGTTAATGGTTGGGTATTGCAGCTGCCAACTAAACAGTGCTGTCCTAATTAGAGCCCACTGTTGCTCGTATAGCCACATTGTACTGAACCACAGGGTGGCTGCATCGCAACCGCGACATGACCGCGTCATGTGGTCGTACCTTAATGGTACAGCTGCACATAGAGAGTCCACTAGGAATTTTTTTCTGAAGCAGAAAATCTGCAGCATATCTGGCCAACATACAGAGCGAGTGGATTTTGTCACAGATTGTGGTACGGAAATAACGCAGTACACAAAGTGAAATTTGCACAAATCCACAAAGAGTGAGATCTATGGCAGATATCCAGAAAATAAACTGACACTGTGCCTGGCAGCTCTGGGTGACATCATGTCTCTGTGACGGATGATGTTGCAGATAGCTGGAAGTTATGGATAAACATCCGACTGGCTTGATCACAAACTAAGGAGCATAAAGGTTACCCCTATAAAACCCTAAGAGCTCACCCTGACTGCTATGCCCATGCAAAGGTATTTATGGTAGACGATTGCATGCCCCCGTACCTTACTATGTGACACCTGAAAACCCTATAATAGTGAGGGGACACGACCACCGGCTCCCTGCACTTAATACGGACGGAGTCAGGGTCACCTACAATCAAGCCAGCAAGGAACCACAAATAAAGGAAACAGACTTATCTGAGGAATCAGGAGAAGCCGCATCCAGCAGTGAACAACTCATCCAGGAAGAAGTATAAACCGCAAAGTGAGGCAGTATGGGAGGGAATATAAAGGGAGGCAATTAGTGTAAATAGGTGACAGCTGGGAGAAGGAAAGGAGATGACAAAGTGAAACCAAAACAAAGAACATCATGCAAGAGGTACAGAAGAACGTCTGCCAGACCTTCTCAGAGAGCTGGCGGTGACAGTCTCAGTAGATTTTCTTTTATGGTTGAGCTACTGTGGCTGTTATTTATATGGGGCAAAGAGCTGCATGGACATGGTCATACAATCATAGCCCAGAACGGAAGATAGGAGCAATAAATGTAACAGAAATACATTATAAAATTACAGCTACCTTCATAAATGATTATTTTGAAGGAGGTTGATGCAGACCGGAGAATAACTTTAAAGGGTTTCTGTCATCAGAAAAATCGTTATGTAGCTGTCTGACGTCAGCAGAACATAACTGTATGACTTATATCTCCCTGCCTGCCGCCGTTCGCGCTAAATAATGACTTTTATAATATGCAAATGAGCCTCTAGGTGCTAGTGGGGTGTTGCTGCAGCAAATCCCGCGTCTGCGCCGTCCATTTTAGTATTAGCCGCATTGAGTGAAGGACGCTCGCCTGCTGCCGTCCTTCACTCACTGCACCTGCGCCTAATACTAAAATGGACAGCGCAGATGCTGGATTTGTGGGGCACGGAGGAGACCGAGGATGTCAATCACCTTTACAAGGGCGTGCCAAGCGGTGAGAGGACGGAGCCTCTAGGTGCTACAGCAACACCCCACTAGCACCTAGAGGCTCATTTGCATATTATAAAAGTCATTATTTAGCGCGAATGGCGGCAGGCAGGGAGATATAAGTCATACCATTATGTTCTGCTGACGTCAGCCAGCTACATAACGATTTTTCTGATGACAGAAACCTTTAAGGTCTAAGAATAAGTACATAAAGCTGTGATAGATGTAAAAAGACACAGAGCAGGATACACATACTGTATAGACAACACCAAAATGATAATACTGGGAAAGAAAACCAGCAAGTACATAGTGACCTTATAAGCTCTTTTTATATCACTAGGATGCAAGACTTCTCAGTTTGTGTAGAATGACGTATAGACTCATCTGTGTTGGCCATAGACCCTACAGGGAAATTTCCCGGTGGGCCGATGCCCAGGGGGCCATTCAAACCCTCTTTATGGCTGCAGGCCAGGTACATAATGACCTGATGTTCAAGGGCCACATGTGCCATACTGTGGTTGGGGTGGCAATATTTTGTTCTGCCCTGTGGTATTTGCTTCTGCAGGGGCGGTTTTCTGTGCTGCACTACGGTATTGCAGACCCTGCCTACTTTAGTTGTCCCCGCCTATTTGTTTTGTCCCGTCTTTTGTCAATTTGGACCCACCTACAACATGGGGCCACTTTTAGTTTTTTTTCCAGGGCCACATTAAGTTCCCACTCTGCCCCTGGTTTTGGCACTTTATGCTAAATCACTGCTGTTTATTTGGTTAGTTTGTACTGATGTTATGTTTCATGGTCATTTGGCCGTTGTTTATATTTGTGCACCTGCTGGTAAACCTATATATAACCACGTTCTAGCAGTATGTTATATCCTATATATTGGTGTGATTTATTTTTTATATTATAGGTCCTTCCTATTTTATGTTATACTATGAAGGGACTGGATTGTAGAAAAAAAAAATCAGTTATGCAACTCCACTGCACTAAAATAGCATAGTCCATCTTTACACATGAACGAAGTCTAATTTAACTTCTAGGAAATGTGAAACTGAATACGGTAATACTGATATAAGCTAGACATCTGTGATGGATTCATGAAGTGCCACAAAGTGATAGCCCATGACCTGAATAAAAAAAAAATCATTACTTTTAAAAGGTATAAAAATTAGATATGCATGTTGTTGGCTTGGTTTAAGCAAATACACATCTTATGAATATTCTCGTTATTACTATGGCTATTACTGTCTTCAACTGCAAGTCATCAACCATGTGGGAAGCCTAGACAGTTCCTGTACATCTATCTCCCTTTAGGAAAACGTAATCTTCTGGACTTTACACTTCAACAGTTGAATGAGGTTTATGAATGTAATTCTAATAAGCTTAAGATATCTATCCGATGCCAGAAGGTTCTGAGTGATTCTCTCTACGGCATTCTGTGCATTGTTGGATATGGTACCTGCCATCGTGTCTGTATGACAGCTGACCCTGGAGACTTCTGACGGCCAGCTATTACAAGCTCAGATGTCCCTTTACCCTTTCGTTTAACTAGTTATAATTACTCTACATGATATTTTTTACCTTTTGCTCTGTCTCAATGCCAGGCTTAAAGTGAGACCTTCCCATAACTACTGGAGTATTTAGACCCTGACATTGTAGATGAGTCTGATATATCAGTTCATTAAAATATATTCAATACTCTTTCACATGCGCTTAAAATGTCATCAAATGGCCAGTTTAATCTCAAACCAAAACTCATTTGGATACTACTGATCTCCCCCACAATGTTAAAGTATACCTAAATGTTCAGATAAACTTAATTAAAACCTATCCTTAATAATGATGGAAATAATTTTTGTAATGATATATATATATATTTTTTTACTTTTCCTTGAGAAATAGGCACCTAGATTTCAGGTGCATATCACGCTTTGCAATCCATACACGGCTGACATGTCAAGGGTGTATGGAAGTACTGATTCCACTGGGACTGCACTGAGCACTGTAGGACACATGCCTGTACTTAAAAATATTTATCCCGTACATTGAATGGCAAAAAAATCAAAACTGCTGATTCAACATATTTTCGTTACTTCACCTCCCCAAAAAATTAAAAAACAAGGGATAAAAAAGTTGTACATACTCCCAAATGGTATCAATAAAAACTATAGACGCCCTGCAAAAAATGATCCTCACAAAGCTCCATAGATGCAAATATAAAAAAGTTATGGGGGTCAGAATATGGCGATGCAAAGAAAAAAATTATATATTTTTTTGAATATCAAAACACAAGTTATGAAAACAAGTTACGAAACTCCTAAAACTGTGGCAGAATTGTGTTTTCTTTTTCCATTTGCACCAAACTTGAATTCCTTCCAGCTTCCCATTACATTGTGTGCAATATAAAATGGTGTCATTAAAAAGTACAAATTGTTCTGCAAAAAAGAAAGCCCTATCAGGATCATAAGCTTCTTTTATCATTAAGGAACGAACTGAAAACACTTTTAAACACCAAAGCCGCGAACGCTTACCTAAAACTGCGACACAAACAGTATGCTCATGGCGACAATGGCAATAAGATAATGTCAGCTCTGATTAAAAAGCACAGAGAGCAAACACACATCAGCTCTCTACGGAATGCTGAAGGTACCTTAGTATCTGACACTGCAGATGTTGCTAAAGCATTCACTGCATATTACCGCTCTTTAGACAACATTCGCTCAAGTGAAACCCCTGCTGCGATCGATGATAGGTTGAAGAAAGTCGCAGACTTCTTGGATTCTCTCACCTTACCTGCCCTGTCTGAATCCGAAAAGGACTCTTTGTTAACTCCTATTACACTTGAAGAAATTAAGAAAACCCTCTCCTCCATCCCCCAGGGGAAGAGTCCAGGCCCCGACGGGCTTCCAATTTCATACTACAAAAAATTTCTCCCGTTATTAGGCCCCCAACTTGTTACCTATTTTAACGCCTTACTATCTGGTGCTGCCATGAACACACAGGCTTTGGAGGCGCACATAGTGGTGCTCCCTAAAGAGGGGAAAGATTTGTCTCTTCCATCCAGCTACAGGCCTATAAATGCAGATACTAAATTATGGGCAAAGATCCTGGCTCACAGAATAAACCCTCTTCTCCAGGGACTGATAGGGGGGGACCAGGCCGGGTTCGTGGGGGGTCGGGAGTGCAGGGATGGCACTTTTAGGGTATTACAAGCCATAGAATACACAACACGCAGCTTACCCTCCTCAGCACTGATGCCGAGAAGGCATTAGACAGGGTGGATTGGAAGTTCATGGAAGCCACCTTGAAAAAATTTGGATTCCCTCCTCATTTTGTCCATGCGGTGTTGTCCCTGTACTCCTCACCCCACGTGAGGGTTAGGGTCAATGGCGTACTTTCGCCCTCGTTTACCATTGCCAATGGCACCAGGCAGGGTTGCCCCCTCTCTCCTTCCCTTTTCATCCTATATCTGGAGACGCTATTACAGGCTATCAGACAGGACGATGACATTGCGGGGCTAAGGGTGGGCACGTTGACTCATAAGGTCGCCGCCTTTGCCGACAACATGCTGCTCCTCCTGCCGGAACCTGTGAAGGCGTTCCCAGCTATTCTGGGTCTTTTCGAGTCCTTTGGCCATTTATCTAACTTCAAGATAAATCTTTCTAAATGTACAGCAATGGGGGTCTGTGTCCCAGATGCAACCATTTCATTGCTGTCCCAAGATCATCCCTTTCAATGGTCAACTTGTGTCACCTACTTGGGGGTGAAGATCTTAGCACGAATAGATCAGGCCTATCAGTTAAATTATGTTCCTCTCCTTGCTGATATTAAAGAACAATTAAAACATTTAGATATTCCATTTGTCTCTTGGATGGGGCGGAAAAATATAATTAAAACATTTATTCTTACCAAACTGCTTTTTCTAATCCAGACATTGCCTATATACTTGCCGGACTCTTATTTCCTGGACCTGCGTAGGATCGTTTCGGGCTTCGTTTGGAGGTGGGCACGTCCGAGGTTGGCGTATGCTTTGCTAACCCTTCCCAAACACAGAGGCGGCTTTGGCTTGCCAGACATCAAACTATACTACGGGGCTATTCAACTCCGTTTATTGAGTGAATTACTAAACATGAACATTAAAAAATTGGGTTGCCAAATTGCCCGCCAATTAATATCTCCGGATGTACTTGCCCGCCTCTGGATGGCTGGATATGGTCCTGCGCATTGTCTAGATGCACCACTCCTTCTTAAAGGACTTTTAGTCTCTTGGAACGCTGCAGCTAGGAGGTTTGGATTTCACCCTGGTCCCTCGCCCCTTCTCCCCATGCACCTGCTGCCGTACTGCTTGTCTTCAAACTATTCAGATGTTCTGGGAATCTGGCCTGCCTTTAATGCTTTTGCTGTGGGGGATTTCTTGGGAGATAGGCGGGTCCCATCCTTGGAGGACCTCCGGGCATCGCGGATGGCTTTGAGCTGGACCCCTTTGCACTACTCACATTTTTCATTTATATGTCAACAGTACCTTGTCAAAGCTAACAAGAACTTTATACCCTCTTGGTTCGACACTCTTGTGGCCTCGCCCAAACCGGCGAGAAAGATTATCTCGCTAATTTATAACAAGCTGTTATTAGAAGGTGCACCTGGCAGACCGGCCTTCATTAAAAGGTGGGAGCAGGATTTAGGTATAACCTTGTCGGATGAGACTGTCTCTTCGCTACTGAGGAATTCTCATGGGTTCTCCAGATGCATTAGAATCCAGGAGAATTCCTTTAAACTGCTGACGAGATGGTACCGTTCTCCGGAGGTGTTGCATAGGTTGGACCCTCTCACTTCCCCAGCCTGCTGGAGATGTCACGAAGAGGTCGGCACACTCTCACATATATGGTGGTCGTGCAGGAGGGGGGGGTCTCCCAGTTCTGGTCTGCGCCTAGTAAGATATTGCAACAAATTTGCCCCTCGGCCCCTCCTCTCTCTCCGACTTTGGTACTACTCAATGTGCCTTCAAAAGACTTCCCCTTGCACAAATACTCTATTAGCACACATGTTGTCGGCGGCCAAACTTTTGATCCCTCTACATTGGCTCTCGACACAAGTACCTTCAACTGAAGAATGGACCCAAAAGGTTCATGAGATCTGCAGGTTCGAGGAATTAACCAGTTGGGAGACCCTCTCGCACGACAAATTTATTGGCCTCTGGGGACCATGGCTAAAATGGCTGGAGACGGAGTCGCGGAACACGTGTCCTCCCCCATGTGATGCAGTTACATCTCCTCTTCATTAACTAACCCCTTTGAGCTATGCATCCTCTAATGTATGCCATACTTATTTAGTCATGTTAGTGGTTATGTCTCTTCCAACATTTGTCTGATATTTTATTGTACTCGCTTGCTCTCCTCCTGTCTTTTTGACTAAAGCTGGTCATACCCTTACAGGAACCTGCTTCTTCTTATATGTCATATTTACTATTCATGTCATGTCTGCCTAACAAGCCTATCTCAACGTATTGTTTCTATCTTTACGCTGCTGTACCTACATTTTACATCATTGTATCGTATCTGCCCTCCTCGATTGTTGGGCTGTCGCCCGTTTATTGTTCTTGTCTTTTTTACCATGCTTGTCGTGATAAATAAAGATTTGTTAAAAAAAAAAGAAAAGAAAGCCCTCATACAGCTATGTGAACAGAATAATATAAAAGTTATGGCTTCAGAAAGTCATGGAATAAAACATTTTAAATTGGCCCCGTCCTTAAGGGATTAAAGCACTATTAATTTCTGATTTATAAGGAAAGGGTTTATATGTATAATTTAATTAGAAAAACAAGTACAATAAGCATGAACTAAGTGACAGACTGCTATAGAGTGTGAAAGGACCCGGAATGGTGGAAGGTGAGAATAGGTCAGGGTAGAATCTGCCTGCAGATGGTAGTGAAGTGGCAGCATAGTTATTGTTGATTGTAGGCTTTTCTGAAGTAGTCAGTTTTCAGGTTGCTTTTGAAGGTCCCTTGGGTGATCAGATTCTGATGGTTTGGGGTAGCAAGCTCTAGAGTATGTAGGATGCACAGGAGAAATCTTGGAGATAATTGTGTGAGGAGTAGACAAAAGTAGAGCAAAGGAGGATGCCTTTGAAGGGCAGGAGATTATGTGTCGGGATGTATCGGGTGATGTTGCAGTAGTCTAGGTGGTAGATGATGTTTATCATTTTTGTTGACTCATGGTTGAGGAAAGAGCACATACAAGAAATGTTTTTGAGTTGGAGCCAGCAGGAGTAAATAAGGGCTTGGATGTGCGGTTTGAAGGACAGGGCCAAATCAAATGTTATCCCAAGGTTTGTAGTGATCTATGGCAGTTAAGTGAGCGGGTCTAAACGAATGAACTGAATAGGTCCAATGTTTTGTGCTGATTAATTGCATAATGTACCAGTATATTTATAGAAGTGAAAATGTCAGCAGCATGTTAATTTGATATGTCATAGTGATATATCAAAAGGTTTGATTGGTGGGGTTCCAGGTGCTGACACCCCACCTAGTGCTAGAACAAAGTTCTCACACAAGACGCTGTCTCCTCACTGTTAAAGATGGGCTCAACAAAAGTCTAGGAGCCTCTCTCTATCCCATCTCCTGGAACAATGAGATACAACACTCTGTACGACCACCTCTTTCTCCTTGTTCTAGCGATCGCTGGGGTTTTCAGCACTCGGATGTTACTGTATGGGTGCTGTGGCAAAACCAAACATTTACTTTGT
The DNA here is from genome assembly GCF_905171765.1 of Bufo bufo. NCBI lineage: Eukaryota > Metazoa > Chordata > Amphibia > Anura > Bufonidae > Bufo > Bufo bufo. Next base: position 396,797,114 of record NC_053391.1, read on the forward strand.
AGGGTATATATCAAGATCAGACATACAGAGAAGGCAACCAATTTTTTTAAAATGTGGATAAACCCATAAGCATATACAATTGCATAATAATATGGCAAACTACATACTATTCTAGACTTCATGGTCTTAAAATAAATCTGGCAGCAGAACAGACCCTTTACATTTCAGCATAGAGGCCAAAGTAAAGCTTCATCCACATGCGTTATAAATTTAAAACAAATGTAACAAAAAAACATTGCAAAGGGTGAACTCCATGTGAAAATCTTCGACTTAACTTATTGCCGCTGATATTTTAAAATTCAAACCGCATACCAATTTCTGCTCAATTTTTTTCCCACAGCAGGAGGGTGAGATTTTGTCATGGCGCAGTGTGGGTGGTGAACTCCACACCAAACACAGGAGGGAAGGGAAAAGGTACTAGGCCTGGAAACTAAGGAAAGGGGAAAGGTCACCACCTAGTGAATCCCTAAACCGAGTCCTGACTACTATCATTATGAACAGACCTCGATGGTAGGAATGTTCATACGCAGAAACCTAGAGCTATATCTGACCCTAAAGGGCCCTGGAAATAGTGTCAGGACAAAAGATGACCTGTTTCTTCCCAGCTGAAGGAACAGGAGACTCCCTCAGGCCTAATACCAAAAGATAGGGGAATACAACAAAGAAGAAATAGGGAAGAGATACTTAACTCTGAAGTACGTGGACGAGCAGGAACTCAGAGGAGAACCAAACACCAGCACTTCCACAACCAGAAAGGAGCTATCAACCACATAGCATGATGCGTGAGACCAAACTAAATAGAGGAGTTGGAATGACCACTTAAGCTACACCTGAGACAAGAGGTGTGGTCATAACGAGCAACAACACAGAAACAAGTGAAACCAAAGAGGCTGTCAGATCACATCACGTGCAGCCAGTCTCTTAGATCTTCAGACCCCTGTCACGGGAGAGACCGTGACAGATTTACTGTATTAACTGGACTTGGAGCCAATAACCCCTGGGGTCCTAACGTGTGCTACTGAACATAAAAAAAAAACCACTCACTTGTCCATGGTCCCGCAGCTGTTCCATTGCTGGCTGCTTCTGGTCCCCGCAGGAACAGAAAGCGGCTTGGTCCTGTGACCGCTGTGTGTGGGAGCAGAGCAGTGGTGGGACCACAGACAGGTGAGTGGGGTTTTTAATTTTCAGGGGCAGGGAAGGACCACAGAGGTTGTCGGCCCGAAGGCCGAAATTTCATCCACTTTGCTGCTACCGCAATACGATGCAAAATTTCCACCAGCCAATCCAGAAAGAAAATATATATGGTAATAAGGATGTTTGGCAACTTCCTTCTGCCAACTCGCCAAGAAGAATCATATGACACTCTACCACAGTCACTAAAAACGTTCACTTTTTGCCACTGCTGACTAACGTACTGTACATAAACGCATCCACTGGTTTGGTGTTGTAGGGGATTGTTCAATTATCTAAATGTACATAGAACCCTGGTGGAAAATTCCTCTTAATTTTCCTTGGGAACCTGCCATCACTTTCATCTCTTTTTCTGCACAGATGTTAGGCCGGATCTACAAATAGATATGTTGTTGCAAACTCATCGATCTGTCACTAGTTTATGTTGCCTTTAGTTAGGACACCATAAAATTGGTGACATATTCTCTTTAACTGGCAGATCCTGCACTGCCACTCTCGTTCTCCTTGCCGTGCTCTGCAGCAGTGACATCACATTGACAATATGAGCCCGGCCGGTAGTCAATGGGTCCACGCCGCAATACGGGATTCACACTGCCGGGCCTGAGCATTGCGGACCGCAGTTTGCGATCCTCAGCACGGGTACAGATGGCCTTTGGTCGTGTGAATGAGCCCTAATTCGTACATTTGCATCGAGACATACAAAATAAAAAAATCTAATTGCTATGTATTATCTCTTTTAGGATGAAAAGAGGGGAACTATTTGATTACCTGACAGAACAAGTTACCTTGAGTGAGAAGGAAACAAGGTACTGTCCTGAACTCTTGGCTTGAAAAGCTAAATTAAAAATGTATCATCTATTCATGTATGGAAAGAATTCATTGTTATGAACAGTCTATTGTGGTCATAACTTAAAAAAGGGCTGTCCATCAGTAGCTGATTGGCGAGGGTCCAAACCCCCCATCCTTCCCAATTAGCTGTTCGGCAGTGGTTCCGGCGTTGGAAACTGACCGCTTGGTCTACAAAGTAGACTTTGCTTGTCACTACAGCACTGCTCTCATTGAAGTCAGTCCCGTGATCCCAGTAGCGCCACTGATTTGTTCATTGTGACACACGAGAGAGCTTTCTGCATTGGCTCATTCAATTAGCTAAACCAGTTTCTTATTTGTCATGGCTGTTCAGAGATAGAGAAAGAGGGCTAGCTTAGCCAGACTACCAGCTCCCTTCCAAAATGTGACCGACACATAATGAGGAAGCTCCCTGCCGGTAATGCAATAGGCTTTCAGGATGACCAAATCAGCACGACCTTGGGAGCAGTTTTCACAAAGAAAGTATATTAGGTGTTTTCATTCACATTTTGCTAAACAACTATATTACGGTACTTGTTAAATTACCAAGAAAACCCCTTTAAAGAAGTAATGGTGAACCTAGCACCAATGTGAAGCTTTACTTGCACATACCTGGTAATGCTCAGCGATCAACTACAAAGATATAAAACTGATATAAAGTGGGCTCATGCTACTTTCACACTAGCGTTAATATTTTCGGTATTGAGATCCATTATAGGGTCTCAATACCGGAAATTTGTCCCCATTCATTGTCAATGGGGTCAAGACTTAACTGTACAGAACGGAATGCTCCAAAATGCATTCTGTTCCGTTCTCATACCGGAGAGCAAACCGCAGCATGTTGTCCTGGGATGCGGAGCAAGACTGATCCATCATGACCCACAATGCAAGTCAATGGGGACGGATCCGTTTTCTATGACACAATCTGACACAATAGAAAACGAATCCGTCCCCCATTGACTTTCAGTGGAGCTCATGACGGATCCGTCTTGGCAATGTTAAAGATAATACAACCGGATCCATTCATAACGGATGCAGATGGTTGTATTATCAGTAATGGAAGCGTTTTTGCTGAACACAAATTCAGTCGGATCCAGTAAAAACGCTAGTGTGAAAGTAGCCTCAGGCCTCTTTCACACAACAGTTTTTTTTTTTTCGTTTACAGGCCATTTTTTGCGTTCCGTATACGGTCCCATTCATTTCAATGGTTCCACAAAAAAAACATAATGTACTGCGTATGCATTCCGTTTCCGTATTTCCATTCCGTTGAAAGATAGAACATGTCCTATTATTGCCTGCAAATCACGTTTCGTGGCTCCATTCAAGTCAAAGAGTCCACAAAAAAACTAAACACATACGGAAATGCATCCGTATGTCTTCCGTATCTGTTCCGTTTTTGCAGAACTATCTATTGAAAATGTTATGCCCAGCCCAATTTTTTCCATGTAATTACTGTATATGCCATACGGAAAAACAGAACATAAATGGAAACACAACGGAAACAAAAAACGGAACAACGGATCCGTGAAAAACGGGCCGCAAAACTGTGAAAAAGCCATACGGTCGTGTGAAAGAGGCCTCAGTCAGTTCTTTCTGTATCTCAGTACACAATAACAGAGGAAGACCCCATGTTTGTTGTCCCCTTTTCTTGATATCATAGTGATCCCATTAGTGGTATATTATCCTGCACAAGCAATACACAAAGGGTTAAAGCCATGGGCTTCACCACCATTAGGTTACAGAAGTAAAAAAAATGTGTGCCTGTGTGCGCGCGTTCACAGGAAATCTCGCGTCTCGCGAGATGATGCATATATGCGTGACTGTGCGCAGGGCTGCCGCCTCCGGAACGCGATCCTGCGTTAGGCGGTCCGGAGGCGGTTAAAGGGGTTATGTCACTTTAGCAACTGCCATTTATCATGTAGAGAAAGTTAATACAAGGCACTTACTAATGTATTGTGATTGTCCATATTGCTTCCTTTGCTGGCTTGTGTAATTTTTCATCACATTGTACAGTCGTGGCCAAAAGTTTTGAGAATTACATAAATATTGGAAATTGGAAAAGTTGCTGCTTAAGTTTTTATAATAGCAATTTGCATATACTCCAGAATGTTATGAAGAGTGATCAGATGAATTGCATAGTCCTTCTTTGCCATGAAAATTAACTTAATCCCCAAAAAAACTTTCCACTGCATTTCATTGCTGTCATTAAAGGACCTGCTGAGATCATTTCAGTAATCGTCTTGTTAACTCAGGTGAGAATGTTGACGAGCACAAGGCTGGAGATCATTAAGTCAGGCTGATTGGGTTAAAATGGCAGACTTGACATGTTAAAAGGAGGGTGATGCTTGAAATCATTGTTCTTCCATTGTTAACCATGGTGACCTGCAAAGAAACGCGTGCAGCCATCATTGCGTTGCATAAAAATGGCTTCACAGGCAAGGATATTGTGGCTACTAAGATTGCACCTCAATCAACAATTTATAGGATCATCAAGAACTTCAAGGAAAGAGGTTCAATTCTTGTTAAGAAGGCTTTAGGGTGTCCAAGAAAGTCCAGCAAGCGCCAGGATCGTCTCCTAAAGAGGATTCAGCTGCGGGAACGGAGTGCCACCAGTGCAGAGCTTGCTCAGGAATGGCAGCAGGCAGGTGTGAGCGCATCTGCACGCACAGTGAGGCGAAGACTTTTGGAAGATGGCCTGGTGTCAAGAAGGGCAGCAAAGAAGCCACTTCTCTCCAAAAAAACCCATCAGAGACAGATTGATCTTCTGCAAAAAGTATGGTGAATGGACTGCTGAGGACTGGGGCAAAGTCATATTCTCCGATGAAGCCTCTTTCCGATTGTTTGGGGCATCTGGAAAAAGGCTTGTCCGGAGAAGAAAAGGTGAGCGCTACCCTCAGTCCTGTGTCATGCCAACAGCAAAGCATCCTGAGACCATTCATGTGTGGGGTTGCTTCTCATCCAAGGGAGTGGGCTCACTCACAATTTTGCCCAAAAACACAGCCATGAATAAAGAATGGTACCAAAACACCCTCCAACAGCAACTTCTTCCAACAATCCAACAACAGTTTGGTGAAGAACAATGCATTTTCCAGCACGATGGAGCACCGTGCCATTAGGCAAAAGTGATAACTAAGTGGCTCGGGGACCAAAACGTTGACATTTTGGGTCCATGGCCTGGAAACTCCCCAGATCTTAATCCCATTGAGAACTTGTGGTCACTCCTCAAGAGGCGGGTGGGCAAACAAAAACCCACTAATTCTGACAAACTCCAAGAAGTGATTATGAAAGAATGGGTTGCTATCAGTCAGGAATTGGCCCAGAAGTTGATTGAGAGCATGCCCAGTCGAATTGCAGAGGTCCTGAAAAAGAAGGGCCAACACTGCAAATACTGACTCTTTGCATAAATGTCATGTAATTGTCGATAAAATCCTTTGAAACGTATGAAGTGCGTGTAATTATATTTCACTACATCACAGAAACAACTGAAACAAAGATCTAAAAGCAGTTTAGCAGCAAACTTTGTGAAAATTAATATTTGTGTCATTCTCAAAACTTTTGGCCACGACTGTACACTGCTGAATTGCCTTGGTGGCCATGCTTGCACACTATAGGGATGGCCTCTTTGGTGGCAGGGGGGACCATGGGAGCGTACATACAATAGGCACGCATGGGCCGCAGCTCCAGTCCCGGCTGCAGCAGTTGGCCATAACCCCTGGATATGAGCAGTGTATAATGTGATGGAAAAATGAATCCAGCCAGCAAAGGAGGCAATATGGACAATTACACTACATTAGTAAGTGCCTTGTAGTAACTTTCTCTACATAATAAATGCCATTTGCTGAAGTGAAACAACCCCTTTAAAGAGGACCTTTCACCTGTATAAACTATGTGAACCGAGTATGCTGCCATATAGAGCGGCGCCCGGGGATCTCACTGCACTTACTATTATCCCCGGGCGCCGCTCCGTTCTCCCGCTATAGGTGCCAGTACCTTTGCTTTTTAAGTTATAGTAGGCGGGTCTTCCCTTGTCCTGTGGGTGTCTCCTTCTCCTAGGCTGCAGCGCTGGCCAATCGCAGCGCACAGCTCACAGCCTGGGAGAAAAAAACCTCCCAGGCTGTGAGCTCTGCGCTGCGATTGGCCAGCGCTGCAGCCTAGGAGAAGGAGACGCCCACAGGACAAGGGAAGACCCGCCTACTATAACTTAAAAAGCAAAGGTACCGGAGCCTATAACGGGAGAACGGCGCGGCGCCCGGGGATAATAGTAAGTGCAGTGAGATCCCCGGGCGCCGCTCTATATGGCAGCATACTCGGTTCACATAGTTTATACAGGTGAAAGGTCCTCTTTAACCACCTCCGGACCGCCTAACGCAGGATCGCGTTCCGGAGGTGGCAGCCCTGCGCAGAGTCACGCATATATGCGTCATCTCGCGATGGGCGAGATTTCCTGTGAACGCGCGCACACAGGCGCGCGCGCTCACAGGAACGGAAGGTAAGAGAGTTGATCTCCAGCCTGCCAGCGGCGATCGTTCGCTGGCAGGCTGGAGATGTGTTTTTTTTAACCCCTAACAGGTATATTAGACGCTGTTTTGATAACAGCGTCTAATATACCTGCTACCTGGTCCTCTGGTGGTCCCCTTTGTTTGGATCGACCACCAGAGGACACAGGTAGCTCAGTAAAGTCCCACCAAGCACCACTACACTACACTACACCCCCCCCCCCGTCACTTATTAACCCCTTATTAGCCCCTGATCACCCCTGATCACCCCATATAGACTCCCTGATCACCCCCCTGTCATTGATCACCCCCCTGTCATTGATTACCCCCCTGTAAAGCTCCATTCAGATGTCCGCATGATTTTTACGGATCCACTGATAGATGGATCGGATCCGCAAAACGCATCCGGACGTCTGAATGAAGCCTTACAGGGGCGTGATCAATGACTGTGGTTATCACCCCATATAGACTCCCTGATCACCCCCCCTGTCATTGATTACACCCCTGTCATTGATCAACCCCCTGTAAAGCTCCATTCAGATGTCCGCATGATTTTTACGGATGCACTGATAGATGGATCCGATCCGCAAAACGCATCCGGACGTCTGAATGAAGCCTTACAGGGGCGTGATCAATGACTGTGGTGATCACCCCATATAGACTCCCTGATCACCCCCCTGTAAAGCTCCATTCAGATGTCCGCATGATTTTTACGGATGCACTGATAGATGGATCCGATCCGCAAAACGCATCCGGACGTCTGAATGAAGCCTTACAGGGGCGTGATCAATGACTGTGGTGATCACCCCATATAGACTCCCTGATCACCCCCCTGTCATTGATCACCCCCCTGTAAAGCTCCATTCAGATGTCCGCATGATTTTTACGGATGCACTGATAGATGGATCCGATCCGCAAAACGCATCCGGACGTCTGAATGAAGCCTTACAGGGGCATGATCAATGACTGTGGTGATCACCCCATATAGACTCCCTGATCACCCCCCTGTCATTGATCACCCCCCTGTCATTGATTACCCCCCTGTAAAGCTCCATTCAGATGTCCGCATGATTTTTACGGATCCACTGATAGATGGATCGGATCCGCAAAACGCATCCGGACGTCTGAATGAAGCCTTACAGGGGAGTGATCAATGACTGTGGTGATCACCCCATATAGACTCCCTGATCACCCCCCTGTCATTGATTACCCCCCTGTAAAGCTCCATTCAGATGTCCGCATGATTTTTACGGATGCACTGATAGATGGATCGGATCCGCAAAACGCATCCGGACGTCTGAATGAAGCCTTACAGGGGCGTGATCAATGACTGTGGTGATCACCCCATATAGACTCCCTGATCACCCCCCTGTCATTGATCAACCCCCCTGTCATTGATCACCCCCCCTGTCATTGATCACCCCCCTGTCATTGATCACCCCCCTGTCATTGATCACCCCTCTGTAAGGCTCCATTCAGATATTTTTTTGGCCCAAGTTAGCAGAATTTTTTTTTTTTTTCTTACAAAGTCTCATATTCCACTAACTTGTGTCAAAAAATAAAATCTCACATGAACTCACCATACCCCTCACGGAATCCAAATGCGTAAAATTTTTTAGACATTTATATTCCAGACTTCTTCTCACGCTTTAGGGCCCCTAGAATGCCAGGGCAGTATAAATACCCCACATGTGACCCCATTTCGGAAAGAAGACACCCCCAGGTATTCCGTGAGGGGCATATTGAGTCCATGAAAGATTGAAATTTTTGTCCCAAGTTAGCGGAACGGGAGACTTTGTGAGAAAAAAATTAAAAATATCAATTTCCGCTAACTTGTGCCAAAAAAAAAAAATTTCTATGAACTCGCCATGCCCCTCATTGAATACCTTGGGGTGTCTTCTTTCCAAAATGGGGTCACATGTGGGGTATTTATACTGCTCTGGCATTCTAGGGGCCCCAAAGCGTGAGAAGAAGTCTGGTATCCAAATGTCTAAAAATGCCCTCCTAAAAGGAATTTGGGCACCTTTGCGCATCTAGGCTGCAAAAAAGTGTCACACATCTGGTATCGCCGTACTCAGGAGAAGTTGGGGAATGTGTTTTGGGGTGTCATTTTACATATACCCATGCTGGGTGAGAGAAATATCTTGGTCAAATGCCAACTTTGTATAAAAAAATGGGAAAAGTTGTCTTTTGCCAAGATATTTCTCTCACCCAGCATGGGTATATGTAAAATGACACCCCAAAACACATTCCCCAACTTCTCCTGAATACGGCGATACCACATGTGTGACACTTTTTTGCAGCCTAGGTGGGCAAAGGGGCCCATATTCCAAAGAGCACCTTTAGGATTTCACAGGTCATTTACCTACTTACCACACATTAGGGCCCCTGGAAAATGCCAGGGCAGTATAACTACCCCACAAGTGACCCCATTTTGGAAAGAAGACACCCCAAGGTATTCCGTGAGGGGCATGGCGAGTTCCTAGAATTTTTTATTTTTTGTCACAAGTTAGTGGAAAATGATGATTTTTTTTTTTTTTTTTTTTCATACAAAGTCTCATATTCCACTAACTTGTGACAAAAAATAAAAAGTTCCATGAACTCACTATGCCCATCAGCGAATACCTTGGGGTCTCTTCTTTCCAAAATGGGGTCACTTGTGGGGTAGTTATACTGCCCTGGCATTCTAGGGGCCCAAATGTGTGGTAAGGAGTTTGAAATCAAATTCTGTAAAAAATGACCTGTGAAATCCGAAAGGTGCTCTTTTGAATATGGGCCCCTTTGCCCACCTAGGCTGCAAAAAAGTGTCACACATCTGGTATCTCCGTAATCGGGAGAAGTTGGGGAATGTGTTTTGGGGTGTCATTTTACATATACCCATGCTGGGTGAGAGAAATATCTTGGCAAAAGACAACTTTTCCCATTTTTTTATACAAAGTTGGCATTTGACCAAGATATTTATCTCACCCAGCATGGGTATATGTAAAAAGACACCCCAAAACACATTCCTCAACTTCTCCTGAATACAGAGATACCAGATGTGTGACACTTTTTTGCAGCCTAGGTGGGCAAAGGGGCCCACATTCCAAAGAGCACCTTTCGGATTTCACAGGTCATTTACCTACTTACCACACATTTGGGCCCCTAGAATGCCAGGGCAGTATAACTACCCCACAAGTGACCCCATTTTGGAAAGAAGAGACCCCAAGGTATTCGCTGATGGGCATAGTGAGTTCATGGAAGTTTTTATTTTTTGTCACAAGTTTGTGGAATATGAGACTTTGTATGAAAAAAAAAAATCAAAAAAAAAATCATCATTTTCCACTAACTTGTGACAAAAAATAAAAAATTCTAGGAACTCGCCATGCCCCTCACGGAATACCTTGGGGTGTCTTCTTTCCAAAATGGGGTCACTTGTGGGGTAGTTATACTGCCCTGGTATTCTAGGGGCCCAAATGTGTGGTAAGGAGTTTGAAATCAAATTCAGGAAAAAATGAGGAGTGAAATCCGAAAGGTGCTCTTTGGAATATGGGCCCCTTTGCCCACCTAGGCTGCAAAAAAGTGTCACACATCTGGTATCCCCGTACTCAGGAGAAGTTGAGGAATGTGTTTTGGGGTGTCTTTTTACATATACCCATGCTGGGTGAGATAAATATCTTGGTCAAATGACAACTTTGTATAAAAAAATGGGAAAAGTTGTCTTTTGCCAAGATATTTCTCTCACCCAGCATGGGTATATATAAAATGACACCCCAAAACACATTCCCCACCTTCTCCTGAGTACGGAGATACCAGATGTGTGACACTTTTTTGCAGCCTAGGTGGGCAAAGGGGCCCATATTCCAAAGAGCACCTTTCGGATTTCACTGGTCATTTTTTACAGAATTTGATTTCAAACTCCTTACCACACATTTGGGCCCCTAGAATGCCAGGGCAGTATAACTTCCCCACAAGTGACCCCATTTTGGAAAGAAGAGACCCCAAGGTATTCGCTGATGGGCATAGTGAGTTCATAGAACTTTTTATTTTTTGTCACAAGTTAGTGGAATATGAGACTTTGTAAGAAAAAAAAAAAAAAAAAAAAAAATCATAATTTTCCGCTAACTTGTGACAAAAAATAAAAAGTTCTATGAACTCACTATGCCCATCAGTGAATACCTTAGTGTGTGTACTTTCAGAAATGGGGTCATTTGTGGGGTGTTTGTACTGTCTGGGCATTATAGAACCTCAGGAAACATGACAGGTGCTCAGAAAATCAGAGCTGCTTCAAAAAGCGGAAATTCACATTTTTGTACCATAGTTTGTAAACGCTATAACTTTTACCCAAACCATTTTTTTTTTACCCAAACATTTTTTTTTTATCAAAGACATGTAGAACTATAAATTTAGAGCAAAATTTCTATATGGATGTCGTTTTTTTTGCAAAATTTTACAACTGAAAGTGAAAAATGTCATTTTTTTGCAAAAAAATCGTTAAATTTCGATTAATAACAAAAAAAGTAAAAATGTCAGCAGCAATGAAATACCACCAAATGAAAGCTCTATTAGTGAGAAGAAAAGGAGGTAAAATTCATTTGGGTGGTAAGTTGCATGACCGAGCAATAAATGGTGAAAGTAGTGTAGGTCAGAAGTGTAAAAAGTGGCCTGGTCTTTCAGGGTGTTTAAGCACTGGGGGCTGAGGTGGTTAAGCTCATTGTGAAGTTCAACACATACCTCCTGTTCCAATGGCACTTTGTAGTCTTGAGTCTTTGAAGCAAGAAGTTTTAAAGGACATATCGTTTGCATACTATGTGTATTTTATTTCCTACCCCTGATCAGCAGATGTATAGAATAAATAGATTATCTGTAAGTTCCTCTAACCCTTTCAATCAATATGATGAATACAATCTCATATTATTGAAATGGAAAAGAAGGGGGTAATTTATCAAACTGGTGTAAAGTAGGACTAGCTTAGTTGCCCATAGCAACCAATCAGATTCCACCTTTCATTCTTCACAGCTCCTTTAGAAAATGAAAGGTGGAATCTGATTGGCTGCTATGGGCAACTAAGCCAGTTGTACTTTACACCAGTTTGATTAATCTCCCCAGAAATGTCTAATTCGTAAATATTACATCCGGCAGGAAGATAATGCGAGCCCTTCTTGAAGTTGTGGTATACCTGCATTCCCAGAATATTGTTCACAGAGACCTAAAACCAGAGAACATTCTACTGGATGATGACATGAACATCAAGCTTACAGATTTTGGGTTCTCTTGTCAGATTGCTGAAGGAGAGAAACTAAAAGGTAAGACACCCCATGACTGGACCTATAAGTTTGTTGATGCAACACTTTTCCCATGGCGGCTGTTATATAGATGAACAGGTTGAAGGGTCTGAATTATGTGTCTGCTGTTTAATATGAACCCATAATAACACGTTATCTATTACAGACGTCTTACTGCAATGGTTTCCTCCATACATTAGGTTCTGCTTACATGGTCAGGCCTATGTTACCGTGCATGTTTATGGAGTGCCGCCAGATGTAAGCTGCAGACATACAGTATGAAACTGTATACCTATACAGCTGCATAAGTCTGCCAATGACCTTAAAATGTGTACTGCACAGTATACCTTTATATTAAAATTATAGTCTACTACACTTTTCAAAACGATAAAAAATACCACCTAAATATATGCCTAAAGGACATAGCATAGCTCACGTCAGAAGCAAAGCTATATACAGTGAAAATGTAGTAGTTATCCACTGGGCACCAATGGGGCCTAAAGGCCCTCTGCCACATTAGGAAACACAATTATTATAAAAAGTGCATAGTCCAGGTGGAACCCTGTCACAATTTTGCATTGGGACTCAGGAGCTTGAGGTTACACCTCTGGGACGTGTTTGCTTATATGTTGGTTAGTGCTCCCTAACCATATGCTGAATGTACAGGGTGGGCCATTTATATGGATACACCTTAATAAAATGGGAATGGTTGGTGATATTAACTTCCTGTTTGTGGCACATTAGTATATGTGAGGGGGGAAACTTTTCAAGATAGGTGGTGACCATGGCGGCCATTTTGAATCCAACTTTTGTTTTTTCAATAGGAAGAGGGTCATGTGACACATCAAACTTATTGGGAATTTCACAAGAAAAACAATAGTGTGCTTGGTTTTAACGTAACTTTATTCTTTCATGAGTTATTTACAAGTTTCTGACCACTTATAAAATGTGTTCAATGTGCTGCCCATTGTGTTGGATTGTCAATGCAACCCTCTTCTCCCACTCTTCACACACTGATAGCAACACCGCAGGAGAAATGCTAGCACAGGCTTCCAGTATCCGTAGTTTCAGGTGCTGCACATCTCGTATCTTCACAGCAGCATAGACAATTGCCTTCAGATGACCCCAAAGATAAAAGGGGGTCAGATCGGGAGACCTTGGGGGCCATTCAACTGGCCCACGATGACCAATCCACTTTCCAGGAAACTGTTCATCTAGGAATGCTCGGACCTGACACCCATAATGTGGTGGTGCACCATCTTGCTGGAAAAACTCAGGGAACGTGCCAGCTTCAGTGCATAAAGAGGGAAACACATCATCATGTAGCAATTTTGCATATCCAGTGGCCTTGAGGTTTCCATTGATGAAGAATGGCCCCACTATCTTTGTACCCCATATACCACACCATACCATCAATGGTGCAGCACCTGAAACTACGGATACTGGAAGCCTGTGCTAGAATTTCTCCTGCGGTGTTGCTATCAGTGTGTGAAGAGTGGGAGAAGAGGGTTGCATTGACAGTCCAACACAATGGGCAGCACATTGAACACATTTTATAAGTGGTCAGAAACTTGTAAATAACTCATGAAAGAATGAAGTTACGTTAAAACCAAGCACACCATTGTTTTTCGTGTGAAATTCCCAATAAGTTTGATGTGTCACATGACCCTCTTCCTATTGAAAAAACAAAGGTTTGATTCAAAATGGCCGACTTCAAAATGGCCACCATGGTCACCAACCATCTTGAAAAGTTTCCCCCCTCACATGTACTAATGTGCCACAAACAGGAAGTTAATATCACCAACCATTCCCATTTTATTAAGGTGTATCCATATAAATGGCCCACCCTGTACATCATAGAAGAAATGTGAACAGAGCCAGAGCCTTAGGCCATAGCCTTTATTGAAATAATTTCACAAGCAGGACTTACCAAGAAAGTCATATGGACTACTTCTGAATCATATCTTAAGAAATAGACTATAGTGTCAAGTGATTGGCTCCAAAGAAAGCTCCAACTGGCATAGCATTCTGTTAAAATGTTGTTGTGTCAGGAACTGGGTCCACCAGAGGATCCTCTGCTATGCAAACTGGAGTTGCACTTGTAAAACTAAGTGCAGAACATTGAAATGATAGGGCACGCATGAGTACAGGAGGTCATAGAAGAGAACTTCATATGGTCCATTTCAACCCTTCTACCCAGATTCACACCTCTGGACCATGTTACACTGGATATGTAAATGACTGCTAGCTAACACTTATCTGGTATACTAACAGTTCTATACACTAGTACAAGTGACTACGGGGTTAGGGGTTAGGGGTTAGTCAGCACATCCCAATGCGCAGGTGCACGTCGCCATGGCTGAAAGCGCAAAAGCAAAAACAAACACAATGCAACACAAAGCTACTACAATAGTGCCATGCTCACTATAGAAAATGTACTAATGCTACGGTATAAATGCGAGATTCTTGGCAAATACATTTTGTACAAAATTATTTGTGCCTGTCTGCCAACAGCAAAGCAATCTCTGTAGGACAGGAACCTATGCTAAATACTTCCTCTTTTGGTGCCATACTGGCCTCCATTAAATTCAGGGAATGCAATTATGCAGGTTCCATATGCATGCTAAGCCCACTCTATATTTTACCTCTCCTGGTACCAAATGGCTTGGTTAATACAACTACGAATCTGCAGATAGATATTGACGTGTCCCGCGAAGATTGGGAATTTAGCTATTGCTTTGTCAAATGTAATCTTGGAACCAGTCGGGGTAAGAAAATCAACAATATTGCTGCCTCCTTCCGTTGTCAGTGTTTTATAAAGAGCAGGAGGCCTACCTTCCAGGAAGGACAGATTACCTAGGAAAGAAACCATGTAGAATGATGAAAACGAAGACATGTGGTTGTCCTCATTAAACACCAGCTCTGGATTGTAGACCATAATAGAGAGTTAACCTATTTTTCTATGGATGTAGGTTCGGAAATTTAAAGCATTTTTTAAGCTAAAGCCAGATGTATATTGTAAATGAATGGGGAGTAAAAATTATGGATTTATACTTCTTCCTGCTGGATCACTTCTGGCTTTGGCTCAGTAAACTGCAGTACCATTTCTCCAAAGAGAGAATCCTTCTATAGAATGTGCCCCTTATTTTTGACAGTTTATAAATTCACACTTTATTTTTTTTAATAATAGAAATATGTGGTACTCCAGGATACTTGGCCCCTGAAATCCTCCAGTGCTCAATGGACGAGTACCATCCAGGCTATGGTAAAGAAGTGGACATGTAAGTTAGTGAACACTTTCTGAACAAGACTTTTTTTAGTTAAGGGGTTATCCCACAAAAAATGTTCTACAGGTTTTCAAACCAGCAGCTGGATCTGAATTCTTTTGTAATTGCATGTAATACATTTTTTAGCATAGCTACTGAGTTATTCAATAAAATGTATCTGTATAGCGCCACCTGCTGTTTGTTCTTCTTCTTATTTCTTTTTCTGGCTCACTGAGAAGGCCGCACATGCTCAGTTTCATCCCTCATTGTGATAGGTAGAGCATGGACACGCCCCCTTAGCTGCAGCAGAAAAGACACTCCCCCTGAGCTTAAATGAAGGAAGAGACCGGCACTCCTTGGTACTGCAATTATATCAGGTTTATTCGCCACTCAGAAGAGGTGACGCGCGTTTCGACACATGCAAGTGCCTTTATCAAAGCAATGCAAGCACATTGCTTTGATAAAGGCACTTGCATGTGTCGAAACGCGCGTCACCTCCAGCATCCGGAGTGACGTCCGCTAACCGCGCACCCATACCTTCACGCAGTGCCGCCCGACTATTCGTAAGAGAAAACCAGAAGTGGAGCCAACAGGAAGAGAAGCATTTCCCATTCACTGCTGGCTTTGGCTCTGATATTACTTTAAAAAAACTGTACAAAAACATATCTTCCATGTGCACGGAGAACAGAAATGACCATTTTTGTCCATGATAAGGGCAAGAATAGGACATGTCCTGTAAGTTGTGAACACGAATGCACAAAAAATCCAGATATGTGCACATCCCCATAAAAATATTGGGTCAGCATCGACAAAAAATTGGGGATAGCACATGGATGAAAAATACGGTCATGTGCATAACGCCTTAGTAGAACATTTATCAAGACAGGTTTTTTCTTGATTCCCCCTGCGCAGACGGAGGATGTGCCCAATTAGGCTACTTTCACACTAGTGTTTTTGCTGGATCCGGCAGAGTTCAGCAAAAACACTTCCGTTATTGATATTACAACCGTCTGCATCCGTTATGAACGGATCCGGTTGTATTATCTTTAACATTGCCAAGACGTGAACTCCATTAAAAGTCAATGGGGGACGGATCCGTTTTTTTTATTGTGTCAGAGAAAACGGATCCACCCCCATCCCATCCGCTCCGCATCCCAGGATGGAAAGCAAACCGCAGCATGCAGTATGAGAACGGAACGGAATGCATTTTGGAGTTCTGTTCAGTTCCGTTTTGTCCCCATTGACAATGAAGGGGGACAAAACGGAAACGTTTTTTCTGGTATTGAGACCCTATGACGGATCTCAATACCGGAAAATAGAAACGCTAGTGTGAAAAGTAGCCTTATGCAGAGGCACAGAAATCTCACTTGCTGGCCGCACAATAAACTAAAATCTACCGCAATCTGCTAGCTGCCATAGATTTCTGTCTTAATTGATGCCAAAAAACTGGCGTGAATGCAGATAAATGTGCCGGACTGCTACAGCGGCCCCTCACCACACCCCCTTTTTTCTGCCACTTCTGTGGTGTAAATAACATAATAAATATCCCCTTAACTTTCAGCAGGTCAATAGCATGGCGAAAGTACAGTACAACTCTTTCCATTATACTTTTTCTCTGTAGGTTCCAGTACTGCTTTTGACTTACAAATACTGATGCAAAATACTGACCAAATACTGACCATGTGAAAGTGGCCTTAGTATGTAGTGTTAGAAACATGAAATTGTCATTGGCTTTCTCATCTACAGGTGGAGCAGTGGTGTGATCATGTACACCCTATTAGCAGGATCACCCCCATTTTGGCACAGAAAACAGATGCTGATGTTACGTATGATTATGAGTGGAGAATATCAGTTTGGTTCCCCAGAGTGGGATGATCGATCCGACACAGTTAAAGATCTGGTATACTGTAATCCTTATGTTTTAAGTCACTGTCCTTCTGAATTTTATCAAAAGAATATATTAGCCTTAGGCCTCTTTCACACTACAGGTTTTTTTTTTCCTTTTGCGTTCCGTATACGGTCCGTATACGGAACCATTCATTTCAATGGTTCCGCAAAAAAACTGGAATGTACTCCGTATGCATTCTGTTTTCGTATTTCCGTTCCGTTGAAAGATAGAACATGTCCTATTATTGCCCGCAAATCACGTTCCGTGGCTCCATTCAAGTCAATGGGTCCGCAAAAAAAACGGAACACATACGGAAATGCATCCGTATGTCTTCCGTATCCGTTCCGTCTTTTGTGGAACCATCTATTGAAAATGTTATGCCCAGCCCAATTTGTTCTATGTAATTACTGTATACTCTATATGCCATACGGAAAAACGGAACCAAAACGGAAACAAAAAAACGGAACAACGGATCCGTGAAAAAACGGAACGCAAAACACTGAAATCGACATACTGTAGTGTGAAAGAGGCCTTATAAACTAACCAGAATACATATGGAGTTCCAAATCCCCTCTACTTAGACAGCACGTATACAGAACTACTGTATACCAACTAAACTTACTGTAACTAAACCTAAAGAGGTTCTCATCATGCCTTTCCTTTTGGAAATGTATGAAAATATTGACAGCTGGGTGAGCTTTGATTCTAGAGAAATATGATGGTAATCTCATAAGTTTATGAAGGCCAATTTATTTATTAATATATTTTTTTTAACAATAATGACAGTTATTAAAATATTGTGATTAAATATTGTGATCACATTGCAGTGATTTTTTCATTCTAGATTTCACGACTCCTAGTAGTGAACCCTGAGAGACGTTTTACAGCAGAGGAGGCACTAGCACATCCATTTTTCCAACAGTACATCGTAGAAGAAGTGCGATATTTCAGTCCATACAGGAAGTTTAAGGTAAATCTGTAATTCAACTTGACAATAAAATTCTGGCTACTGCAGCCACCACTATGGGGGCTTAGGGAGGGTCCATACAGATGTTAGGTCCCGAGTTCCTGTGGTGTAACATCTATATGGACACAGCATCACTGTAGTATACTGGTAATTCTGAAGGACTGGATGGGCCAAATGGTTCTTATCTGCCGACACATTCTATGTAATGGGGCAAGATGGAGGGAGGGGTCCAGAAACTTACAGGGGTTGCCTCACCTGAGATGTTGGTGGCATATTGCTAGGATATGCCACCAATGTCAGATAGGTGCTGGTCCCTGAGGTAGGACCTGCACTTATCTCCAATATGGTTCCCCAAAAGTGAAGAAAAGTGCACATGCTCTCCATTAATGTCTACGGGAGCTACGAAAACAGCCGAGCAAGCTTGCTCTCCGCTCTCAACCTCGGGGGTCCCATTCTGGAGATCGGAGTGGGTCCCAGAGGTGGAACCCGCACCAACCTGACATTGGTGGCATATCCTAGCAATAATTATTTTTATATGCACTTATACAACGCTGCTATAATCCACAGCACTTTACAGACATTAGCATCACGTTATCCCCAATGGGGCTCAATCTAAGTTCCCTATCAGTATGTCTTTTGGAGTGTGGGAGGAAACCAGAGCACACTTACATCTACACAGGGAGAACATACAAACTCCATGCAGATGTTGGACCCCATCGCTGTAAGGCACCAGTGTTAACCACTATGCCACCAATGTATCCGATGACACAACCACTTTAAAGCAAGTCTCAGAAATTACATTTGAAGTTTTCATCCATAAATAAATATGTATTATGGGGGAGATTTTTTATCTCCTTTTGCCAGTTTTCTAACAAAAAAAAGTAGCAAATGCTGTGTTGTCGCAAGTGGCATTTCTTGTCACGGCTGTATGTGAGCAACAATAGTATACACAGTAAAAGAGCTACTGACCGGACCCAAACTAGGGAGGATAAAGGGTGACCCCTGTCAGACCCTCAAAGCTCTCCCTATGCTGCTAAAGCACATGCCCGGATCCAAATGGCGGAACGAGGCATACCCACGTGCCTAAGACTGATGACCACTGTAACCCCTACAATAGTGGAAGGGGCACGGCCACCGGTGCCCTACTCAGTATATGGAGGGAACCGTTGCCACCTCAGATCCAGTCAGAAAATAATCAGGTACACAACAATGTCTGTACACTTAGCTGAAGGTGTTGCAGCCGCAGAGAAGACGGATCCAAGGACAGCTGGCAATATCCGGAGTGCTTGCTGCAGCAGAACACAGGTCCAGTGAACTGATAGCTACAAGTGAAGATACTAGAGCAAGAGCTACAACTGAAATGAGAACTATAATCCACGCCCTACAATAGGAGGAGGGGTGATATAAAGAGAGGGAAATCAAACGCATGAGGAACAGCTGGGAGGAAGGAAACCAAAAGTAAACAGAGCAGTGAGAACTCCTCCCAGCTCTAGTAGTGACATCATCACAAGGGTGGAGAAACAGAGCTGTGAGAACGTCCCAAAGCTCTGGTAGTGACATATCTATGAGGCCCACTCCACTTTCTGAAAAGGGGGCATGGCAAGGGTGGGGAGGGGGCCAGCACATTTATCTTAATTTATTCCAGTTTTCTGTCGTAAATGAACACATACTACAGCAGCTCTGAGCACGGACTGACGGAGGATACACCTAATATATAACAAGGCATGCACCTTGCCATAAATTAGGCACATCCTCCATAAAGAACAGCTTAAAAAAATGCTGATCTTGCTAAATCTCCCTCTATGGCCGTTTTGAGACAAGCGTATTGAAATCCGTCAGTATTCTGGCTCAGGATCCTGATGATATACCATCAGTATTGCTTCCTTCATTATTTATGCACTGCACAGACTGTAATGTGTGTATTTGAAAACAAATCCGTAAAAAACTCAGTATTTGAAATCCGCAGCATTTCTGACGGAAATTATACGCCCGTGTGAATAGCCCCATTCATTAACATTAGCAGAGGATTCTGGTAAATTAAATCCGGACTATATACGCATTGCATATACGCTCATCCGAAAGCGGCCTATGAGTAGTAAATAATGGAGGACCAGTAGGAAAATCTGTGCAGACCTGAAACTGTTCCAGAGAGTTCTTCCTGGCCAGGAGCCACCAGTACCCAGACCTGGGGTACTCAATTATGGTGCAGTACCAGTTAGGAGTATTATTAGTGGGTAATGCAAAGATAAAATATGTCAATTAATAAAATGGTCTACTTGCAGGTGGTCTGTTTAACAGTTCTGGCCTCTGTCCGTATTTACCACTACTACCGAAAAGTGAAGCCACTGACCAAAGAGATTGTGATAAGGGACCCATATGCAATCAAGCCCATTAGGAAGATGATTGATGCGTGTGCGTTCAAGATCTATGGACACTGGGTAAAGAAAGGAGAGCAGCAGAACAGAGCGGCCCTCTTCGAAAACACAGCAAAAGCCATTCTCCTGTCCCTTGCTGCAGGGTCCAGTATATCCTAAGATCTTCATGTGGACAAAACACTATGCTTGCCTACTTAAAGTAACAGCAACTGCAATACAAATATATATGCATGTATGTAAATATATTTATTCAATAGAAAATGTTTATTTTAAAGCAATTTTTCCATCTGAGAAAGTGATAGCACATTGCTAGGATATACCATCACTTCTGATATCCGAGACCCCCTTTGTTCCTCATAATGAAAGGGTCACTGCACTGGTGTAGATCTGTGTCCATGTCTTAAAGGGGTATTCCAGTAGTTTGAAGTTATCCCCTATCCACAGGATAGGGAATAACTATTAGGTCAGTGAGGTTCCTACCGCTGGGACCATCACTGATGAGAACAGGGAGCCCAACGAATGGAGGAGCAGGTGGAGCATGAGCCCTACTATTCATCTCTTTGGAACCTTCTGAAAATAGCTGTACTTGGCTAGACAGTGGATAACTTCAAATTACTAGAATACCGCTTTAGGTTTTTTTCTGCATAGTGTTCATCCTGACCAAGCATGCATGGTCCTATATACTTGAATGGGGCTGTTCTGCAGTTGACTGTATAGCGCTGCTCTGCAGGGAAAAACAGTAGAGGTGCAGCCTTACAGCAGCATTGTGGCCGCTTCATCCGCAGGATCAGTGAGGCTCATAAAGTGGTGGTATATCCTATGATGGGAATAACCTTTTAGGAAATTAGAATTTTAACTTCATACAAATATGTTTGCCATTCGCCAGTTATTGGGATGCACCAGCTTTGTGACTCTTCTTTGCCGAATAAAAAGTACAGTATGCTGCCTTGGTAAAGGGTAGCATGGTACAGGTATGAAGCGTTACTAATGAAAAAGGATGCTTATGAGCTCAGTGTATTCATGTAAAGAGCGTGCAGCCATCTGCCAAGTATTGAGTAATATATACTACTGTTACTCAGATATTAGGATGGGAGCAGATCTCTAACAATGGATCCTATAGTAGGGTATGACTACATGAGCAGGCTTTTTTTATGTAATCTTTGAAGCCGAAACCAGGAATGGATTAATGAAAAGTGGAGCAGTGGTGTATGTCCTTATTATTTACTTTTCTTTTATGATCCACAAGATCTTGGCTTACAAAACTGCATCGGTATACTTGAACATAGGCTGTAACCTTAAGGGTACTGCCCCATGTTAATTTTTATGGGACTGCCGAAAAAAGCTGAACGCTGACTCTGCTATTTCCGTCAGTCCCATAGAAGTGAATGGAGCGGTGGAGGCACTTGTGCGGTGGGCTCTACATTAATTTCAATGGGACTGCCGAAAATAGGTGCAGGTCCCACCCATAGAAATGAATGGAGGGCGGACACACATGCACAATGCGCCCTCCCTCGCGCTGTGGGCTCCGTTCTAAAGATAGGTGTTGGTCCTAGACATTGGACACCCACAACAGACAATGTCTGAGATGATATAACCCCTTTAAGAATTGATACGAATTCTCTTTTTTGAACCTGCTCCTGATACAACCCCTTTAATACTTTCTTTCCTCTCATGATCCATGCCTGATTTTGGCTTCCAAAACGGCATCATAAAAACTAAATGTGTGGCCGTACCCTAAGGATCTAAGGAACAAACAGGACAATTATGTTAATGTGCTTCATGCACATATGTATACACCCTAACCCCTCAGACCTAAACTTGTAAGGGTGCCTTAACACATGGCAGATTTTTTTTTGCAGAGTATTTGTGCGCCTGAAAATAAGTTCCATTCCTCTGAAAGGGGCTTGCAGAAATCCATGCACTTCCCGCGAAAACAACCCCATTCGGATGAATGCAACAGATTTTCAGCTACAGAAATTTTCTGCAACAAAATCTGCCGCATGTGAAGGCTCCCTAATAAATAAAATTGTACAGCATACATGGACATATCCGCTTGCTCAGTATATTCTATGGACTAGGGAGAAATTATTTGCTCATCTAAATAAACACAAACTGGGCATAAACTGGACCTCATTGGGCTCTATAGTTTATTTTGTGCTCTAGCGACAAATACATTTTTCCAGATGAGGTCCCTAAGAGTTCTGCTCCATGTAACTGGCTATATGAAAAAGATAGTGGTGGACATTTCTCCAGACTGGCGTTCCCATACACCAGTCTTGTTCCCCCTGCAGTGGAGTAAGATGCACCTAATTCATTAAGAGACAGATGCTTCTTAATCCAGTGGCATCTCCGTCACTCTGTGTGCCAGAAAGTCAAGTCAACGCTAGAGGCTGATGAAGACTTGAGCTATAACTTAAGGTGCATTTACACAACTTTCCCGACAATCTGGCCATGTAAATATGCCGCAGATTAGCCGATGAACAACACTACAGATGCAAGACATCCAACCTTGCTGGATTTCTTAAGACTGTATTGGTGCAGTTGCAGCAAACCCCATGTCACTATGCTTCGATAAAACCTAGTCGAAATGCAATCTTTGGTTTGCGCAAGGTGTGTTTCAGCAACATCAATGTGTAGTCCTCCAGTCCACATATATTCAACAAGTTGTAGTTTGTAAGGTGTCCAAGCTTCTTTAGACACCTTACAAATGGAGCTATGTAGCACTGTCAAAATTTTTTAGGACTTCATTGGAGAGCATACGAATGTTGTTGCTGGCTGTGTTTTAATACAGATATGACTAGATGTATGGCTATGCGGAGATTTATAGCAATGCTTTCTTTCACCTGGGGCCAAAAGTTCTGCTTGCTGCCTTAACACCTTAAGGACCAGCGCTGTACATGTAGGAGCTGCGCCCGCCCGATCAGCGGCACGGACCCGTCACTGACAGCCAGGCCCCTGCTGCATACCCCGGCATCAGTGAAAACGCAGATGCTGGCGTGTTAACCCCTTGTATGCCGCGGTCAAAGCTGACCGTGGCATGCAGAGGGTTTGCGGAGGGTACGAGTGCCCTCTGCATCTCCATCGGGTCCCTGCGCTGCAGTGACGGTGACCTGATGGCAGAGAAGGCAGGCCAATGCCTTTCATAGGCATTGAGGCTTGCCTTCTACGGAAGCAATAAAAGCTGACAGTGAATGCATTACAATACAGGATGTATTGTAGTGCATTGCAGAGGGAATCAGACCCCAGAAGTTGAAGTCCCAGAGTGGGACAAAAATAAAAAGTTTAAAAAAAAGTGTTTTTCATAAAATAAAATAAAAATATGGCTCTATGGTGAATATGGAGAAAATAAAACGATTTTTTTTGTGTTAAGTGTTTTTTTTTTTAGACATATTAGGTATTATAAAAAACAAAAAATAAAAACTGTGCCAAAAC
The DNA here is from genome assembly GCF_905171765.1 of Bufo bufo. Lineage (NCBI taxonomy): Eukaryota > Metazoa > Chordata > Amphibia > Anura > Bufonidae > Bufo > Bufo bufo. Next base: position 396,820,839 of record NC_053391.1, read on the forward strand.
AGCTATTTTTGTTACCCTGCCTCACAAAAAATGTAATATAGAGCAACCAAAAATCATATGTACCCTAAAATAGTACCAACAAAACTGCCACCTTATCCCGTAGATTCCAAAATGGGGTCACTTTTTTGGAGTTTCTACTCTAGGGGTGCATCAGGGGGTCTTCAAATGTGACATGGCAACTTAAAATTATCCAAAAACCATTTGGCGTTCCTTTCCTTCTGCGCCCTGCCGTGTGCCCGTACAGCAGTTTACGATCACATATGGTAAACTACAGAATCAGGGTAATAAATATTGAGTTTTGTTTGGCTGTTAACCCTTGCTTTGTTACTGGAAAAAAATTTAAAATCTGCCAAAAAAGTGAAATTCTGAAATTTCATCTACATTTTCCTTTAATTCTTGTGGAACACCTAAAGTGTTAACAAAGATTGTAAAATCAGTTTTGAATACATTGAGGGGTGTAAATGGGGTCATTTATGTGTGGTTTCTATTATGTAAGACTTCATAACTGAATTGGTCTTTAAACAAGTGGGTTTTGGAAATTTTCAGAAAAATTTCAAGATCTGCTTCTAAAACTTCTAAGCTTTCTAACGTCCCCAAAAATTAAAATGTCATTCACAAAATGATCCAAACAAAGTAGACATATGGGAAATGTAAAGTAATAACTATTATATGAGGTATCACTTTCTGTTTTAAAAGCAGAGAAATTGAAATTTGGAAAGTTGAGAATTTGGGGATTTTTTTTAAAATAAAAAAAAATACAGAAATTTACCACTATTATAAAGTCCAATGTGTCACGAGAAAATCGCAAAATGGCTTGGATAAGTAAAAGCATTCCAAATGTATTACCACATAAAGTGACACATGTCAAATTCCCCCGTACCCCCCCCCCCTTGCCCCCCCAGAGAAATCCATACTAACCTGCTCCCTGCTGCTTGGTTTCGGCTCCTGGGCTCTTTTCATGGGACATCTGGTCCCTATTTGTCTATAACCAGATGGACAAGTTCATGTGCACCGCTGCAGCCAATGCCTGGCCTCAGTGGTGACATGTCCTCAAGCAGCACGTTATCCTGCAGTGACATGCTGCTTGGGGACACATCACCACTAAGGTCAGTCACTAGCTGCAATGCCGCATATGACCCTATTGATGTGGAAGTTGACAGTCAGCGACCAGAAGTCCAGAGAAGAGAGCCTGGGATCTGGAACAGAGCATCGGGGAGCAGGTGAGAGGATTTCTCCACAGGTACCTCTGGCTGGGGGGACAGATTAACAAAAAAAAACTGGTAAGGCACCCTGCACCAGTGGCACATCCCCTACCAAACCCCCTCTCAGCTACACCCCTGGGCATAAGTCTTTCTTTCTATCAAGTGCTAGAAACAAGAACTTCCTGTCTCCTATCTGACTCCGGATTACTACGGTGTATACTCTCCCCCACTTTCCCGCCACAAACCATCACTGTAATACATTGACAGGACACAAGGGGTTGTCCCATGCCAGTAAGGCTCCATTCACACGACAGTGTTAGTTTTGCAGACCGCACTCCACAGATCTGTAAAACACAGATATCGGCCCCGTGCACCCTGCATTGTGGTGTGGACTTCAAAGGGTCCGCGATCTGCAAGATGTGGCAAAGAATCTTATCTCTTGCCGCGCAGCTGCATGAACCCGGAAGCATGTGGTTTGCAAAGCGGACATGATTGTGTGAATGGACACCAAATATGACAAAATAATCATCCTATACTCACCTATTTCTCCACCACCATTTCCTGCTCTGCAGCTCTGGTCCTCCTCCCAGGATTCGTATACCTGTCTGCAGCAGTGACCTAGAGGTATGCGGCCCGTGACCTCTGTGGCCATTCACTGGCATCACCAGTCTCATCCCTTATACCACTGAGGACAATGATGACCTTTAGCAGTCACATACGGTATACCTCAGCAGCCTGGTATATGAACCCGGGAAGGACGACTGGAGCAAGAAAAGATGGGGGACAAACTCGTGACTATAGGATAATTATTTTATAACATTTACTGGCAAGAGGTCCCCAAAGAGTTTACATTGTTGTCAGCAACATATCCCGTTTACACAAGGGAATGTGCAGCCAACAAATGATGATTAACATTCTGACAGAGGAGACTAATGACAAGTGTTAGCTGATAACCTGACATGTTTACAGGGCACGATCATGCAAATGATCTTCACTCAATGTAAAAGGCCCTTTAGTCGGGAATATTTCTTCATCCAGTCAAGCCCTGACGCAGCACTACGGTAAATTCTGTGATCTTATATGCCAGCCAAACTGTGGCACTTGATAAGTCATAGGTCCTTGTACAGCTCAGAAGCAGCCTCTAACCTCCGTCTGACCTTCCATGTTCTTCATCTCACAAGTTCTCGTGTATCCCTGGTTTATATTAGTCAGCAATCTTCAGTTACAGAACCACAGTTCCCTAACATACCTTGGGGTATAGTAGCATGGGATTAAAATGACATATTGCATTGTAAACCTACAGAAAACAAGGCAATCAAAAAAGCAGTATGCTGTTGATAACTAAATACATATGCCTAAAGAATGTTGACCAGAAGGTGTCTATCAAGAAGGAAGGTCTAGATGCAAGTCGTCCCATTTAATTCCCATAATTATCTGATTTACACAAATTTTAGTATCCATTCACAGCCTTTATAGTTAAACACATTCCTAAATAGCTAGATTTAAGAAACAGATGCTGAACATTCCTTGGGAGTCTCTCTTAAAATATATGTCCTTGTCCAATATGTCCTTGACTTAAAAGGTCAAATAGAAGTACTTATTTTCTTAGGGCTCATGCACACAAGCGTAATGGCTCGATGACAGTGCTGCAGACCACAAATAGCGGTCCTCAATGCACGGGCACTGTCCGTGTGCACTACATTTGCAGATGCGGACGCACTGACTTGAATGGGTCCGCGATCCACAACATACGGCCAAAAATAGAACATGTTCTATCTTTTTGCGGTGCAGAGGCATGGACCAGAAAGCCACTTCGTAGTGCTTCCGATCCATGCCTCCGCTCCACAAAAGATAGGTGAAGTCCTGTCCTTGGTTGTATTTTGCGTATCACGGACCCTATCAAGTCAATGGGTCCACATCCACACCACAGGGTGCACACGGCCAGTGCCCAAACCAGTATGGTCATGTTCATGAGCAGTTAGGGGGCATTCACATGGTTTCATATATTTTGTGGTCTGCAAATTGCAGATCGGCAAAGTACGGATGCGATTAGTAGGCTGTCCGCATGTATACGTTCTTTCCGGAAAAGATAGAATATGCCCAAAATTTTGCCACAAAAGACTCCACATTGACCACACATGTATATTGCGGGTACGCAATTTGCAAACTGCAAAATGGATATGGTTGTGTAAATGCTCCCTTATAGCGTGAGCCTCATATCAGTTATAACCATGTGTCATTCATAAAGGAACACTTGCCAAAATGTGTATAATCAAGAACCTCTTAAACTAGTATTAAACCAGCAGAAGCCTGATGCTGCACATAGTGGACGATATAGCCAGATCTCCATGCTTATAGTATTGTTGTTGTGTTCCAACCCTGTCATGTCTGGGGAGGTGGTTGCTAAAGTGCACAGCTCTCTCCATTCATTTCTATGGGAGTCACAACACAGTTGAGATTTGGCCGTTGGGGCTATTCTGGAGACAGGTGTGGGTCCCAGAGGTGGTACCTAAATATATCAGATGTTAATGGCATATCCTTTGGATATGCCGTAAATGTCTAAGATTGGAATACCTCTTTGAGTGGTTAATATGGTGCATCTCTGATGGTCTATGACAGTGCTTCTCAAATCTGGTAAATTTCCCAAAATTGGGTTAAAGTGTTTTTTTCTGTTTGGGCAACTGCACATGAAGCCATTATTACTCACACACAAACAGTGACATTTAAATGGACTTTCAAATAAATATATTTCAAAAGTATTTCATTTAAGATGAAAATTCATGAGATTACAGCTATAACAAACATTTGTAAGGTGCTTTTCTCACACTGTGGACACCAAGTGTGAGACGTTGGCCAGGGCAATATGTTGCAAAAACAAAGATAAGAAGCTTGATGAAGAGCTGGAAGCACCACTGATATTAGAGACATCTAAAATAAAAGGCATTGTGTCTTTTTTTTTGTTTGTACCAATCTCCCTTCACTTGTCATATCTGTAAAGAATAAATCAAGGCAACTGGACTTACTGTAGATTTCTTGAAAACATTTCACTCGTTCTTCCAACTAACTTTCTCAATTCTGAGTGACTGTACAAGATTCTCTGGGAATAAATATGTAACTGAATCAACATCTGGTAATTATACCCAGCATGGGGTCAGAGGTCATTATACCCAGCATGGGGTCAAAGGTGTTGATTCCATTATCCTAATTGGAGTCAGTAGGCGACAATGATCTCCCAGAAAAAGGTGTCAAGACAGCATTGTATGTGGCAGACAATAGATGTCTAACCCACCCACCCCCCCGCCTCTATTCAAGCTTGGCTTCTCCATTTTTATGTAGATGGCCTACTTCACACCTCGTTTATACCAATCGGCCTCCTTATCCAAAACACGTACTTGACTGTCTTCAAAGGTGTGACCTGTTTCTTTTAGATGTAAGTACACGGCTGAATCTTGACCAGAGGTTTTGGCTCTTCTATGCTGAGCCATACGCTGATGTAGTTGTTGTTTTGTTTCGCCGATGTACAGTTCTGAGCATTCCTCATTGCACTGGACTGCGTACACAATGTTGTCCATCTTGTGTTTAGGCGTTGGGTCTTTTGGGTGAACCAGTTGTTGCCTCAGTGTGTTGCTGGGTTTAAAGCAGACAGGGATGTGATGTTTATTAAAAATCCTTTTGAGTTTCTCAGACACCCCAGCTACATATGGGATAACCATATTCTTGCGTCTGTCATGCTTCTCGCCCTCACTGGTAGTTCTTGCACTTGTCATATACATTTTTCTGTGCTGGTAGCGTTTTACCTACATTGAGTAACAAGGACTTCCTAAGTGGTTTTGGGTAATGAAGGGAAAAGTTTGGGCAGGACAGGTCTATGACAAGTGAGGAGATCAACATGCTACAGAGGTTATTTGGTAGCTGCAACATTATAATTTCAACACCAAGAAGAAGAAGTTGTAGAATTATGGAAATCACAGGATCGATAGAGATGTTAAGGATTATTAGCTCTCCCCACAGAAATACACACACTTAGCGCTCATTCAAACGAACATAATGGCTCCGTGCTGCAGACCGAAAATTGTGGTCCGCAATGCACAGGCACCAGCTGCGTGCACTCCGTGGTGCAGATGGGGATTGTGATCCGCAAGATATCTTGCGGATCACAGACCCATTCAAGTCAATGGATCTGCACCCACGGTTGCTTTCTTGCTGTGCACCATGACAGCCTTTGAGAATGATGGTGTGAGGTCAATGGATCACCTAGAGATGGACATCTGGTTTGTAGCCGAATGTCATGCAAACTCCTTCTGATGGTTTGTGTAGATACTGTTTGCCATCCTAGGCTTTGGATGTCACGTTCAATTTCACTTGCAGTACAGAATGTATGACTATACCATTATTCTAATCAGACACTCAGTCTGTGCAGAGGTTCATCTCTGTGCACCTTTTGCTGTCATTCCAGTTTGTTCTTCCAAAGACCAGGATGTGCAACCTTGAACAGTGCTGACACCTCAGCCCAAGCCCATAGTGATCTGCTGGAGTGATAAACCAAGGTCTCTTAGTTCAAGCATTCTGTCCCTTTCAGTTTGTGACCAGCGGCAATAACTGGCATGTTGACAAACAGCAGGCATTGATCCCACACAACTTGATTTGACTTTTTAGGTTTCTTGTAGCTTTAAAACTTTGCCTTCAGTCTGGCTTTTATACCCTTCCCACATGCCACAGATTAGAGCTAGGTGCTTGAAAATTTGATTATTTGCAGATCCTAGCAACGTGTATTACCCCTGCACCTCTTGGGAGGTTTGGAGCTTAATCAATATTCCTAGTGGTATGAAATGCTAAAATGGTTAATTATAGTGATCTATGGCAGGAGAATGTACCTCTTATTCCCCATTTCCCTTCACACAACCAACCATTCTGTCTGAAGCCTCCACTAGGGGATCTCGCACTGGAAATTATACAGCTCCTTTTAAACGCACGAACAAATTAATATGCAGAGAGCGCACCCTAGTGGCTGCAGAAATAATTTTAACTCGATGGGTAGTTTTTCAACCTGTGTCCTTGGATAGGTGAATATATAATGCTTTACTATAGAGTGCCAAATATAAACCATGTGCTAGCCTTCTTATACTATTGATCATATTTAAAATAAATATACTCCTTAGCATTTTACATTATGGTAATAACTAGTCTCATTTCCCCAATCCCATAAGTATATTAATTACCATTAAAATGAACAAATAATAATATCAACACATACACAGGACTACAAATACAACCAACAAATTAGTCTGTAAAGAAAAAGAAATCACTCATCATAAATGTAATTAAAGACTATTACAGTCAGCACCAGAAATAATACACAATACAAGATCTTATAACAGTGTGAGCCTGGTGCCATAAGAACCAACACCAAATAAGTCAGTAAATAATATAGTACAAGATCTTTCTTAAAAACACTCTACAGTACAAGATGGAAGATAAAAGACATGTGCCATATGACAAGTAGGCACCAGTTGTCTACTACTATTCTTATGTCAATCATTAACATCCTGAAAGCATAAAAACATCTTGGTTCTTACATATTTAAAGAGGAACGCAGTTTTAGAGCTTCTCAAAAATTAACCTCTGTTTTTGCAGGGGGTAGTGGGAGGATCCATTTCAGCCTGCCCGATGCTCTGGTCTGCTTATATTGATTTCTAGCTGCCCAAGTGTGCTTCTTCTGCATCCAGCAGTTCTACTCAAGCCTGGTGGCTGTCCGAACACAGGCAGTCCGTCTGCCAGTACTATACTGCCCTAGACTTCCTTTTCCATACTTCTAGGTCTAACACCAGTGAGCCCTATCTTGAGCATACATGGTGTGTAATAGACAGTTGATGTTCACAGAACATAGATCTAGGACTTCGAATACACATCATCATGACAGCATAGAGAGGGGAAAGATCCAGAACACAAGTACACATTGATTACAGTACATATGGGGCAAGGACCATCTAGTACAGTGAGGGATGCTGACTAACAACAAGCTAAAACCAACACATGCACAGGCATTAATTTACTTAATAAATAAATTCTGTTATGAATGGAGTACGAAATGAAGTTACTATGTGTTAGAGGGAAGAAGTGGCTGTCATATGCAGAAAACAGCAGTCTGAGATACTGAGCTTTAAGCTCTGAGCCCTGGATGGGGAAGGAGCCTCTGCACTAGGCTCAGAATCTCACTGAGCTCTGGACCTAGCCACTGGAGAAAGACATACCCACTTCCTTCAGTCCATCTATGCTGCTAAGGACAAGATTTCCCCAGTAACAGTGAGTGGACAGCAACATTGCTAGAAAGGAGACCCGTAGTGGCTGAGAGAAGTAATTTTAGGGTGGATAACATGAAAATGTTTAATCAAAGTGATTTACACATTGTAGTGCCCATTTAAATAAAGCATATAGTGAGCTTCACTTGCCTTGGATTGGATTGAACACATACTAAGGTTATACAGAGATGTTTAATTATGAGCTTTACCTCTAATTATACTGTCCCCCAACCAGTATTTTCTTTTTCATTCTGACACTTTGACTGTGATGTTGTTTCTGCCAACTCAACAATAACTTAAAGGGGTTGTATGACCCCCACAGAAATTTTAGTAAAGGCTTTGACACTGCTTAGGCTAAAAAACAAAAGCCTATTAACTGTTGCTCTGTTACAGGGCAGAGGGTCCTGTCCCCGCTGCGGTCAATCCCTTGTGGACTGGAAGAGTGATTTCTGTGGGGGTTGGACAAACCCTTTAATGAGGTGCAAATATATCTGATAAATACATTTTTGCATTTAGCAATACTCAAGCTAAAGAACTTTCTGATATAAACTGGGACAGATTTATCAAGGCATTGACGCCACTTTTGTGGTGTAAAATAAGTGGTAAATTATTGTGCACAACATATTTGCACTATAATTTGAGTCTTTTTACACTGAGATTTTTCAAGTGACAAGAAAGGAGTGAAGCTTAGTGGGAGGGTAAGGCTGAGGACAGTAATTGGCTGCAGCAGTCATATGTCTTACCCAAGCACATAACCACCGATGAGACCCAGACCAGCACCACAGAGAACGATGCTGGGGAAAGGGAGGAGTATAAGATGTTTTCATATTTTTAGGGCTTGCCCAGGATTTTTCTCTTGGACAAACCCAGGGCCGGACTGGGGATAAAAACCAGCCCTGGAAAAAGTTGCATACCAGCCCCACAGCATTGAGTCATTATTTACTTGTTTATAATAGGAGAAAGCATTCATTTTATACCACGTGTGTAAACACGAATATGAACTTTGCCCCACGATAGCTCTTTTGTAGAACCCCCATTGTTCATATTATCACAGTGTTTTCCCAACCAGGATGCCTCCAACTGTTGCAAAACTACAACTCTCAGCATGCTCAGACAGTATTTTACCACGCCCTTTGACCCGCCCCTTTTTTGTTGGCCACCTATTTAATGATTGTTGCATGCAACATTTTACTTGACCAGCTATTTTAGATATTCTACGGCATTCCTGTTACAATCCCTCCAATGAGCCTTTCGACCAAATAATAAAAATATTTATAAAATCTCATATGATGCAAAAAAAAAAATAAAAAATCTGCAATGTAAAATCGATAATAAAGATCAACTACAAACAAACATATTTCACATAAAAACTTACAGTTACTTGGCTTGGCCCTTGGGGATCTCGGACGCCACTTCAACACTTGGCTGGGGGGCTCAGTGGAGCTGATGTTGTGCTTTATCCTAATGAGAAAGATTTCATAATAAGGATTTGGAGAAGGGGCGGAGGGATAGCAGAGCAGGGAGAGGCTGGTGCTGCTACTAGGGGGTCATACCATGGGGGAGTAATAAAGCCTACCATAATGCCCCCCCAGTAGTAATAATTCTCCTTATAATGTGCAAAACATACTCCTTTGTAATGCCCCCAGTTGAGCTAATGTTCCCATAATGTGCCAATATAAAATACCCCTTCTCAGTGCCCCCGTAGATGACCCCCATAGTGCTCCCCCCCTTCCCCATAGTACCCACCATAATGTGTCCCAGTATAAAATGCCCCTATACAGAGCCCCCCATATAAAATACCCCTTCTTTTTAGCCTCAGTAGATGCCCCTATAGTGCCACCCAATAATCTGCCAGTAATAAGTGCCCCAATAGATGCCCCCAATCATGTGCCAGTAGCCGCCCCTTATGTGCCAGTAGCCGCCCCTTATCATGTGCCAGTAGCCCCCTTATGTGTCAGCCCAGTAGTCCCCCCTTATCATGTGCCAGTATTGTACCTATATATATATAAAAAAAAAAAAAAAAAACACTTAGGCTGGGTTCACACGGGCGTGTCCAGATTAGGTCCGGATGCGTCCCGGTGTATTGCGGCAAACCCGCGCGAGTAGGTACGCAATTGGAGTCAGTTTTGACTGCGATTGCGTTCCGATGTTCAGTTTTTATCGCGCGGGTGCAATGCGTTTTGCACGCGCGTGATAAAAAACCGACTGTGGTACCCAGACCCGAACTTCTTCACAGAAGTTCAAGTTTGGGTTAGGTGTTCTGTAGATTGTATTATTTTCCCTTATAACATGGTTATAAAGGAAAATAATAGCATTCTGAATACAGAATGCTTAGTAGGTGATCAATTGAGGGTAAAAAAAAAAAAAAAAAAAAAAAAAAAAAAAAAAAAAAATGAACTCACCTTCTCCTCTTGTTTGTGTAGTTCCCGGTCTCTTCTTTACTTCTTTAATGATGAACTACCGGCTAGGACCTGTGGTGACGTCAGATCACATGCTCCAATCACATGGTCCATCACCACGGTGATGGACCATGTGATTGGAGCATGTGATCTGATGTCACCAAAGGTCCTTTAGCCGACAGCTCATCAGAAGAGCCCGGGAACTACGCGATCAAGAGGAGAAGGCGAGTTAATTATTATTATTTTTTTTAACCCCTCCAGCGCTATTTTACTAAGCATTCTGTATTCAGAATGCTATTATTTTCCCTTATAACCATGTTATAAGGGAAAATAATACAGTGAATAGACTGTCACCTAGCAACCATGCGTGAAAATCGCACCGCATCCGCACTTGCTTGCGATTTTCACGCAACCCCATTCACTTCTATGGGGCCTGCGTTGCGTGAAAAACGCAGAATATAGAGAATGCGGCGATTTTCACGCAACGCACAAGTGATGCGTGAAAATCACCGCTCATCTGAACAGCCCCATAGAAAGGAATGGGTCCAGATTCAGTGCGGGTGCAATGCGTTCACCTACCGCATTGCACCCGCACGGAAATCTCGCCCGTGTGAACGCAGCCTTATACTTACCTCCAGTGATGCGATGCAGGCCTCTTCCGGCCTGTGTCCCTCGCTATGCGGCTCAGGCGGCGCGATGACGTCATCGCGCCGCCTGCACCGGCCTCTGATAGGCTGCCAGCACTAGGCCGGCAGCCTATCAGAGGAACAGGAGGGGACACACCTCTCCCTCCCCTGCTGCAGCATAGACATCTGTAGCGCCGTCCTGAGGACGGCGATACAGATGACTATGGAAATGAGCGCTTCCACAATGGAAGCGCTCATCTCCTGCTGCTGTGCCCTGCCGCCGGCCGCCCCCACTTGTCACCAGGGCCGCGGCCTTGTGGCACTCAGGCCTGCCGGCCTAGCTGGAAATTTCCCGGTATCCCGGCAGGCCAGTCCGGCCCTGGACAAACCCTTTAAGAGATGTGGTCTCCTACCTGTGGTCCAACAGTTGTTGCAAAACTAAAGCACCCAGCATGCCCTAATAATCTGTGGCTCTCATTCTAAGAAGTGATCACTGCTGTAGAGGGTGAAAATGATCTGGATCCCAGGATCAAGTTAATAAGATTAAACAGAAATTAACTCCTTTGTCACCTATTTGGGTAACAGAAATTACAGAAATAAAACCGGAAGCCTGGCCTTGACTGCAGAAAAAGAAATGTAAGATAGGAGTTTTTAACAAGTACATTTAGTTTTATTGTACACATTTTTTGTTTGAACCTATAGAAAACACATTTCAGGAAAAACAACCAAAATGTCCCTCTTTAAAAAATAAAATAGAAAAGGTGACTGATGAGACAAAATAAACATCAGGGAATGGAAAACATTGAGATGTATTGCCTGCCAGGCATTCTCAAAATACAGGTTAGAATTAATTTGAAAAGCTAAACTCGTATATATGCATCTTAATATAGTTGTTCCTGTGACTTGTACACTGGGAGATTTACAAAATATTCTACCTGTTAAAGGGGACGTCATGTTTTTACTAAGTGACAGCTGATCCTCAGGATAGGCCATCATTAGCTGATCAGTGGGGTCTGACGCCCTGCATCCAGGCCAATCAGCTTCTTGGGTGTCACTCATTCCCTCAGGACAGGCCGTGACTAGCTGACCAGCATGGGTATGACAGCCCACCGATCAGCTCTTGGGGTGTAACTCGTTCAGTTGTGTAGTGGAGAGAGCTAGTCACTGCTCTCGCCACTACTCAGTTGATGGAGCTACATCCAAACAGCTGATCAGTAGGCATCAGACCCCTGCTGATCAGCTAGTAATAACCCATCCTGAGGAAAGGCCATCTCTTATTAAAAGCTGGACAACTCCTTTAAGTATCGACAGATTAAAGAGTTGTTAATCTCTCACATAGTGACATAGCATTAGAGTCCAGTTGAGGTCTCCACATCATGTGTATACTGCAGTCCTTACAGAACACCAAAACCTTTCTCTGAAGCCAGGACTGTTCAAGAGGAGTCTTGTGATGGATTTAAGCTCAGCCATCATTTATGCACTTGGCTCAAAGGTCTTCTTTTCCATGATTTGTAGACTGGGAAGTAGCACAGCGAAAGCTCAGGTTATCTGAAGCAGAGTCTGGGGTATTGCCCATTCTATAGTAAAGAAAAAGAAATAAAAATATGAATATAAAAATATATAATTAGGGAAACATACATATTTACCATACTTGCCTTCTTTAAAAAAAATCTTTGGGAGATGAGGAAAAAGCCTTTAACTCTTTACTTGCCGCATAACTGTGCATTGTATTAGGCCTCATGCACACGACCGTTGTTGTGTTCCGTGTCCGTTGTTCCGTTTTCCGCGATTTTCTGCGGACCCATTGACTTTCAATGGGTCCGTTGAAAACTCGGATAATGCACTATTTGTCATCCGCGTCCGTGATCCGTGTTTCCAGTCCGTCAAAAAAATAGGACCTGTCCTATTTTTTCCACGGACAACGGTTCGCGGACCTATTCAAGTCAATGGGTCCGTAAAAAAACACGGAGGCACACAAGATTGTCATCCGCGTCCGCGCCCGTTTTTCTCCTATCATTTGCAAGGCAAACTTGACTTTGATTTTTTCTTTCACTTTTCATGTCTGGTGATCCTCCAAAAATCAAGGAAGACACACGGAAACAAAAACGGAAACGGATCACGGAACAACGGAACCCCGTTTTGCGGACCGCGAAAAAATACTGCCGTGTGCATGAGGCCTTACTCATAATGGCATGATTTCAATATTGCCATTGTATCTCTCTGCATTACTATTCAAAACACAAACAATTCTATTTCGGCATTTAAACCAATAGGTGCCAGTGTGTTCATATTGAAAATCCATTTTGTTTCTATTCTAGACATGCTTTTAATGTATTTATCATCTCCCTGTGCCAATTTTAAGACGTGGGGTTTTAATGCTGCCCTCAGCACTTTTTGGAAAGGGACAGTGGCGAGGACAGGGGTGGGACCTGCAGGCCTGACACATTTAGCTTCACTTGTGCCAGTTTTCTGGCTCAAAATAAGACAGAAATCTACAGCAGCTCGGAGCTGCCATAGACTTCATTCTGGTGCACGGACTGCCAGAGGAAGTGCTTCTCTGTGCCTCATCATAAATTAGGCACATACTTCGGCAGCTCAGGAGATTTCAAAGATTGGCATAAAATGCCGGTCTATGAGAAATCTCCCTCTTTGATTTAAACAGTGATTTATACATTTATGAAACTGATGGATTCACACCTGGTGGTCACTCGAGCTTTATGATTGGCTGAACCATCCTGTGTATCAATCCAAGACGCCCCACGTAGGACATACATCTTTTGCCCACTTCGCATATATTCCGTAGATGTCCACTCCCAGGCGTTCCCCAGCATATCATATAGACCTGGTATACACGGACAAATGCCTAAGTTAAGTGGTATCATTGCACTCTCAAACATACAGGTAGGGCTATGCTGACACTGCACTAGCCAATTAAATACACCGGGTAGTAATAAAGTGAAAGGAGCCCTAACACATTTTACAAAATTCAATACCCAAATAATAGAACTACGGCTCCAATTAGAAGTACAAAAATGATCTTTATTAAATAAACACAATCACATTGTCATAAAAACAGCAGTAAACAGGTATGTTGTAGTGAGGAAAGACCCGAGGAGGACCGGGGGATCGACACACATGGGCTCACATAAGTTACTAAAGAGCGTCGCAACAAAGCCAAAAAAAGAAAAGATAAAGTAACTCTGGATGGTTGAATCCAATGAGAATATACATAGGCAGTGTTGAAATAAAGACAAGCTCAGAAAAAGTACCCAGTATTAGTGCGCCGGTCCCTCAGTCTCCTTGTCCCAATGCCGTTTCACCAGCAACCATGTGTGTCGATCCCCCGTAAGTGAATTTCTTTTCTCCTTTAAATACCCAGTTTTAGAAGAGCACAGACATCATAATGTGTATGCAATATTTCTTTACAAGACAGAATTAGAATCATGAGGGAAGAATGTCCAAGAGATAAGGCTACCAAGTTTGTAAAGGACTACTCACCATAAGCATTCTGGGCAGGGAATGCATGTACTGGTGATACACCATGATAACCATCCTCAGCAGTATCCAGAGTAGGGAATTTACCCTGTAGGTGATTAAGCATCCCGTTAAGAGGAATATTTTTGAACAGTGAAATACCGTATACATGTACAATTGAAAGAAAAAGTATGTGAACCCTTTGGAATGATATGGATTTCTGCACAAATTGGTCATAAAATGTGATCTGATCTTCATCTAAGTCACAACAATAGACAATCACAGTCTGCTTAAACTAATAACACACAAAGAATTAAATGTTACCATGTTTTTATTGAACACACCATGTAAACATTCACAGTGCAGGTGGAAAAAGTATGTGAACCCTTGGATTTAATAACTGGTTGAACCTCCTTTGGCAGCAATAACTTCAACTAAACGTTTCCTGTAGTTGCAGATCAGACGTACACAACAGTCAGGAGTAATTCTTGACCATTCCTCTTTACAGAACTGTTTCAGCTCAGCAATATTCTTGGGATGTCTAGTGTGAATCGCTTTCTTGAGGTCATGCCACAGCATCTCAATAGGGTTGAGGTCAGGACTCTGACTGGGCCACTCCAGAAGGCGTATTTTCTTCTGTTTAAGCCACTCTGTTGTTGATTTACTTCTATGCTTTGGGTCGTTGTCCTGTCGCAACACCCATCTTCTGTTGAGCTTCAGCTGGTGGACAGATGGCCTTACGTTCTCCTGCAAAATGTCTTGATAAACTTGGGAATTCATTTTTCCTTCGATGATAGCAATCCGTCCAGGCCCTGACGCAGCAAAGCAGCCCCAAACCATGATTCCCCCGCCACCATACTTCACAGTTGGGATGAGGTTTTGATGTTGGTGTGCTGTGCCTCTTTTTCTCCACACATAGTGTTGTGTGTTTCTTCCAAACAACTCAACTTCGGTTTCATCTGTCCACAGAATATTTTGCCAGTACTGCTGTGGAACATCCAGGTGCTTTTGTGCAAACTGTAAACGTGCAGCAATGGTTTTTTTGGACAGCAGTGGCTTCCTCGGTGGTATCCTCCCATGAAATCCATTCTTGTTTAGTGTTTTACGTATCGTAGATTCGCTAACAGGGATGTTAGCATATGCCAGAGACTTTTGTAAGTCTTTAGCTGACACTCTAGGATTCTTCTTCACCTCATTGAGCAGTCTGCGCTGTGTTCTTGCAGTCATCTTTACAGGACGGCCACTCCTAGGAAGAGTAGCAGCAGTGCTGAACTTTCTCCATTTATAGACAATTTGTCTTACCGTGGACTGATGAACAGCAAGGCTTTTGGAGATACTTTTATAACCCTTTCCAGCTTTATGCAAGTCAACAATTCTTAATCGTAGGTCTTCTGAGAGCTCTTTTGTGCGAGGCATCATTCACATCAGGCAATGCTTCTTGTGAAAAGCAAACCCAGAACTGGTGTGTGTTTTTTGTAGGGCAGGGCAGCTGTAACCAACACCTCCAATCTCATCTCATTGATTGGACTCCAGTTGGTTGACACCTCACTCTAGCTCTTGGAGATGTCATTAGTCTAGGGGTTCACATACTTTTTTCACCTGCACTGTGAATGTTTACATGGTGTGTTCAATAAAAACATGGTAACATTTAATTCTTTGTGAGTTATTAGTTTAAGCCAGTGATGCCCAACCTACGGCCCGCGGGCCAAATACCTCTTTCTCATACTGTGAAGGTGATCTCTACATGTAAATGCTTTGCACCTCCACCAATGAGCAGGAAATTGTCAAGAAGCAACACTTCCTTCACGACACTCATCATCTTATTGGTGCAGTGTAAATTTTCTGGATAGAATAGAGCCTCATTTTTGGCTATTCTCACAATCAGGGTAGAAAGAAGGAAAAACCACCAATCCAACTAAACAATAGCACGTTATCCCCATCTGTTGTCTGCAATTTTAGTAAAACAGGAAAAACTGTGGACCCGTCACAATGAACCCCAAGAGATGGTTGTTAAGCCAGTCCTAATTGCCGCTGCATACAGCATGGTATGGGTTTCAAAATACGAGGTTTGGATGCATTAAAAAAAATATATAAATTATCCATTTCTTTCTGAATACTGAGGGAATTCATAGATTTCACACACCCACAAGACAAAAGACATTATGACCAGGAAAACTGAAAATATCAAAGCTGTTCCTGATCTCACATCACACGTCAGGTCAAACGTTAATAAAAATACAATTATGAAAATACATGAGGCATGGAAACATGAAGAACGACAGGAATGCACTTAAATTCTACCTGGGTCTAAAAATTTTGTAATAACAGTAGAGGAAAATGCAATGGCAGCATGGTAGTATACAGTCAGGTCCATAAATATTTGGACATAGACACAATTCTAACATTTTTGGCTCTATTAGGCTGGGTTCAGACGTGAGAGTATTTGATATGCGCGTTTAACGCGCGTTTTTGTCGAGCGTTTTTATGCAATAGTAAACGCGCGTTTGACGCGCGTTTGTGTGATTGACTGCAGTGTCCTATGGCCACAAACGCGCGTCAAAATGCCCCAAAGAAGCTCAAGAACTTGTTTGAGCGTAGGGCGTTTTTCAGCGCGTTCAAACGCGCTGTAAAACGCTCAAGTGAGAACCAGGGCCATAGGGAAGCATTGGTTTTCATGTGTTGAGCGTTTTACAGCGTGTTTGAAAGCGCTGTAAAACGCTCAAGTGTGAACCCAGCCTTACACCACCACAATGGATTTGAAATGAAACGAACAAGATGTGCTTTGAATGCAGACTGTCAGCTTTAGGGTCCATTCACACGTCCGTTTTTTCTTTCCTGATCTGTTCCATTTTTTGCGGAACAGATCTGGACCCATTCATTTTCAATGGGTCCTGGGAAAAAACGGACAGCACAATGTGTGCTGTCCGTTTCCGTTGTTCCGTTCCACATGTCCGTTTAAATATAAAACATGTCCTATTCTTTTCCGCAAAATTCGGATCCTGGTACAATACAAAGTCAATGGATCCGCAAAAAACGGAAGACATTCGGATGTCATTACGTATGTCATCCGTTTTATGCGGATTCCGTTCCTGGAAATTACATTTAAATTTTTTTTTGAATTTTTTTTTTTTCAAAGAAATCCAAACAACTTTATTTGCTTATTGAAATTTATACATGTTTCCGTTTTTTGCGGATCCGCAAAAAACGGATGACATATGGAAACATTTTCAGGAACAACGGATCCGCAAAAAACGGACCGAAAATCGGGATATAGAAAAATACTGACGTGTGAATGTAGCCTAAATTTGAGGGTATTTACATCCAAATCAGGTGAACGGTGTAGGAATTACAACAGTTTGCATATGTGCCTCCCACTTGTTAAGGGACCAAAAGTAATGGGACAGAATAATAATCATAAATCAAACTTTCACTTTTTAATACTTGGTTGCAAATCCTTTGCAGTCAATTACAGCCTGAAGTCTGGAACGCATAGACATCACCAGACGCTGGGTTTCATCCCTGGTGATGCTCTGCCAGGCCTCTACTGCAACTGTCTTCAGTTCCTG
The DNA here is from genome assembly GCF_905171765.1 of Bufo bufo. Taxonomy (NCBI): domain Eukaryota; kingdom Metazoa; phylum Chordata; class Amphibia; order Anura; family Bufonidae; genus Bufo; species Bufo bufo. Next base: position 396,838,405 of record NC_053391.1, read on the forward strand.
CTTGTTCTTGGGGCATTTTCCCTTCAGTTTTGTCTTCAGCAAGTGAAATGCATGCTCAATCGGATTCAGGTCAGGTGAGTGACTTGGCCATTGCATAACATTCAACTTCTTTCCCTTAAAAAACTCTTTGGTTGCTTTTGCAGTATGCTTTGGGTCATTGTCCATCTGCACTGTGAAGCGCCGTCCAATGAGTTCTGAAGCATTTGGCTGAATATGAGCAGATAATATTGCCCGAAACACTTCAGAATTCATCCTGCTGCTTTTGTCAGCAGTCACATCATCAATAAATACAAGAGAATCAGTTCCATTGGCAGCCATACATGCCCATGCCATGACACTACCACCACCATGCTTCACTGATGAGGTGGTATGCCTAGGATCATGAGCAGTTCCTTTCCTTCTCCATACTCTTCTCATCATTCTGGTACAAGTTGATATTGGTCTCATCTGTCCATAGGATGTTGTTCCAGAACTGTGAAGGCTTTTTTAGGCCTCTTTCACACTTGCGTTGTCCGGATCCGGCGTGTACTCCACTTGCCGGAATTACACGGCGGATCCGGAAAAACGCAAGTGTACTGAAAGCATTTGAAGACGGAGCCGTCTTCAAATTGCGTTCAGTGTTACTATGGCAGCCAGGACGCTATTAAAGTCCTGGTTGCCATAGTAGTAGCGGGGAGCGGTATACTTACAGTCCGTGCGGCTCCCGGGGCGCTCCAGAATGACGTCAGAGCGCCCCATGCGCATGGATGACGTGATCCATGCGATCACGTGATCCATGCGCTTGGGGCGCCCTGACGTCACTCTGGAGCGCCCCGGGAGCCGCACGGACGGTAAGTATGCTGCTCCCCCGCTCCCGACTTTAGCGTCCCGGCAGCCATGGTAACCATTCAGAAAAAGCTAAATGTCGGGTCCGGCAATGCGCCGAAACGACGTTTAGCTTAAGGCCGGATCCGGATCAATGCCTTTCAATGGGCATTAATTCCGGATCCGGCCTTGCGGCAAGTCTTCAGGATTTTTGGCCGGAGCAAAAAGCGCAGCATGCTGCGGTATTTTCTCCGGCCAAAAAACGTTCCGTTCCGGAACTGAAGACATCCTGAACAGATTTCTCTCCATTCAGAATGCATTAGGATAAAACTGATCAGGATTCTTCCGGCATAGAGCCCCGAAGACGGAACTCTATGCCGGAAGAAAAGAACGCAGGAGTGAAAGAGCCCTTAGATGTCGTTTGGCAAACTCTAATCTCGGCTTCCTGTTTTTGAGGCTCACCAATGGTTTATATCTTGTGGTGAACCCTCTGTAGTCACTCTGATGAAGTCTTCTCTTGATTGTTGACTTTGACACACATACACTGACCTCCTGGAGAGTGTTCTTGATCTGGCCAATTGTTGTGAAGGGTGTTTTCTTCACCGGGAAAAGAATTCTTCGATCATCCACCACAGTTGTTTCCAGTGGTCTTCCGAGTCTTTTGGTGTTGCTGAGCTCACCGATGTGTTCCTTCTTTTTAAGAATGTTCCAAACAGATGTTTTTGCTATCTCTCTGATGGGTTTGTTGTGTTTTTTCCGCCTAATGGTGGCTTGCTTCACTGATAGTGACAGCTCTTTGGATCTCATCTTGAAAGTTGACAGCAACAGATTCCAAATGCAAATAGCACACTTGAAATGAACTCTGGACCTTTTATCTGCTCATTGTAATTAGGATAATGAGGGAATATTACACACCTGGCCATGGAACAGCTGAGAAGCCAATTGTCCCATTACTTTTATTCCCTTAACAAGTGGGAGGCACATATGCAAACTGTTGTAATTCCTACACCGTTCACCTGATTTGGATGTAAATACCCTCAAATTAAAGCTGACAGTCTGCAGTTAAAGGGCATCTTGTTAGTTTCATTTCAAATCCATTGTGGTGTATAGAGCCAAAAATGTTAGAATTGTGTCAATGTCCCAATATTTATGGACCTGACTGTATAAATCTATCTGCACTGAGTTCATAGATTTCTTACTAAATATTCTAAACAGATCAAACTATTATGGTCGGAGTTGTACAAGACGATTGTGAAAGTAACATATTACCTGCCAAAGATTGCTTCTATTTTTCTCAAAGGTGTTCCCCCACGGATAGGTGTTCCCTGTGAGTATAGCATGACGATATTACAATTTCCATTTTATCATCAAACGAGCATCTGTATCTGAATACTTTTGTAATTGCATGTAGTTAAAAATCTTATATAGCCACTGAGTTATTCAATAAAATGTATGCGTATAGCGCCACCTGCTGTTTGTTCTTTTTTTTATTTTAATTTTATTTCTTTGTCCGGCTCACTGAGAAGGCCGCACATGCTCAGTTTCATCCCTCAACTGCCTCCTGAGCTGTGATGGGGAGAGCATGGGCACGCCTCCTGAGCTGTGATGGGGAGAGCATGGGCACGCCTCCTGAGCTGTGATGGGGAGAGCATGGACACGCCTCCTGAGCTGTGATGGGGAGAGCATGGACACGCCTCCTGAGCTGTGATGGGGAGAGCATGGACACGCCTCCTGAGCTGTGATGGGGAGAGCATGGACACGCCTCCTGAGCTGTGATGGGGAGAGCATGGACACGCCTCCTGAGCTGTGATGGGGAGAGCATGGACACGCCTCCTGAGCTGTGATGGGGAGAGCATGGACACGCCTCCTGAGCTGTGATGGGGAGAGCATGGACACGCCTCCTGAGCTGTGATGGGGAGAGCATGGACACGCCTCCTGAGCTGTGATGGGGAGAGCATGGACACGCCTCCTGAGCTGTGATGGGGAGAGCATGGACACGCCTCCTGAGCTGTGATGGGGAGAGCATGGACACGCCTCCTGAGCTGTGATGGGGAGAGCATGGACACGCCTCCTGAGCTGTGATGGGGAGAGCATGGACACGCCTCCTGAGCTGTGATGGGGAGAGCATGGACACGCCTCCTGAGCTGTGATGGGGAGAGCATGGACACGCCTCCTGAGCTGTGATGGGGAGAGCATGGACACGCCTCCTGAGCTGTGATGGGGAGAGCATGGACACGCCTCCTGAGCTGTGATGGGGAGAGCATGGACACGCCTCCTGAGCTGTGATGGGGAGAGCATGGACACGCCTCCTGAGCTGTGATGGGGAGAGCATGGACACGCCTCCTGAGCTGTGATGGGGAGAGCATGGACACGCCTCCTGAGCTGTGATGGGGAGAGCACGGACACGCCGCCCGACCTGTGATGGGGAGAGCATGGACACGCCTCCTGAGCTGTGATGGGGAGAGCATGGACACGCCTCCTGAGCTGTGATGGGGAGAGCATGGGCACGCCTCCTGAGCTGTGATGGGGAGAGCATGGGCACGCCTCCTGAGCTGTGATGGGGAGAGCATGGGCACGCCTCCTGAGCTGTGATGGGGAGAGCATGGGCACGCCTCCTGAGCTGTGATGGGGAGAGCATGGACACGCCTCCTGAGCTGTGATGGGGAGAGCATGGACACGCCTCCTGAGCTGTGATGGGGAGAGCATGGACACGCCTCCTGAGCTGTGATGGGGAGAGCATGGACACGCCTCCTGAGCTGTGATGGGGAGAGCATGGACACGCCTCCTGAGCTGTGATGGGGAGAGCATGGACACGCCTCCTGAGCTGTGATGGGGAGAGCATGGACACGCCTCCTGAGCTGTGATAAGGAGAGCATGGACACGCCTCCTGAGCTGTGATAAGGAGAGCATGGACACGCCTCCTGAGCTGTGATAAGGAGAGCATGGACACGCCTCCTGAGCTGTGATGGGGAGAGCATGGGCACGCCTCCTGAGCTGCAGCTTGATATAAATCTAGCAGAGCAATGAATGGGGAGATCTCTGGATCCATGTGAGGTACAGGGCTGGTTCTAGCTTTGTTAGAAAGTGATTGTCATGTACTACATGTTGTCAGATTTTTATTTTTTACATTAATCAGGGGTTAACCCCTTTAATTAAAACCCATTAAGAACAACGCAAAATTAAATAACCAAACCAGATGATGGCGTACCTTTAAGTCCTCCTCTGGCCGCAAATTCCCATTCTTCCTCTGTTGGCAACCTCATCCCGAGCCACTTACAGTAGGCCTGGGCATCATTCCAGCTAACCTGCAGCACAGGGAAATCCAGCTTCTCCTTGATACTCGATCCTGGTCCAGTTGGCTAAAGAGAATGGAACAGGAAAAATTTGATTATAACTGGGTGTAGGAACTAATGTGCACAATGTTCTGCAGCAACCATTGGCAATATAGAATATACCTGACGCCAAAAGGCTCTTTCTATAGGAAGCCACCATGGTGCCGACTGAAATAGAAACAGACCAACAAGATAAGAGTTAGACTATGTGAACAATAGGTGAAGGCAAATCTCACAAATCTCAACACGGGTACACAGAGGACCGGAGGGAAGCTGGGAATTGCTACAAGATGGTTTCTAAATTTTATCGCCTTTCATTTGTAAAGGCTCTTTGATAACGCGATCTCGCCACGTTCTATCAAAGTATTATTTTCTTATATAGTCTTCAGTGATATTTTTGGTTTTACTATAGAATCAATGTACTAAGCTAATAAGGGTAATGTTCATATTAATGCTGCCACAGGTGATTATAGGGGTCCCCGACTCCTGTCCCACAGGACCTGCACCTGCCACAAATTTAGAGCATCTGCTGTGGAAATGACTATAAGGCCTCATGCACACGACGTTGTGTTCCGTTCCGCAAAATGGGGTTCCATTGTTCCGTGATCCGTTTTTGTTTCAGTGTGTCTTCCTTTATTTTTGGAGGATCAACAGACATGTAGGAAAGTAAAAAAAAATCTAAGACAGGTTTGCCATGCAATTGATAGGAAAAAAAACAGACGCGGACGACAATTTTGTGTGCCTCTGTGTTTTTAGCGGTCCCATTGACTTGAATAGGTACGCGAACCGTTTTCCGCGAAAAAAATAGGACAGGTTATATTTTTTTGACGGACTAGAACCACGGATGACAAACGGTGCATTAGCCGAGTTTTCAACGGACCCATTGAAAGTCAATGGGTCCGCAGAAATTCACGAAAAACGGAACAACGGACACGGAATAAAACAACGGTCGTGTGCATGAGTCCTAATGGGAATAACCCTTCTGAGCATTTAGCTATCCTTTGCTGCTCCAGTTATCCATGCAGATTAGTCAACAAATGGACTGTTGTCAAAAAAACGAGATCATTACCTGTAAGGGAGAGTTCACATCACCGTCAGCAGAGCAGAAAAATAAAGAAAAAAAACGTATCCTGTACATTTAGCATCCATTTATGTCAGAGATCCGTTTTTTTTTTTTTTTTATGGATAAAAGTACTGCATGCACAGAAAGGAAAGGAGCTTGGGTGGAACAAGAGCATTGGCAACGCTCTCATTGTACCAAAGGCCTAAGCTAAAGTACACTGCTCAAAAAAATAAAGGGAACACTTAAACAACACAATGTAACTCCAAGTCAATCACACTTCTGTGAAATCAAACTGTCCACTTAGGAAGCAACACTGAGTGACAATCAATTTCACATGCTGTTGTGCAAATGGGATAGACAACAGGTGGAAATTATAGGCAATTAGCAAGACACCCCCAATAAAGGAGTGGTTCTGCAGGTGGTGACCTGACCACTTCTCAGTTCCTATGCTTCCTGGCTGATGTTTTGGTCACTTTTGAATGCTGGCGGTGCTTTCACTCTAGTGGTAGCATGAGACGGAGTCTACAACCCACACAAGTGGCTCAGGTAGTGCAGCTTATCCAGGATGGCACATCAATGCGAGCTGTGGCAAGAAGGTTTGCTGTGTCTGTCAGCGTAGTGTCCAGAGCATGGAGGCGCTACCAGGAGACAGGCCAGTACATCAGGAGACGTGGAGGAGGCCGTAGGAGGGCAACAACCCAGCAGCAGGACCGCTACCTCCGCCTTTGTGCAAGGAGGAACAGGAGGAGCACTGCCAGAGCCCTGCAAAATGACCTCCAGCAGGCCACAAATGTGTCTGCTCAAACGGTCAGAAACAGACTCCATGAGGGTGTTATGAGGGCCCGACGTCCACAGGTGGGGGTTGTGCTTACAGCCCAACACCGTGCAGGACGTTTGGCATTTGCCAAAGAACACCAAGATTGGCAAATTCGTCACTGGCGCCCTGTGCTCTTCACAGATGAAAGCAGGTTCACACTGAGCACATGTGACAGACGTGACAGAGTCTGGAGACGCCGTGGAGAACATTCTGCTGCCTGCAACATCCTCCAGCATGACCGGTTTGGCATTGGGTCAGTAATGGTGTGGGGTGGCATTTCTTTGGAGGGCATAGCCCTCCATGTGCTCGCCAGAGGTAGCCTGACTGCCATTAGGTACCGAGATGAGATCCTCATACCTTTTGTGAGACCATATGCTGGTGCGGTTGGCCCTGGGTTCCTCCTAATGCAAGACAATGCTAGACCTCATGTGGCTGGAGTGTGTCAGCAGTTCCTGCAAGACGAAGGCATTGATGCTATGGACTGGCCCGCCCGTTCCCCAGACCTGAATCCAATTGAGCACATCTGGGACATCATGTCTCGCTCTATCCACCAACGTCACGTTGCACCACAGACTGTCCAGGAGTTGGCAGATGCTTTAGTTCAGGTCTGGGAGGAGATCCCTCAGGAGACCGTCCGCCACCTCATCAGGAGCATGCACAGGCGTTGTAGGGAGGTCATACAGGCACGTGGAGGCCACACACACTACTGAGCCTCATTTTGACTTGTTTTAAGGACATTACATCAAAGTTGGATCAGCCTGTAGTGTGTTTTTCCACTTTCATTTTGAGTGTGACTCCAAATCCAGACCTCCATGGGTTGAAAAATTTGATTTCCATTTTTTCATTTTTGTGTGATTTTGTTGTCAGCACATTCAACTATGTAAAGAACAAAGTATTTCAGAAGAATATTTAATTAACTCAGATCTAGGATGTGTTATTTTTGTGTTCCCTTTATTTTTTTGAGCAGTGTAATACTCAGGAACAGAGCACAGTGTTTCAATCAGGTGAACTACAGCTATGTGTCTATACAAATCGCTGGATAGGGAGGTCACTGCTGACGGATTCCCCTTAAGAACAAGTATGAAGATGGAGCACACACACTGTGCGTTAAACTCCTGGTGCTTCATTGTAAATCTATGTAAAAACAGCGGGTCACATAAGCCAACCGCCGTTTTGCATTAGCTCCAATAAATTTCAAAGAGGCTAATCCCGTTATGGTTCCAGGGGCTAACATGTAGCAGAAATCAGAGTATCAAATGCAGATTTCTGCCATAGAGATCCTTAAAGATTCACAGCGGATGTGCCTTGTGAGTCTGTGATAGGGCAGGAATCTGACCTCCACCAATCCTACTCAAATATTGGGATATGTCATGTAAACCCTCTTTCAAACAAAACTATGAAAATACTGCATTCCCATATAAAAATGACACTATTTTCCTGGTGTACTCACCCACTGAAGAAAACTGGCACTTACCTCCAGCTTCTGGGTTACTTTCTTTTTGAGCTCATCTGATACAAAATCCTCAAACACAAAGCTCCAGCCAAACGTCTCCGCTTCTGACTTGTACTTTGTCGCTCTTACAAATTCCCTAGATTTAAAGTGCCAGTAGAAATTGTAAAATCTCTCTTTCATCTGGTCATAAAACGCTATCTTAGGCCCCTTGCAGACAAGCGTTACTACCGCAGCAAGTTTGCATCCCAGCACCCGGCCCGACCTCCCAGCGCTGACGGGATTCACATAGCATTATATTGATTTATGATGCTATGTAACCCTTACAGTTCTGGAATGTATTGGACAGCATTATGCCAGTGTTATCCAATACATGCCAGAACTAAGGGTTACATAGCATCATAAATCAATATAATGCTATGTGACCCCCGGCAGCGCTGGAAGGTCAGGCCGGGAGCTGCGTTGCGGACTCGCTGCGGGAGGAACGCTTGTCTGCAAGGGGCCTTAGTTTCAGTAAAAATGCATGCTATACATTACACGCAGAAAGCCCAGCAGGTTATAAACATTCCGTCACTATTATGTGGAATTTTATCCACTCTAGCGGCCAGCGCAATTCCATAATATGTACATCGGTCCTAAAGTAAAGGGCCCTTTACACGGCCCGAGAATCCTAAAGATAATCATAGGAACACTTGTTAGAGATTATCTGGCGGTGTAAATGTACTGCCGATTACCCGATGAACGAGTGAATCATTTGTGCGCACGCAAAAATTATCGTTTACTGGCAGCAGATAGTACTGTGTAATCACGATCTGCTGCCGGCAAACAACGAGTCTGTATGGTGAAGAGCGATGGCATTAGCGATCATTCCTCCCCATACATGTAAATGCAGCAGTCTCCTCTGCTGACAAGCAGGCGATTGTCGGGAAGGAAGGCTTCCCTCCTGACAATCTGCTGATGTGTCTTCCTGCGTAAAGAGACCTTAAAAGTGCTAAAGATGGCCTTAAGTAAAGAGTGCAGGGCTGTCTAGATATAGTGATGCATATGGGAGCCATCAACGTCTACTTACCTAAAATCCTTGTTGGTGACAGGAAACTTGTCAATTGCAAACTGCTTTACAGTCACTTGTTTGGTTGGTCCTTCTCCATCTTTGCTGTCTGGAGCATTTGATCCCATAGTGAACTTTCCACCTCTGATTTGCACTATTAAATCATTTTCTCCCTGACCTGCAATAATAAGAGGAATATGGTCCAGTCATTAATACATTCGCTGATGTAACGATCGCAAGAATATAGCATTTCAAATTCCCCTTGGCTTCCCTGTATCTGCCTACATTTGATAGCTATAAAAAGGAGAACTAATATCAATTGGGTTTTCAGAGATGACCTATCCAGTATATGATCGCTGGGGTCCCCCGCAGATCAGCTGTTTACGAAGGCACCGGTGCCTTCTCACACAGCTGATCGGCGGGGTCCCAGGAGTCAGACCCCAACGATCAGATACTGATGACCTATCCAGTATATGATCGCTGGGGTCCCCCGCAGATCAGCTGTTTATGAAGGCACCGATGCTTTGCCTAGGCCATGTGATGTTACGTTCATCAGTCACATGACCTAGACACAGCCCAGCGCTGCGCTTAGTGAGCCAAGAGAAGGCCGCGGCGCTACGAGCACTGGTGCCTTCGTAAACAGCTGATCGGCGGGGTCCCAGGAGTCAGACCCCAACGATCAGATACTGATGACCTATTCGGAGGATAGGTCATCAGTTAAAAAGCCTCGGAAAACAAATACACACAAGGTAAATATTTTATGTCAAATAAAGGTATTTTTCCAAAGATTACATTTACGGGTCAATGTGTCCAGTCTCTGAATTCAGAAGGATCCTCTTTGACTAAGGAGAGAGAAGCGGATGCCACCCCTTCTGGGTTGGGGGACATGTTCCAAAACTTGGAATCCAAGTTGAAAATGTTGATGTTTCATGCTGATAAAGTGGGCAGGCAGAGGTAAAAGTGTGGTTGTGATGGATGGTGGACTAATGCTTAGAAATGTTGGGTGGACTCCCCGACATACATGAAACCACATGGACATTTTAGAAGGTACACAACCAAAGAGGAATCGCAGGTCAAGTCATCTTTGATTGTGAAGCTTTGACCTGCATGTAGGTGCTGAATCTGGTTTCCCCCCGATAAAACTGGAACCTTGGGTGCCGTTCAAATATGGAAATGTACCACACCTTAGGGTCCATTCACACGTCCGTATGTCTTTTGCGGATCCGCATAAACACGGACATCGGCAATGTGCGTTCCGCATTTTGCGGACTGCACATCACCGGCACTCTAATAGAAAATGCCTTTTCTTGTCCGCAGTTGCGGACAAGAATAGGACATGTTTTTTTTTTGGGCAGAATGGAATCTGCGGATCCGCAGATGCGGACAGCACATTCTGGCCCCATTGAAAATGAATGGGTCCGCACCTGTTCCGCAAAATTGCGGAACGGATGCGGACCCATTTTGCGGACGTGTGAATGGACCCTAAGGGACTGTAAGAATTGCTGGCGTGGTTTTGAACATGTCCCCCAACCCAGGAGGGTGGCATCCGCTTCTCTCTTTAAGAGAGTTCTTTTGGATTCATACACTGGACACATTGTCATCAAGGGGTCTGACCCAGGAATGTGATCTTTGTAAAAATATCTTTATTTTACCTAAAATGTTTACCTCATATGTATTTGTTACTTAATATGATCTCTCCTTTATTTCTTCTCAGACGCGGTGCAGGTCTAGTTTAGGGCGAGATTCCATTCCTCTTCTCCTCTTGTTACTTTCGCCTTCCTCCCTCTCTCCTTCTTCCCCTTCTCTTTTCTCTCTAGGTCTCCCCTTTTTTTTCTCCTCCCTCCTTCTCTTCCCCTAACTAAGCTATGGTCAATTTTTCTCTTTCCTTTCTTTTTCATCCATTTATCTTATTCTTTTCGATGCCCATCTTGTTGATAGAGGCATACCACCCCCTTCATACTTCCATTATCATACTGTTGCCCGTACATCCCATTTCCTCTAGCAGTTGTGTATAGACATTCTCTCCTGTAACTTCATTCATATGGGCATCTCACACCCCTGACACACGTGGCGCCTCCTTCACGTGTCAGATCGTATTATCTGCCCCCTCCCATTGGGGAGGTCCTGGTCTGACGCTCCTCCGCGCTTAGACTATGTCCCCCATGCGCAGCCTGTTTTGTAAGGCACTGGAGCTACATGTCAGCGAAGCAGAAAGGCGTAATACACATTATGCAGGTATGGCTGTCTTTCCGGAGTTCCTTACCCCTCACTAGGAGGCTATCCATTCCTGGTCATCTGGGCCAGTACTCTTCTTTCTTCGTTTCTGTACTTTTGATCGGTGGGGGTCTGGATCATTAAAGAGAGGGGGCAGAAGCATTCGGTTGGGCTCTGTACGATTTATTTTTTTGTTTGGCTGTTTCCAACTCCCTGGGCGAGGAGAACATAGCATAGCCAAATATAAATTCGGGGTCACAGCTCGGAGGGCTTCTGCCCCTCTCCTTGGTGATCAGCGACCCCTGACAATCAGCACTCCTGACATGTGATGGCACACTTCACAAGCTCAGGATTATACAGAGCCATGATGTCCTAGAAGTCTACGGCCATGCTATACTTCATATGGATTGATATTCGCTCCACTACTTGTACAGTGCACTCCCTACGCCTTGTGCACCATGACTTTGGCTGAGTTTCCATCATGCGGCCGATGGTAGCACGACTGTGAAGGTAATCATGCTGTTCTAGACACTGCAGACGGATGGGTTTGGGCCGCACGCAGCAGCCATGGTGTCTGTAGCCATTCTTAGTCCCATATGCACAGACCCCAAACTGTGAATGCATGGTCCTGTTCCTTTGGAAGTAATAGGACGGAGACCCCTGACTGTTTTCACCCATGGTCTGCGCCTGAAATGGGGATAAGAAGCTCCTGCTCTCGGCGCTGGGGTCCCAGATGGCTGCACCAGTTAATAAGCCATGTGCCCTTTAACCAGCGAGTCCGATCCCCGAGATCTCTGCTGGTCAAGGCTGACAGTTGTAGATCAGGTCTTGTTCACACTTGGCCTCATGCACACGACTGGGTCCGTTTTGCGGTTCGCTAAAACACAGATGCCAGCCGTGTGCGTTTCGCATTTTGCAGAACAGAACATCCGGCCCTCAAAAGAGCAGTCTTATCGTGGTCTGTGATAAGGACAGGAACAGGACATGTTCGGGTGTGGGCAGCACATGGAGCGGCGTCCGCCTCTTTTGCGGCCCCACTTTAGTGAATGGGTCCGCACCCGACCCGTGAAAACCGCGGCTCAGATGCGGACCCAAATTGAGGCCGAGCATGAGCCCTAACAGGAGATAGGACAGCCCATACAAGTACACTACACGAGGCCAGTTTCTCATCGACATAGTTTGTATTTTTTCTTTTTTGACAGTAATAAAGTGAAAGCGGCATGAAACTAGAAATGACTGGCACACAAATGGGCAAAAACCGTGTGATTTAAAGGGTTAAATGCATTTGGGCCTCTGATCACTGCCACATCACATACAGTGGAGTTCAGCCTGGCCCAAACAGCTTCTGTGCACAAGAACTGGCATCAAAGTGGGCAAACAATGTCAGCCTGGTGTATGGTATACCATGGGTATATGTCTAGGACGCATCTTGTCCACATACCTCAGATACACAAGAGATAAACGCACCAGCTGTGAACACAGCCGTAAAATCTCCTCCATGGTGTCAGTTATGCCACTCAGCCCCCATAGACTAAAATAAGAGGCTGAGGAGAAGACACCGGGATCTGCAGGACACCCCCTTCCTGCGCAGGCGCAGTGTGAGCCCCCTCACCTTGTATCGCCCACAGCAGCAGCAGGAGGCTGAGGACGCGGCCGCCGGCGCTCGGGGTCATCACCTCCGCATGTATCACTAGTGTGCAAACTCCACGCGCGGCAAAGCGCAGGCTGACTTCCCAGGGCCACGTGACAGGCTGGGGTCACGTGACTGACTCAGCCGCGGGCTGGAGCTGTGGTAATGAAGTATCTGTCATGCCACCTTCCATTCACTTATACAAGGGCCTGTTTTTTTTTTGCAGGAAAAACTTTTATTTTCTAATGGTACCATTTAATATCAGTAGGGCAAAAAAAGGCCAATTGCAATGCTGTTTTATCGGTTATGTTTTTACAAGTTCACTGCACGGTAAAAATGTCACGTCAGGGCTCATGCACACGAACGTATTTTCCTTCCGTTCCGCTTTTTTTTGCGGACTGTATACGGAACCATTCATTTTAATGGGTCTGCAAAAAAAAAACAAAACGGAAGTTACTCCGTGTGCATTCCGTTTGTATTTCCGTTCTGCAAAAAATAGAACATGTCCTATTATTATTGTCCTATTATTGACATTACGGACAAGGCTAGGACTGTTCTATTAGGGGCCAGCTGTTCCGTTCCGCAAAATACGGAATGCGCACGGACGTCATCCATATTTTTTGCGGACTGCAAAAAACATATGGTCTTGTGCATGAGGCCTTAGGCTACATTCATGAATCCGAATCCGTTCCACGGGCAGACCCATTTATTTCAATGGGGCCGCAAAAGATGCGGACAGCACACGTGTATTGTCCGCATCCGTACTTCCATTCCGCGGCCCCCTGCAATAAAGATAGCGCATGGTCAGTGTCAGTGTTTTGTGAATCTGCAGTTTTCAGACTGATTAGCTGCGGATTTGCGGACTTGAAATCCGCCGCCTGTTAATTTATACAGCGCATTGCACTCTTTCTAACGTGTGCACCCCGTGGCCGTGGTGCGGGCCGCAATGCACAAACACCAACTGTGGGGCAGCCGCAGCGGATCGCGGACCCGTTCACTTTAATGGGTCCGTGATCCGGCCGTTCCGCAAAAAGATAGGACATGTTCTATCTTTTTGTGGAACGGAAGTACGGGACGACACCCCACGGAAGCACTCCGTAGTGTTCTGTTCCGTGCTTCCGTTCCGCATCTCTGGATTTGCAGACCCATTGAAGTGAATGGGTCTGCATCTGTGATGCGGAATGCACACGGAACGATGCCCGTGTATTGCGGCTCCGCAAATGCGGCCACGCGGCTGAAACCGCATTAATCAGCAGCTTTTCTGCAACAAAATCCGCAGCGTGTGCATGCACTCTTTTGTGTGTGTTTTTTCTGCTGCAAATTAGACGCAGAAATAATGCCGCTAATCGGTCACGTGTGAACCCAGCCTTATAGAGCAGCGATAGTGCACTACTCTGCTATCCTGGCCGCGACAGAATTCGTGCAACCAGTGAAGCCGAGCCCTTATCCATCTTTTTGTTACGTATGATTACAGCGATATGAACTTTATGTTGTTTTTGTTATGTTTTAATATTTCTTTAAAAAAAATATGCATTTTTCTTTGCCTCACTAGGAAACCCATAGATTTTATATTTTTTTCTATGGAGCTGTGTGGGCTCCTGTTTTGTATTTTTAACCCTTCTATTCTATCCCAGGACAGTTTTCACCTTCCTGACCAGACCACTTTTTGCAAATCTGATGTGTCACTTTATGTGGTAAGAATTTTTGAATGTTTTTAGGCTACTTTCACATCAGCGTTTTGCCTTTCCAGTTTTGAAATCTGGCAGAGGGTCTCAAAACCGGGTCAAAACGGCTCAGTTTGGTCACCATTCATTGTCATGTTGTGTTTTGTGTCCAGTATGGAAAAGAAAAACTGTTACATCACCCATTGACTTAGGCCTCATGCACACGACCGTTGTTGGGTTCCGTGTCCGTTGTTCCGTTTTCCGTGATTTTCTGCGGACCCATTGACTTTCAATGGGTCAGTTGAAAACTCGGAAAATGCTCCGTTTGTCATCCGCGTCCGTGATCCGTGTTTCCAGTCCATCAAAAAAATATGACCTGCCGTATTTTTTTCACGGACAACGGTTTGCGGACCCATTCAAGTCAATGGGTCCGTGAAAAAACACGGAGGCACACAAGATTGTCGTCCGTGTCCGTTTTTTTCCTATCATTTTCAAGGCAAACTTGACTTAGATTTTTTTTTCACTTTTCATGTCTAGTGATCCTTCAAAAATCAAGGAAGACACACGGGAAAAAAAACGGACACGGATCACGGAACAACGGAACCCAGTTTTGCGGACCGTGAAAAAATACTGTCGTGTGCATGAGGCCTTACAATGATTTTCATGCTAGAATTGGTTTGTTCCGTTTCGATTTAATACAATCGCATACGAATGGAACACATGCATAGTGTTGTATTAAATGAAACTGATCCGTTTTAGCCCTCTTGCACACGACCGTATGGCTTTTTCTGTATTTTGAGGATCCGTTTTTTGGTTTCAGTAGTGTTTCCGTTTTGCCGTTTGGGATCCGTTTTTTGCGGATCGCAAACGGAAGCATACAATAATGTTTAAACAGTAAGTACATCATAAAATTGGTCTGGGCATACATTTTTCAGTAGATGGTTCTGCAAAAACGGAACCATTTTGCGGAACCATTGACTTGAATGGAGCCACGGAACGTGATTTGCGGGCAATAATAGGACATGTTCTATCTTTGAATGGAAATACGGAAACGGAATGCATATGGAGTACCTTCCGTTGTTTTTGCGGGCCCATTGAAGTGAATGGTTCCGCATGCAGACTGCAAACGGAATCCGCAAAAACGGAACAGAAACGGAAAAAAAAAAAACGTTCATGTGCAAGAGGCCTTATTGTGATTTTGAGATGCTCTGCCGGAAAAAACACAGATGTGAAAGTAGCCTTACTTATCCAAGCCATTCTGAGATTGTTTTCTCGTGACACATTGTACTTCATGATAGTGAAAAATTTGAGTTGATATGTTTCACCTTTATTCATAAAAGAATCCAAAGTTTACCAAAAAATTGTAGTGAGCACCTTTTTCCAAAAGGCTTTTTTATGGAATTTCTGCTACTTTTGCAGCGTCCCACTACGTGTGTGTGGGCACTGCTTAAAAAGCACTTTTTTTTATATTATTGAGATATTAGGTTGTCATGTATAATTTTGTATTTGTGTAACTGCAAAATCCCTGTTGACAGGCCTATTGGGTGCAATTTATACATCCCACCACTAGATGGGGATAAAGTGCAGGTCCTATATATATTCAGGTCAGGCCTGGTTAGTTAGTTGAGATGAGAGGTGTTGAAACCAGGATGTAGTTCAGAAGTGAGCAGATCTGAGGTACTCAGATCAACTTAGTGGGAAGAAAGATAGAGTGAAGGCTTCGCAACACGGATTAGTGAGTGGAGCCAACTTCGCTAGAAGGTGATACTCAGATGTTTAGGCGCAGAAGAGCATTTTCCTTCTGTAGCTGGACTATAGACTTGCATACCTGACCAGTAGGAGAAGAGTTTGGCTCCCTGGAAAAGAAAGCATTCCTAGGAATTCATCGGTGATGAGAGCCATTATTGAGGGCCACAGACACCTTTGCATGGTGGAGGTTTATAGCTTCAGGCAGCCACACCAACCTTCTGAGGGACAGTTGAGTTTTCCTGTCTACACATACTTGGCTTGTAGGGAAAGTCAAGGAATAGGATCCAAGGCATCTAAAGGAACCAGGTACACCCAACCCACTGCTCCAAAACCAACCAAGCACCTGACAAGCCCTAAACAGTGGATTTGCAGTATCGTCTCTGTACCATCTAAAGACTGCATAATTGTACCACAGCTACTGAAAAGCCTCTAAAGTAAAAGTTGTGAGTTGTATCTTACCACTGTCTACCTCATTATTACTACCTATGGTTGTACTACCAATAACGATACTGGCGTCACAACAAATTACATCAAAGGACTCAACAAGCACCCCTAACATCAAGGGCACCTCAACCACCATCTTGGCTGATGCTTCCTACCACAGAGCGTGCCCTGGAGGATTTCGTGCTGTCCACCTCAACACTGTGCTGCCAGCCCAGGGAGGCAATCTGCTAACCGTGAGTAAACTGATGAACTGTGTGTTATATTATTTGGCCCCTCATCGGTCCACCGTGCACCTCACGTGTTCCCCCTGCGACTGGCTGGCTGCACTTTCACATATGCATTTTGGTTTCAGGTTTTGAGATCAGGCAGACTGAGCTCATTTTGGAAACTACACCCCCAATTTTGTTAGCACCGTGGACTAAAGAATTTAGAAACCCTTGGCTGCGAAAATGAAAAAAACTTTTTTTTCCCAAGAACATGTCTCTTTAGGCCCATGTTTTTCATTTTTACAATGGGTAACGGGAGAAAATCACCCCATAATTTGTTACTCATTTTCTCCTAAATACGGCAATGCCTTCTGTGTGGTTGTAAAATGCTGTATGGGCACACAGCAGGGTTCAAATGTGCATTTGAGGGCTAGTTTGGTGATTTACACAATATTCACTGCCAACTGCAGAGGCTATAAGGTTAAATAAAAGAAAGAAACCCCAAAAAGTGACCCCATTTTAGAAGTCACACCCCTACCAAGGAGTAGTGAGCCTTTTAACCCCACAGGTGTTTTGATCGCTCAATAAATGTAACCAAAAAATGTCTGTTGGCACGGTTTTTATTTCTTTAGTTTTTTTTATGGCGTTCACCTGACAGGATAGATCATGTGATATTTTTATAGAGCTCAGCACCCACCACATATAGAGCAGGCTAAGCTCCTGAAGTGAATGGGAGCAACCAGCTCTGTCCACAACACAGTGGAGAAAGCAGTGCCTCACCTCCCCCCACAAATTGTATATAAATTGATCACAAAGTCATGCACACTTGAATATCAATAAAAACGACAGATCGTCCTGCAAAAAATGAGCCCTCACACACCTGCATCCAACATAATACTAAAAAGTTATGGGGGTCAGAATATGGCAATGAAAAGGAAAAAAAAACATTATTATTATTTTTTTTCAGTATTGACTGAGAATGGCTGTAACAGGTCAGTTTTTTTGCATATGGAATGCTATGAAAACAAAACCAATAAAACTGTAGCCTTTTTTTCCCCAGCTTCCCAATAAATGATATGCAATATTAAATGGTGCCATTAGAAAGTACAACTTAGGCTGGATTCACACGTCCATGTGATACCGGCCTGGATTTCTTCTGAGTGCAGGAGCGCACGGCATCATTGGTTGCTATGACGCCGTGCGCTTCCTGCTGCCGCCGCAGTGCAGTAATGGATATATAGATCATACCAGTGCATTACTGTGCCGCGGCAGCAGGAGGCGCATGGCGCCATAGCAACCAAGGACGCCATGCGCTCCTGCACTCAGAAGAAATCCAGGCCGGTATCACACGGACTCGCAGCGAGGCACCCGGCCTGAACTCCTAGCACTGCCAGAGTCGCATAGTATTATATTGATTTATGATGCTATGTAACCCTTACAGCTCTGGAATGTATTAGATGACACTGACCTAATGCTGTCAATGTTATCCAATACATTCCAGAACTGCTATATGACTCAGACAGTGCTGGGAGTTCAGGCCGGGTGCCTCGCTGCATGTCCACAGCGAGACACTCGCTCGTCTGAAAGGGGCCCTAATGCGCACACACACACAAAAAAAGCCCTCACATGGCTATGTGAACAAAAAAAAATGTTATGGCTCCAGGAAGGCAGAGAGTAAAAAATGAAATTGCAAAAATGGAAAATTGCCTTGTCAGGAAGAGGTTAATACTGTGGATGTCACCAACAGGTTGTTGGCTAACATGGTGCACCCACATGACCGTGTGACAAAGCGTTATCGCTGTAATTCGAACACCATGCATCCTGCTGGAAACTGGTTTTGAAGCGCGTCCAGTGTAAAAGGCACACTCAGTGTGTGAGCGCGAGTTCCCGTTATGGACACTGCACATTTCTCAGGAGAGCACAGCATCAGGCTACATGCACACGACCGTATGTATTTTGCGGTCCGCCAAAAAAACGGATGACATCCGTATGCCATCCGTTTCTTTTGCGGATCCATTTTAACAATGCCTAAAACAGACAAGAATAGGACATGTTCTATTTTTATTGCACGGCTACGAAGCGGACATACTGATGCGGACAGCACACGGTGTGCTGTCCGCATTTTTTGCGGACCCATTACAATGAATGGGTCCGCATCTTATCTGCAAAAAAACGGAACGGAAACAAACAACGTTCATGTGCATAAGGACTTCTACTGATTAATAATAGCGTGTGTCTGTCCAACCTTGCATCTCCTGGATTATACTGACTGCAATGTCGGTACAGTTCAGTAGATTCAAGGACGGGCAGAGACACAAAGCATGATCCATCATTATAATCCACAATCAGCGTGCCTCCTGCACTGACATTACTCGAAGGCCGCTGTCACACGACCGTAGCTGCAAACCGTATATTGCCTGGATTTTATGTACTGGAATCCGCTACTATTGTTAATGAATAGGGATATTCACATAGGTGAATAATTGACATAAAAAAATCACTGAAAAGAATATCTCGCAGACAGTTGCTATAACAATACCAATAGGAAGTTGCTCTCAGGAATAATTGCCGCCAGTATTTGTCCTAGTTTTGTGCGTATCGGCAGATTCTGGGGTCCTAGGCTCGAATCTGACCAAAGACAACATCTGCATGGAGACCATGTTCTCCCCGTGTTTGGAGTCTTGGAGGAAAATACCCCCCCCCCCCAAAGACATTTCCATATGCTTGTTTAATAGCGCCCAAGGGTGCTTTCACCTGTACTTGTTTAGTGGCATTCTTTACATTGTATGTATTTTGGTGCATTGTTTGCTGCAAAAACACCAGCTCCAGATGTTAGCTGAAGGTCTATGGGAAACATGAAACACAGGACACACAAGCGTTTTTGTTTTTTTTCTCTTCGTGGTTTTCTTGATTAGGTAGTGTTTTTATTTTTCTTGCTTGTGTTAAAAAAAAAAAAAATGCAGCATGCTGTAAGGTTTGACTTCTGTTTTTCAAAGCATTTTGACACTTCAATGGGTCCGCAAAAAAAATAGAACATGTTCTATTATTGTCCGCATTACGGACAAGGATAGGACTGTTCTATTAGGGACCAGCTGTTCCATTCCATAAAATACAGAATGCACACAGATGTCATCCGTATTTTTTGCTGACCGCAAAATACATACGGTCGTGTGCAAGAGGCCTAAGGGTGAGAGCACATTTTCCGCTCTTCTGATCTGATAGAACAGAAAAAAAAAGATCCTGTGCATCAGTAGCTATGTACATTTGGCATCCATTTCAGCCATTTCCGTTATGCAGGACTTTTTTTTTTCAGTCTAAAATAACAGATCTTTGATGTAAATGGCTCAAACCAATGTCAAATGTGTATAAGGCTACTTTCACACTAGCGTTTTTACTGGATCCGGCAGGGTTCAGCAAAACCACTTCCGTTACAGATAATACAACCGTCTGCATCCGTTATGAACGGATCCGGTTGTATTATCTTTAACATTGCCAAGATGGATCCGTCATGAGCTCCACTGAAAGTCAATGGGGGATGGATCAGTTTTCTATTGTGGCAGAGAAAACAGATCCGTCCCTATTGACTTGCATTGGGGGTCATGACGGATCAGTCTTGCTCCGCGTCACAGGACGGAAAGCAAACTACAACATGCTGCGGTTTGCTCTCCGGTATGAGAACGGAACGGAGTGCATTTTGGAGCATTCCGTTCTGTTCAGTTTTGTCCCTATTGACAATGAATGGGGACAAAACTGAAGCGTTTTTTTCCGGTATTAAGCCCCTATGACAGATCTCAATACCGGAAAACTTAGTGTGAAGGTAGACTAACTGATGCGCAGGATCAGTTTTTTGTTTGTTTTTTACAGGATTGTTTTTTCTGTTCTTCTGACGGATCAGAAGGATGGAAAATAAAAACACGGATGTGTACTCCCCTTATGCTCCATTCACACGTCCGCAAAAGGGTCCGCATCCGTTCTGCAATTTTGCGGAACTGGTGCGGACCTATTCATTTTCTATGGGGACGGAATGGATGCGGACAGCACACAGTGTGCTGTCAGTAGGGCTGCAGTAAACGATTATTTTAGTAATCGAGTATTCTATCGATTATTTTTTACGATTAATCGAGTAATCTAATAAGAAAAAAATAATACTGTTTTCCTTTATAAAAACTCAGACGCCCTGCCATTAGCCCCCAACACCCTTTGTTCCCCACTGTGTGATCAGCCCAAGTGCATCAGCTCCACTATCCCCCAGTGCCATCAGCTCTCCCTCACCCCAGTGCCATCAGCTCTCCCTCACCCCAGTGCCATCAGCTCTCCCTCACCCCAGTGCCATATGCTGTGCCCCCTTGTGCCATCAGCAGCTCTGCCCCCTTGTGCCATCAGCAGCTCTGCCCCCTTGTGCCATCAGCAGCTCTGCCCCCTTGTGCCATCAGCAGCTCTGCCCCCTTGTGCCATCAGCAGCTCTGCCCCCTTGTGCCATCAGCAGCTCTGCCCCCTTGTGCCATCAGCAGCTCTGCCCCCTTGTGCCATCAGCTCTGTTGCCATGCTCCTCCTGACACCCGTAGTGCACAGCGTCACTGGTTTCTATGACGCTGTGCACTCCAGGCGCCTGGCCTTAGTTGCGCCCCCACCCCCTCAGTTTCATCCACTTACCTTTCCAGCAGGGGCGCTGCCGACACTCCATCGTTCTGCGCTGCTCTGCTCCTGACGTCACACAGTGCGTCGGGTCACGGCGTGCGTACGTCAGGAGGTCAGAGCAGCGCGGGACCATGGACGTGCTGTGGAGTGTCCGGAGGCCGCCTGCTGGAAAGGTAAGTATTCCAAGCGCCGCAGGAGACCACGGAGCGGGAGTAATAGCAAGCGCTTCACTCCCGATCCGTGGTCACATGACACAAACGAATCTTCGATGCAAAAAATTTGCATCGAGGATTTTTTTGTGTCGAATTACTCGATTTAATCGAGTAATCGTTTCAGCCCTAACTGTCAGCATCCGCATTTGCGGAGCGCGGCCCCGATCTTCGGGTCCGCAGCTCCGCAAAAGATAGAACATGTCCTATTCTTGTCCGCAGCTTGCGGACAAGAATAGGCATTTCTATAGGAGTGCCGGGTGGGTGTGTTGTGGATCCGCAATTTGCGGGTCCGCAACACACCACAGACATGTGAATGGAGCCTTAAACATATGCTTTTGGTGGCTTTTTTTTTCTACACTTTTAGGCTAGGTTCACACCTGAGCGTTTTACAGCGCGTTCCTACGTGCTGTAAAATGCTCAACAGGCAAAAAACAATGTTTCCCTATGGGCATGGTTCTGACCTGAGCGTTTTACAGCACGTACGAACGCGCTGTGAAACGCCCTACGCCCCAAGAAGTACAGGAGCTTCTTTTGGGCGTATTGTCGCGTGTAACACCTCTGTTTTTCATTCTACGCCTCTGTGGTCAATATCAAGAACACGCGTACGACGCGCGTTTCCAAAATACAAAAACGCCCCAAAATACGCCTCAAAAACGCCTGTAAACAGCGCTTATCGAATACGCTCAGGTGGGAACCCAGCCTTACATTTCAGATTTTTTATTTTTTTTTGCAGTAAAACCACCAGCTGCAGCTGTTAGCTGAAGGTCTCTGGGAAGTATGACAGCATAAAAAAATGCTAGTGGGCAAACACACAGGTCTCATGCAAACGACCGTATTTTTGGTCTGTCTGATCTTGTGGATCACACACGGACCCATTAATTTCTATGGGTCCGCAAGCAAATGGACACAACACGGAAGTTATCCGCATCTGTCTGTCCCAGAAATTAAAGAACATGTCCTATTCTTGTCCATTTTGGGGACAAGAATAGCCATTTCTATAAATGGTAGAGAGAAAAACGTGGTTTGCACACGGAAGATATCTGTATTTTGCAGAGCCGAAATTTGCGGACCTCAAAACAGATACGTTTGTGTGTAGAAGGCCTTAGGGAGATTTATCAAAACTGGTGCAAAGGGAAACTGACTTAAAGGGGTATTTCCATCTCAGACAATGGGGGCATATGGCTACCTCGTAAACGCAGCATCCACAGCTGCCCTCCATTCATATGGGGCCGCCGAAAATAGCCGAGCACTGGCTCAGTTATTTCCATTGGCCCAATAGAAATGAATGGGAGCGGTGTCCGTGCAAGTGTGGTGCGCTCCCATTCAATTCTATGGGGAGAGTGCTTGGTGGTGGCTGAACCGGAGAAACCACCACCTTCCCCGCTCCATTCTCTATTTAGGTGGGGGTCCCAGTGGTGGGACACGCATCTATCAGACAATGGGGGCATATCCTTGCCACATGCCCCTATTGTCTGAGATGGGAATACCCCTTTAAACATGTTGACCCCTGAAAAATATTCAACCGTTTTCAAACCAGCATCTGGATCTGAA
This sequence comes from Bufo bufo, assembly GCF_905171765.1. Taxonomy (NCBI): domain Eukaryota; kingdom Metazoa; phylum Chordata; class Amphibia; order Anura; family Bufonidae; genus Bufo; species Bufo bufo. Next base: position 396,861,227 of record NC_053391.1, read on the forward strand.
TTCATTTGTAATTGCATGTAATTAAAAATTCAGCATAGCCACTGAGTTATTCGATAAAACGTATCTGTATAGCGCCACCTGCTCTTTGTTCTTTTTCTTATTTCCTTGTTCTGCTCACTGAGAAGGCCGCACATGCTCAGTTTCATCCCTCAACCGCCTCCTGAGCGGTGATGGGGAGAGCCTGGGCACGCCTCCTGAGCGGTGATGGGGAGAGCCTGGGCACGCCTCCTGAGCGGTGATGGGGAGAGCCTGGGCACGCCTCCTGAGCGGTGATGGGGAGAGCCTGGGCACGCCTCCTGAGCGGGGATGGGGAGAGCCTGGGCACGCCTCCTGAGCGGGGATGGGGAGAGCCTGGGCACGCCTCCTGAGCGGGGATGGGGAGAGCCTGGGCACGCCTCCTGAGCGGGGATGGGGAGAGCCTGGGCACGCCTCCTGAGCGGGGATGGGCAGAGCCTGGGCACGCCTCCTGCGCTGTGATGGGCAGAGCCTGGGCACGCCTCCTGAGCGGGGATGGGGAGAGCCTGGGCACGCCTCCTGAGCTGTGATGGGGAGAGCCTGGGCACGCCTCCTGAGCGGGGATGGGGAGAGCCTGGGCACGCCTCCTGAGCGGGGATGGGGAGAGCCTGGGCACGCCTCCTGAGCGGGGATGGGGAGAGCCTGGGCACGCCTCCTGAGCGGGGATGGGGAGAGCCTGGGCACGCCTCCTGAGCGGGGATGGGGAGAGCCTGGGCACGCCTCCTGAGCGGGGATGGGGAGAGCCTGGGCACGCCTCCTGAGCGGGGATGGGGAGAGCCTGGGCACGCCTCCTGAGCGGGGATGGGGAGAGCCTGGGCACGCCTCCTGAGCGGGGATGGGGAGAGCAGGGGCACGCCTCCTGCGCTGTGATGGGGAGAGCAGGGGCACGCCTCCTGCGCTGTGATGGGCAGAGCCTGGGCACACCTCCTGAGCTGTCAGTTTGATATAAATCTAACAGAGCAATGAATGGGGAGATCTCTGGATCCATGTGAGGTACAGGGCTGGTTCTAGCTTTGTTAGAAAGTGATTATGTCTTATATATTTTTATTTGTTACATTAGTCATGGGACAACCGCTTTAACTGTCCAAAGCACCCAATCCAATCAATAGTTTTATTTTCCCAAGCAGCTCTGCAAAATGACAGGTGGAAACCAATTGGCTGTTATGAGCAACTAAGTTAGTTTTTCTTTGCTTCAGTTTTGATAAATCTCCCATCCTGCAAAATATACCCAGAAAAAACGTAGCAACACAGGTGGGAAAAAAAATACATGCGCTTATTCGTAGTGCATTCAGATATTCTGCCATAACATAAACCATTTACAATTCCATTTTTCTATTGAGCCTCATCTGAGACACTCTATTGATGAAGAACGCTGTAGTAATTCACTAAATACTCGATACAATAGAATTGTATAAATTATTGGAATGTTGATGGCAACTTTTAGGCTTCTTTCACACTGGCATTAGGCTTGTCCGGCCACCTCTCGGCATGTTTACCGTGCTGCAGCCGCATCTCCCGCCGGTCCCCATTATGGTGAATGGGGCCAGGGCGGACTTCCGGCAGCACACCTATGCAAACGTTAGTATGGATCCAGCAGGCTGTTCCCCTGCCGGACAATCCTAACGCCAGTGTGAAAAAGGCCTAAAAGAGGTTCTCCAGGAGTAGAATATTGATGACCTATCAATATCTAGTAGGTGAGGACCCAACATGCAGCACTGTCACCGATGAAGTGTTTGAAGAGGCTGCATTATTCTCATAGCATACCAAGCACAGTGCCATACATTACATTGAACTGAGCTGCACACAGGCCATGTGACCAATAAATGTGACATCACTGCCCTAGGAAGAGGCCACAGAGCTCACTAGTGTGTGATAGCTTCTTCAAATAGCTGATCAGTGGGGGTGTCGGGAGTAGGAACCTCCACTAATCAGATGTTGATGACCTAATCAATATTGTACTCCTGGAAAACCCCTTTAAAGCACACACCAAGTCAGAAAGGTGCAGGAAGGCGATAACATTTCCTCACTTCATACAGCAATCCAGGTAGCCAATTCATGGATCCCAGCGAGTAGGACTTGGAAGAATGGGATATTAAGCTTAGCTCCAGCCATACCTTCTTGTTTAGGTTTGGGGGGGAGTTTTGCTTTAAAACGGATAGCTGGTCAGATAATCATACCATGACAGCATGCTCAGTGCTAACTGTCAGACTAGACCATACCTGTTACATATTACTATAAGGACTATCTATCATCCATCTCCTTCTGTCTTTCAGCAGTGTACCGACCACACTGCAATTTGAAGAAAATCCTATACTAAGCGGGAGCACATTGTTAGTCAATTATTTCATTGTGGTTCATTTTGATGCTGTCATTGTCCAGTTCCCTCAAGAGCTCCTCGAAGTCTGTAATGTACCACTTGGCCTTTTCCTTTACTTGTTGTCTGATAACATTTCCTCCAAATCCAATGAAACCATCCTGAAAAGAGAAACCACTTAATAAATACATGCATCACATGGAGATGTGGGGGTATCACATATCAAACCATTAGCTTCAACAGACCATCCAGGATCCTACATGAAGCACACTTGTGCCCATAACATGCTTCCACTACACAAGACCTTGTATCATAATGGATGGTCTGATAAAGGTATTTATACCAAAAAACATTACCCAGCCTATATGACATTATCCCATTCCAACTGCATCCGAGAGTGCCATGTATCCTTCTTGAAGAAGCAGGGAAATTGGAGGATTTCTCTTTGATAATCTGAAATTCTTCAGCAGCTCCACAATCTGATACAAGAAACTTTATTGGTGCACAGACAGCTACACTTTGAAGACCAAGCAGGTCTCCTTATCAGGATTTTACACTATATATAGATATATATATATATATATATCTGTCTGTTCTTTATGAGTGACCAAACGACTGGACCGATCTTCACCAAATTTAGCACACAGGTACATCAGGTGTCCGGGAAGGTTTTAGACCTGGTCTCAGCTCTCTAGGACGTACCGTTCCTGAGATATTCCCCAAAAATTACCCACATTAGCCAATATAAGCCTGCAAGTCTTTCTCTTCAAATCCAAACACAGTTTTACTCCAGGTTTCCATAACAACCCAGCCATTTTTCTTTACTTATTAAAGGGGCAGGCACAGTGGAGGTCACTGTTAAAGGGGTGGCCACTATGGAGGTCACTGTTAAAGGGGCAGTCACGGCTAAAGGGGTGGGCACTGTGGAGGTCACTGTTATGGGGGAAACGGTCAATATCTTTTTACAACACACGGAAACATAAAATTAAATAGATGAAATATACACATGCGAAGCCGGGTCCTTCTTCTAGAAATGATGTGCAAAATCCTGATGAAGAGACCTGTTTGGTCTTAAAATACATAGATGTCTGTGCACCAATAAATTCTATTGTACCGGACTGATCATCTTAAATTCTTCAGAGAGATCCTTCATTTTCCCTGCATGTTCCAGTATTCCACGGACCCAGGAGGCCCAGAGAAGACAAGTGGCCGCAGCTAATTATAACACAAGCAATGGTGTAGTGTCTGAAACGCAACACCACCAGGCAAGCAGATTCCCGGAGAGAGGGGTGATCCCCTGAATACTACACACCTTTCTTGATGAGGTTGGCCTGTAAAGTACTGTTTTCCAATTTTTCTAAACAGGATTTCTTGAGTATCGTACCTCAAGCACCTCACTCCACCATGAGTGCTGTGATCTCTGCATATGTTACTATAACAGGAGTTGTCTACATCGGTAAAAGAGCTTCCAGGCATGTGAAGTATAAAAATTACAGACTAACTCATTGAGCCTGTTAGGTATACAGGTAAATAAACTTACATTGTGAAAGATCTTTATTGAATGAAAACCAGTAAAATATAATTGACCCCTTCAGGACCCAGCTATTTTTCATTGATGCCCCCGTGACCACGTCTAACTTTGCAAATCTGACATGTCACTTAATATGGTAATAACTTTGGAACGCTTTTATTTATCCAAGCCATTCTGAGATTTTCTCGTGACACATTGTACTTCATGATGGTCATAAATTTGAGTCAATATATTTCACCTTTATTTATGAAAAAAAATTCCAAAATTTACCAAAAATAAATTCAATTTGTCTGCTTTTAAAACAGTGATACCTTATAACATATTACTTAACATTCCCCATACGTCTACTTTGTTGGCATCATTTTGTAAATGTAATTAAATTTTTTTTAGGACGTTAGAAGGCTTAGAATTTTAGAAGCAATTCTTAAAAATTTTTAGAAAATTTCCAAAACCCACTTTTTAAGGACCAGTTCAGGTCTGAAGTCACTTTGTGGGGCTTACATAGTGGAAACCCCCCCCCCCCCCCCCCATAAATGACCCCATTGTAGAAACTACACCCCTCAAAACTAATTTTACAAACTTTGTTAACCCTTTAGGTATTCCACAAGAATTAAAGGAAGATGGAGATTACATTTCTAAATTTCACTTTTTTGGCAGATTTTCTATATTTTTTTTTTTTCTTTAACACGTCAAGGGTTAACAGCCAAACTAAACTCAATATTTATTACCCTGATTCTGCGGTTTACAGAAACACCCCACATGTGATCGTAAAGTAATGGCACACGACAGGGCGCAGAAGATAAGGAGCGCCGTATGGTTTTTGGAAGGCTGATTTTGCTGAACTGGTTTTTAGATGCCATCTCCCATTTGAAGCCCCCCTGATGCATCCTTACAGTAGAAACTCGCAAGAAGTGACCTCATTTGGAAACTAGGGGATAAGGTGCCAGTTTTATTGGTACTTTTTTGTGGTACATATGATTTTTTTTATTGCTCTATATATTAAGTTTTTTTTATGAGGCAAGGTAACCAAAAAAATGGCACGGTTTTTATTTTTTTTACAACATTCATCTGACAGGGTAGATCATGTGTTATTTTTTATAGAGCAGGTTGTCTCCATTTTCTGAACGCTTTTTTTTTTTTTTTTTTTTTGCCAATAGCCTTGTGCAGGGGCTCGTTTTTTGCAGGAAGAGTCACGTTTTTTTATTGGTACCATTTTTGGATACATATGATTTTTTGATCATTCATTATTACACTTTATGGGGCAAGGTGACCCAAAAATTGGCTGTTTTAGCACAGTTTTTTATTTATTTTTACAGCGTTCACCTGAAGATTAGGTCATGTGACATTTTTATAGAGCAGATCATTACGGACGTGGCAATACATAAATAAATAAGAAAAAGTATACATATTAAGTTTTACACAATAATAGCATTTTTGAAAGCATTTTTGAAACAAAAAAAAAATATGTTTGTCTCCATAGTCTGAGAGCCATAACTTTTTTTTACTTTTTGACCGATTTGTCTTAGTTAGGCTCTTATTTTTTGCAGGATGAAGTTACGGTTTGATTGGTACTATTTTAGGGGGCATACAGCTTTTTGATCGCTTGGTGTTGCACTTTGTGATGTTAGGTGACAAAAAATGGCTTTTTTTGGCACGTGTTTGTTTTTTTTTTTTTTGTTTTTTTTACGGTGTTCACCGGAGGGTTTAGGTCATGTGATACTTTTATAGAGCTTGTTGTTACGGATGTGGCGATACCTAATATGTCTTTTTATTTTTTTATTTCACTTTAACACAATAATAGCATTAAACCTGACAGGGCACACCTGTGAAGTGAAAACCATTTCAGGGGACTACCTCTTGAAGCTCATCAAGAGAATGCCAAGAGTGTGAAAAGCAGTAATCAAAGCAAAAGGTGGCTACTTTGAAGAACCTAGAATATGACATATTTTCAGTTGTTTCACACTTGTTTGTTATGTATATAATTCCACATGTTAATTCATAGTTTTGATGCCTTCATAGTCATGAAAATAAAGAAAACTCTTTGAATGAGAAGGTGTGTCCAAACTTTTGGTCTGTACTGTATATATTTTTTATTTATTTTTTATAGTGTTTATCGGACAGGGTGGCTCATGTGATTTATTTATAGATTTATATGGATGCAGCAATACCAAATATGTCCATTTATTTTTTTTCTCTTCTTTAACACTTTTTAATTGGGTATTTTTTTATTTTTATTTTTTACATGTGAAACTTTTTTTTTTTATTTTTTTTTAAAACACTTCATTTTTTTTATTTTACACTTTGCGTCCCCCATAAGGTCATAAAAGACCTCTGGGGGACATTTAACTTAACCTTTTTTTTTTTTTCATTATTGATTTCTCCTGTAACTGGGGCTGATATAGTAGCCCCAGTTACAGGGGAAACAGCTCCCAGAGAGGCTGTACAGCAGAATACAAAGCTGTACAGCCTCAGTGCAGGGCTGATCAAGGTCTATGGAAGACACAACAGCTCCTGCACTCTCCCGGCCCTGGCGGTCACATGACCACCGGGCCGGGACAGGAGGCGAACTGTCCCTGCCTTCTCTCTGGGTTTCCTTGCTGTTACTGACAGCGGGGCCCCCCGCTCGGCCGCTGCACGATTAGCGTGCAGCTGCCATCTCTGAATGGACGTTCCAGAACGTCCATTCAGTGATAAACATCCACCCATAGGACGTTTATATCCTATGGGTGGATGTGAAGTGGTTAATATTACTTAACAGTACTGTCGTCAAGAGCTTAAAATGGGGATGATTACCTGTTATTTACTTTCCTGCTTGGCTGCTTTTTCCTTCAGGTCCCGTAGGGCAGAAGTGTGATCTGTGACTGCAGTTTAGCTACAATATATACAGGGCGTGTGAGGTACTGAGGTAGCTGAGCCTCACTAAGGGATCCGCAAAACACGGGTACCACTCGTGTGTGTTCTGCATTTTGCGGACCACACATGGCCGGCACTATGACAGAAATGCCTATTCTTGTCTGTGATTGCGGACAAGAATAGGACATGCTTTCTTTTTTACGGGGTTGTGGAAAATGTAGCTCGGATGCGAAACTAAACAACGTTCGTGTGCATGAGCCCTAAGGGGGAGCCAGGAGGGACACTTTAATATCCTTCTATTAGAACGGTGTTCCTCAACCCCATCACGATTTGAGAATATCCCACAGAATGATGATAAGCTTATTTATTGCCATCAAAAGGTAGGGAAACAGAGAAATCAATTTCCTAGTAAGTATGTCAGTAGTTGAGCTATTTTTGTAGACCAGGGGTAGGCAACCTCTGGCACTCCAGCTGTCGTAAAACTACAACTCCCAGCATGCATACTGTCTCTACTCTTCTAAGAACTCTCATAGAAATGAATGGAGCATTCTGGGAATTGTAGTTTCACAACAGCTGGAGTGTCGGAGGTTGCTGACCTCTGTTGTAGACTATGCCTGCAGCAACCTGTATTCTGCCGACTGATTTGCAGGAAAACATGGCTGCATTTGCTGTCCTGCCCCTGCTCTACTAACTGACCTGCTCTTTTATCAGTAATCTACCGCTCATAAATACATGCAGCAAAACTCTTTCCCAATATGTGCTGTACATATATGGTGCATGTGGAGTCTTTAAAGATAGCGCCTGCTCCGGAGTGGGCACCATAGCCACCGGGTGCGTGCTGTTCTACACAGCAACACCCAGAGGCAATGTCTGTGATCGGCAATAACGCTCATCACTAACATTTCACCCCTCAGATGCAGTGGTCAATTGCAACCATGGCATCTGAGAAGCCTTTGCCCAGGAGCCATTTGCTCCTGTGGCCCAAACGGCTCCCCCACAGGGCGACTGAAGGAGTTGTTAATTTGCTTAGGCAGCCTCTGGCCCTCTGAAGGATCCGAAGCCTGGCATAGCTATGTTTCTATGAAGCACTGCATGTGGTGGGACTCCATAGGGACACAGTGATTCTCCCTTAGGCGGCAATGTTAAAGGGTAACTGTCATGTTTTCACCCCCAAAAAATTTTTTTGCATGTTACTGCTGCAGCAACATGATGCATAACACAATCTTTCGTTTATTCACATTCCACCGTTTTTACTTGAGGTTTTTCCCTTAGTTATGGCTGTTTAAACATTTACAATATGGGGACCTTCTCAAGATGGCTCCTGCCAGTTCTCTGAGGCCAAAACTGCTTTCCCTCACTTCCCATACACACTTGCTGTAGCCAGCAGCTCCCTGCCAGCCAATCAGATTGAATTACTGAGAGACACGCCTCCTCACTCTGAAGCCCAATGCAGGCCTGCAGTGTGAAGGACCGCCCCTCCGTCTTCTGTTTATACTAAAAGGAAGACAGACAAGCCCTAGCAACAATCTTTTAAAAGGGAGCAGTGGAAAGGGACAGAGGAAATTAATGAAAGCTGTTATTATAAGGTAATTACAGATCTTTTGACAATCATTGACAGACTAACTCAGATATACATGCCTAGCTCTAATAAACTAGCAAATAAAAAATAAAATGACAGTTGCCCTTTAAATCAGGGACCTAGGGAGACTTAAACTAGTCAAAAAAGTAAAAGATAAGTTTTTGAAAAAAATAAAAATAATCTAATCACCCCCTTTCCCATATTAAAAATAAACAATAAAAAATTATCATAGGTATCACTGCTTCCCAAAATGTTCATACTATGAAAACATAAAAGGAAGGAGTTGAAGTGGATTCATACACTGCAATCATTACAACCAGGAGGGTTGAATATTGAGTTTAATGTAAGGGTATTTTCACACTTGCGGCAGGACGGATCCGACAGGCTGTTCACCATGTCGGATCCGTCCTGCGGCTGTTTTGCCGTGCCCCCGGGCCGCCGCTCCGTCCCCATTGACTATAATGGGGATGGGGGCGGAGCTCCGGCGCAGCACGGCGGTGCACGGCTTAAGGCCGCCGGACTAAAATTACTGCATGTCAGGTTTTTTAGTCCGGCGGCTTTCTCCGTGCACCGCCGTGCTGCGCCGGAGCTCCGCCCCCATCCCCATTATATTCAATGGGGACGGAGCAGGGGCACGGCGAACAGCCACAGGACGGATCCGACATGGTAAACAGCATGTCGGATCCGTCCTGCCGCAAGTGTGAAACTAGCCTAAGTCATCTGTAGTAGCCATGGGGTCCCTGTACCTCCCTAGGTATATGAATTTATGGGGCGGGGGGATTTCTTTATTTTTTTTTCCTTTAGGTGTTGATACTTTTAAATCACATATAGGTGATATGAAGCCAATTAAACACAGTGGATATATAACACAATTTGTCCATTTGTATTAGGGCGAGCTGGCTGATACTGAAGTGCATACAGTATGGCTGGTGAAATAAAGGGACAAGTGAAATATTATGTACAAGTGGCAAATGGTAAAATAGCACAGATTCTTCGTGATGTGAGCGGAGAGCCGGAGCACACAGACTGAGTCCTCCAGGATGTGGGTATCTGTCTGAAGTGCCGCCCTATGGAGGATAGGTTGTCATGCGAACATGGCGCCTGCTACCTATTGGGTGTCAGCTGGAGCATGCTCACACGAGGAGTAGTGCAGGAAATGCTGCTAAAGTCAGCTTAAGATGATTGTCCATATACATAAACTTTTCTGAAGATCACATCACGTGACATGAGCGGTATTGAGACATGCGCAGATGTACAGTAGAAACGCCTTTGCAGCCATCTTGCAGTTCACTGGCCCATTTTAACAAACGTCATGTAAGAAGTTCTCTTTTGTTTGGAGGATATTTTAATTCATATTATGCAAATATCTGTGATTGGTATTGAGATAAGGTAAAGCCACAAACCGCAGGTGCGGGATTGTCACGGGACCCCCCCTCGCATTTAGCCAAGGTGCCTGCTCAATGATTTGAGCAGGCACCTTGTTCCAATTGCCGCCCGCTGAGCAGCGGTGATCAGAAATATATAGGACGTACCTGTACGCCCTGTGTCCTTAAGGACCGGGAAATCAGGGCGTACCAGTACGCCCTATGTCCTAAACAGAAGAAAATATGCCTTCTGGAGTGGCCCAGTCAAAGTCCTGACCTCAACCCGATTGAGATGCTGTGGCATGACCTTAAGAAAGCGATTCACACCAGACATCCCAAGAATATTGCTGAACTGAAACAGTTCTGTAAAGAGGAATGGTCAAGAATTACTCCTGACCGTTGTGCACGTCTGATCTGCAACTACAGGAAACGTTTGGTTGAAGTTATTGCTGCCAAAGCAGGTTCAATCAGTTATTAAATCCAAGGGTTCACATACTTTTTCCACTTGCACTGTGAATGTTTACAAGGTGTGTTCAATAAAAACATGGTAACATTTAACACCTTCCCGACCTTTGACGTTCTGTTACGTCATGGGAACCACTGAGTTCCCGCAATTTGACGTAATAGTATGTCATAGTGATCGCACGGGGACCGATGCGGTGCGTGCGATCACTGCAGGGGCCCGGCAGTCCATGGTAGCCGGGCCCCTGCTGTATCTGTCGGCATCGCTGTAAAAGCCAATGCCGACTGATTAACCCCTTCTATGCCGCGGTCCGCGCTGACCGCCACATATAAGAGGTTTGTGTCAGGTGAAAGATCGTATCGAGTCCCCGCACTGCTGTGGCGGGGACCCCATGCGACACAATGCAGCCCGATGCCGTGCAGAGGCTGCCCAATGCCTTGTACAGCATCAGGAACTGCCTTCTACGGGAGCCGAGGAGATCCAGCCTCAGGCTGGGTCTCCTAGGCAACCTGTTAGTTTATGACTCAGTGTCATACACTAACAGGCAATGCATTACAATACAAGATGTATTGTAATACATTGCAGAGGGGATCAGACCCCCAAAAGTGAATGTCATAAATAAAGTAAAAAAAAGTTTAAAAAACCACCCCTTTCCCCTTATTTTATAAGAAAAAACAGAAAAAACAAAACCCACACATTAGGTATCGCCGCGTCCGTAATGACTGGCTCTATAAATATAATCACATAATCCACCCTGTCTGATAAACACAAAAAAATATAAATACAAACAAACAGTGTAAAAAAAAAAAAGCCCCTTACATCACAAAAAGTGCAACACCAAGCGATCAAAAAGGCGTATGCCCCCCAAAATGGTATCAATAAAACAGTCACCTCATCCCGCAAAAAAATTAGCTCCTACCTAAGAAAATAGCCCAAAAAAAAAAAAACTATAGCTCTCAGAACATTGAGACACTAAAACATAATTTTTTTGTTTCAAAACTGCAATTGTGCTATAGTGAAATACATAAAAAAAACAAAACAAAAAAAAAACATTAGGTATAGCCACATCCGTAACAAACAGCTCTATAAAAATATCACATGACCTAACCACTCAGGTGAAAACCGCAAAAAATAAAAAATAAATTGAAACAGCAAGTGATCAAAAAGATGTATGCCCCCCAAAATAGTACTAATCAGACCGTCACCTCATTCCGCAAAAAATGAGACCCTACCTGAGAGAATCGGTCAAAAAATAAAAAAGCTATGGCTCTCAGACTATGAGACACTAAAATATTATTTCTGTTTCAAAAATGCTATTGTGTAAAACTTAAATAAGAAAAAGTAGACATATTAGGTATTGCCACGTGCGTAACGATCTGGTCTATAAAAAAAGTCACATGACCTAATCCCTCAGGTAAACGCTGTAAAAATAAAAATGGTGCCAAAACATCCATTTTTTTTTTTTGTTACCTTGCCTCACAAAAAACGTAATATAGAGCAATAAAAAAAATCATATGTACCCCAAAATAGTACGAATAAAACTGGCACCTTATCCCGTAGTTTCCAAAATGTGGTCACTTTTTTGAGTTTCTACTGTAGGGCTGCATCAGGGGGGCTTCAAATGGGACATGGCATCTAAAAACCAGTTCAGCTAAATTTGCCTTCCAAAAACCATATGGCGTTCCTTTCCTTCTGCGCCCTGCCATGTGCCCGTATAGCAGTTTACGATCACATGTGAGGTGTTTCTGTAAACCCCAGAATCAGGGTAATAAATATTGAGTTTTATTTGGCTGTTAACCCTTGCTTTGCTACTGGAAAAAATAGATCAATATGTAAAATCTGCCAAAAAAGTGAAATTCTGAAATTTCATCTCCATTTTCCATCAATTCTTGTAGAACACCTAAAGGGTTAACAAAGTTTGTAAAATCAGTTTTGTATACCTTGAGGGGTGTAGTTTCTAAAATGGTGGTTTTATATTTGGATGGTTTCTATTATGTAAGCCTCACAAAGTGACTTCAGACCTAAACTGGTCCTTTTAAAGTGGGTTTTGGAAATTTTCCAAAAAATTTCAAGATTTGCTTCCATACTTCTAAGCCTTGTAACGTCCCCAAAAAATAAAATGTTATTTTCAAAATGATCCAAACATGAAGTAGACATATGGGGAATGTAAAGTAATAACTATTTTTGAAGGTATTACTATCCATTATAAAAGTAGAGAAATTGAAATTTGCTATTTTCTTTTAAATTTTTAGTAAATTTGCTATTTTTTTTTTATGAATAAAAAGGTGTTTTTTTAACTTATCTTTACCACTGTCATGAAGTACAATGTGACGAGAAAACAATCTCAGAATAGCCTGTATAAGTAAAAGTGTTTTAAAGTCATCACCACACAGTGACACATGTCAGATTTGCAAAAAATGGCCTGGGCAGGAAGGTGAAAACAGGCCCGGGGTTGAAGGGGTTAATTCTTTGTGTGTGATTAGTTTAAGCAGACTATGATTGTCTATTGTTGTGACTTAGATGAAGATCAGATCACATTTTATGACCAATTTGTGCAGAAATCTATATCATTCCAAGAGGTTCACATATTTTTTCTTGCAACTGTATGTGAATTGGAATAAAACTTGCGGAGAAGAGAAGATGCTGGTCACAATTCCTTTTATTCTTTACAGTTTGTAACGGAGAAAAGCCTGACCGCTGGTGACTGCGCATCTTGCAAAAAGTTTAGACATTGGTGCAGTCTTTATATACTATTGTTTATCTTGAGGATATGTCATCAATACTGGAAACTAGCCAACCACTTTAATATAATATACATTTTCAAATGATACCAGGACTCCGTATTCTGGGTGCAATATTTAGAGAAGCAACACTTCTGATGTTGTAGATCAGCATGAAACATTTTGCTTTCCCAGTTCTGTGTGTAAGGGATTTCTTACATCATACAGCATTTGTTTCGATACTAAAATTTTGATTCAGTTTCGATACCATAAAAAAAGTATTGCGATACTCTATACCACGCAAAAAAAAAAGCCACTTGCATTTCGGATTTTATGGAACACCCAGCTCCTATTTTTGGGGGGGGGAACAAGGTGACAAAAAAAAAAAAAAAAAAAAAAAAAAAGCTGAATCAGTTTTTTATTTTTTCTCTTACGGTGTTCACCGCATAGGAAATTTTTTAAAATATTTGAATAGTTTGGACTTTTCAGACCTGGCGATATGTAATATGTTTTTATTTATTTATTTATTGTTTATATATTTTATATATAAAATTGAGAAAGGGGGTGATTTATACTTAAAGGGGTATTATCATCTGGCTTAACAAACCAAACCACCGCTATTGGTCTGACACTAAACCACATTGGATAGATCCCTCCAAGACTGTTGGAACAAAAAAATTGATGGTATGGTGTGGTATATGGGGTACAAAGATAGTGGGGCCATTCTTCATCAATGGAAACCTCAAGGCCACTGGATATGCGAAATTGCTACATGAAGATGTGTTTCCCTCTTTATGCACTGAAGCTGGCACGTTCCCTGAGTTTTTACAGCAAGATGGTGCACCACCACATTATGGGTGTTGGGTCCGAGCATTCCTAGATGAACAGTTTCCTGGAAAGTGGATTGGTCGTCGTGGGCCAGTTGAATGGCCCCCAAGGTCTCCCGATCTGACCCCCTTAGACTTTTATCTTTGGAGTCATCTGAAGGCAATTTGTTTATGTTGTGAAGATATGAGATGTGCAGTACCTGAAACTACGGATACTGGAAGCCTGTGGTAGCATTTCTCCTGCGGTGTTGCTATCAGTGTGTGAAGAGTGGGAGAAGAGGGTTGCATTGACAATCCAACACAATGGGCAGCACATTGAACACATTTTATAGGTGGTCAGAAACTTGTAAATAACTCATGAAAGAATAAAGTTACGTTAAAACCAAGCACACCATTGTTTTTTCTTGTGAAATTCCCAATAAGTTTCATATGTCACATGACCCTCTTCCTATTGAAAAAACAAAAGTTGGATTCAAAATGGCAGACTTCAAAATGGTCGCCATGGTCACCACCCATCTTGAAAAGTTTCCCCCCTCACATATACTAATGTGCCACAAACAGGAAGTTAATATCACCAACCATTCCCATTTTATTAAGGTGTATCCATATAAATGGCCCACCCTGTACTTCGTGCCACGGCTCCAAACAAAGGAAGATACTTCTGCGCATGCGCCCGAACACTTCGGTGGATGAAGAGAAGAGTCGGACGTCTTTCGAACAGCCAGCGCAGGACATGGGTAAGTATTATTTGTAAATGCCCCACCAACGATTTACTAATAAGAGCATCATCAATGGGGGCATAATTCTTACTGGGGGGGGCATTATTTTACCTGGGGGCACTAATGAGGCAGTATTATTCTTAGGGGCACTAAAGGGGGCATTATTTTACCTGGGGGCACAACTGGAGGCATTATTCTAACTGGGGGGGCACTAATGGGGGCATTATTCTTCCTAGGGGCACTAATGGAGGCATTATTTTACCTGGGGGCACAACTGGAGGCATTCTTACTGGGGGGGCACAACTGGAGGCATTCTTACTGGGGGTGCACTAAAGGGGGCATTATTTTTCCTGGGGGCACTAATGGGGGCATTATTTTTCCTGGGGGCACTAATGGGGGCATTATTTTTCCTGGGGGCACTAATGGGGGCATTATTTTTCCTGGGGGCACTAATGGGGGCATTATTTTTCCTGGGGACACATATGTGCCCCCTCACAGTATTTATTGCCAGATATCTGGCAATAAATACTGTGAGGGGGCAAGAATGTTGGCATTAGTAATGTGCGGTAGCACTTAGGTGAAATGTCATAGATTTCACTACTATAGTGCCCCTGGGGGCACTAATGGGGGCATTATTTTTCCTGGGGGCATTCTTACTGGGGGGGGGGCACTAATGGGGCATTATTCTTCCTGGGGACACATATGTGCCCCCTCACAGTATTTATTGCCAGATATCTGGCAATAAATACTGTGAGGGGGCAAGAATGTTGGCATTAGTAATGTGCGGTAGCACTTAGGTGAAATGTCATAGATTTCACTACTATATATTGACATGAATAAGTCTTACTGGACCAGCACAGTGCCCCGTGCTAGTGATTTCACAGGGGCAGTAAAAAAGTCTTAGTAACGTGATTATTTTATTTTTAACAAAGGGACCTTTTTCTGAATCCAGTGGACCATCTCACCATCGCCAGAAACACTCTGGAAGAGGTAGGACCAATTTTTATTATGAATGGTAAAGTTTAGACATTCATTGGGCTTAGGGCTCTCCCCTAGCGAATGCCATGCGGGTAAACAAGAATATGACGTTGTGCTGGTATAATTACACAATGCTATGTGGCTGGTATGTAATTTTTTCAAAGGCTGGTTTTAATACCCAGTCCGGCACTGCAGATTTATATAATGGAGGGACACAGAGGGGAGGACATTATGCATTCCAGGGACAATTTTTAACAACAATAGAGTGGAGGGACCAAAAGGGACGCTTGTATAAAATTTTGAAACAGCCAGGGGAGGACTGGATGAATTTGAGTGCCCATGGGTAAAAAACTATGCATACTAGGGACAAATTGTGACCCCAGTATTGATTGTCATGTCCACTGTAGGAGAACACTATTCATTGAAATGCAAACTACGGAGCACTATATGCATTGAAATAGACACTTGGGCCAATTCAATTGACTGAATGGACTATGGGGACAGTTATATGTAATGGGTGGTGGAAATATAGACAGAAGTTACGCTAAACTACATTCTATGGAATGTATTGACGCCGGGGGAGCGACACTCTGGAATCTATTGACGCTGTGGGAGTGAGACTAAGGAATGTATTTACACTGTTAACAATTCAATGGAGTTCAGTGTAGATTTTATGAATGTAATGAACAAAATTTGGGATTTTAATTCATTGAATATTGATAATATTACTATAACAAATTTTATATATATATATATATATATATATATATATATATATATATATATATATAAATTATATATTTTTTTTTTTTACGCAGGATCAAGATTTCTGTGATTCCGACTCACTTTAGAGTGTGTCAACAAGTTTAGTTGTGAAACAAATCCACTAACTGACATCGGTTGCAGAAAGAATTACTCCGGTTTCCTGCTTTTTGAAAGGTAAGTTATTAATGTTTGTCGGTCTGATAGTGCACTAACATGTGCACTATGTGATAAGGCCATGTTCACATCACCGTTTCCACTTTTTCCGTTCCTCTGTTCCATATAGGATCTTGAAAACTGAAAGGATGGATTCTGCAGATAACTGAGAAAGAACTGAGCCAAAATAACACAGACTAGGTGTCCGCTCAGAACATGATTTTTTAACATAGACTAAAGTACTTAATGTAGGACTTTCATATCACCGCAAAAAAAAAAAAATCTGAGCGTACAACAAACGTACCCCCTCATAGTCTATGGGTTATTTTGGCTCTGTTATGCTCAGATTGGTATTATTATTTTTGGAATCCTTCCTTTCAGTTCAACTGCTCCTCAACGTGGTTGTTAAACTGAAAGGATAAACTGTGATGTAAACTAGGCCTAAGTCCGTAGTGAATTCTGTTTGGTCTAGGCACGGTTAGAAACACAACTAAAGCACTCTGTGGTGCTTACGCACTGCATCTTCTGGATCGTGGACCCATTGTAGAGAATGAGTCCGCGGTCCACGATGCGGTCTACATAAGTCCATTGACTGTGTATGATGGACCCGTTCTAAGATGCGCCTCAAAAGTGAAATGGTTAGCAAATTGTAATGTGTGTGAGGCCTTTGGCTATATGCACACTACCATTGTGTGTTTTGCTGTTCTCAAGATGACAATCCTAAAATAAATGTTGTTGTCATATGTGTACTTTAGAAATTTAGCAGCCCCAAAACATAACCCCTTTTAAATTGCTATTTTTTTTTTTATGCTAAATCAGCAAGAAGAGGATATATTAGATTCTGTATGCTGACCTCATTATGGAGCAACTGATGCGGACAGCATACAAAGTGCTGTATGCTTATTTTGTGGCTACAATGAAGTGAATGGTTACCCATCCAAGCAGCAAAAAAAAATTTGGACGTCAACACCATCTATTTCAGTGCAGCCCACTTATATAGCTTGGTTATTTTAAATTTACACAATCAGTCATTTAGTTCTGACTTTAGTTGCTCATTTTTAAGATTTGGATACGTTATTTTATTTTTTTAATTAGTTGATCTAATGGATGTATATTTGATCAATATGACTGACTTATTTTTTTTTTAAATTGATATAGGTATTTATTTATGGCAAAATGGATGGCACTGTTATGGGAGATCTGTGGATGACACTGTTAGGGAGGGTGGATCTGTGGATGGCACTGTTATGGGAGATCTGTGGATGACACTGTTAGGGAGGGTGGATCTGTGGATGGCACTGTTATGAGGATAGATGCATTTTGAAATGTTATGGTGGACCTATAAATGATTCACTGTTATGGGTGATGTGTGCTATGACACATAGGACCATGAAGGGGGCCAGCATAAAATGCAATATGAGTGAAAGATACACATATAGCATATTATGCTGTTCCCCCTCATGACCCTATGTGTAACAGCATTACTTTATAATTCTCCCCTCATGTGTCCTAAACCGCGGACATAACTGTCTTTGTATGTAAATTCTGTCTTTACTGGTGATACAATTGCTATCCTATTGATAAACTCCTAATTGATAAAATCAACTGCCTCTGTGCTCACAGTGAATGCACTTCAACGAGCGGTCCTGCAGGCGAATGACTTCAGTCATTCATTCACGCTCCTTTAACTTCATTAATGAAGCATGAGCGCGATGAACTGTAGTTATTCGCCGGCCGGACCGCTCGTTGAAGTGCATTCACTGTGAGCACAGAGGCAGTTGATTTTATCAATTAGGAGTTTATCAATAGGATAGCAATTGTATCACCAGTAAAGACAGACTTTACCTACAAAGACAGTTATGTCCGCGGGGCCCACCGACAGTTGACTCCAGCCCATCCACCAACCCCGCACTGTCACCCACATTGTGTCTTATAAAGTGATTATTTATTGCAGCATTTTTTGGTCAGTAAAAATGAGATTTTTTGTGAAACTCACCTGTAAAATCTTTTTCTCGTCTTTTCCATTGGGGGACACAGACCATGGGTATAGCTTAGGCCATTACTAGGAGGAGACACTATGCAAATAAGAAAAAACAGCTCCTCCTCCACTGGCTATACCCCCATGCTCCAACAGGAGGACCTCAGTGCATGCAAAAGCAGTAGGAGAAGGAGATCAAAAACCAAATATTAACAAAGAAAAACGGAACCGAGGAACACCGCCATCGGGCCGTTAACCATAAGGTCCCACTATAATAGAACCAACCCCTCCTGCAACAGACAAGAATGGGTGGGAGCTGTGTCCCCCAATGGAAAAGACGAGAAAAAGATTTTACAGGTGAGTTTCACAAAAAATCTCCTTTTCTCGCCCATTCCATTGGGGAAGACACAGACCATGGGATGTCCTAAAGCAGTCCATGGGGTGGGAAGACCAGCACCTCCAGAGGGAAAACGTCCAACGGTTAAACAGGAACTACAGCCTGCAATACCTTGCACCCTAGGGCAGTATCAGCCGACGCCAGAGAGTGCAGCTGGTAGAACTTTGTAAAGGTATGTAAGGACGACCAGGTGTCCGCCTTACAAAGTTGTGATGTAGAGGCTCGATTGCGCCTAGCCCAGGAGGCTCCCTGGGCTAGGCGCAATTGAGGGGAGAGAGTATAGTCATCCGAGGAGGGACGCTGCTGCGTATGCTGCCTCTTAATGGTCGAGTGTCCTCTGTGGGGGGCACGGGGAGGTGGAGCGCGAGACTTATGCCAAGTCCGCCGCCGCCCTAGATATGGCAGAGGCCCAGGAGGGCTCCGAAGGGGCGGTGGAGGGACTGGGCTGGATTGGTGAAGGGGGAGGAGGAGGATGATCCTGTCCTGAGGCCAGGCAAGAGTCACAGGCTCCTGTAACCGATGGTGGCAGGCAGCATACCTTACAGGCTCCAAGTGGGACCTGAGTTGCCGCTTTAGATTTTTGGGGGCCCCAGGTCTAGGCATGATGGCGACAATCCCGGAGTCGGGGGTCTCCAAAGCTTTGCAGAACGCTACAGTCCTACCGTGACCTGTGAGGAGCAGCCAAGCGTGGAGAAGCACTGAGGCAAAGAGGAAGCGCCAGAGCAGACGCGATAGGCTCCGCCCCCAGTCGCGTCACAGATCACGCGAAACCCGCGCGGGAAATATGAAAAAAGGCTGACCCCGGCTTCGAAAATGGCATCCACCGCCCGGATGAAGGGGTTAAAAAGCCCTCCGTGCAAACGGGAAAAGGCGCAGCAGCAAGGCGCTGCGACTAATCAAAGCCCCAAGAAGGAATCCCTCCTCCCTCTCCATCCAGCAGGCCACCTCTGATCCACAGGTAAGCCTTAAGAACCGCGTCACACAGCTAGTATGGGGGAGGGGGAGATTGCAGGAGAGCCATTGTACTTATCCGAGTCCTGCAGTCTTCACCCTCTGTTCCGGACCAGCGGGGTCACCTCCTCAGTCATCTGGCACAAGGAGTGGCAGTGATCTGGAAAGAGGGCAGGACTAGGTGACCCCGGATCTGGTAGGCCACCGGAGCTGCAGGTCGAGCCCGGTTCCACTTATCTTCTGGGGGGAAGGGGAGGTAGCCGGGGACGTCCATTCGACCCCGGCGCTCGCTCCACTAAGAGACCAGGGACGCACCATGCGACCCTGCGTTCTCTATAGAGAAAAAAAACAGGAGAAGAGAAACTACAGGGACAACCCTGCAGGAGTGTCGCCTCCTTATCTGACACTAAGCTAAAAACTGAGGTATAGCCAGTGGAGGAGGAGCTGTTTTTTCTTATTTGCATAGTGTCACCTCCTAGTAATGGCCTAAGCTATACCCATGGTCTGTGTCCCCCAATGGAATGGGCTAGAAATCACCTTTTTGCAATTGGCAATTATCATGATTAGATTGCTTTGGCGATATATAACGTGCAGGCTTACAATTTATAGTGTGTATTTGTTTCTGAAGTAAATTTTAAAATAATATTTATTTGGTTTATTTATATTATAGATAACAAAATGTACAATTTGAAAACATGCCCTCGTGCATAATCAAAGGTTTTTCACACACCTTGAGGGATAAAGGAAAAAATATAATGCATTTTTTTCCAAAAGATCGTCAAATAGTCAGAAAATGGATTGAACAGGCACCCCAGCATTTTCCAAACGTAGAAGGATGGGTTGAAAAAAAATCATGGAATCAAAAAAAACACATGACCATTATCGACTTTGCTCTAAGCACTTAGATTTTTTTTTTTTCTTACGAACCTGGTTTATTACGCAAAAAAATACGTCCAGATGCAATTCCCTCCATTTTCCCCAAAAATATGGACAGTACAAAGGAGTCATCAGATACAAATGAAGGGACAGCAGAAGAAAGCCAATCGACCTCTGAATCATTCCAGAGTTTGGACTTGCGATCGGATACCCCTTCTGAACATATTTCAGAAAAGACAGTGAGTGTAGAAAATCAATGTGCAGCTGTAAGAATGCCCATGTTGCAGACTTCACCATCTGCGAGAAGGAGAACTAAGAAAATAAAGGTTGCAAATATGCCTTCTTCACAAGTTCGGTCTGATGCTGTTATTTCAACAGGGAACGTAATTTTTACTGGTGAAATGAATTTGCTTGGAAGCACAATCCAACTCCACCTTCCATTGACTGCTACTATAACCGATACGGATTTGCAAATTGAAACTCAAGTCAGCCATCAAAGAAGGACAAATCAACCAATACAGACTTGTATTGTAAGAAAAGTAAATATTGGCAGTCAGACCAACAAAATAAGGCATCGTCAACGTGGAACACAGTGCCGTTTATTGGTGGACAAGCTCAAAATTGGGAAGGCAACATTTTCAAAATTGAAAAAAATAAATAAATAAAAAAGTTACCATCAGTGAAAATACAGCAATGGAAACAGAGAAAGCACACTTGAATGAATCCAACAGTTCGGATAATGGGCACAGTAAACTTTCTTCGGAAGAAGATATAGAACATTCAAACCAATCCAAAAAAAGAAATAATGATTCCATGAATGAAGACATAGAAGCCATAGACAGATCACCCTTTTATTTTTTCGTCCACCCCAGTGTGTGAAGGCAAAAATGTGAACAGTAGAAATAAAAAAAAGTCACCTTTAAATATAAAAAAAAAAAATACAATTTTGCAAAAAAATAGAGATGGCAAAAACATATGAAGAAGTCCAAGATGAAATACATGTAATAGAAGAAGATCCACAGTTTAATCCACTTGACCATCCAGAATCCGAGGAAGATGAGGATTTATCCACATTTATTGATGATTCTGAAGATGAAATTGAACCACTAGACGAAGTAACGATAGATCCTGATCAAATGGATATTATCTGTGGAGATCTAAAAGAACCCGTTTTAGATAAAAAATTTATTGTTTTTCAAAGTTGCCTTGAAAGTTTGGTCTCTGATTCCTTGCCAATACCGAAAAACCTGTGGATCAAAACGTACTCATCTGAAGATCAGGGAGATTGGATCGGCAATTAATCTGGATGTAAAAGGTGTACGTGGACACATTCAACAACTGTGGACCAGCCAGCCGAGTGTAAATCGAATTGCGGCTGGCAACCTTCTATTGTCCAGTGCTATTGTTCTAAGCGGTAGCCATTTCACAAAAATAAAAAATTTCTTTCAGCTGATCAATGTGTCGATGATATCACAGGCGACACATTACCGGAACCAGCCAAGGTATATATTCCCGATGATAAGTGAAGAGTGGGAAAAAAAATTGTGCTGATATTATATCCATACTGGGAACAAGAGCAGTATGCTTGGCAGGGGACGGTCAATCCGACAGCCCTAGATTTTTGGCAAAATATTGTATTTATACAATGATGGAGACTGAACTTACCAAAATTGTTGACTTCAATGTACAACAGTTTATTCCACCGGTTAATTCGGTAAGCCTTGAGAAAAAAGCTTTCAAAGAAACTATAGACCGAATTATTGATAGCGGTGTCAATGTTCGAATAGTGGCAACAGATCGGCATGTAGGCATTCGCAAACTAATAAGAGAAGACTATCCCAGGATCAGGCATCAGTTCGATGTATGGCATCTGGCCAAGTCTATGGGACAGAAGCTACTAACTGCTTCCAAAACAAAACATTGTGCATCACTGTCACCATGGATACCATCGATTTAAAAATCATCTTTGGTGGTGGTCAAGAAACTGACGCAGACCCAGCTGAATTGATAGCCAGATGGAAGTCCATTTTACAACACGTACTCAATATTCACGAATGGGAATCAGACAATACCTACTCAAAGTGCCATCATGAAACCGGGATAACTGATACAAAGTGGCTCACAAACGACTCCGCTGCATATGATAAACTAAAAAGCATTATTATTAATCAGTCACTTTTGAAGGACATTCAACATCTTTGTATTTTTTGCCACACCGGTGAATTGGAGGTTTTTCATTCGAGTGTACTAAAGTATCGCCCAAAAAGGGTACATTTTTATTATGATGCCATGGTTGCTAGAACCACGCTAGCTGTTTTGGACCACAATTCAAATGTGGGCAGAGTACAGGCTGTTTTAAAAGAATTTGTAGACACAGAGGGTGAGGAGCCACAGAAGAGATACAGATTCGAGTACAGTAAAGCGAGAAAAGCATGGGTGGTGAAAATCCTATATGAACCACGTTCAAGAATTTCTACTGCCAATACTATCTAAAATTCTGGAATTTGCAGAGGGAAAAATCAAATCGACATGGCAATCGGCCTTGCCAGCTTTACCAAAAAATATTGCACCAATTGAATGTCCTCCAAAGGAAGACTTGGTTCGAAGACATCTCTTTAGAAAATAAAAATTTTTTCTTTTATGCTTGTTGATTTGAAGTTTATTTTAAAATAAACATGTTAATTACGTTCACAATAAAGCTCAATTTCTTTACTAAATTTGGTTTTTCTGTATTTATAAAAAAATTTATGTCGTGTGGGTATGCCAACACGTGTGAAATCCATTGCATGCGCAGCTCCGTTTTGGACGCAGCACAAAGAAATAAAGATCAGCGCCAGGTGGCCGCGCTATTCCTTTGTGCCTTTTTCTGCAGGAGCAGAGGACATGAGGCAGGATGGGGTCTGAAGGGAAAGGTGACTCCATCTTGTCTTCTCTAAGATGTACAGAATTGTTATAATATCTCACCCACGCACTTCACATCTCCCCCCCCCCGCTGTGAGTTAGGTTCACTTATCTGTCTT
Organism: Bufo bufo; assembly: GCF_905171765.1. Taxonomy (NCBI): domain Eukaryota; kingdom Metazoa; phylum Chordata; class Amphibia; order Anura; family Bufonidae; genus Bufo; species Bufo bufo. The sequence goes on from NC_053391.1 coordinate 396,884,730, forward strand.
AGGACAGATTCTGGGAATCTCCCATAACTAGAACAAATGTTCTGTTTCACTCAGGGTCATTCGGCACAACTGCGTACATTCTTATATGTGACGTATTACATACCCATAAAAGGATGTTCCGGTAGTATCTGTATGAGCATCAATGTTTATCATTTGATTGGTTTAACGCTGTCGTTATGCAAACCTTTCTACTGCCTATATGAGGCCAAGCTATAGCATAATAAAATTTGAGTGTTTCTCAGGCTACTTTCACACTAGCGTTCGGGGCTCTGCTTGTGAGTTCCGTTTGAAGGGGCTCACAAGCGGCCCCGAACGGATCCGTCCAGCCCTAATGCATTCTGAATGGATGCGGATCCGCTCAGAATACATCAGTCTGGCTCCGTTTGTCCTCCGCTCCGCTCAGCAGGCGGACACCTGAACGCAGCTTGCAGCGTTCGGGTGTCCGCCTGGCCGTGCGGAGGCAAACGGATCCGTCCAGACTTACAATGTAAGTCAATGGGGACGGATCCGTTTGAAGTTGACACAGTATGGCTCAATTTTCAAACGGATCCGTCTCCTATTGACTTTCAATGTAAAGTCAAAACGGATCTGTTTGCATTATCATGAACAAAAAAAAAAAAAAAAAAACAACTTTTTTTTTTTTTTTTTGTTCATGGTAATGCAAACGGATCCGTTCTGAACGGATCTAAGCGTTTGCATTATAGGTGCGGATCCGTCTGGGCACATACCAGACGGATCCGACCTAAACGAAGGTGTGAAAGTAGCCTCAGTGATGTGTGTGTCTATTATTGCCAACTGAGAAACCTCTCTCCTGACGTCAGTGTCTCAAACCAAGGTTGTCGTAGAGGTCCAAATCCTTTCAGGGTCAGACTCTGGACTACAGCAATGGAGCTGTGGGGGATTTATGGCTGCTCAGTTCTGGTTGTGTTCATAGTGGCTGCTGCATTATTGAATGGAGGGACACAGGGGGGGGGGGCGACAATGAATGGAGGGACACAGAGGGGGGTGACATTCTGAAGTGTAGTGATACAGGGACGCCATTATGGAGTGAGGGGACAGAGAGGGGAGGACATTATGATGAGAGAATGGAGGGACATTGCGTCCCCTTTGTCCCTCTACTTCATAATGTCCTCCACTCTGTGTCCTTTCACTCCATAATGGCGTCCCCTCTGTGTCCCTCCATTCTATAACAGAGTTCATCCTGAATTCCATTATTGTAATCTAATGTAAAATCGTTGGTGGATTTGGTGGTGCATTTATTCAAATAAAAATGATGTTGTCCTGGTCCTCGATACTTCTCCGGCATGCCCTCTTTCTCAAATTCTGTTTGATCTTCATGTACGTTGATCTTCTTTTACAACTCTGCTACATCTGTGTTCATGTACACTATATTTCATTATAGGTGTCTAACAAATGAAATTCAGTGTCCCTCCATTACATATTTGTGTCCCCTGTGTCCCTCCATAGGACATTATGAAGTGGAGGTCCTGGTAGTGTAGAGGAAGACAGATGTAGCAGAGCTGTATAGGAAGCATTTCATCCAAAATGCTAGTGGTGGAGGGGGAGACAGATGTAGCAAAGCTGTATAAAAAGTTGTTCCGTTGCTAGTGTGGAAATGACTATATATATATAGCTGTATAAGCGGATGGTCAGCCTCAGTGATGGTGGAATAAAGTAAAGAGTTGTAGCAGAGCTTTATAGGTGGACCGTCAACCTCAAGGATGGTGGGAGAGTATGATAAAGATGTAGCTAAGCTGTATAGGAAGCCCTTGAGCCAAACTTAGGATAGGAGACTGGAGAAGAAACATGTTCCTGAGCTAGATGTACATAGTGTAAGGTTTATACACAATTTTAGTACAGCTGTAATAGAAATAAATCTGCATCAGTGGTGGGGGATGGTCAGGTTTTATGGGAATCAAATGCACAGATTATAAGTCTACTGGCTGACAATCTTTTGAGCTAATGTATAATATGGAATTAGTGTTTGCGGCACAGAATGGGTTTGTAAAAGATCAGACTGAGATTGTGTGTAAAACTGCAGGACAGCCACATGTTACTGTACACTGAGCTCACTTATCACGGCTCTCTGTGGATTCCCCAGCAGGGGGAGGGGCCTCACAGACATTTCAGGCTGCCAGACTGATGACTCATAATCTTCACATGAACTAGCACTAAGAACTCAGCTCTCAGTGTGATGTCATAAGGAGGTGTGGCCAGCCTTCACTCAAGCTGCCCAAGCCCGCCCAGCCTTAGCTGCAGAAAACCAGGAAGTGAACAACAGAGTGACTGCAGGTGAGGCTGAATAAGCAAGATGGGAATACCCCTTTAATATTTAGTTTTCTTTTCTTAAAAGGGTTTCTACCACGTTTTCACATAATTAGCTTTCAGACACTAGCGATCCGCTAGTGTCTGCTCTACCAAACAATCCTAATATAATAGCTTATTGTGCAGCCGTTTCGCTAAAAAACGAACTTATATTGATATGCTAATGAGCCTCTAGGTGCTATGGGGGCGTCATTAGCACCTAGAGGCTCAGTCTACCTTCACAAAATGCCGCCGCCCAGTGCGTCCCTCCAGCCCGCCCATCTCCTCCGGAATGCGATCCTCCCTGTGAGCCAGTGGACGAATTCTCGAGCATGCGCAGTGAATGTCTGACCGCTCCCTGCTCAGGCATCTCTACTGCGCCTGCGCCGATGACGTCATAGTGCTCCGAGGAACAGGCGCAGTGGAGATGTCTGTGCAGGGAGCGGTCAGACATTCACTGCGCATGCGCCGAATACAGACGCGCATGTGCGAGAATTCGTCCGCTGGCTCACAGGGAGGACCGCATTCTGGAGGAGATGGGCGGGCTGGAGGGGCGTGCTGGGCGGCGGCAGTTTGTGAAGGTAGACCGAGCCTCTAGGTGCTAATGACGCCCCCATAGCACCTAGAGGCTCATTAGCATATCAATATAAGTTAGATTTTTAGCGAAACGGCAGGACAATAAACAGTTATATTAGGATTGTTTGGTAGAGCAGACACTAGCGGATCGCTAGTGTCTGAAAGCTAAGTATGTGAAAACGAAGTGGTAGAAACCCTTTAACTCTTTATTTAATAACTATTTCCCCCCTTAGGAGCTAGAACCTGGGATCTTTTAATCCCTGGTCTTATTCACCCTAATAGAGCCCTGTGGCCACTGCCACCAATGATTTTAATACTGGGGGGGGTTGAGGGGAGGGGATGCACTGCGCCACCAATGATTTTAATACTGGGAGGGGGGGGTGGTTGAGGGGAGGGGGTGCACTGCGCCACCAATGATTTTAATACTGGGGAGGAGGGCGCACCAATGATAATTAACATTTAATACAGGAGGCAGTGTGGCACCTGAGGGGTTAACTGCTGCTGATCGCAGCGCCCCGCCAGCACTCTACTCCTGGATTTGTATTAAACGTTTATTGGTGGCGCAGTGCGCCTGCCTCTCTCCTCTTTGGTGGCAGCAGCACAGGGGGAGGGAGAGAGTGCTTCCTTCACCCCTGTGCTGCTGAGAACGCTGAGAGCAGTACGCTCCATGTTCTCTGATACTAGACTGCGCAATAGCGAAGCCTAGTATCGAAAAAAGGCAAATCCCGGCATCGAGGTCGATACCAGACAAAAGTATTGATTGGGTATCAAAAATTTGATACCCGAAACAACCCTAACAGCATTATCTCTGAGTTTCATTTTTTCCAACCATTCTTTGTGGACTAAAATTCCCATCTCTTTCATCCACCTCAAGAACTTTTTAAATTCCTCTAACTTGCCTATATTTGTCCCATGCTTTAGTAACAAAAACCCAGTTTGAAATAATACTTACAGCAGGAGGACAGGCTTCCATGTCAGTAGCTCCATCGCCAATCATTACTACATGGTGTAAGCCATACTTCTCCTTTAATAAGCCGATCACTTTTCCTTTACCACCAGATTCTGCAGTGAGCTGTGCCTCATCAAAGCCAGCATATTCACCTTAAAATATAACATGGTTACATATTGATATGTATCCTCTGGAGTCATCAATATCAGATTAGTTGGGGTCTGACACCTAGCACCTCACTGATCAGCTGTTTCTGGCCACTAGCTTAGTGTACTGTGTAGTGGCGGTGCCGGAATACTGCAGCTTACCTCCTATTCAAGTCAATGGTAGCTGAGCTGTAGTATGCAAGGGCCAGAAACGACATATTATACAGAGCCTTCTGTTTCTAGCTCCTTACACGGTATAGTTTCCGGTGGCCAGAAACAGCTGATTGCGGGGTGTTGGACCACCATCTATTTTATATTGATTACCTATCCTGAGGATAGATAATCAATATCTGTAGTCTGAACAACCCCTTTAATGCCCATATTCACTCTAATAGGAGCTGTATAAAAAGGGATAATGAACTGAATACAGGAACCTTTGAAAAGGAGTGGAGGCTCTGAAGAAGTTAGGAAAGTCCAGGAAACATAATACTAGTGAACACAATTTGAAGTCATGGAGACTGGAAGTTTAGAGGGCTGTATAACTCTAAACACGGATATCAGATCGATGGAATTTGACTTTAAAGGGGTTCTCTGGGAAGGATTTAAAATAGTTGCCAGTAACCTATCCTAGAATGTGAACAGGACTGGTTGCCACCACTTATAGAGCTGTCTAGGGGTTGAGTGGCAGGGGGGGCCTCACTACACATTAAAATGCTATACAACAGATGGTAATGTTGTGATCCGGCTAATGATATGCCATCATGGCTGAGCAGCCCGACAGGAAAACTCACCAATGTGTAGTATATGCAAGTGCCAGAGTGTAGTGAGGTCCACCCTACTGACCCCCTAGGCAGCAACCAGTGCTACTCACATTCTAGGATAGGTTGCTGGTGATCATTTTAAATTATTCCCAGTGATCCCCTTTAATATATGATTGGTGTGAGGTCAAATGTTAGAATCCCCACTCACAAGATCTGTGAATGATAGCTCTGCACATTTATTCTTACAACGATGTGGGTTCTAGTGTTCAGACCGCCACCGATCTTACACTGGCGGCATATCTAATTCCATTTATCTACACAATGCACGGCAGAATCCATCACATGAAGAACATACAGTACAGACCAAAAGTTTGGACACACCTTCTCATTCAAAGAGTTTTCTTTATTTTCATGACTATGAAGGCATCAAAACTATGAATTAACACGTGGAATTATATACATAACAAACAAGTGTGAAACAACTGAAAATATGTCATATTCTAGGTTCTTCAAAGTAGCCACCTTTTGCTTTGATTACTGCTTTGCACACTCTTGGCATTCTCTTGATGAGCTTCAAGAGGTAGTCCCCTGAAATGGTCTTCCAACAGTCTTGAAGGAGTTCCCAGGGATGCTTAGCACTTGTTGGCCCTTTTGCCTTCACTCTGCGGTCCAGCTCACCCCAAACCATCTCGATTGGGTTCAGGTCCGGTGACTGTGGAGGCCAGGTCATCTGGCGCAGCACCCCATCACTCTCCTTCATGGTCAAATAGCCCTTACTTTCAAAGTTTTCCCAATTTTCCGGCTGACTGACTGACCTTCATTTCTTAAAGTAATGATGGTCACTCGTTTTTCTTTAGCTGCTTTTTTCTTGCCATAATACAAATTCAAACAGTCTATTCAGTAGGACTATCAGCTGTGTATCCACCTGACTTCTCCTCAACGCAACTGATGGTCCCAACCCCATTTATAAGGCAAGAAATCACACTTATTAAACCTGACAGGGCACAACTGTGAAGTGAAAACCATTTCAGGGGACTACCTCTTGAAGCTCATCAAGAGAATGCCAAGAGTGTGCAAAGCAGTAATCAAAGCAAAAGGTGGCTACTTTGAAGAACCTAGAATATTACATATGTTCAGTTGTTTCACACTTGTTTGTTATGTATATAATTCCACATGTGTTAATTCATAGTTTTGATGCCTTCATAGTCATGAAAATAAAGAAAACTCTTTGAATGAGAAGGTGTGTCCAAACTTATGGTCTGTACATTGTGCAGTAAAGGAACTAATACATTTATAATAGGGTTTGTCAGGTTATTCCAATTTGATGTGAGAGATTGTGCTGCATGCACTACTACTGTTGCCCTCAAGTATGATGGAATGGACAAGGGATGATCCAAATTGAATCTATTACGCAGATGTGAAAATAGCCTAGTGGACCATAGGTTCTGATTTAATTCACGTGTCATCTTTGTACTGAGTAAGACTTCTAAGAGTCTACTCTTGTTTCATATTCCTGATTTTACATGGAGAATGTGCTTCTTCTGAGAACAATAAGTCCTAAAATAAGCAGCACATTGTGCGATTCCTGTCCACCCAAGCGCTTCAGCAATCTCCATGAAGCTAATTCTCTAAACTATCCACTGTAAATCCACACACTACTGATAGTTTACATTTCCTAAAATTAAATGGGAGAAAAACGCTGCATTGTAAAAGTATGTAATTAGTATTTATGAATCAGATTGCAAGAAGAAATAGTCTAAAGCTGGCCAAGCCATACCATTGAAATAAAACTTGAGCCTGTTTGCATACACATTAGTGATTGGGATGTCCAATTCTGCGGCTACATGTTCCACAATGCTACGAAATCCTCCAGATATCAGGAAAACCTGGACATTTCGCTGGTGCAGTCGGTGAATGAGGTCTCTGTAAAAAGATAAAAGTTTAAATTATGAAAGTGAGCATGATCACTAAAACCTGAAATGTAACAGAATACATCAAATGCACACTCGTGACTCCGTCCATCTAGTCTGACCTGGCATTGGCAGGATTTCTAGTAGTAATGAGGTTTGCCCTTACATACCCCAGATGTGGAGGTATCTGATAAAAAAATGCATTGCATGGGGCAAATAAGCCGCAAACTGCGGAGGATGGGAGCGTTAGTGGCTCTGGCTGAAATAGTAATCCTCACACCTATGGTCCTTTGGGCCAGGGCATTGTTAGGAGGGTGCACCATTTCTTCCCTCGGGACACACTATGTTGTTGGGTCTCCTGTCTGATAATAGTTGGGGTCCCCTTGGTGTTGTGGGTTTGGTGCGGGCGCAGGAGATGTAGGTGCTGCGGCCTGCGAATAGAGTCAGTAACCAGGCCAGTTGTAGAAAATAAACAAGTCTCCCTTTACTAAAGTGGATAATAGGATTTGTAGTACATCAGTATCAAAACCCAGTGCCCAACAATTCACAGTGCACATTTTTCCAGATAGCAATGTATAGATATGGGCCAGGATGGGGATTGTAGTGCTCCTTTCCTGTATCTGTCCAAAGTCTCTTTCTGCAGAATCTAAGGCTGACAATAAGTATCTTGTAAACTTGACTGTAATTCCCAGCTGAGGTGCACAGGATTAGGATACAACTGGCCAGACAAGTGAAAAAGGTGTTTTAGCAATGTTCTTCTGACTGTATCGACTTTACACAGCAAATAGCTTTCTGACCGACTCCAATGCTCTAGTTCTTGACTTTTTTTCTGGAGTGCCATGAAGGTGGTTCTCTCTCTGTAGATCGCTCGGAGAGAGCAGTGATGTAGGCCCATATTACATTCATATATACCCTGCACGTGTAGAGGCACTTTTATTGTATATACATTTAGTCATAGACTACTGGTTGCCTACTCTTGACAAGTGCATTTGTATTTTTATTTGTTTAAAATTTAACTTTTATTTTGCTTTGTTAATACTAAATTATGAACATCTTATTATCCAACCTACTATATTAAAACTATCTCTGGACATCCATGTGTGTACTTCTATTATTTATTAATTCCCTTTTAGCACTATTAATGCAGCGGTGGTGAATAGGTTGCAGTCGCTCTCTTTAGGCTGACCGTTATTAGTTCTTACTGTTAACTGTATAGATACTTTATTTGTAACCTTTTACTGTGAACTATAGTCAATTGAGGCTGGTGTTAATTTGCTCAAGCAGTTTGGTTACTTTTGAGTTTGACTGCTTGCTACTATTTGTCTGGCCCTTATTGTTATGGCCATGTATTGCAACACTCACTGCCTTATGACTTAAAGGGATTCTGTCACCAGTTTCTTACCCCCCCATTTAAAAATATGGTTATGTTCATGGAGCACTAGCGATTCCTAATGTGGTCTTATAACAGAAATCCGTAGGCTCATTTTGTCTAAAAAACGTTATAACTAACCTGTCATTCATCTCACAAATGTGCCCAAGGGGATGATCATGTCTTCCAGATGCCGCCCGTACCCGCCGCCGTTTGTGCCCAGCTCCTCCTTTGCTGTCATCAGCGCCGCCTCAGAATCCTTTGCTACGCCTCCGGCTCTCCCTCACTCCCCCCTCCTTCTCTAACATCCCGCGCGTGCGCACAGGCCTGTGCCTGATGCGCCCGTGCGGACTTCTCCGTTCGGCTTCATGGAGCGAAGTGCACATGCGCCGTCAACTTGGGGGGAGTGAGGGAGAGCCGGAGGCGTAGCAAAGGATTCTGAGGCGGCGCTGATGACAGCAAAGGAGGAGCTGGGCACAAACGGCGGCGAGTACGGTACGGGCGGCATCTGGAAGACATGATCATCCCCTTGGGCACATTTGTAAGATGAATGACAGGTTAGTTATAACGTTTTTTAGACAAAATGAGCCTACGGATTTCTGTTATAAGACCACATTAGGAATCGCTAGTGCTCCATGAACATAACCATATTTTTAAATGGGGGGGGGGTAAGAAACTGGTGACAGAATCCCTTTAATGGTCTCACAGAGAATCTGAATTCCATTACTGGCCTTATAGTGCTGCTACTTATCCCACTGCTGCCTGCTAGTGATGATTAAATATTGCTATGGTATTATTGCCATTGTTCCTGACTATTAATGACAGCCAAACTCCTACACTATCTGTCTGTAATCGAGCTGTCTGCAGCTTCTACCGCTAGCTTGTAATGCTAATTGTAACGGCGGAGTTGCTTTCTAGGCTGTCTAATATATCGCCAGGAGCTTTGACACTACCAACTGGGTGCCCTGGAGTCTAAAAACTAATTACTGCCCCCCGACATGTTTCGCCATATCCATGGCGTCTTCAGGGGATCGGGCAGTCTGCTGCTAAGGACCACAGAAAAATCTATGGTGCCTATGTTTTAGGTAATAGAATTCTGCCTGTTATAGCAAACTGTCAGCAGTATTTGATTTTTATGGGTTTTCAGCCTCAAGCTGCAAACAAGAATGTTCCCATTCATTTTTTTCCTCTAAAATGTCACTTCTGAAAAATAAACTGAAATCATTGTTTGCCACTCTTCCTTTTCAGGCCGACATTGTATATTATGGTATCGTAACATATGGGAATGCATGTAGATGGTCCCATGACAGAACGCTCACCCACCCACCCAGCAGTCACCAGCCCGTCTGGTAAAATGCCAACACTGCACATGGTAAAGCTATCAATCCACTTGTTTTTATCTCTCCATGTACTTAGAATGACATTGGCCAAAAAAAAGATAACTCACTTTATCCCCTCGGTGAGCCTTGGAGGGTGCTCTGTTATCAAAGCTTGTACTTGTTCCCTAGATGGGCGAATTAATGCCAGCCTCTCAGTCAGAGCAGCCTTGAAGGTCAGAGATCCGCCCATTGCTTTGCGAGTCCTGAGCAAAAACAAGAAAAACTAAAATCACAATGCAAAAAATGTGCTAGGACAAGTCCGCTGCTACAAGACTATATGTCAAGCTAAGAAGAAGATTAAAGGGAACCTGTCATGTGGATATTTGATTATAATCTAACTAATTATATACAGTCATTAACTACTAAAAAGTGCCTTAGATGTATTCACTTACTGGTGTGACAGATGGTTACCTAATAATATACACAAAAAGATGCCACATGCTAATGAGCTGATTTGAGTCCAGCGTGATGTCATTGAGTCCAGCGTTTTTTTTAATTCAGAGCTATAGCCACTCCCCTGCCCACCTGCTGCTGATTCATATGGAAACAAACTGTCAATCAGCAGCAGGTTGGTGGGGAGAGTCAGGAGCTCATGAATATTCAGGACTCATCATTATGAGCTGGAGCTTTTCAATACAAGATGTTGGCAGATTGACTGGGTCAATTAAAGAAAGTGACCCAGCATTTTGCTAAGAGAATCAGTCACTTATTTATGTTGCCCTTAGTTAGGACACCATAAAACTGGTGACAGGTTCCCTTTAAAGTCCACATCCAGGCGATGTACATGTACAACAGTATATATTATAGGGTTGTAGTGTATGGCCACACATTCAGGTTTTTATGCAGTTTTTGAAGCCAAAATCAGGTGTGGGTAATAAGCATAGAAATGGTTAAAAAGGGAACCTGTCACATTGAAATGTTATAGAGCAGGAGGAGCTGAGCAGATTGATATATAATTTTGTGGGAAAAGATTCAGTCTAACTTGAATTTCATTGATTTAAATTCCTGCTCATTCTGGGCTGTGAAGTCAAGGAGACTGTCAATCACTGATAGGACCGCCTTCTTGACTACAAAGCCCAGAATGAGCAGGGATGTAAATCAATAAAACACAAGTTTTACTGAATCTTTTCCCATAAAACTATCAATATCAATCTGCTCAGCTCCTCCTGTCCTATAAAAAAAAATTATAATCTAAAGTAAATCACTAATAAATCCTGTCTGCACTTTCATGGTGACCGGTTCCCTTTAAGGACAGATACTACTTTTCTGAATTCCTCACCAGTTTTGGGTTCAAAAGCTGCATCCAAAAAAAAAACTAAATGTAGGGCTACATGTGTCACGTGACAGGAAGCAGCAGAAAAATTGCAGGCAAGTTGTATATTGTACATGACTTGTATTGTGGACTATGGTTATATAGTTGACTTGAGAAAAAATCCATCAGGCGTGGATTTTCACCAACTGTTATCGTGGCATGTCGCATAATGCACTGGGACACCATAAAAAAATCATTACATCCAATGTCGCGTGACTTAACCCCAGCCTAAATCAGAGCACACTAGATCATCAGCTAAATGCTGCAGGTTGAGATTCAGCTGGAGAGCCCTGAACACAGAAGCAGAAACAGCAGGGTAGATGTGCTAACCCAATCTCACATGTAGACCTCATGCACACGGCTGTAAGTGCTTTGCAGTCCACAAACAGATCCAGTCTGAGAGCACGCCACCTTTTTCTCCCCTAGTCTATAGAAAAGTCCTATTCTTGTCCGTTAAACGGACAAGAATAGGATATGTTTTATTTTTTTGTGGGGCAGCGAAACAGGCTTACGGATATGCACAGCACAAGGATATGCTCGTGTGCATGATGCCTTAGACAGGGTCATCTGGGATCAGGCAATGTAAACATGGGCCAGATCACTAATTTCTTTCATCTTTGGCTATTTTTGTCTAGCTCTACACCACCTCGAGTGGCTTACTTTGCGTAAAGATTTTGTAGACATTGCCCAGATTTAGTAATGTGTCTGCGTCTAAAAACTAGTGCAAATATGTGCAATTTTGTCGCAGTTTGGTACAACTAGGGTTTCTTTCTACATTTTTTTTTCCAACTTTGAAAGGGGAGGAGCTGGGTGGGAAAGGGGGCCAAATTCTCTCTCAAAGTAAGCCAACCGATAAAGTTGGTACAGAGCTCGACAACAAAGGGTCTCTCCATACACCACATTTATCGTCCAGCGTGAGCCCCTGTGATACATCTGCTGCTGGTCTAGACACCATCTATAGGATGTACAGGTAATCTCAGATTGTTCTTTAGATGTTGTTTCAGTCGCCAGTCTTCACTGTTGGAGTTTGAGCGGCTGTGAGAAGAATGTTTACATGGCACGCCCCCTCCCTTGTCCCTCACATAATCCTCTGTCTAGGACTAATGCTTAAGAATTTCTGGCAGTCTGCCCCATCATTTGTGTGGTAAGTGGTATCATGGGAAAAACAGAGCGCTTCAGTAACTGGAATTAGCTAATGTGGAAAGCGATCATTATGGGGAACTAATCTTTTATGTAAGTTTATTTTAAACTGTTCTAAGGCTACTTTCACACTTGCGTTCTTTTCCGGCATAGAGTTCCGTCACAGGGGCTCTATACCGGAAAAGAACTGATCAGGTATGTCCCCATGCATTCTGAATGGAGAGTAATCCGTTCAGTTTGCATCAGGATGTCTTCAGTTCAGTCGTTTTGACTGATCAGGCAAAAGAGAAAACCGTAGCATGCTACGGTTTTATCTCCGGCTAAAAAAAACTGAAGACTTGCCTGAATGCTTGATCAGGCATTTTTTCCCATAGGAATGTATTAGTGCCGGATCCGGCATTCAGAATACCGGATCTGTCCTTCCGGTATGCGCAGACTGAAAAAAATAAATGCCGGATCCGTTTTTGCCGGATGACACCGGAAAGACGGATCCGGCATTTCAATGCATTTTTTCGACTGATCAGGCATTTTTAAGACTGATCAGGATCCTGATCAGTCTTACTAATGCCATCAGTTAGCATACATTTTGCCTGATCCGGCAGGCAGTTCCGGCGACGGAACTGCTTGCCGGATCTCTCTGCCGCAAGTGTGAAAGTAGCCTAAATAGGCCATAATTAATTTTTGTAATATGCTTTACTTATTTTAGTGACCTAATAAGCACCTCGGGTGTCTGTTGCCCTTCAGAATCTGTACACCGCTGTTTTCACTCCATTGTGGGGCCGCAGTGAGCGATGTACAGGCAGGAGCACTCACCGCTTTTCCTGCCTGCTAAAGCCCTGCATAGCACATTGGTGGGCACAGGTAGAAGCAGCAATGTGTAAAAAATGGTGGCTCACTCGCTGTTCCACTGCTGGAAAGGTACACTGCCCCACAGCACTCCCAGGTGCTGATGTATATACTGACACACAACTTTTTTACCTTTGATGGGGATTTTTATGTACAGTGCAAGGGCACCGCCATGGGTACCAGATTCGCCCCCAGCTATGCCAATTTATTCATGGCCCAGTGGGAATCCTCTGTAATCCAGCCAATGCTGGGGGCGGGTCTGGTACTATGGCGGCGCTACATAGATGACATTGTGTTTGTGTGGCAGGACACAATGGCAGCTCTCACCGCTTTTTTGGAAAAAATAAAAATTTAAATGATCAGAACCTCAAATTCACTTCCACCATTAGTGACACAAATATACAATTCTTAGACCTTGATATTAGAGTAGAGGAGAATAGACTAGTATGTAGTACTTATCACAAACCAGTGACTAAAAACAGTTATATACTGTATACAAGTTGCCACTTGGCTGATCAATGTTTCGAAAAGCCAATTTAGAAGGTTGAAACGCAACTGTACTCAAGAACAACAATTTGAAACAGAGGCTGGGGCCTTGAAACAACAGTTTCTTAACAAACAATATCCTATTCATCTGTTGGAAGAATCACTCGGGGAAGTCAGGACTATGAAAAGGGAAGATTTTTTTTGTCCCCAAACAGAGACAAATGGTGGAGGAAACATTGAGAATGATCCTGCCATTCCATGCGCACTATAAAAGTATGGAAAGAATTATTGGCAAATATTGGCATCATCTGCTTGGGGACAAAATAATTGGACCAATGCTCACAAGTATGCCTCAGATTACATATACCAGGGTTCCTAATTTGGGCCTAAAAGTTGCCCCTTCAGTAAAAAAAATAAAACTACACATCAACAAACAGAACTGGTTATCTTTCAATAGTTTTCATAGATGTGAGCGTTGCTTCAACTGTAGAATCACTACATTTCCAAAGAAAATCTTAAAGGCATCCTCATAACTCATTGGATATTAAAGAGGGTTTGACATGCGACTCGACTAATGTAATATATCTAATTGAATGTCTGTGTCGAAAACAATATATAGGAAGGACAAAACGAACCCTAAAGAAGAGAATATCAGAACAGGTCACAAATATAAAAAAGGGATAAGAATTACATTCTCTAGCTAAGCATTATAGAGACTATCACAACAATGAACCATCTACCCTTATATATATGGCACTTGAAAAAGTCAAACATCCATGGAGAGGGGGGAATCATATCCTCCAAATGTCCAGAACTGAGTCAAAGAGGATATTTGAATTCGATACCCTACTCCTGAGAGGCCTGAATGCAGACATGGAGCTCTTTAGGTTTCTCTAATGGGGCGTTGGTCTATCATGAATGGGACATCTGCGTCAGGCTGTTTTCCCAGCACCCAGATCTCTCCTTCCTGGAAGGCCCGCGCCCCCATACACCACCCTATTATGTTTATATCTTCATATCTATACATGTATATATGTATACATACACCAACTATGTTATAACTAGCATCCAGTGTTTTTAACATGTAGCCTCTAGTCCTCTACTTGACCCTATTGCATTATTTTAGTATTTTTGAAAAAAAACGCACTGAAGACGCAAAGGAATCGCATGTGCGTTTTTCAGTTTTTATGCTTTATTTGTGCCTATAATATGTCGGGCCTGATTTTTATATAGATAACTATTGGTATAGAGAGAAAATTGGGACCCATATCCACGTTTTCCAGATATCCCTCACTGTCCCAACATGCACTGCTCTAATTAAGGATAACATATAAAAGAGGACATCTGACCACCACTGTTTAAACCACTGAAGAAGGGGTCGCTTTACCCCGAAACGCGTTTGGTAATACCAGTGAGGGACCACCAAGACACAGCACCTAAAATTGCATATTTTCATACTCTGGTAAACAGCAGCCCTGAGCAAACCACTCACGTCTAAGGATGTTTTGAATCTCCACATGACCTAGCAGTGAACCACGTGGGACGCCACTTAGGTCCTTACAGGTCACAGCGGTAAATAGCGCTACATCGCTGCAACACACATCCGGGAGCAGGGAAGTTTTACCCACAGGTCCTCGCAGACGATAGCAGAGACACACGCCACGCCGTGCAAGTAGACCGGTGGCAACAGACGCGGGAGTGGTAAAGTACCATATCAATAGAGCACCGTTGACTTGCTTTGGCTTATAATATAGGCGAATATATGATCCTGATGCCCAGTCCAACTGAGTGGATATTATTGTGATATACACCCCATCTCCGATTTGACTTACCTTAACGTATTGGGCCACATATTCCAGGACATTCATCCAAGACTGCGGTGAACAGTCCTTCTGGCATTGATTTTTAGTGTAACATGTTTTATATGTGATGTGTTTATTATTAACTATAAAGTTTTGTCTTGATACAAACCAGCTTGAATATATGTTTGCCTGATATTGAGTGACGCCCAACCCAATTTCCTCTTTTTCTCTAGAAGCAGCAATATACCATGCAGAGCTCATGCCTGTGGCTGCTCTGCATAGGAGACCTTGTACCGGCGTGCTATACAAGGCTTTATCAGAGTGGAGCTGGCACAGGCAGGAGCAGCCAGTACATCGCTCACAGAGGCGTACCAGTGTACGGATTCCAGAACACTATAAACACCTGAACTTCGGGTGCCTATTAGGTCGCTAAAATAGAACAATAAGCAAATAAAGAATATCACAAAAATTAATTATGGCCAATATAGAATAGTTAAAAGGTTAACTAACCTTTAAGTTTAATTTTAAAGTGTTGAAGTTACCGCCACACATGACTGACCTGTGCTGTGGTTGGGACATGGCTGCCTTGCTGGCCGTACAAGCCGAAGAAGGATCATATTGGCCAATTAGAACCAAACAGTTTAGGCTACTTTCATACTAGCGTTTTGTGCAGATCCGTCACGGATCTGCAAAAACACTTCCGTTACAATAACAACCGCATGCATCCATCATGAACAGATCCGGTTGTATTATGGATCCATCCTGACACACAATGTAAGTCAATGGGGATGGATCAGTTTTCTCTGACACAATAGAAAACTGATCCGTCCCCCATTGACTTTCAATGGAGTTCATGACGGATCAGTCTTGCTCCGCGCCACATTGAGGACAGAAAAATGCTGCTTGCAGCGTAATTCTGTCCGCGACGGGGACGCAACCAAACAGAACAGAATGCATTTTGGTGCATTCAGTTTTGTCCCCATTGACAATGAATGGCATGGGTCAGTGGTTTTCACCGACGATTGGTAGGAGATGCTCTGGAAATCCCTTTGTCAGGCGAGCTGAACACGTGGAATACAAAATGACACACGGAGGGCAAAAAGCAAACACAGATCCTTTCCATGAAAGAGGCATCAAAGTGGAACATGAGGCATTAAGTTATTCCCATTATTTAGTTTTTTGTCACATATGGAACATCTGGACACGTGCACAGCAAGATCATTTTTCAGAATGGGATGAATTGTAAGGCAATCTTTGGCTAAGGATCTGACACTCACACATAAGCGTGCACACGGGGTGTGCCTGGGCACACCCTAATCAAGCCTGCTGGCCGGCAAATACTAATGAAGTGCTTCCATTTTGGAAGCGCTCATTAGTACCGGAGGATCAGGAAGCAGTGAACGCTATGTACTTAACGCTTCCTGGTCCTCTGCTATCGGCTGTGCAGGGCTGCGCACAGCGTGAGGCGCTTTGTGACATCACACTGTCCGCGCCAGTTCAGAGCACAGCCGACAGCAGGAGGAAGAGGATCACGGGCAGCGACGGCGTCCAGGAGCAGAGAGGTAAGATTTTTTTTTTTTACAAAATAAAAAAAAACCAATCAGGCTGCTGGGGGCTAATGAGAAGCATAATGGGGACTAATGATGCATAAGGGCTGATAATGGGGGCTAATGCTAATGGCATAAAGGCTATAATACACTGCTCAAAAAAATAAAGCCTGTTTTGTGACAAAATGCTAGATTCTAGAAATCTCCACAGCTTGGATGCCACCACTTTGTCCCCTGTATGCCATCGCTGTCCCCTGTGTATCACCACTCTGCAAACAAATACACTGCTCAAAAAAATAAAGGGAACACTTAAACAACACAATGTAACTCCAAGTCAATCACACTTCTGTGAAATTAAACTGTCCACTTAGGAAGCAACACTGAGTGACAATCAATTTCACATGCTGTTGTGCAAATGGGATAGACAACAGGTGGAAATTATAGGCAATTAGCAAGACACCCCCAATAAAGGAGTGGTTCTGCAGGTGGGGACCACAGACCACTTCTCAGTTCCTATGCTTCCTGGCTGATGTTTTGGTCACTTTTGAATGCTGGCGGTGCTTTCACTCTAGTGGTAGCATGAGACGGAGTCTACAACCCACACAAGTGGCTCAGGTAGTGCAGCTTATCCAGGATGGCACATCAATGCGAGCTGTGGCAAGAAGGTTTGATTTCTGTCAGCGTAGTGTCCAGAGCATGGAGGCGCTACCAGGAGACAGGCCAGTACATCAGGAGACGTGGATGAGGCCGTAGGAGGGCAACAACCCAGCAGCAGGACCGCTACCTCCGCCTTTGTGCAAGGAGGAACAGGAGGAGCACTGCCAGAGCCCTGCAAAATGACCTCCAGCAGGCCATAAATGTGCATGTGTCTG
Source organism: Bufo bufo (assembly GCF_905171765.1). Taxonomy (NCBI): domain Eukaryota; kingdom Metazoa; phylum Chordata; class Amphibia; order Anura; family Bufonidae; genus Bufo; species Bufo bufo. The sequence goes on from NC_053391.1 coordinate 396,902,129, forward strand.
CTCAAACGGTCAGAAACAGACTCCATGAGGGTGATATGAGGGCCTGATGTCCACAGGTGGGGGTTGTGCTTACAGCCTAACACCGTGCAGGACGTTTGGCATTTGCCAGAGAACACCAAGATTGGCAAATTCGCCACTGGCGCCCTGTGCTCTTCACAGATGAAAGCAGGTTCACACTGAGCACATGTGACAGACGTGACAGAGTCTTGAGACGCCGTGAACGTTCTGCTGCCTGCAACATCCTCCAGCATGACCGGTTTGGCATTGGGTCAGTAATGGTGTGGGGTGGCATTTCTTTGGAGGGCCGCACAGCCCTCCATGTGCTCGCCAGAGGTAGCCTGACTGCCATTAGGTACCGAGATGAGATCCTCAGACCCCTTGTGAGACCATATGCTGGTGCGGTTGGCCCTGGGTTCCTCCTAATGCAAGACAATGCTAGACTGCTGGAGTGTGTCAGCAGTTCCTGCAAGACGAAGGCATTGATGCTATGGACTGGCCCTCCCGTTCCCCAGACCTGAATCCAATTGAGCACATCTGGGACATCATGTCTCGCTCTATCCACCAACGTTACGTTGCACCACAGACTGTCCAGGAGTTGGCAGATGCTTTAGTCCAGGTCTGGGAGGAGATCCCTCAGGAGACCGTCCGCCACCTCATCAGGAGCATGCACAGGCATTGTAGGGAGGTCATACAGGCACGTGGAGGCCACACACACTACTGAGCCTCATTTTGACTTGTTTTAAGGACATTACATCAAAGTTGGATCAGCCTGTAGTGTGTTTTCCACTTTAATTTTGAGTGTGACTCCAAATTCAGACCTCCATGGGTTGAAAAATTTGATTTCCATTTTTTTATTTTTGTGTGATTTTGTTGTCAGCACATTCAACTATGTAAAGAACAAAGTATTTCAGAAGAATATTTAATTAATTCAGATCTAGGATGTGTTATTTTTGTGTTCCCTTTATTTTTTTGAGCAGTGTATATACACGCACGCGGTGTGTGTGTTTGTGCCTTTAGGGTGCTACACCCTAATGCAATAGGCTGCGCACACCTATGCACTCACATATCAGACAGTCAATGGCTCCCATTTAAAATTAATCGCCGTCTCTCAACCATGCTTTACACTCCAGCTGTTTGTACATTTTGGCTGTGTACATGTCAGGGACATCTGATCATCATTACATCAACGAAAGAAAGGTAACAATCTTTAAGCAACCATTCAGCGAGTATATTTTACAATAAAATATTGTCAAATGTGTCTTAAAAATAACAACGGTTTCATGACGTATGCACTTACATCTCTGCCACAGCATCTCCCACTCCGCAGAACTTAGCCAGTTCATCTATGCCCTCCTCTTTAATAACCGTGCTGTCCACATCAAAGCAAACTGCATCCGCCCTACGGAAATGTTCCTTCAGCTGGGAGAGGGAAGACATTCTGTGGTGCACCTTTCTGTCAGGAGAACGAGAGATAGAAGTTTATTTAAGAAACATAGTATTGAGCACCATGTAATCCTGAGGCTTAAAGGGGTTTTCCAGGAGTAGAATAGTGATGACCTATCCTCAGGGTAGGTTGTGAATAATTGGTCAACAGGGGTCCGATACCCAGCACCGCCACTGATGAGCTGTTTGAAGAGGCTGGGGCACTCCAGTGAGCACTGCACTTTCCTCACAGTCTACCAAGCACAGTGCCATTCATTGTATAGTGGCTGTGGCTTGATATTGCAACCAAGGGCCAGTCACTTGAATGGGAATGAACTGCGCCTAGGCTACACGACTGATGAACCTGGCGTCACTGGCCTAGGAAGGGCACTCACTGAAGCCTCTTCAAAGAGCTTGGACCCCTAACGATCAGATACTTATAACTAGGGATGAGCGAATCGACTTCGGATGAAACATCCGAAGTCTGTTCGCATAGAACTTTGTTTCAATACTGTACGGAGCAGGAACTCCGTACAGTATTAGAATGTATTGGCTCTGATGAGCCGAAGTTATTACTTCACATAACTTCAGAAATTGATTTACTGTAAAATACCATTTCCCGAACTCTGGTTCGGTTACAAGGTACCACCCCACCAATCAGCTGTATGAAGGTAAGGCATGCGTGCTGTCTCTCTTTTCTCTTCCTGCTCCAGAGAATAGGTCATCAATATTTAAAGCCCCGAGAACCCCCTTTAAGAGGCCATTCGGCACAGAGAGAGATGTCAAATAGAGTAGGTTTCTATCCAGAACCAGGTTACCTTGACATTGTGGACGGGCACAAATTATTCTTATTTAAAAAATATTTGCTTTGCACTTTATATAGCAAACATAGTATGCACACAAGTTCCTCAGTTACATTCAGTTTGCCTTTACTAATATAAAGTACACAACTGAGAGAACGGATGAAAACTGGTAGATATTGTTACAAATGTACTATAATATGCATATATGAACCTGTGAATTTATCATGGTACTTACCTGATATGTGTGCACATGTATCAGGTGTCAGCAGTACAATCTGTAAAGGAAAAGATCCATATAGGAGAGCTGCTTATCATAAATACTCTGCTTCTCCATGTACAGAAGCCGGGGTTCTGCAGTGCACTTCAATGCTATATACACACACATTACCTATCATCCCCTCACATTCTATGGATGTGTATGAAGTATGTATCCACTGGACTCTGGGGTCGAGTGGAGGGTGGACCATAGGCGCAAAACACAACCAGAGTTTGTTTCAAACCAATCGTTTTTTTATTATTTTTGTTATCGTGACAACGCGTTTCGGGGTTCTGTGGACCCCTTTTTCAAGTCTAAAAAACATGTACATACAAATTATACAAAAAAGGGATAATAGTAATAATGATAGTAGTAATAATAGCATGGCCGTCAAGCTTAGATTTAGATGTAGATATAAATGGATGAATGGATACATATATACGTGAATACCATGATGTCAATAAAAAAAAAAAAATAATATATATATATATATATATATATATATATATATATATATATAAAATAATAAAAGATAGTAATAGTAAATATATGTTTGGAGCCGAAACATTGCACCACCTGGGTGAATAAAGGGTTCACTTGCTTTTATCTACCGGAGTGCCGCTCTTTTTTCTGGATTATATATATATATATATATATATATATATATATATATATATATATATATATATATATATATTTTTTTTTTTTTATTATTGACATCATGGTATTCAAAATAACAACTAGATAGTTTATCACGGTCAGTTATAGTGTGTTCCACCATCTTGTGGGTAGGGTGAAAATGATGTAAATCTTGGGCTCTGTCCCTAAAACTGACCCTACAAACTATGCACCCTGCCTACAATGACAGAATAGCTGCCCCCTATTCAGGGTGCATAGTTTGTAGGGTCAGTTTTAGGGACATAGCCCAAGATTTACATCATTTTCACCCTACCCACAAGACGGTGGACCACACTATAACTGACCGTGATAAACTATTGTGGTAATGTGAACAGTGCTGGAAGGTGTGTTGTCCCACTTCAGGTACCTCAGATGGGTGAGACAGATAAAATCCAGAGAGTGGCAGTAGTCTCAGCAAAGCATAGTTTGCTGAGACATTTCTGTATACATTTTCTGGGCTGGATTTTACTTGGACTGGTGGCTAGGCTTGGTAGAGGGAGTTGCCAGTCCACACCCTTCCAGTACGGGTTTTCCTTTCTACCTGAGGTGATCACAGGTGAGGCCTGCTGTAATCAGTCTGAGGAGGGAGTCTGAGGAGGGAGAGCGAGACTGTTTTGTGAAGCAGAGGCTCTGTGTGTGTGGTCTCAGTCAGGAGGACTGAGGGGCCACAAGGCTTTGAATAGCCTGAGGTTTGGAGGACCTAGTGACACCTAGAGAACGAGGGTTGCACGCCCAGCGTCTGGAGGACTACTGGGCCACACTCCCCCAAAAGGTACTGGAGTTGCCACGGCCTGGAGGCTGCAGTATTGATGTTGGCTGAGGAAAGCCGCATATAATGTCCATGTGTGAACTGAGCTCTACGAGTGTGGTAGGGACATATTTTGTTTAGGTAGTGCCTAGACGGGCAGGAGTTTATTTGTGTCACCCCACCCAGTGATGTATAGCTGGACTATCCTTTATAAGAAGACTGTCAAAATAAATGCAGTTTGGACATGAAAATCCATTGTCTGGTGAGATATCTGTGAGTGTGACCCCCTGAAAAGAGACGATCCCTTACACTATCTAGTTGTTATTTTTTTGGGTTGTTATTCTTTTTGGGGGTGTTTTTATTAATGTAGATCATAATAAAGGTTATGTTTTATGAGGGATAATCTGTGAATTCTGAACACTATACTACCTCATTAATTATACCCTTTGACGGGTAATTGTCTTAGCTGTGAATTCTCTTTCATTCTTATAATCGGTCAGAAGAACAGAAAAATAAAGAATAAAACGGATCCTGTATTTAAAAGGGATTCTGTCATGAGATTTGGCAGCGGCTTCGTTGAGCGAAGTGCGCATGCGCATCAGGCCGGCGCATGCGCACTTCGCTCAACGAAGCCGCTGCCAGGAGTCCACGGCGCAGACTGAGCCTAGTGCGCAGGCGCCAGATCTAGCAGAGGGACGGGAGGATTGCGGAGGCGGGGCTGAGGTGAGGAAGGCGGCGTTGGGCACCAGACGGTGAGGGGTGCGGGCGGGCACCCTGGGTTAACGTAAAACCCCTTGGGCACCTTAGGTAGGTGAGTGACAGCTTATAAAAAACAGTTTTTTGAGCTAATCGAGCCACAAAAAAAAAGAAAAAGCCCCCAGGGGTTTGGAGAGTGAAAAGGGGGGGGGGGGGGGGGGGGGGGAGAGAACAGTGCCCGCCTAATATATCCACAAATGGCGCCCCGAGAAATAACTCGGCACAAGCTCCCGAGTACAATGGCAGAATAACAGAAGAAAATGGAGCCGAAAGTGCCAGATAATAAATAGTATAAATGTAGACTCTTATTATAATGTAACAAGACACAATTAAAATTGGGGGTAGCGCCATCCTGGTTGTCACACTTCTGGTCTATTTTAGGCGAGTCCCTTCTGCATGTTCACCCTTTTTATTTTTCTTACCTGGATGTTCACTGACATTTCAGGTTTGCATCCAGTGCGGCTATCAACTAGAGCTGTTTGTCTCACTTACTTTATTATTATTTTTTGTTTGCTATTGGCTCTCTGCAGTTGATTAGTGACTCACCATTTCTCATGTACATGTATGTGATCCTAGGGTAGGTTATTATACCATACACATCCCTATGGATCCTTTGTATTTCTGCATTCTTGACCAGTGTGTCCCTCCCAGGGTGGCGCCGTTTTTTCCTTCCCTGTCCTCATATGCATGTAATTGCAATTTTAATTGTGTCTTGTTACATTATAATAAAAGTCTACATTTATACTATTTATTATCTGGCATTTTCGGCTCTAATAGAGCCACAAGCAGGTTTAATAAGGGCAGTTTAGGACTCATGTTATTAGTACGGACCTGGCCATATGTTTAGCTTATAGGGCTCAAATCTCATGACCGAATCCCTTTAAAGCATCAGTTATGCACATTTAACATCTATTTTAGCCATTTCCATCTGAGATACGTAATTTAAAAAAAAATTATGCTTAAAATACAGGATCCGTTTTTCTTTTCTTTATTTTTCTGTTCTTCTGACATATCAGAAGAACAGAAAAATAAACACAGATATGAACCCGGCCTTATCTGTCCAGGACTTTTCTATCTGGAATCACCTGCAGAGTCCATGCACAGGGACATGACTGCAAACAAAACTCACGCCAATTTTTATGCATAAGGCTGTGTTCACATAAGGTTTTTATCCCACGTTTAACACATGATGTATATCCGTCCCCATAGGGTTCAATTGTATTTAAAAGAAGAAAAAATAAATTGTGGTCTTTGAAGGGTAGAAAAACGCGGTGTACTGCAGTTTTTTATTTTATTTTTTTTATCCCCCCCCCCCCCCCCCCGAAATTTAAGTTAGAGGACCTTTCACTCCTCCTGACATTCCTGTTTTAATATCTTCATGCATTCCCCATGTAATAACAATTCTGGAGAATCTATTCTTATGGCTCTATGTTGTGCCATTCCTTTATTATTTCTACTAGAAGTTATAGATGAATTGCTAGCAGTCTGCAGTAAGGGTACAGAGGGTGGTAACCAGTTGGGGAAGGGGTGTACCTGCACAGTCTGACAATGGCAGCACTGATTGGATAGAGTCAGACTGTGCAGGTACACCCCCCCCCCCCCCCCCCAACTAGTTACCTCCCCTCTGTACCCTTCCTGAAGGCTAATAGCAATTCATTCATAACTTCTAGTAGAAATAATAAAAGAATGGCACAACATAGAGCCATAAGACTAGATGTTCCAGAACGATGAAAAAGTGCATTAGGAAACTACTATGCAGCACTATAAAGTACTATTAACAGCTTAGTAAGCGTTTTTTTGGCGACAGGTTCCCTTTAAGTCTCTCTGAGCTGGTTGGAATTTGCTGGGTACCATCTCTCCTTGTGGAGAGAGCACCTAGTCGGTGTGAGGAGACTTGTAGGCCATACATGCTCCTCTGGACTTCCGGAAAGAAAGGGATGCAAAGGAGCTCTCAACAAGCCCTGCCTCTGATGCCACCAGATGTAAGGCAGCTGTCCGAAAAGTCACTGTTCAACCCTTCAAATAGGCCTTGAGCTGATTGAACACGCTCAGTTTAAATCTTTAACTGCTGCCAGCCATATGTCTTTCTAGAAGCTGTGGCAGTAACAGGTAGTGAATCGCAGCAGAAAGGACACACCCTGGACTGCCAGGATAATCTAGCAGAGCAATGAATGTGGAGATCTCTGGATCCATGGGAGGTACAGGGCTGGTTCTAGCTTTGTTAGAAAGAGATTGTTATGTCCTATATGATGTTTTACATCAATCCTCGCATATCCCCTGTAAGGCTACTTTCACACTAGCGTTCGGAGCGGATCCGTCTGATGTTTCATCAGACGGATCCGCTCCGATAATGCAGACGTTCGCATCCGTTCAGAACGGATGCGTCTGCATTAAAACTTAGAAAATTTTCTAAGTCTGAAAGTAACCTGAGCGGATCCGTTCAGACTTTACATTGAAAGTCAATGGGGACGGATCCGTTTGAAGATTGAGCCATATGGTGTCATCTTCAAGCGGATCCGCCCCCATTGACTTACATTGTAAGTCTGGACGGATCCGCTTGCCTCTGCACGGCCAGGCGGACACCCGAACGCTGCAAGCAGCGTTCAGGTGTCCGCTCACTGAGCGGAGCGGAGGCTGAGCGCTGGCAGGCGGATGCATTCTCAGTGGATCCGCCTCCACTGAGAATGCATTGGGGCCAGACGGATGCGTTCGGGGCCGCTCGTGAGCCCCTTCAAACGGTGCTCACGAGCGGACACCCGAACGCTAGTGTGAAAGTAGCCTAAGACATTACATTTACATCCATTTTTTTCCCTTCAGATGATACCTTCAAATCTTTATTTGAAACAAGAAAGGGTTTCGCAAAAATAAAATAAAATTTAACCCCTTAACGGTCTTTTAATGCCTTCAGTTGAGCAGGGTTAAAAGCTGCCAGAGCATTCCTGTGCTAAGAATCGGCTGTGGCGCGGGCTCAGCTTCACAGCCGGAGTCGGAGGAAGCTCCGATCCAGGCTGTTTACCCTCAGATCATGCCGTGGTCCATAATGTGGCATATTCAGAGGATCGCCCCCTGCGATTAGGTCATGGGTTTCCTACGAGTGATGCCAGGGCCATTTGCACTAAGCCTGCTCACTAGTGTTGAGCGAACCTCTGTTTTCAAGTTCGGGTTACCTAAGAATTCCGTAATGGATTCTGTTACCACAGACCATAAGTTATAGCGGAATTCTTAGATAACCCAAACCTTGTATGCCGAACTTGAAACCACAAGTTCGCCCATCCCTACTGCAGTACAGTAAATCCCATATAGTATATAAATAGTGTATATATAGCAAATGCCGTATATCAAAATATAGTAAATCCCATATAGTATAGAAATATAGTAAACCCCATTTTAGTATATCCCATATAGTGTATATATAGTAAATGCCGTATAATATCAAAATATAGTAAACCCCATATAGTATAGAAATATAATAAATCCCACACAGTATAGTATATAAATTGTAATCCCATAATTAAAAAGTTTTAAATATAAAAAACAAAAAAAATTGCACTGAGATCGTCCCCGCCCCCCTAAAATAAAAAAAATTTAAATGCTATTATTTAGTGTAAAATGCATTTCATTGTACATGCATTAAATAAAAATAAAATAAATGCACATATTGCTACTTTCACACGTGCGGCAGAGGATTCCGGCAGTTCCGTCGCCGGATCCGTCAAAACGTATGCCAACTGATGGCATTTGTCAGACGGATCAGGATCCTCTTCCGTCTGACAAATGCATTGAAATGCCGGATCCATCTCTCCGGTGTCATCCAGAAAAACGCATCCGGCATTTATCTTTTCCACGTTTTTTGCGGTCCGGGGGCTGGAGCGGTTGGTGAGAGGAGCAGGGGTAGTGCCGGAGGCTGGAGCACCGGCCGGTGCAGAGTTACAGCAGCCCCGGACAGATGATGTCTGCGCCGCTCCCGATTGCATCAGCTACCGGCTCTGCACCACACATCGCATCAAAGGGCGGACATGACACAGCCCTGCAGGTGACACGCTGGGGGACGGCGGTCAGTGTATGAATGACTTACGGTATCCGCCGGTGCCTGAAGTCCAACGTGCAGAGACCTTTGAGTTGGGAGCAGACAGCGCGGCTCTGGCAGCTCACTGGTCAGGAGGCAGACTGCTGAGCAAGCTGTCATTTGGGGAGGTGAACCTTCAACAGTCCCATTCTCTCAGGCATCAAATTACCCCCGTCTTTAAAACCAGTGACGTCACGGGTCCTGGGTGAAAGAGCAGCGATCACGTGATACTGTGTGAAGCTAGCGGCGGCCATGTTGGGAACGGAGGTGGACGTATCGCTATTATAGCAATGCCCACTACCTGTGCAGCCTTTGGGTGTTCCAACAACTCTAGGGTCAACCAGGTTACCTTTCATAGGTAGGTAACGAGTGAGACCTACAGGTAGAAGTGCTCATAGTAGCCTGAGGACCTGGTGCAAAGCTTTATCCTGCTAATAGCTCCAAAGTGTGACTCACTGGCTGCCATATTTGATGTGGTCCCCAGACCCTCTAAGTGCATCTGATTGTGAGGGACATACTGCATGAAGTGGCAGTGGCGCTTATACCCCCAATCTTCCCGTGTTAGCGCGGCACAGGAGAGTGGAAGATGTGAAAAGTATTTTCCTAGATCCAGAAATAGATTACCTATCCTTACGACAGGTTATCAATATCAGATCGGCAGGGTCCAGTGCCCACTATGCCCGCAGATCAGCTGTTTGAGGAGACAGCGGCGCTCCCGTGAGTGCCACAGCACGTGATGTCACGTTCCTTGATCACGTGGCCTAGGCGTAGCTAAGCCCCATTCAAGTGATTGTGGATGAGCTGCGATACCAAGCAGTTGCTATCCACTGTGCAAGGTAAGCTGTGAGGATACTGCAACACTTACCTGAGCGCCTTGGCCTCAAACAGCTGATCAGTAGGGGTGCCGGGCAGGCTCTGACTGACCCACAGGGGAGGCGCGGGATTCCTCGGTGGGCCCCCAGTCTCCTGCACCCCAGATAAGATGGAGGAGTAATTATTTCTCTTTTCTCAGGAGATATAATTATTGTAACCACTAGGTGGCAATATCGCACAGTGATGCAGCCTCCTACTGGTGTACATTGTACAGGAGGCCCCGCAGTATCTTCTAGACTTCTGGGGCTGCTGGCTGTGAAGGAGGAGAGAACATGTCTGGACAGCCTCCTGCCCTCCCTGCTGTCAGGAAACTCTGGTTGCTGGACTGATTTCTCAGGTGTGTGACAGTAGTGAGCTGTAAGAGACTGTAAGGGGGAAATAGGGGATTTGTTTACAGCAGACACTGATCTATGAATGTGTGCTGCTCTCTGCAAAGTTCAGAGTGGCATTGGGGGGGACTCTGTCCTAGGTCCCCCCCAATGCCTCTGCTTTAGGTGCACCCCCATAAGTGCCCCAGCTCCCCCCACTCTAAAAGCACCCCTGATATTGAATCTTCTCCAGTTGCCCCCTCCCCTTAAAACCCCTGCAGCTGCACCAGGATCCCCACTATTACCCTGCCTCAGGCGACCCTAATGCCTCTGCTTTAGGTGCACCCCCATAAGTGCCCCAGCTTCAGATGCCGCCACTCTAAATGCACCACTAATATTGCCTGTTCTCCAGTTACCCCTGCTCCAGGATCCCTACTATTACTCTGCCTCAGGTGACCCTAATGCCTCTGTTTCAGTTATGACCCTCCATTTGTGCCCTTTGCTCACATTGCTCCTCTAGCACATTTGCTTGGGCTTTGTTAAAGGTTATGACCTGCAAAGGGGGTTGGACATATGACTGAAAAATTCTGCACAGTGCGTCATATTCTCCAGTATTGACATGTAGGGTTTACATGGTGGTAGTGATGATATTCCGTATTTACAGGTATGACTGCTGCCATGTAAAGAGATACTGGTGGTGGAGGATTTAAAGGGGTTGTCCAGGTTTTCAAATTATCCTCTCCACTCCATAGGGTATAACTATATGATTAGTGGGATCCGATTCTGCGACCCCCCCTGATCCCAGGAACGGTCCTGTTCCTCCTTTTTGATGGTGTGGCAGGCTACACGTACACCCTGTTGCTCCATTCATTCTCTTTGGGACCACTGGAATTGACCTCCACTGCTGGATTGCAGCATGGTCGTAACCATGGAAACGAGCAGTGTATAATGTGATGGAAAATTAAATCCAGCCAGCAAAGGAAGCAATATGGATAATAACGATACATTAGGAAGTGGCTCGTATTAACTTCCTCTACATGATAAATGCCACTTACTGAAGTGAGACAACCCTTTTAAGACCCTTGTGTACATAGATTGATGGTAATGTAATTGAATGTCTCAGGACCCTTTTTCATGATCATTGGGTGTTCCAGCAGTCAGACCCCAGCAATCTGATATTTATCACCTATCCTGTAGATAGGCAATAGCCTAGGTCATTATGGTAGGACAACCCTTTTAATTATAATGTAGAATATTTGCAATCTGAGGTTGAAATTTGATAAATTTCATGCCAGACATTTATACTTAAAGGGGCTAAAGGGTTTGTCTCACTTCAGTAAATGGCATTTATCATGCAGTTAATACAAGGCACTAATGTATTGTGATTCTCTATATTGCCTCCTTTCCATCACATTATACACAGCACATAACCGTGGTTATTACCACCGTGTAATCCAGCAGTGGTGGTCGTGCTTACACTCTATAGGGAAAGGCTGGAAGTGCTTATAGACCAACACCTGTACCTATAGTGTTCAAGCACGGCCACCACTGCTGGATTGCAGGGTGGTCAAAACCACGGATACGAGCTGTGTATAATGTGATGGAAAATAGTCAATATGGACAACCACAATACATTAGTAAGTACCTTGTATTAACTTTCTCTACATGATAAATGCCAATTGCTGAAGTGAGACATCCCTTTAACCCCTTTAAAGGGCTTCTGTCACCCCACAAAACTCTTCTTTTTTTTTTTTGGATAGCTACATTCCTTATAGCGCGATATAGGAGAATATAATCTTATCACTTACTTTCATGCGGCCGTTTCTTTAGAAAACGAAGTTTTATAATATGTAAATCCGGTCTCTACCAGCAAGTAGGGCGTCTACTTGCTGGTAGCCGCAGCAGAAAACCGCCCCCTCGCCGTGTTGATTGACAGGGCCAGCCGTGATCTCCTCCTCCGGCCGGCCCTGTCAGTATTTCAACTTTTTCGGCTGGCCCTGTCAATCAACACGGCGAGGGGGCGGTTTTCTGCTGCGGCTACCAGCAAGTAGACGCCCTACTTGCTGGTAGAGACCGGATTTACATATTATAAAACTTCGTTTTCTAAAGAATCGGCCGCATGAAAGTAAGTAAGACTATTATATTCTCCTATATCGCGCTATAAGGAATGTAGCTATCCAAAAAAAAAAAAATGAGTTTTGTGGGGTGACAGAAGCCCTTTAAGTGTGCTGCACTTAATAGGATTAGGCATACATGTCTTGGTGTGTGCATTGTGTGTTTCCTATGTGTGATAGGAACTGCATGTGTCTTGTTTCTGACTGACTTAAGAGCAGGATATCCATATATGTGTAAGGCTACCTTCACACTTGCGGTAGCAGGGTCCGGGAGGCTATTCCAGTGGGGGGAACAGCCTGCTAGATCCGTGCTTACGCTAGCCCACTGTGCCGCCGGAGATCCGCTCTGGCCATAGCACGGCAAACATGCTGTGGGGCAGCCGGACAAAAACTACAGCGGACTTCCGGCGGCATGGTGGGCTAGCGTTAGCACGGATGCGGCAGGCTGTTCCCCCGCAGGAACATCCTGCAGACCCTGCTACTGCAAGTGTGAAAGTAGCCTAAATTCTGCCACATGTATGTCTGTGCATTTTGCTGTGAATGTCTGCCATCATACTTAATCTTTAATATTTCTGTTATCACTGTAAGTGCTTATGAACACAACCGTTGGATGTTTTGCAGTCTGTAAATTGCAGATCCGCAAAACATGGATACCGGGTGTGTGCATTCCACATTATGCGGAACAGAACAGCCGGCCTCTAACAGAACAGTCCTATCCTTGTCTGTAATGCCGACAATAATAGGACATGTTCTATCATTTTGTGGACATACAGACACGGAATGCACATGGAGTCATTTCCGTTTTTTTCAGCCCCATTGAAGTGCATGGTTTCGCATACAGGCCACAAAAAAAAAAATGGTACAGATACGGAAAAAAAATAAGTTTGTGTGCAGGAGCCCTAAGTCCCTAGGTACCCCAGTCCGACACTGGTGCCGGGTGTCGGACCCCCGCCGATCTGATATTGATGACCTATACTGAGTATAGGTCATCAATATCTAAATCTCAGGAAACCTCCAGAAGGAATCTAGTCTGTCTTCTGCAACCAGGGCGGAGCCGCGTGGCCAGGCAATTTCCAGCCACAGCCACAGCCATACATGGAGGCTATTCAGATTTAGGCTAGGGCAGCACCAAAATCTTGGCTGCAAAACACCTATCACATAATGGAAGATTACGCACTTTCACTACATCGAAGGATAGTTAAAGTGAATGGATCCTCATCAAGACTCATGAGTTGCCATGACAATAGTGTCATAAAATCCATTTGCTATGCTGCAATCTTCAGACCCTTAAAAGAGTTGTCCAGGCTTTTAATATTGATGACCTATCCTCAGGATAGGTCAGTGATGGGCAAACTGCGGCTCTCCAGCTGTTGCAAAACTACAACTCCCACCATGCCCTGCTGAAAGCTGTAGGCAGTCTTTGCATGCTGGGAGTTGTAGTTCTGCAACAGCTGGAGAGCCGCAGTTTGCCTATCACTGGGATAGGTCATCAGTATCAGATCAGTGGGGGTCTGACACCCAGCACCCCTCCTTTCCCCAATTAGGAGACGGCACGCGCAGTGTAGGCTGAAACGATTACTCAATTGAATCGATTAATTTGACACATAAATATTCTTGTGAACACGGAGCGGGAGTGAAGCGCTTTCTATTACTCACCGCTCCGTGGTCACCCGCTGGCCCGCACTGCACTGTACTGTATCCTGACACATTGTCAGGTCATATAGTGCACGTAAGCGCACACTATGACCCGATGCTGTCTGACGTCAGAGAAGAAGATGGAAGAGCTGTGGAGCGACACCCCTACAGGAAAGGTAAGTACTGGCGCTTGGGGGGGGGGGAAGCTGATGGTACTGGGGGGCAGCTGATAGCACTGAGGGGGGAAGCCAATGGCACTGGGGGGCAGCAGATGGCACTGGGAAGGGAAGTTGATGGCACTAGGGGGGAAGCTGATGGCATTGGCAGGGCAGATGAGTTTCTATAAAGAAAAACGTCCTATTAATTCGTTTTTTGTTATTACAGTACTTGATTAATCGTTGGATTAATTGATAGAATACTCGATTACAAAAATAGTCGTATACTGCAGCCCTAGCGCAGTGTGCACGTGTCTTCTCCCATATCTTTCTTCCTGCTGCTGCCATGTCTATGGCAAAATAGCGGCAAACTGTACAAGAGAATGGAGACGGCACGTGCACACGCCGTCTCCTCATACAGCTGATTGGCGGGGTGCTGCCTATCTGATATTGAGAACCTATCCTGAGGAAAGGATATCAATATTAGAAGCCCAGAGAACCGAAATGGGTGGGCCTGGCCCAACAGAGTGCCAAAGAGGCACATATGATATCCATATGTCTTAATAGTGTGCTGGTAGTTTTAAAGAACAATTGACATTTTATAAATCAATAGTACAAACCGATATAAGATACTTAGTGATATATCTTACAAGAGCAAAATACTCCTCTCCCCCCCCGATCACACAATTCACTGCTAAAATCCATCTTTAGTGAAGGCAGGTTAGCAGTTCACTGAAGGATCAGGTTACAGCTGCTGCCCAGCGGTTGCAGAGAGGCACAGACAATACTGCCTCTAGTAAGCGCTCTATAGGGGAGTAGGATCTTGTCGTCTTCCTGTAGGTGCAGTGTATGGGAGACATCATAGCAGCTAGTCTCCACTTGCTATCTCAGACTGACAATAATAGATGCAGTTTGGAGCTGGGGAGAACTGCTTGATGAAATGTGCATAATACAGATTGTATGATGGGTAGCTGTAGTGTCATTCCTCATGTACACACAGTAAAATAAAATTTAAAGCAACGTCCATTCATTTTCTTATGACCGATAACTAATTCAGTATCTAGACTGGGTGCTTACCTGCTATTTATTTTCCTCAGTGCTCGCTCCTGGGTTACTTTTTAGCTCAGCTTCATTAAAGCAAAAGCTTTGATCTGTGACAGCAGCTTAGCTACAGCTGTCGGTCTGAGACACACCCCCTGTCTCATCATTGGCTCAGACTGCTGCTGTGCCCCTCTTCTTTAGACTGTCTATGACAGCAGGACATCGTGTGCAGTATATAAAGTAGTTTGCTCATCCACCAGTAAGAAAATGATCAGGTAACTGGTGTGGATTCTCACCTAGTCCTTTTACACCATGGACAAATCCACATCTTACTAAAAATCACAACTGCAGTAGATGGTGCTCACATCCAAATATGAGAGTTGTTTACTCCCACTCATCAGAGAAGACTCGCCGGTACTCCTGCCCACCTCCAGGTGCTAAGGGGCGGAGCCACTTATGGCAGTTCACTATTTAAACACGCACATGTCTGACAACTTTCCCCTCCTGTAATCAGTAGCCATATGCTTTAGTTAAGTGGGGGGCTATTTATCAGCTGGATCTTTTGAACTTGTCTGGGCACATACTGCCCATAAACAAGTCTAACTTGTTTTGTCTTATTAGTCCCCCGCTGAAATTGGATGGTACAGTCCAGTTAAAACATCAGTTTTCCCTGACACTTCCCCATACACTAATCTGGCAGGACTGGTAGCACCTGTTTAGGGTCACATTTATGCTATTCTAACTAGAGTTTAGGGACGGTCCAGAGGAGTAGCTCTTCTCAGGGTGGGTGCTCTGCCAACTTAGGGTGATTTCGTACTAGCATTAGGCTGTTACGTTTATAACAGAATGCAAAATGGAAGTCTTTAAGAGGCATTCCATTTTGCTCCGTCCTAATAGAAGTCTATGGGCAAGCATAATGGATCCGTCTGGTTTCCGTTATGCAGGACAGGAAAAAAAAAAGTCCTGTCAAGAGGAAACCAGACGGATCCGTTATGCTTGCCCATAGACTTCTATTAGGACGGAGCAAAATGGAATGCCTCTTAAAGACTTCGGTTTTGCATTCCTTTATAAACCTATAATGGAATGGCATAATGCTAGTGCGAAGCCACCCTTAGATGTCAGGTTTAGGCCAGGCCAAGGAGGGATACATCAGGGAGAGTAAACCAGGCCTGCTTTAACACGCTGTACCGTTGGATCTGTCCCTTTGAGCATGTGACTAAAATGATTCTGTAAGACCCCCCCCCCCATGTGCACTGTTCATTTCTTTACACCTATGGAGCCAGCAGACTAATATGTGGATTTAAGGGTATATTACACTTGCCAATTTTTCAGCAGATGATCGCAAATGAGAATTCGTAGTAACGGTTGTTAGCGATCATCTGGCAGTGCAATACTGTCACCAATTGCCCGATGAACAAGTAAACGCTCGTTCATCAGGAAATTGAAATAACACATTGTTTGCAGGTGGCAGATCGTGGTGTCTAAACATATCGCTCCTCCCTATACTGAGGAGGAGATCACTGTATGTAATAGCAGTGGTCTCCTCCACTGGCAAGCAGATGATTGCTGAGAAGGAATATTTCCCCTCCCGACAATCGCCTGTTAAATCGGGATCTCTAATACACCCTTTAGTGGCCCATCTAATTTATCCACTTTAAAAAGATTAATCTTAAAGGGGTATTCCCATCTAAGACAATGGGGGCAAATCACTAGGCTATGCCCCCCATTGCCAGATAGGTGCGGGTGCCAGCAGTGGGAACCGCACCTGCAACGAGAATAAATCGGGGATCGCTGTGGCTGGAGGACCCTGGATTTCCCAGGGTCCGTCCACCACAAAGCGCTGCTCCCATAGAAGTGAATGGGAGTGCACCGCGGCCCATGCTCCCATTTATTTCTATTGGGCAGACGGCAATAGCTAAGCCAGCGCTTTGGCATTTTCGGCAACCCCATAGAAATGAGCGCATGTGCAGTGCGCCCTCCGTTCATTTCCCCGCTCCGTTCTCATTATAGGTGCGGGTCCCACCACTGGGGGGGAAAATGAGCGGAGGGCGCACTGTACATGTGCAGCCACCCTCCATTCATTTTTATGGGGTCGCCGAAAATAGCTGAGCACTGGCTCAGCTATTGCCGTCTGCCCAATAGAAATTAATGGGAGCAGTGCTTTGTGGTGGACAGATCCTGGGAAATCCAGGGTCCTCCAGCCACAGCGATCCCCGATTCATTCTCGTAGGTGCGGGTCCCACCGCTGGCACCCACACCTATCAGACAATGGGGGCATATCCTAGCGATATGCCCCCATTGTCTGAGATGGGAATACCCCTGTAAGTTTAAGTCTTACATGCAGATTTTAAATACATTATAAATGTGAAGTCCACGGCCGAGAGGATTTGACCATGGCATAAATTCATGGCGCATGTGACTCCACCCCTGTACTTAACGGTACAAGCCTTAGTAAAGGAGAGCCTGGAGGGTCACTTTAAACGTCACAGTTGTCTGTCTGTACACTGTTGGTGGCGACGTACTGACAAAATGAAGTGTTGTGTATTATACAGATTTCCTTCTAACCCAGAAAGAAGAAAACAGTGGCTTAACCTTGTGAACAGAGAAAACTTCACCCCAAGCCTGCATACCTTTTTATGTTCTAAACATTTTGAAGAGTCGTGTTTTGACAGAACAGGGCAAACTGTGCGGTTAAGAACGAATGCAGTGCCTACCATATTCATCTATCCAGAGCATATGGTGGAAAAGGTAAGCAACTTCAGTATCTTAACCTGTTTAAGACATGGGGCGTACCGGTACGCCCTGATGTCCCGATCCTTAAGGACACAGGGCGTACCGGTACGTTTTATGTATTTCAGATCACCGCCGCACAGCGGGCGGTGATCGGAACAAGGTGCCTGCTCAAATCATTGAGCAGGCACCTTGGCTAAATGCGTGGGGGGGGGGACCTCCCCGTGTCGGCGATCGCCGCAAACCGCAGGTCAATTCAGACAGACAGTTTGCGGCTTTTACCTGGTGCGACAGCGGTGGTGCCATCGTGTCCCCATGGGGCTGTAGGCATGGAAGGCAGTGCGATTCCTTCCTTAGGCATCTGCGCTGCCTTCCGGTGACGAGCCTGCGAGATCCAGCCCTCTGAATCTCACAGGCAGGAACCTGTATGAGTAATACTCACTGTATTACTCATACAGCCAATGCATTCCAATACAGAAGTATTGGAATGCATTGTAAAGGATTAGACCCCAAAAAGTCCAAAGTGGGACAAAAAATAAAGTGGAAAAAATAAAGTCCCCCACCCCCCCCAAAAAAAATTAAGTTTCAAGTAAAAATAAACAAATACGTCGATTTTCCCCAAATAAAGTAAAAAAAAAAAAAAATTGGTCAAAAAATGGGGGGGGGGGAATAAAGTAGACATATTGGGTATCGGCGCGTCCGTATCGACCGGCTCTATAAACATATCACATGATCTAACCCCTCAGATGAACACCGTAAAAAATAAAAACTGCTAAATAAACAATTTTTTGTCACCTTACATCACAAAAAGTACAACAGCAAGCGATCAAAAAGTGATACGCACCCCAAAATAGTGCCAGTCATCTCATCCCGCAAAAATCATACCCTACCCAAGATAATCTCCCACAAACTGAAAAACATTGTGTAAAAAACTTAGATAAATAAAATAAAAAAAGTATACATATTAGGTATCGCCGCGTCCGTGACAACCTGGTCTATAAAAATACCACATGATCTAACCTGTCAGATGAATGTTGTAAATTAAAATAAAAACTGTGCCAAAACAGCTATTTCTTGTTACCTTGCCTCACAAAAAGTATAATATAGAGCAACCAAAAGAGACGATTACTCTTCTCGGTAATTGGATTTTCCAATAGCCTCCACAACGGCACTCCAGGAGGGTGTCCCCAGGTAGGAACTAGTGTTAGGGACCACTCATAGAGGCGACCTTGACGTGGTGAGTGGCTTATTACGCTTTGGCCAGACTGTACACCAATGCCTCATTCAACATCCAGCATAGAGGCAGGGCTGAGTGCTGGTTGCAGAGTGCTATTGCATTTGTGTTTTTGCGTTTGTATGTGTATTTCGCCATAGCGATGTGCACCTGCATACAGGGTTGTGCTGACTGAATCCCCCCCATTTTTTCTTTGTAGTATATATTGGAGGCGTGGCGATCTCCATGCAGTCATGCACACCTGACCAGTTAGTCTGCCCTAGAGGCTGGTTTTAAAGTCAGTATAAAACTGAGTCTACTTTTACAGCGCCTACCAGTAGCCATTTGGCTCCAGGAGAAGTATATAGTGGGCTCAGCATGCATGTTGGTACTTGCATCCCTGGATCCGATGAAAGCTGTCACGGCACCGGACGGGGTTAAAAGCAGAGAGTGCCTGGCGTGCATGCTGTATCTGCGCTCCCTGGACTTTGTGTGGCTATCATGGCCCATAAACAGGTAGGAACTAGTGTTAGGGACCACTCATAGAGGTGACCTTGACGTGGTGAGTGGCTTATTACGCTTTGGCCAAAATGTACACCAATGCCTCATTCAACATCCAGCATAGAGGCAGGGCAGAGTGCTGGTTGCAGAGTGCTATCGCATTTGTGTTTTTGCGTTTGTATGTGTATTTCGCCATAGTGATGTGCACCTGCATACAGGGTTGTGCTGACTGAATCCCCCACATCTTCCCTCTTACTGGAACTTCTATTCTTTTGTTTAAGGAGCTTTGATCTCCGTCCCAGGATTCCAGGAGAAATTTTTGTAATGTCCTTGTATGATGTTGGGCCCATCGCACTGCGGGGATGGTGGATGTTAGATGTCCTAACAGTCTCATGATGTCCCTTATGGCCACTCTTCTGGCTTCGCAGAATTGGGAGATCTTTTGACTTATGATCATCTGTTTTTCTGGAGGTAAAAAGGACATGAGGTTGTGTGAATCTAGCAGGATTCCTTCTGCTGACTGGGAACCAGGTCGGATTTCTGGGTATTTATTAGCCAGCCTAACTCTGTCAGCTTTTCCTGCACCGTCTGCAGATGCCCCTGGAGGTCCTGAAGAGATGAACCTGCTATCAAGAGGTCGTCTAAATATGGGACCACTATTATACCTTGAAGGTGTAGATATCCCGTTACCTCGGCCATAATCTTGGAAAATATTCTTGGGGCTGATGATGGCCCGAAGGGAAGTGCCTGAAATTGAAAGTGGTACTCCTGACCTCCTAGGAGTATTGCTATTCTGAGATATCTTTGGTATGCTCTGTGTATGGGAACATGGTAATATGCGTCCGAAAGGTCTATAGTTACCATGTAACAGTTGCGAGATAGGAGATTCACTGTGGATCTGATAGATTCCATTTTGAATCTTTTGTAGGTCATGTATCTGTTTAGATTTTTTTTTAATTGATTATTAGTCTGAAGGACTTGTTTGGTTTTTGAATAAGGAATATGGGAGAGTAAAATCCCTGCCTTTCCTGATCTTACGGAACTGGAACAATTACGCCCTTCTTTAGGAGAGATGATATTTCCATCTCTAAGGCCTGCTGTCTTTCTGATCTTTTTAATGGCTTGTTGATGGTGAAGCATTCCAGAGGAGGCATATTGAACTCTAGTTTGTACCCCATGCCTATGGTGTTTATAACCCAAGGGGCGGAAGAAATCTTTTCCCAGTCCTTGGAGAACATCTTTAACCTGCCACCTACTTGAGGCCTGGCGTCATTGGCCAGGTTTAGAAGTGGATTCGGGGTTGAATAGAAACCCCCTCCCTCTTCCTCTGGAGGATTGCCATCTTCCGGTACTGTCCTTTCTCTTCTGGTCTGGTCTATTTCTCCTTTGATTCCGAAAGGACCGACGCTGCTAATAAAACTTTGATTCTGAAGGAAATCCCTTCTTTTTGTCTGATGCTTTTTCTAAAATGTCCTCAAGGACTGACCCGAACAGCTTATCTCCTTCACACGGAATAGAGCATAGCCGACTCTTTGAACTGGCATCACCGGACCAAGATCTAAGCCATATAGCTCTTCTTGTAGAATTGGAGAGGGCTGAGGATCTAGCAGAGAGTTTCACCAGGGCTGTGGATGCATCTGACAGGAAATTACAGGCATGTTTTAAGGTAGGTATTGAGGCCAGGATCTCCTCCCTTGGAGTCCCTGCCGCCAGGTGTTCTTCAAGCTGTGTTAGCCAGACTGACAGGGATCTTGATGTGCAGGTATACGGCTATACTGGGCCTAAGCATGACTGTGTTTGTCTCCCATGCACGTTTTAACATACCCTCGCATTTCTTATCCATATGATCTTTTAAAAGGCCCATGTCTTCGAAGGGAAGAGAGGTTTTCTTAGATATCCTGGCGACAGGCGCATCAATCTTAGGCGTCTTGTTCCACAGAACTGAATCCTCCTCAGTAAATGGATATTTCCTTTTAAATGAGGCAGGGATTAAATTCTCTCTGGATCCTTCCATTCCTTTTTAATCAACGTTTTAATGTTACTATGTACAGGAAAGACCTTCCTCTTCTTTTCTCCCAGCCCCTGGAACATTCTCTCCTGAACGGACTAAGGCTCCTAAGTCTCATCTATTTTTATTGTAGCCCTAATGGTCCTCAACAGCCTTTCTGTATCTTCTGGGCTACAAAGGGGTCTCCCTGATTCCTCATCAGTGGATTCAGTTTCCTCAAGGGATAATACTTCTCCCTCCTCAGAGTCAGGCTCCAGCTGACAGTCCAAAAACTGAGATCTTTGAGAGGTAGGGGGCTGAGGAGAACACGGAGGGAGCCTTGTGTCAATTGCTGATTTAACCTCTTCCTTAATCATGTCTCGGATTGATTCAAGGAAAGAGGGCGATTCCTCCGAAACCATTTTGTCCGTACATTTTCGACATAGTGTCTTCTTTGATTTAGAGGGCAGGGATTTTTTTTTTACATATTGCACATCTTTTCTTGGATAATGAATCCTCAGATCTTTTGGTGCTGGTGTCCTTTTTCAGGGCTCTGTAATAGGGCTACACTATTAACACCAGCACCGCACCAGTGAGGGGAAATAGTAATGCGCAATGAGCCGGGGAACGGGCTGCCTTCACCGAAGGAACGGGGACAGGACCTGTCAACTCCCAACCTCTGCACGGCCCTCCCAGATGGGGAAACTTATCCAGGCTGTGCACCCATGAACCCCTGACGTAGCAGGAGCGGCTTCCACGGATTCCCGAGGACAGGAAACAACAAACTGAAGCATGTAAGGGGAGGGGGCCTTATAAGATTGAGCTTCTACGTTGTTTCCTGTCCTGGGGAGGTGCTGGGGAAAAAAAAAAAAAAAAAATCATATGTACCAACAAAACTGCCACCCTATCCCGTAGTTTCTAAAATGGGGTCACTTTTTTTGGAGTTTCTACTCTAGGGGTGCATCAGGGGGGCTTCAAATGGGACATGGTGTCAAAAAAAAAAAACAGTCCAGCAAAACCTGCCTTCCAAAAATTGTATGGCATTCCTTTCCTTCTGCGCCCTGCCGTGTGCCCATACAGCGGTTTACGACCACATATGGGGAGTTTCTTTAAACTACAGAATCAGAGCCATAAATATTGAGTTTGGTTTGGCTGTTAACACTTGCTTTGTAACTGGAAAAAAATTAAAATGGAAAATCTGCCAAAAGTGAATTTTTTTTATTGTATCTCTATTTTTCCATTAATTCTTGTGGAACACCTAAAAGGTTAACAAAGTATGTAAAAATCAGTTTTGAATACCTTGAGGGGTGTAGTTTCTAGAATGGGGTCATTTTTGGGTGGTTTCTATTATGTAATCCTCACAAAGTGACTTCAGATCTGAACTGGTCCTTGAAAAGTGGGTTTTTGAAAACTTTAGAAAAATGTCAAGATTTGCTTCTAAACCTTGTAACATCCCCAAAAAATAAAATGTCATTCCCAAACATGAAGTAGACATATGAATGGCCTGGATAAGTCAAAGCATTTTAAAGTTGTCACCACTTAAAGTGACACTGGTCAGATTTGCAAAAAATGGCCTGGTCCTTAAGGTGAAACATGTCTGTGTCCTAAAGGGGTTATCAATTAAATTTTTTTTGTAAATGTGGCCCCCCAGGCCAACTGTACCTGAAGGAGACATCCACACTCCTGCACCCCACCATTCTGCCTCCCTTCTCTCAGCTTACAGTCCCAGGCTGTCAACTTCTGTACGAATGGGGTCATGTGTAGCCTGAGCCATGCCCCCTCAGGAGACACCACTTAGGCCAGTCATTGGCTGCTACAGCACCATGTGTGATGCCAGATTGGGAAGCAGGTCTTACAGTCTGATTCAAAGATGTTTCTCAGACTGTGTATTCTGATTTCAGATAGCTCTTACACAAGTGACCGTTACAAAGCCAGGTGAGAATCCTCCCTCTGGATCTACAACAGATATACAGAAAAACTCCACCTCTTATGGTGACCACAGTTACTGCCTACCGAGACCTGCTGAAATTAAAAGAAAAATTTGGGACCTTGAAAGGAAATTAGAAATTGCTCACAAGAAGATAAAGATCTATCAGCAAAGAGAACGGAGAGGCAGGAGGAAATGTTTGACAGAAAACTTCACAGATCCAGTTCTGGACCAGACACCTGAGCAGGACATAGGGCAGCACAAAGACAATATGGTCCCAGATCCAAAGCCACACAAAACTGTGGTGGTAATATGAGAGCTGCTGTTTACCGACTGATGTACAATATTGCACAACACATGGCTGAATTACTAATATGTGGAACTTTCTAGACGTGTTAGAATCAGAACTTAGTGGTATGTTCTGCTGGGGATTTCCAGCAGTCCTGTCCTCAAACATGACCTTCCAAAGTTCACACACTCTGTAGTAAGCTGGCTTGACAATAACTGGAGTGTGCAGAGATCAAGACTGATTAATAAGATGTTGGGGGTTATGCCTCAGCTTTGACTTTCATACAGCACTGATGCAGTGCCACATAAATAGGGTGACCCAAGACCAATGTTAAGGTCCACAGCATTTTTAACAGTTGCTTAACTTAGAATAAATATCTGTACAATTGTGTATATATTAGGTACTTTCACACTGGCGTTAAAGTTTTCTGGTATTGAGTTCTGTCACAGGGGCTCAGTACCGGAAAAAAAAAAAAGCTTCAGTTTTATCCTAATGCATTCTGAATTTAGAGCATTTCGTTCAATATGCATCAGGATGTCTTCAGTTCAGTCGCTCTTATGGTATTTGGCCGGAGAATATACAGTATGTACAGCAGTATTTTCTCCGGCCAAGATTCCCGACCACTTGACGGCATGCTGGATCCAGCATTAATTTACATTGAAATGTATTAATGCCGGATCCGGTACCAAGTGTTCAGGAAATTGCCGCATTGATGGATCCGCTTTCCCGGTCTGCGCATACCTTTAAAAATGCGAAAATACCGGATGACACAGATCCGGTGTTTTAATGCATTTGTCAGCCCGATCCGCATCCAGAAACAAATGCTTTCCGTTTGCATACAGATTTCCAAATCCAAGAACGCAAGTGTGAAAGTACCCTTAAAGGGAATCTGTCAGCTACTTCTACTAGATGTCATTAACACCAGTGCAATGTACATCCAACATTTCAACCATACCTTTGTTAGATTTACTTGTACTTTTAAACTCCAGAAAAAAAGTCATTGATTTGGTATGCAAATGAGGTGCAAAGGGCCTAGCAGGGTGTCACCAACGGTTTCAAGCACCCAGGACTGCCTCCTCCATGTGCCCAAGCTCGCCTCTACATCTCTGGCACTACCTCCCTTTCCACTCCACCATTTCCCTTCAACTCTGTCCGTGGCTTCAGAGGAACAGCGCATGCGCTCAACCTGCAGTGTGTGGAAAGGGCATGGGGAGGTAATGCTAGACATGAAAAGGCAGTCAGACTCAAAACTGTTGGTGACACCCTGCTAGGCACTTTGAACCACATTTGCACGCCAAATAAAGTGCATTTTCTGAATTTGAAAGGATAAAAAGATATGGTTGAAATGCTAGACTGATGTAATTGCACAACCGTTGTTTACATACAGAAGAAATAGCTGACTGAATTCCTTAATTTTTGGGCTGTCCTAGCTGGAACATTAATTAGGATCACGAATATTACCCACACTTGTAAACTGGAAATTCCTTCAAATCTGCTAATGTGCAATTCAGACACCAAGCATTTATGAAGATCAGTGTTTTCTACGCTGGTCTTGATATCCCCGGCACAGCCAGAGGATGCACTTCATTTTTGACAATGTGAATGCTATGCCAGATTAAGCACATCCTCTGAATGAAATCTACAACAGCCCGTAACTGGCACAGATTTTAGTCACTATTTAAACCAAAAAACTTGAACGAAAGCTTTGCTGGGGATGATCACCCTGCCCACACCATTCAGAAAGTGGTGAAGGTGCAGTAAAACATCACATTTTTGCCCAAATAAGTGTTTAAAAAGCTTCAAAACCCACGGTTTGACTTTAGGGGGTTGATAAGTCTACCCCCAAAATGTCTTGCTGCATTTTTCATTTGCTTTTTTGGGTCAAAAATGCTGCAGCCAGATAATGCTTCAAAGTCTGATACAAATTATTACACAATAGTGTTATGGGCCGGTCAATCCCCTAAAAGACACACCTAGGTTTTTGGGGAGGAAAACAAAAAATTTCTTTAACCAAAAGGTGTGCTGTGTGTTTGGAACTAATGGTGGTCTGTGGATGGCACTATTACTGGAGATCTGTGGATGGCACTGTTACAGGAGGGGGGGGGGGGGAATCTGTGGATGGCACTGTTACAGGGGGGGGAAATCTGTGGATGGCACTGTTATATGTGTGCCATCCACAGGACCCCCCCCCTCCCCCATAACAGTGCCATCCACAGACCCCCCCAGCCCATAACTGTGCCATCCACAGATTCTCTCCCCCCCCCCCCCCCGCTGCATACTAATAAGATGTCTTATTCAATTAATAGTTATTAAACATGCCCCCCAACTCCTAATAGTACCTTACATCCTAACAGCTTCTGTACAATGCCGGCAGGCAGGCGCGTCCCTCACTGACACTTGCCTGCTTCATTCATAAAGTAGGCGGCGCAGGCACGTGACATCAGGGAGTTACGCTGCCGCCCGCCCTGCCTGCATTCCACAGAAGCTTTTAGGATGTAAGGTACTATTAGGAGTGAGGGGGCATGTTTAATAACTAGGAATTGAATATGACATCTTATATTAGTATACCGGCGGGGCTATACTACACTGACTGCGCCGCTATTGCCAGCCCCCAGCACCCGCACATCGCAGCTTGCAATTTAAAACTGCAAAAAAATTTATATATATATATATATATATATATATATATATATATATCTATCTATCTATCTATCTCTACCATACATACAAAGAATAACTGACAAGGAGTTTAAAGCCTACACGTCATGAAGATTAGACTTCTTTTTTATTGAGTACAAAGACTGGAGGGTCAGCTTGTACACTTCAGTGCCATAAAAAACTGAAATAAATAAATTCTGAACGTTAAATCAAACAAATATTAATAGGTGCTATCGTTTTGCAGTTTTAAGTGACGTGAATTCACTGGAGCCATCAGCAAATCAAGTGGAGCATAGGAAATGCAGAAAGCCGCTTTTTATTCATCCTTTCAAAGAGGACATTCCTGCTCTCATTATCTCATCCACCAACAGGATATTGCTTGCAATAACAGTGCTAGAAGAAAGAAAGGGGGTCAGTAATGTAAAAAGGCAAACTCCAAATGTCACGCAGAATATATACCCCAGTTTAGGAGAGCATTGCAGCTCCACCATGTTCTACCAGTTTACATGTGGCCTACACCTACCAGGAATGAAGAAGCTGCTTCTTAACATTGTAATTGTCCCAGATTCCTGCTTCTGACGACACCATTGGTTCACCTTTGGAAGAGAAGAAAGAAATGACAAGTCTTGTACACACTAACACTTGTTAGGAATAACTTTAGGTTGTGGGATTATTTTATAGTAATACATGGATCTCTCCACAGAGCAAGCATTCAGTACGTACAGGGGTTCTCCATGATGAGTATTACTATGCAATGAATAGGGAATCTCAAATTACTGCAATATACATGCAACTAGAGTCTTTAAAATGTACATGATATTTTCCTGCCTCCTCGGCAGCCACAATTCTGATCTACCTTCTACATTTAGTGGTGAACCACACATGCTTGGTAGCTTCCCTGCTGACATCTTTCATTCATCCCCACTTCTAAATTCATAGAAATAGATCACTACATCTCTCTAGACAGCAGAGAACGAAATTGGGTGGGAATAGTGCCATTTATTAGTGGACTCTCGTGCTGAGTGAGAGGGAATATTTTCTATGCAGGGAAGAAGTTAAGAGCTGACTGACGTGTGACAAGCTACTGCCCCAACACCCAAAAAAGTTAAGACTAGAGATGCAGATGGGTGAGTAAAGATAAATGCGGTGAAAATTCTAGCAGAGAACTTTTTGCATTTATATAGTTATTGTAGTTAAAATAATGCATGCTTTTTTTAATTTGTGGGATAAAGCACAACAAAAAGCTAACACGTCACAAAACATTCAATGTGCTGTTCTCCTGAATACGTGCAGAAGAACATCATCTTCTTCCAACGCAGAGGAAAGAGAACAGAATGATATAGCACAGAACTATAACCAAGGGAGCCACGTGGCACGCTTGGGTGTTCTCTGTGCAACATTATGGAAAACCGACATTTCCATAACGGATCCGTCCTGTTTCAGTTATGCAGGAGAAGACTCAGGATCAGGAGAGGAAGGGATCCGTTTTGCAGCCCATAGACTTCTATGACAGAATGAACAACTGAATGCCTCTAAAGGCAGTCATAGAATTGCGTTATGGTCCGTGGTAACGGAATCCATAACACAATTCTGCTTTTACCAAACGAAGCGTGAACAAATTTTAAAATATAAAATTCGCTCATCTCTAATAACTTCCAACCCCATTTCTAATAGCTATCTCCCGATGCAGAGGGGAGAACGCTGTTATTCCGGTCTCAACTTAGATTGCTTTCTAACAAGACCAGGCCCCTATCTCTAGTTGCTGCAAGAGTTAAAGCCGTGCTCCCCTTGAGATCACAGCCAGTCTAAAGGGGAAAAGCTGACAGCCTGCAGTTTGAGAAAAATAAAAAATAAAATAAAAATTACATCATAAATCGTAGTGACCCACAGAATAGTTGTCATTTATATCACACAAAATGGCGTAAAAATCCCACAAAATGTTTTACACCATATTTTTGGTTCATGTCTGATCTGCATTTTTTGCGGTTGGGACAATGCCCTGTTTATTTCTACAGGACTGCAAAAAAATGCAGACATACTATTCTTGTCCGATTTGCGGACAACAGGTATTTCTATAAGAAATACTAAGGAAAGGGCCGGATGCACACAGCCATATGGTCATGTGCATAAGGCCTGAAATGACTCAAAACACACATTACTCTGTTCCTACACATAGCTGAAGAACTTAGATGTATGTAGGGGTAGCATTTAGGGCTCTGGGGCCTATTTTCCTCCCAAACATGCTGTAGTCACTGGTCTCTCTACAGGACTAACACCAGGGAGGTGAAAAAACAAACCAAAAAAACCAAAGTGATACAAAATAAACCTTAGAAAAATTACTTTAAAAACTGAAGACCACATGAAAAAAATAAAATAAAAATAAGCCTTTAAGTGTGCCCAACCCTGCCAAGAGCCACTGTAAGCAAAGGACAGGTAGCACTGCAGAGTCAAAGACAAAGTATGAAAGTCAATAAAAGGTTAAGAGTCCTTTAAGCAAACGATACCTGTATTAAGGTCAACACCAATGAGCTGCCTGGATTCTGCATAT
Source organism: Bufo bufo (assembly GCF_905171765.1). Lineage (NCBI taxonomy): Eukaryota > Metazoa > Chordata > Amphibia > Anura > Bufonidae > Bufo > Bufo bufo. The sequence continues at coordinate 396,930,837 of NC_053391.1, forward strand.
TCTGTCTGAAGTTTTACTAATGTTTCTTGAGCGTCATATCCAGAGTTCTGTGCAAGAACCTTAAAAAACACAAAGATGTAAGCTCCTGAGAACAATGCAGTATCTAGAGTGAGAGGCAAATGCAGGTGCATTATCAAAACCAGGCCACTTTAAAGGGGTTGTGCAGTGTCACGATACTGCCAACGTTTCCCCAGGATAGGTCATCAATACCATGACACTGCACAACAGTGGAGGAACGATGACACCGTCGACTGCTACACAATTCTGCTCCTAACTGGGCCCAATATGAATATCTACTACCAGGGGTGGGCAACCTGCGGCACTCCAGCTGTTGTGAAACTACAATTACCAGCATGCTCCATTTATTTCTATGAGAGTTTTAAGAGCAGAGCAAGTATGCATGCTGGGAGTGGTAGTTCAACAGCTAGAGTGCTGCAGATCTGTCTCCACAAATCAGTGGCACCAAAATGTAAAAATTGTCCATTTTTGACTTTATAAACCTGCGGGTTTTAAAAAACGTAATACAAAAACCTAACAATTGGCAGTAATCACTCTTCTTAATACCTTGGGAATGATGAGGAGAGCATCAGCAAATGCTTGCACACCAAGCTGGGCTCGGCCCTTCACATTAGGCTTGTGTTTGACAAGAGCATCAGCAATTGCTACTTCTACGGCTCCTGCTCCGGGTATAACACAGCCTAAATAAAAGATGAGAGAACACTATATTAATATCTAGAAGCCTCCAGCTTCACATGCATCTCTTACCACATACAATTACAGGAATGTCTGGCCCTTGCTAGTCACACTTTAGTCATGTAACCAAGTAGTCTCTTGCATTTCTGTACACGTGTAAGTCACAGACAGCCTTCAGCAGGTATAGAAAGGTGATGCATGATATTTGCTATAAACACATTAGCTAATATAGCATATAGTTGTCAGATTATCACATGGCAACAATTACTGGGTACATAAGAGGATAAAATGACTTGCAAAGGAAAAAACAAGAACAAATGCAATCGATGATTTTTTTTCCTTCTCTCGCCGAGTTCATTAGGTGACCAAAAAAAAGCATAGGTATAGCTCCTACCTACTAGCAGCAGCAGCCATACCCATGGTTCTGTTTCCCCCAATGACTCTGGTGTGGCAAATACATTGATTACTCTTACCGGTAATATGTTTTCCATGAGCCCATGACAGCACCTGTGAGAGATCCTCCCCCTTTCAGACAGGAACTTCCCAGATATTTAAAAGGGTCCTCTGTATTCCACTGCTCAGTTTGTGACAAGATTCCTAGGACCGCCAAAACACCTGTATATGCTCCTTGGAAAACGTATTACCGGTAAGAGTAATCAATGCATTTCCATTACGCCCCATGACAGCACCTGTGAGAGATTAGATAGATAATTTTAGGGTGGGACTACCACCAGTAGCACCTTTCTCCCAAAGGACAGGTCCTGAATGGACAATAAGTCCAATCTGTAATGTTTGTAAAACGCAGACGGAGAGCTCCAAGTTGCAGCTCTACAAATTTGATCAATAGTGGCGCACCCGTTCTCTGCCCAAGATGAAGCTAGTGCCCTCATAGAATGGGCAGACAATCCCATAGGAACCTGGAGACCTGCTAGAGAATAGGCTAAGCCTATTGTCTTCAAGATCCATCTTGCTAAAGTGCAGCTTGTAACTTTTAACCCTCTATATGGACCCTGAAACTGAACAAAAAGTTGAGGTTTTCCTGCATTTCCCCGTTGACTAAGTATCTACAGAGACATCTCCTGACAAAGTATCAAACGTCTCCTCCCCTTCATTTTTAGGATTTTGACAAAAAGAGGGTAGAACTATCTCCTGGGATCTATGAAAATCCGAGATCTTTTAGTAGGAAAGCAGGATCTGATTTAAACACTATCCTATCGTCTAGTACAAAAGGTGTAAGGTGGAGAGGCAGATAAGGCGGAAAGCTCCCCAACTCGTCTAGCAGATGTAACCACTACCAGAAATGCAGTTTTGTAAGAAAACATATTCAAGGAAATATAATCTACGGGCTCAAATGGACTTTTGGTTAACAGACAGTACTAAATTAAGATCCCAGGGAGCTGCCTTGACCTTAACAGAAAGTAATAACATGGATGACCCCCCTTAAGTAACCTTTTAACCCAGGGATGGGTAGCCAACTTGCAGTCAAATAGCACGCCGAGGGCAGAAATCTGGACTTGGAGTGCTGGGTTTTAATTTCTTGTTGAGACCCTTCTGTAGAAAATTTAAAATTAATGGAATATTGTGTGAGCCCAGATCTATGCCTGAACCTGCAAATTGAATAAAAGGTTAGAGGTAACCTTTCTACTAGCTAGTAGAGTTTCTACCACTTGTTCTGATAGACCCCTGGCCTTAAAGAATTGCCTCTCAAAATCCAGGCTGTTAGAGGACCTTTCACTAGAATAAAACAAACTAACTATACAGACGTGTAGAGCTGCGCCCAGGGATCCCCCTGCACTTACTATTATCCCCGGGCGCCGCTCCGTTCTCCCGTTATAGCCTCCGGTATCTTCATAGTTAGGCTCTACCCAGGGGAACCTCCAGGCGTCTCATTCTCCCAGGCTGTAGCGCTGGCCAATCGCAGCGCTCAGCCTGAGAGGAAAAAAAAGCCTCTCAGGCTATGAGCTGAGCGCTGCGATTGGCCAGCGCTACAGCCTGGGAGAATGAGACGCCTGGAGGTTCCCCTGGGTGGAGCCTAACCATGAAGATACCGGAGGCTATAACGGGAGAACGGAGCGGCGCCCGGGGATAATAGTAAGTGCAGGGGGATCCCTGGGCGCCGCTCTACATGTCTGTATAGTTAGTTTAGATGTTTTATTCTAGTGAAAGGGCCTCTTTAAGTGTAACTTCTTCACTCCTGGATGACGAAGAGGCCCCTAATATAGCAAGTCCTCCCTCTCTGGCAGTATCCAGGGATCTGAAAGAAATAGCCTCCTTAACCAGGCAAACCATACTCTCCTCGGCTAGAATGGGGCCATTAAGAACACCATTGCCTCCTCCCTCCTGATCTTCTGAATTACTGTGGGTAACAGGCCGAGAGGGTGAAAAGCATAAACCAGATTCCTGCCCCAAGGTTCAGACAGGGCATCTATCCCAAGGGACTGATCTGACAGAAATTTTTGTTTGGCATTTCTTGTTTTCTCTGGATGCAAAAAGGTCTAGCGTTGGGGATCCCCCACAGAGCTTTTATCTGATGAAAGACTTCCTGGTTTAGACACCAGTTCCCTTGGCCGAATTTGTGCCTGCTCAGAAAGTCCGCATGACAGTTCTGAGCCTTTTAGGTGTACTGCTGAGGGGGATAGAATCTTCCCCTCCATCAGTTGGAAAATTAAAGATGTTAGACTCAATAGTTGAGGAGACTGTCCCTTAACCTGCATTAACACATAGCCCAAAATGAATTACCAAAAGGTGAAAAATAATCTCCTAAAAAGGAGATGGGATAACCCCTCTTAACCCCAGGAGTACCATGCTAGATTCAGAGTGTAGCTCCTGTCTCTCCGTGCACTGTTGCATCTCCCCTTCTTGCATTTTGTATGCTTTCAGGGGGTATGGAGCAAAGATCTGGCTGTCCGGTCAAAATCTGTTGCTGTACTGCTGCTCCCTCCATGTTGGCTGGCCGGTGTCCCCCTCTTGAATAGGCCGCGCACTGCCTGCCATGTTTTAACCCCTCCCCTTCTTGTTCAGGTGGAACGCACGCATCACTTCTGGCGCGTGCGCCCGGAACAGGCCTGCAGATAGCACGAGGAGAGGACAACTCCACCCCCACCCCACCGAACTTCGCCGGCCGCAGAACAAAGCGTACGAGATGCCACCAGGGATCCCCCCATGGCTTACGTGAAGAGAACAGACTGGGTTTTATGGCAGCTCCTAGTAGAGACTTACACCGACATATACCTCCCATAGGTTTTTAGACAATAACCCTAGAGGTCCTGCAGCCCCCTAATATACCTGGGAAAGATGATCTATAAAACAAGGAAACGTATTGGGTTGCTCTACCGAGAGTATAGATGGATAGGTGCAACTGCTAAAGACTCACCCAGTCTAAAATTAATGAACAAGTAGTAGCAGGCACACTTACATATGGAGTACGTATTTAATGTCTAAAATCAAACAATTACACTTGTAAATACATAAAATTAAGGTAAAGGAATAAATGCTAGCAGCTATCAGTGGATACCAACCTTGGTTCATATATGCTGCTAGCATTTATTCCTTTACCCTAATTTTATGTATTTACAAGTGCAATTGTCGTTTGATTTTAGATATTAAATACGTACTCCATATGCAAGTGTGCCTGCTACTACTTGTTTATACCTTGGAAAGTACCATCCTCCTGTCCTACGGACAGGAAACAGGAAGAAACTGAGCAGTGGAATACAGAGGACTCTTAAAGATCTGGGAAGTTCCTGTTTCCTGTCCGAAAGGGGGAAGATCTCTCAACTGCCGTCATGGGGCGTAATGGAAAACTTTTAATTTATAACTTCAACTCACCGTCCTCTATGGCATTTTTAACTGCCCTCAGGCCATCCCTAATGGCATCTTTAATTTGGGTTAGAGTGTGTTTATTTGGCCCCTTGACCAGCAGGGTGACAGAACGTGGATTTTCACATTGTTCTATGAATGTAAACTTCTCTTCACCCTGAAAAATAAAGTCGATAAACATTACAGAGTATAGACACATGAATGAACGCAGATCTTCCAGGATGTATTGGGGGCTGAAATACTTACCAAGGTGTACTCATAAACAAGACCAGCATGACCCAAGCAATCAGGGGTGAGATCATCCACAGAGTTCATTGCAGTGCCACCACAGGCCAGGGTAAGCCTAGGAAAAGGGCAGCACTTAAGCTCCAGTTGTAACATGTACATAGAAGACATAACTGACAGCAGTGGAGGACTCCACTCACCTTTCCATGTTTCTTCTCTTCGCTCTACGGAGAGCTACAATCCCTTCTTTAGCAAGAGCATCCAATGAGAATGGGTCGATTCCCTAAAAGGTGCAAGAAGACTGCTTGTAAGTGAACAGAAAGCCAAATATCCAAACATGGGTGCGGACAGCACACAGACCACTTCCGTTGAGGGCCCATAGAAACGAATGAGTGTGCAATCGTGAAAAAAAAAAAAATGAAAAAAAAGAAGAAGGACACAGATGTAAAATACAGTCGTGTGCATAAAGCCTTATTAACAGGCCCAGTGCACAAGACTCGTTGGGCAGTGAATAGTTGTCTCAGCAAGCGGGCCAGGCAGTGTACAGTTGAAACATCTCCACACCCAACGCCTAGACAAACTCCTTCTTAGGCAGTTTTACTTTGTCAGAGCACCCGCACAAATGCAGAACAAACTGGCCGCTTACGAAGCAATCTTTCCTCAGTGGATCACTGAGAAGTCAAACAGTATTACTCCAAGCACTTCTGTCAGCATGTACTGTTCATCTGAATACATCCCGGCAAATCAAGTTTTCACCAGACGCAGAGGAAAAAGAACAGCATCACTCTAGCACAAGATAAATGCCAAGGGTGCTACAAATCACACTTGGGTGTTCTTTGTGCAGCTTATGGGGTACAGAGAAAAGGTTGGCCAAATCTCACCTTCTGGTTTAGCACTATGAAACCTTTGCCAGAATCTCCGCACACTTTATGCTTCAGGGCTACGATTTTATTTACCCTCTCCTCTATAAATTTTCTCTCGGCTTTGACTAGTTTTTCTCGCTCCTCTGCGCTTTTGTAGAAAAATCCAGAATTGACTTCACTGTGTGTGGAGGGTGGAGAAATACACAAAAATTTAACAAAAACATAAATATGAGGATACAATAAAGAGGCCCCCAGAGACTCTTCTAGAATATCCAATTGCTCTATAATATAAAAATAAAAAGAGGCAGCGACCAGTCCCAAGCCTGTCTGGCTGTGTCTTCTGCGTAGGTGCAGAGAACGTTCAGGACATGCGCAGATGCAGGAGGCCTTGCGGCCATGGACGTGCTGAATGTTGTAGGCATCAACAATCCCGACACTATTTATATACTTTTTTTTCTCACATTCAGTCTCTTATCCTCTCTATCAAACAACGGGAGATGGATCTGGTATGCTAGGGTCCAGCAATCTTAACAGGGTTATGGGATTTCTCATATTGATGACCTGACCTCAGGATAAGTCATCAATATCAGATTGGCAGCACCTCCACCGATCAGCTGTTGGAAGACACCATGGCGCTGGTGCGAACGCTGCGTTCACTTCAGTGTTTACCTGCTCGCTGTCCTCACTGCAGCACTTGTATACAACCGAGCTGCTGTAATTACACTGCTCGCCACTGCAATGTCGACAGAAAGCAGGGCTCACACCACCATCATGGTGTCTTTAAACAGCTAATCCATGGGAGTTCCAGGAGTTAGACCCGTGCCAATCTGATATTGATGACCAATCCTAGGGATAGGTCACTATTATGAGAGACCAGACAACCCCTTTAAAAGGGACTATAAGGATGCATTTGAGGCAATGTAAAAGCACATCGCAAGGCTATCCTAAATAGCAAAAAATGAAAGTGAGCAGAGGCATGCAAATAGGAATTTATTTCCCATTTTTATATAATGTCTTCTTATACCCAATAGGTCCTCATGTAGAATACAAACCAACACATACTTACGTTTTCTCATACTCCAAGGACACATTGCAAGTGAGAATAAACGCATCTTCCACTCTCTTCTTCATGTCTGGATGACGAGCCCCATGATCAAGTACAAGCCCTCGTATTAACCTAGAAGAAATGCAACCATTCAGCTAACAGGAATTGCAATGTATTACCGATACTGTATTACTACGAGTGTCCACAATTGTGCTAGTACGCTGCCAACAATGGAACGTCAACTATCAAAGCACGCATGTCTTTTACTTTAGCATGGTGTCTGACTGCAAAATCTACCACAAGGTAATGCAGAATTCATCCATGCAGCCGTTTTTCAGACTGGCTTTTTCTAAGAGCATCTATACAAGTTAAAGGGGTTATCCAGGAAGTGATAATGATGACTTATCAGCTGTCTCTGGTGGGCGCAGCCGTCTCCTGTGGATTTCAAGCGCTGTGCTGTACAGTGTATAGCAGCTAGGCTTGGTATTGCAGTTCAGCCCCATTCAAGTCAATGGGGCTGAGCAGCAACTAAGCCATGTGACTCATGTACGGTGAGGTCAAATGGCCCAAGAAGTCGCGGTGCTCAGAGCTCCAGCCTCTTCCAATACTCGATTGGTGGGGTCCCGGATCCCGCTGATCGATATTGAAGACCTATCCAGAGGATAGGTCATCAATATAAATTCCCGGATAACCCTTTTAAAGAGATTATCTGGGAATTACAGGTTTTTTTCCCCTAATGCTCCATAGCCTGCATCACCTATTGAAAGATTCATACATGGTTGCTCCCTGCCACTCCTGCGCACTGGCTCCTGTTTGTCCATCTTCTGGAGCCAGCAGGCAAGTATGAATCTTTCAACAGGTAGTCTATGTATAATCTATAACATACCAAATGACTACTACTTACTTAGTGTCACTGTCCGTTTTATGCTTCATCTCCATAATTTCCACCATGTACAAGTCAATTGGTTCATTGGGTTGCCTTATGGCCAAAACAGAGTCCACAACAGCCTGTAAGCACAATGCAGTCAATGAGGTTTAGATCAAGTACTTAATGGGTTCTTCCAAGTGTTTTATCCTCAGGATAGGTCATAAATATCTGATTGGGGGGGGGGGGGGGGGGGTCAGACTGACTCAGCTGCTTAAAGAGACCAGCGTGCTCGAGTGACAGATTACTGAAAGCCAGTGATACCAAGCACAGCCGCCATCTAACGAACAGCACTGTGCTTGTTAAGCTGCAAGGAAACTGTGGCACTTAGCCTCCTCAAACAGCTCAATGGCAAGGGTCCCTGGTTTCAGACCCTTACTGATCAGATACTGATGACTAGTGTTGAGCGAATCTACTGTACAGAGATCTGTCTCTATACAATATTAGACTGTATGGGCTCTGATGAGCCCAAGTAAGTTATTCACGAAGTCGCGCGTGACTTCGTTGGATAACTTCAGCAATTGATTTTTAAAGTGGAAAACCACATTAAAACTTAAATCTGTTTTGGTTCCGACTCGTACCTTAGAACGGAGCGCTGAGTTTGGTTTTCCACTTTAAAACTCAACTACCAAAGTAATCCAACGAAGTCAAGCGCAACTTCGTAAATAACTTACTTCGGCTCATCAGAGCCCATACATTCTAATATTGTACAGAGACAGATCTCTGTACAGTATTATTCCGAAATTTTGAACGAAGTGACTTCAGATGAAGCATTCGAAGCTCGCTTTGCTCAACACTACTGATGACCTACCCTGAGGTCATCAGTATAACACTCAGAAAACCCCTTTAACAAAAAAATGCGCCTATTTAGATCATATCGGCAGCTACAATTATATTATACCCGCATGAAAAGAATCAGACAATATCTACCTCTGTTAAGACATCAGCCAGCTCAGCGTGTACTTTGGTGCGGAGTGAAGTCCTGGCCACGTTAATAAGGGTCTCTCTGTCCATTTCTTTAGATACCTTAATCTCATCCAAGACTTTAAGTGCCTTTTCTTTTGCAGCTTCAAATCCTTCAGTGACAATTCTTGGGTGAAGGCCCTAAAAACAAAACCCACAGCTCAAAGGGGAGAAGCAACGCGATTAACACATAGAACTGGATAAATGCATTTTGTGACCTATACTACTGAAAGCCTAGGACCAGCAACTTCATATAGGTTGAAATCTATAGAACCATCCTGGTACAATGTTTCCATCAGTGTCTGACCAAGCATTGACAATTAATATGCAATTATAACTCCAAGCTCGGTGCACTCCCTGATCATATCCTGCAGTCAGCAGGGCTTATCCTTCCAGCTCCTGGTTTACCTCAGATATCCTTCCACCTCCTCCTCTATACACTGTCCAGCTCCTGGTTTACCTCAGATATGTAGAGATCAGCTTGCTTTAGCAGCTCCCCGATGATCAAAACATTGGAGGTTGTTCCATCCCCGGTAATGTCATCTTGGGCGGTGGCTACTTTTGCAATCAAGGAGGCTGTTGGATGCTGAATTTGCTATGAAAAAAAAATTTGACAAAAACTGAATTTCTGTAGGAGCTTATTCTGTGTCTGCTTTCCATTCGCAAAGGTCCGAGTTCAGGCTGTTTTATCATTGCGGATGATCCATTTTTGCAACCACATAAATGGCAATTTTTTCAATTTCTACCAACTTAAAAAAATGAACCCTCCACTCAGGTGACACCCATCTGCAGGCTGTGGTTTTACAGACCACACTGAAGAGAATGGTCAGTCTTGTGGCCAGAACATGCCAAAGTAACAGACGAACAGTCCATTAAAAAACTAGAGTGCTTGAATGTATCATTCTCCCCCCCCCCACCCACTTTTCTGGTGTAAAAGTCACTCTGCGCTGCCACAGATTTCTGTTTGAGTGCACGGACTGCCAGAAATGCGCACATAAAGGCCCCTTTACAGTGCTCAATAGAGAAGATTGTTGGAAGGAAACGTTTCTACCCGGGAATCGCCTGCTCATCACCTTCACAGTACGGGGAGGAGAGATCACTAGTGCCATCACTCGTCCCCATACAGAAACATTGTTTGCAGGCAGCAGAGAGCATTTAGACAGCATGATCTAATGCAGCAAACAATGATTTAGGTGATCACAGGTACTATCCTATCGGTGGCACCGTTACACCTACAAACGCTTGTTGGCAATGATCTGCCTGATGCAGTGTAAAGGGGCCTCTATGGTGAGGCCTGAGCCTTGCCATAAATTAGGCACATCTTCCGGGAGCGCAGGGGAGATGATAGACCGGCGTAAAACACTGTTCCATGATAAATCTTCCCCATACAACGGATCTGTGTGCTGTCCACGGAGAACACTGATGTGTGAATAAGCCCTAAGGCTAGAATCACACACCGTTTTCATCCAAAGCCATTCAGTGGTTCCATAAAGACTGATACTTTTTTTTTTTTAGGCACTCTGTAGTGGATTCAAGAAAGTTGCCAGAAAACCTGCGCGTGCGATACCAGACAAAAAATAATAATCTTTATACATACCATTTCATGGAGGAGGACATTGCCGTCCTTGGTAAGCTTGATATCCCCAGATCCAGAGACCAACCTGTTCAAAAGAAACCATAGCAGGTGACCATTTCACACAAAACTAGTTCTACCCCATGAAAAGGGTTTGATGTTAAGGATAACTACTCCTCGTATATACACTGACTTCATGTGTCATCATGTCTGGTAATGGTGGCATGCTGAAGGCTGTGGTCTTACTAGAGTTGTTGCAGGTATCAAAATATTGATACTTTTGTCCTGGTATCGGGATTTGCCTTTTATAGATACTAGGCTGCACAGCCCAGTATCAGAGAACACGGAGCACGCTGCTGTCAGCGCACGCCATGTTCCCTCAGCAGCACAGGGGAGAAGGAGCCATCTTGAGAAGGTCCTCATTGTAAATATTTAAACAGCAATAACTAAGGGAAAAACTCAACAAAAACAGTGGTATGTGAAGAAACTAAAGATTGCTTTATGCATAATGCTGCTGTAGCAACATGCTAGCATTGTCATGATTTCATCAAATCAGTTACACTTAAAGATCAACTTGGGTACTTTCACACTTACGGTATTCTTTTCCGGCACTGAGTTCCGTCCTAGGGGCTCTATATTGGAAAAGAACTGATCAGTTTTATCCCCATGCATTCTGAATGGAGAGCAATCCATTCAGGATGCATCAGGATGTCTTCAGTTCAGTCATTTTGACTGATCAAAACAAAGATAAAACCACAGCATGCTACGGTTTTATCTCCGGCCAAAATAACTGAAGACTTGCCTGAACGCCGGATCTCAATACATTTTTCTGACTGATCAGGCATTTGTAAGGGCTCTTTCACACCTGCGTTGTTGTCTTCCGGCATAGAGTTCCGTCGTCGGGGCTCTATGCCGGAAGAATCCTGATCAGGATTATCCTAATGCATTCTGAATGGAGAGAAATCCGTTCAGGATGCATCAGGATGTCTTCAGTTCCGGAACGGAACGTTTTTTGGCCGGAGAAAATACCGCAGCATGCTGCGCTTTTTGCTCCGGCCAAAAATCCGGAACACTTGCCGCAAGGCCGGATCCGGAATTAATGCCCATTAAAAGGCATTGATCCGGATCCGGCCTTAAGCTAAACGTCGTTTCGGCGCATTGCCGCATCCGACATTTAGCTTTTTCAGAGTGGTTACCATGGCTACCAAGACGCTAAAGTCCTGGCAGCCATGGTAAAGTGTAGCGGGGAGCGGGGGAGCAGCATACTTACCGTCCGTGCGGCTCCCCGGGCGCTCCAGAGTGACGTCAGGGCGCCCCAAGCTCATGGATCATGTGATCACATGGACACGTCATCCATGCGCATGGGGCGCTCTGACGTCATTCTGGAGCGCCCGGGGAGCCGCACGGACTGTAAGTATACTGCTCCCCCGCTCCCCACTACTACTATGGCAACCAGGACTTTAATAGCGTCCTGGGTGCCATAGTAACACTGAACGCATTTGGAAGACGGTTCCGTCTTCAAATGCTTTCAGTACACTTGCGTTTTTCCGGATCCGGAGTGTAATTCCGGCAAGTGGAGTACACGCCGGATCCGGACAACGCAAGTGTGAAAGAGGCCTAAGACTGATAAGGATCCTGATCAGTCTTAGGGCTCTTTCACACTTGCGTTGTTGTGTTCCGGCATAGAGTTCCGTCGTCGGGGCTCTATGCCGGAAGAATCCTGATCAGGATTATCCTAATGCATTCTGAATGGAGAGAAATCCGTTCAGGATGCATCAGGATGTCTTCAGTTCAGGACCGGAACGTTTTTTGGCCGGAGAAAATACGGCAGCATGATGCGCTTTTTGCTCCGGCCAAAAATCCTGAACACTTGCCGCAAGGTCGGATCCGGAATTAATGCCCATTAAAAGGCATTAATCCGGACTTAAGCTAAACGTCGTTTCGGCGCATTGCCGGCGCCGACATTTAGCTTTTTCTGAATGGTTACCATGGCTGCCAGGACGCTAAAGTCCTGTCTGCCATGGTAAAGTGTAGAGGGGAGCAGCACACCCACCACCCGCGGGGCACCCCAAGCGATCACATGGATCACGCGATCCATGCGCATGGGGCGCCCCGACGCCAACCCGGGCGGCAACCACACTGCTCCCCCACTCCCCTGGCAACCAGGACTTTAATAGCATCCTGGCTGCCATAGTAACACTGAACGCATTTTGAAGACTGAACAGTCTTCAAATGCTTTCAGTTCACTTGTGGTGTTACGGATCCGACGGGCACCTCTGGCAACGGAAGTGCACGCCAGATCCCAACAACGCAAGTGTGAAAGAGCATATGTTTTACCGGATCACTCTGCCCCCCCAAGTGTGAAAGTGGCCCAATAGTGCTACGAAAAGCCAAGGCACAGCCCCAGAGCGCATATCTAATGTTTCCCTATGGGATTCCATGAGGTCACCCAGACAGAAGATCTCATGCATCTACCAGAAGGAGGAGGAGTCAGAGAAGGGAACAAGAGTGAGGAGATCAATGTACTGCAATACAAAGTAGTAACCCCTATGTGAAAATACGGACATGATACGCGAGCCGCAACCTGGAATAAAAGGCACGTGACAGAAAACTCGAGCCGCAATCTTACATCTTCATGGTCCCCTTAGGCCCGAGGTTGGTCCGCAGCACATCCTGGAGCCCGCGGGCGGCGCTGATATTAACGGCCAGAGCCGCATGGGCCCGGGCTACCTCGGCTTTCGGGTTCAGGGCCTTCACGGCAGACATTGTGGTGGGGCAGGAGGCTCGGGAGAGTCAGAGAAGAACCGTCCGCCGCACGTCCCGATCGCAAGAGACTGGGGCCGGCTCTTCCAGAACAATCTAGCACGCTCGCCCACAAATCCCCGCCCAGCGTTCTATCTGATTGGCTGCGGCAAGAGGCGCTGCTCTGTGATTAGAGGACGTGTTCTAATCTCGCGAGATCTAAAAGGAACGTCATAACCGCTGAGAGGAAGTGGCCGTTACGTTTTACCAGGCGGGAGGCTGCTGCGCAGCTGAACGTGTGCGGCTATTGTCAGTCATAGACCTGGAGCAGACATGCTTCTGAACAAGTGGCAGTACATTTCTGTGACAGAAATCCATGTGCTTCCCGCCATAACAACCCTATTCACGTGAATAGGACTGAATTTAACAAACAATCTTCCAGGTGTGAAGACTATAGTTTAGTTAGCTCAGAAGTAAAGATGACGACTGCAGACCTCCGCTAACATTCGGCAGATCATGTCTGTTACAGATGAGTGAAGTTCGGGTATATGGAGAATTGCGTTATAGATTTAGTTACCAAGGACTATAACTCAATTTACGGACGGAATCCCTTTAATGGAAGTCTATGGCCAGCATGATGGATCTGTCCGGTTTCCGTTATGCAGGAGTCCTCTCCAGTATAACGGAAACCGGACGGATCCGTTACGCTGGCCGTAGACTTCCATTAGGACAGAATGCCTCTAAAGGCATGTTATGCATTCTGGCCTTGAATTGCGTTATGGTCCATGGTAACAGAATCCATAACCAATTCACCATATACCCGAACTTCAAAAACTGAACTTCACTGATCCCTAAAAAAAAAGACATGAAAACTGTCTAAAAGAAAACGCCCCGGCTGTCTGTCACAACCAATCACCGCGCAGCTTCTATTTCACATTCTGCTCTTGAAAGCTAAAGGGTTATTCTGGCTTCACAAGTACCCCCTGCTGCTTGGAGGGGCTGCAGCCTCTGCCCTCATCCAGGGCCGGTTCTAGGTGAAATGGGGCCCTGGGGCAGAAAACAATAAGGCCCCCCCCCCCCCCACATGACACTTGCTGACTTTAACGTCACTTGGCAGCAGCACATCTCCCCTTCCCCATCCCCCCTCAAAATGCACATTTCTCCAGTCCAAACAGAACCAGGGCGGGCCAGTCCTGGGATGGATCCGATCCAGTTTAATCAACCAACCTACCAGTAACTGGCCCCCTCTCCCCCCCCCCCCCCCCCCCCCCCCTCCCAAATGCACAGTTCTCCAGTCAAAATTACTCCAAACAGAACCAGGGCAGGCTAGTACAGGGCTTGACAAATTTCCTTGGAATCTAGGAGCCAGCTAAAAAAGTTAGGAGCCAGGCGGAGCCGCGTCATAAAATCTATATTGCGATATAATTTTAAGCATGTGCGATATGCAATATATTAGACTAGTGATACCTGACCATGGCAGCCAGCCTATCATGTGCCCCCCAGCCTCTGATCAGCCCCTCCAGCCTCTGATCAGCCCAGCCCAGCCCCCCCCCCCCCCCCCCCCCCCTGATCAGCCCCCTCTGGTAACAAACCCACCCCTCCTCCCTCCCCAGTATTAATCATTGGTGGCAGTGGCCACAGGGTCCCCCTCCTCCGCCCCCGCCCCCCATCATTGGTGGAAGTGAGCAGTTCCGATCGGAGTCCCAGCAGTGTAATGCTGGGGCTCCGATCGGTTACCATGGCAGCCAGGACGCTACTGAAGTCCTGGTTGCGATGGTATGTTAGTGAGCAGCATTATACTCACGTGCGCCGTGATCGCCGGGAGCTCCTTCTTCTCATAGGTCTGTGCGGCGCATTGCTAATGCTATAAGCATTAGCAATGAGCCGCACAGACGGAAGAAGGAGCGCCCGGAGGCCACGGCGCATTTGAGTATAATGCTGCTCACTAACATACCATGCCACCAATGCAGACAAATATTCCCGGCACCCGACCTCTGACAGGACACTGTGATCCGCGCGATTAACCCCTCAACTGAGGGGTTAATCGCGCGGATCACAGCGTGCAGTCATAGGGGCCGGGATATGGCCGGCACATTGGTATTCAGGCATTCATTGGTGGCGCAGTGGCCACAGTCCCTCCCCTCCTCCTCCTCCTCCTACTCTGTTCTCATTGGTGGTCAGCGGCAGCCGCGCACAGTGGGGAGGGAGGGACTGCTCAGGAAACCATGGTGCACGTCGAGAGCGCATCTTTGAAAACGGGCTGACAAATACCCAAGCGCCAGGACCAAATTCCTGGTCGCCATGGCGACCTAGCGCCTGGGATTTGTCGAGCCCTGGGCTAGTACACTGGCACGGGTGAGATGGTGCCTGGGATGGATCCGATCCAGTTTAATCAACCAACCTACCAGACTGGGATGGATCCCGATCCAGTTTAATCAACCAACCAGTTACTGGTAGGTTGGTTGATTAAACTGAATCAGATCCATCCCAGGCACCATCTCACCCGTCCTAGTGCCAGTATACTAGCCCGCCCTGGTTCTGTTTGGACAGTCAGACTGGGCTGTGGCTGGCTGGCTGCCAATGGCACTTGCTCCTTCTTCAAGACCAAGTTCTCTGCTCTGGGGGGCGGAGCCTGTGGCAACGTCAGCCAGACGCGAGACGTGTCTGCCTGTGCCGTGCATGCCGCTCCAGTCTCAAATCTCTTAAAGAGACCAGCAGAGCAGGCAGAGAGGCCGCCGGCGCCCGGCGGGGGGGCCCCTCCAGTCCAGAACGGACCGCCCGGGACTCCTGCAGGGTTATTATTAGCACTGTCTGCAGACAGTGCAGCGCCGCCACACACTCCTGTCCGTCCCACACAGAATAGAATTATAGATAGTAGTTGCGGGCCGGCGCTGGGGGGCCCCTAAGGAGTCGGGCCCGAGGGCATTTGCCCCCCTTGCCTCTATGGAAGCCTCGGCCCTGCCCTCATCACCTACATGCCCTCTACAATAGCATACTTACCCACTTCACAATTGGTAAATTCATAGTTGCCAACTGATTTTCAGAGACACTCCCAGCAAATTTGGGACGAAAATGGACAGAGCTAACCATAACTCCGACAATAAGTGGGTGTTTCTGGGGCGTGGTTTTGAATGCCCCAATTTTACTAAACTAAATGTTGGCAAGTATCTAAATTTGAGACAAATAAGCTTCACCCTGGGAATGCCCCCAAACAGGGCTAGGTGTCGCTCAGTCTCATTCAAGTGACTGGGGATGAACTCTAATACCAAGCACAGTTGCTATCCAATGGGGGGCGCTGTGAAGGCCATAGAGCTTACCAGAGCTCCAGTGAGCGCCATGGCTTCCTCAAACAGCTTATTGGCGGGGTTCTTGGAGTCAGACCCCCACCAATCTCATTGATGACCTATCCTGACGATAGGCCACCCTTATGTGTATCCTGGAGAACTCTTTTAATGGGCTGAAGCTACAATTACCCTGCACTGCCACTACTATTATAGACGGCATGCAGCTTATCGTCAGGGGTAACAGGAGTCGGACCCCCACCAATCTGATATTAATGAGGAATGCTCGGACCTGACACCCATAATGTGATGGTGCACCACCACATTATGGGTGTCAGGTCCGAGCATTCCTAGATGAACAGTTTCCTGGAAAGTGGATTGGTTGTCGTGGGCCAGTTGAATGGCCCCCAAGGTCTCCCGATCTGACCCCTTAGACTTTTATCTTTGGGGTCATCTGAAGGCAATTGTCTATGCTGTGAAGATACGAGATGTGCAGCACCTGAAACTATGGATACTGGAAGCCTGTGCTAGCATTTCTCCTGCGGTGTTGCTATCAGTGTGTGAAGAGTGGGAGAAGAGGGTTGCATTGACAATCCAACACAATGGGCAGCACATTGAACACATTTTATAAGTGGTCAGAAACTTGTAAATAACTCATGAAAGAATAAAGTTATGTTAAAACCAAGCACACCATTGTTTTTCTTGTGAAATTCCCAATAAGTTTGATGTGTCACATGACCCTCTTCCTATCGAAAAAACAAAAGTTGGATTCAAAATGGCCGCCATGGTCACCACCCATCTTGAAAAGTTTCCCCCTCACATATACTAATGTGCCACAAACAGGAAGTTAATATCACCAACCATTCCCATTTTATTAAGGTGTATCCATATAAATGGCCCACCCTGTACATTGGAAACTAATTTACCGCACATTAAAAGGACACTATAGTCCCAGAACCAGTACAGTGTAATGTAGTGGTACTGGTGTCTATAGCCTGTTCCTGCAGAGAAAAGACACTGTGCAGTACTGGTGGTAAAGGAGCACTCTAGTGCCAGGAAAACAAACTAATTTTATATAGTTGTTAGAAGTGGGGCACCCTCGTGTCCCCCTCCCACTGAGCTGAAGGGGTTAAAACCCCTTCAGCCACTTACCTTTCTCCAGCGCCGGAACTGGGAACTCTTCTCCCCGATCCTCCTCTCAGCTGCGAATGCGCATGCGCACGCATTCAAAACTATGTTCCGCGTCTTCCCACTGTAATTTTCACAGTGAGAATCGCGGAAGCACCTCTAGCGGCTGTCAGGGAGACAGCTACAAGAAGCTTGATTAACCCTAAGGGAAACATAGCAGTTCTTTTAATTTAAATGCTGAGAAAGGGGTGGAACATATGTGAGGTCATGATATGGGCAGATCATCTGATAAGGGGGGGGGAGGCGGAAATTTTTATCTTGCCTAGGGCGGCAAAAATCCTTGCACCGGCCGTGGGTGCATCTCAGCCCCCTCCCTCCTTGTTGAACAAGTCGGAGTTGCACCAAAATTGTCCTACTTTTTAGACATTCTAGACACAGACACATTAGTAAATCTGGACCTCTGTCTTTTGGCATTCCTCGGTTATTCTTCCTGGAAATGTATGATAAAATTGACCACTGGATGTGTCCATATACAGTCTGATGCTATCAGCACTGACTGGACAGCTTCAGGTTGTGTAGGGACATGCCCCACTAATAAGAGATGTACCAAAGGGAATGTGTCAGTAGGAAATTCACTGGTAAACCAGGCACAATCACTCTCTAGTCTTATCTCATACTACCTATTAGACCCCTTTCACACAAGCAAGTTTTCTGCGCGGGTGCAATGTGTGACGTGAATGCATAGCACCCGCACTGAATCCTGACCCATCCATTCCAATGGGTCTGTGTACATGAGCGTTTTTTTCACGCATCATTTCTGCGTTGCGTGAGAATCGCAGCATGTTTTAGATTGTGTTTTTCCACGCAGCCCTGGCCCCATAGAAGTGAATCCTGACACAATCCGTATAGTTCGTGTGTAAGAGGCCTTAATTGGCTTACCTTCACTAGAAGTTTATCCCAAGTTTGCATCTTAAGCCATGACCCGTTTCCCACTAAACCACACCCTTTTACTAAGCCACGCCCCTTGTCAGAAGTGGCAGAAAAGCATATTACTTACCGGTAATTTCCTTTTCATGAATCCTCCATGACGGCATACCATGAGAGATGACCCGCCTCCAACCAGGTAGGGACAGGAAGAATAAATGTGATCCTCTTCCAGCTCCTCCTCAATGTTTTTCTAAACAAACCTAGAGAGCCTTTATCCCTTTTTTCATTCACACACACATACCTTCACCTATCAACGTCATATAATGTCTATGTAACTATACATATATTTTATTTATATACACTGAACAAAAATATAAAAGCAACACTTTCGGTTTTGCTCCCATTTTGCATGATCTGAACTCAAAGATCTGAAACATTTTCTACATACACAAAAGACCCATTACTCTCAAATATTGTTCACAAATCTGTCTAAATCTGTGTTAGGCCTCTTTCACACTTGCGTTGTCCGGATCCGGCGTGTACTCCACTTGCCGGAATTACACTCCGGATCCGGAAAAACGCAAGTGTACTGAAAGCATTTGAAGACGGAACCGTCTTCAAAATGCTTTCAGTGTTACTATGGCAGCCAGGACGCTATTAAAGTCCTGGTTGCCATAGTAGTAGTGGGGAGCGGGGGAGCAGTATACTTACAGTCCGTGCGGCTCCCGGGGCGCTCCAGAATGACGTCAGAGCGCCCCATGCGCATGGATGACGTGTTTCATGCGATCACGTCATCCATGAGCGTGGGGCGCCCTGACGTCACTCTGGAGCGCCCCAGGAGCCGCACGGACTGTAAGTATACCGCTCCCCGCTACACTTTACCATGGCTGCCAGGACTTTAGCGTCCCGGCAGCCATGGTAACCATTCAGAAAAAGCTAAATGTTGGCTCCGGCAATGCGCCGAAACGACGTTTAGCTTAAGGCCGGATCCGGATCAATGCCTTTCAATGGGCATTAATTCCGGATCCAGCCTTGCGGCAAGTCTTCAGGATTTTTGGCCGGAGCAAAAAGCGCAGCATGCTGCGGTATTTTCTCCGGCCAAAAAACGTTCCGTTCCGGAACTGAAGACATCCTGATGCATCCTGAACGGATTTCACTCCATTCAGAATGCATGGGGATAATCCTGATCAGGATTATTCCGGCATAGAGCCCCGACGACGGAACTCTATGCCGGAAGAAAAGAACGCAGGTGTGAAAGAGCCGTAAGTGAGCATTTCTCCTTTGTCGAGATAATCCATCCCACCTCAAAGGTTTGGCATATCAATGTGCTGATTAGACAGCATGAATATTGCACAGGTGTGCCTTAGACTGCCCACAATAAAAGACCACTCTGAAATGTGGAGTTTGATCACAATGCCACAGATGTCGCAATGTTTGAGGGAGCGTGCAATTGGCATGCTGACTGCAGGAATGTCTATCAGCGCTGTTGCCCGTGCAATGAATGTTCATTTCTCTACCATAAGCCGTCTCCAAAGGCGTTTCAGAGAATTTGGCAGTACATCCAACAGGCCTCACAACCGCAGACCACGTGTAACCACACCAGCCCAAGACCTCCACATCCAACATGTTCACCTCCATGATAATCTGAGACCAGCCACCTGGACAGCTGCAGCAACAATTGGTTTAAATAACCAAAGAATTTCTGCACAAATTGTCAAAAACCGTCTCAGGGAAGCTCATCTGCATGCTCATCGTCCTCATCGGGGTCTTGACCTGACTGCAGTTCGTCGTCGTAACCGATTTGAGTAGGCAAATGCTCAAATTCGATGGCGTCTGGCACATTGGAGAGGCGTTGTGTTCACGGATGAGTCACGGTTTTCACTGTTCAGGGCAGATGGCAGACAGAGTGTGGGTGAGTGGTTTGCTGACGTCAACATTGTGGATTGAGTGGCCCATGGTGGCGGTTGGGTTATGGTATGGGCAGGCGTATGTTATGGACAACGAACACAGGTCATTTGTGTATGTAGAAAATGTTTCAGATCTTTGAGTTCAGCTCATGCAAAATGGGAGCAAAATCGAAAGTGTTGCGTTTATATTTTGTTCAGTATGAATATATATATATATATATATATATATATATATATATATATATATATATATATATATACATACACACATACACACATACAGTACAGACCAAAAGTTTGGACACACCTTCTCATTCAAAGAGTTTTCTTTATTTTCATGACTATGAAAATTGTAGATTCAGACTGAAGGCATCAAAACTATGAATTAACACATGTGGAATTATATACATAACAAACAAGTGTGAAACAACTGAAAATATGTCATAGTCTAGGTTCTTCAAAGTAGCCACCTTTTGCTTTGATTACTGCTTTGCACACTCTTAGCATTCTCTTGATGAGCTTCAAGAGGTAGTCCCCTGAAATGGTTTTCACTTCACAGTTGTGCCCTGTCAGGTTTAATAAGTGGGATTTCTTGCCTTATAAATGGGGTTGGGACCATCAGTTGCGTTGAGGAGAAGTCAGGTAGATACACAGCTGATAGTCCTACTGAATAGACTGTTAAAATTGGTATTATGGCAAGAAAAAAGGAGCTAAGTAAAGAAAAACTAGTGGCCATCATTACTTTAAGAAATGAAGATCAGTCAGTCAGCCGAAAAATTGGGAAAACTTTGAAAGTAAGGGCTATTTGACCATGAAGGAGAGTGATGGGGTGCTGTGCCAGATGACCTGGCCTCCACAGTCACCGGACCTGAACCCAATCGAGATGGTTTGGGGTGAGCTGGACCGCAGAGTGAAGGCAAAAGGGCCAACAAGTGCTAAGCATCTCTGGGAACTCCTTCCAAGACTGTTGGAAGACCATTTCAGGGGACTACCTCTTGAAGCTCATCAAGAGAATGCCAAGAGTGTACAAAGCAGTAATCAAAGCAAAAGGTGGCTACTTTGAAGAACCTAGAATATGACATATTTTCAGTTGTTTCACACTTGTTTGTTATGTATATAATTCCACATGTGTTAATTCATAGTTTTGATGCCTTCATAGTCATGAAAATAAAGAAAACTCTTTGAATGAGAAGGTGTGTCCAAACTTTTGGTCTGTACTATATATATATATATATATATATATATATATATATATATATATATATATATATTTCTTTTTTATTTTTTTTATTTTATTTTTTTGTTTGTTATATATATTTTTTTTGGGGGGGGGGGGGGGGGGAACCAATGCCATCATGGAGGAGTCATGAAAAGGAAATTACCGGTAAGTAATATGGTTTTACCTTTCATCCCCCATGACTGCATACCATGAGATATAACAGATTACTTTTACTCCTGACTTGCCCTAGTATCCACTCTGTAATGTTTTGTAAAAGTATGAAGGCTTGACCATGTCGCTGCCCTACAGATTTGCTGTAATGATGCGTTCGCTTTCTCAGCCCAGGATGTTGAGAATGATCTCATAGAGTGGGCTGTCAGAGACTTTGGAGGTACTCCTAAGGCACCATAAAAATCAGATATAGCCATCCTTATCCATCTGGACAAGGAACTCTTTGTGGCCTTGCGACCTTTATGCGCCCCTAGGAATTGTATAAACAGGTAATTTGATTTTCTGAAAGGCTTTGTGGCTTCTAGATAGAACAGGATGGCCCTACGCACGTCTAGTTTGTGAAATCTTTCCTCCCCTTCAGTTTTCAGATCTGCACAAAATGATGGAACAGTAATTTCCTCTTGTCTGTGCAAATTGGATACAACTTTAGGGAGGAAGGAATTATCCAATCTAAAAATAATTCTATCCAGAAAAACTGTACAGATTGGCTCCACCATTTTTTGGGCCTGTATCTTGCTTACTCTATGTGCTGAGGTTATTGCTATTAAAAATAGGGTTTTTAGCAAAACATACTTTAGCAAGGCCTCAGACAAAGGTTCAAAGGGGATATTGTCAATCCAGATAGAACTAAAGATCCCAGGGAGGAACTGTAGGTCTTAAGAAGGGTCTTAGCCTATCTGCCCCTTTCAAAAATCTGATGACCCATGGTTGATCCGCAATTTTTTCAAACACTGAACTCAATAATGATATACAGTATGTACTCAAGGTATTCGTACGTAATCCTTTCTCAAAACCTGTTTGGAAAAAAAACCAGGATAGCTTGAATGGAACATTTTTGAGAAGAATTTCCAGATAGCGTACACCAACTACAGAACCATCCCCAGACTTTAGAGTAAATCTTGGAAGTAATCTTCCTAGCTGCCATGGTATTAATTATGGCATCCGATAAGCCCTTGGACTTCAATGTCACCCTTTCAGGTTCCAAGCCGCCAGATGTAACCTTTCCACACTGGGATGGTAGACTGGACCTTGACACAACAGATCTTGCCTCCAGGGAAGAATCCATGGGCACTGGATTGACAGGAGCTTTAAAAGAGGGAACCACAGCTTTTTTGTCCACAGAGGGGCTGTCAAAATCAAATGGGCCTTGTCTAGGCGGTTCTTTTTTAGCACCCTGGGGACTAGTTGAAGAGGAGGAAAGGCATATGCCAGCTGAAAGTCCCACTTATTTTCGGCCGAGGCAAACAGATCTACCTGGGGAATACCCCATAGGTCTGTAAACTGGAGAAACACTTGTTTTTCTAGGCTTCACTCAGTTGATCTCAGTGAGACCCTGCTTAAAAAGTCTACTTTTGTATTTAGGGATCCTTTTAGGTGTACTGCCGACAGGGAACTTAAGTGAACTTCTGCACAGGAAAATATTTTTTCTGTTAACAGACTTAGACCTACACTTCTTGTTCCCCCTTGGTGGTTTAGATAGGCCACTACCGTCGTGTTGTTTGTTCTTATTTGAATGTCTTTTCCCTCTATATGCTGGCCTGGGATAACACTTTCACAGCTTCCCAAACTGCGCAAAATTCCCTTTGATTCAAAGAGAGGAGACCTCGGACCACTGTCCTTGGAAAGAGAGAGGAGAGCAATGCGCTCCCTATCCCCAAAGGCTTGCATCTGTCGTAATAATCTGCAAGTGTTCGGGATTCCAAGGAACCCCTCATCAGATGGTCTGGATTTTTCCACCACTGCAGGGCCTGATTTACTCGTGAGGGAATTTGAATTATTTCCTCCAACAAGTCCTGCCTTCTGTTCCAACACCCTAGTAACCATTGCTGGAGGATCAGAGTGTGGAACTGCGCACATTTTACTGCCGGGATGCAAGACGTTAATGAGCCCATCAGCTTCATAGCCTCCCTGACTGTGCACGCTGAACGATTTTGGAATTTTGAAACTTTCTCACTTATCCCCGTCACTTTCTGGGCAGGGAGAAAGGTTTTTTGAAGAGTGGAGTGCAGATGGACCCCTAAAAGGATTAAACTCTGGGATGGACAGGGGTTTGATTTTTTTCCAATTGATTACCCAGCCTGTTTGATAAAGCGTCTGACAGGTTAGGAATAGATTGTTTTCCAGATTTTCTTCTGAACTCCCTACAATTAGAAGATCGTCCAGGTAGGGAATTATTAGGTGAGCCACTACTTCTAGCATTACTTTGGTTAACACCCTCGGAGCGGAGGTGATCCCAAAGGGGAGAACTTGGAATTGAAAATTATGAAACTCTTCCCCCAGGAAGACTGCTATGCAGAGAAATTTCTGAACTTTCTGGCATACCGGAATGTGGTAATATGCATCTTTCAAATCTAGGATGCTAAAAAGTCCCCCCCTCCTTTTAACAAGTTTATGGTAGATCTTATGGTTTCCATTTTTATAGAATTTTTCGTATTTTATGAATCTGGCCAGGCTCTTCAAGTTTATTATCAGACGGAATCGCACATCAGTTTTTTTTACTAAAAAGACAGTTGAGTAATAACCCAACTTTTGCTGTAGAAGGGAAACGGGACAATAGGTTTTTGAGCCAACAGATTCAGAATACCTTCTAGTTTTCTTTGTAAAACCACCGATTTTTGAACTGGTGTTACTCTGAAGACGTTTAAGGGTGAAGGAAGATGAAAGTAAATATCATAACCCCTTGATACAATATTTAGAACCCAAGGATTAACAGTAATTTCTGCCCATTCTTTTATGAATTTTTTTTGTCTTCCTCCCACCTGAAGCCTGGTGTCATTGTTTGGAAATCTCAGTATTTTTGGGATTAAACAGGAACCATCTGTTTCCACTCTTCTGGCTTTTCCCCCTGGACCACTGTCCTTCTCTGGTAGATCTTTTGGCCTGAAAGGAACTTCCTTGTTTAACTTTGCGAAAGGGAAATATTCTTTTACTCTGTTCTCGAGGAAAGAATTTTTTAGAATCCAATGCCTTTTCTAGAATACTTTCTAAGTCTTGGCCGAATATCAGGTTACCATGAAATGGCAAACTACATAGTTTCATCTTGGAACTGATGTCACCTGTCCAAGATTTCAACCAAAGTGCCCTTCTGGCCACAACCGCTAATCCCATCGTTCTTGCCGTCATCCTACCCGATTCTGCCATGGAATTAGATAAGAAATCCACTGCTTTTAATAAACAAAACGATGGCTGATCTTAGGGAGACCAGCTACAGAAAACACTGTGGAGCCTCATCCTACTCCACACTGATGAGGGGCAACACCCCGAAACAGCTGTCTGTGGATGGATAACTGGCTTAGGTCTTCCCTGTCACATCCTTAAAGCTTGTAAAAGAGCAGGATCTTGACATAGGGGCCACTTAATATGGTGGATTTGG
Organism: Bufo bufo; assembly: GCF_905171765.1. Taxonomy (NCBI): domain Eukaryota; kingdom Metazoa; phylum Chordata; class Amphibia; order Anura; family Bufonidae; genus Bufo; species Bufo bufo. The sequence continues at coordinate 396,955,751 of NC_053391.1, forward strand.
TGATCTCTGTAATGGGGACACCCCTTTGCTTGGTTTTCCTTCCTTTGAGGGATATCTGGCTTTCACTGTGTTGAAGACCCATAACTGGGGCTCCACAATTATTTTGCATATTACGGTTTTTAATAAAAGAGGGAAAGAGTCATAGGTAGCAACTTCTTTCAAAAGGGATTCTAACTGCAATAACCATCTTTTAAGGGATCTAGCGACGGAGGTGGCGGCTAGATTTGGTTTGAACAGGGCAGCAAAAGAATCACAGGTTTTCTTCAGACCTGAATCTACTTTTAAATCCATAGGGTTCTTTAGGGACCCCATGTCCTCAAAGGACGTCTAATAGTTTTTGGTAGTCCCCTCCCCTAGCTGGCACCATTACCTTCTCAATTGCAAATGCACGGAGGGATCCAGTACCACGATTGTGTGCGTGGATGAAGTGTTTGGCAGCACCAGATATATTGAGAATAGATGGATTTGAAATGTAGTTCAGATGTTCTAATATTCTGTTTTTGAACTCACGTATGGTGCTGCCAACATACACCAACAAAATGTGGTAGCCATCCTTGTAAAACATGTAAATATGTTTGTCCAAAAAAGTTTTCATAACGCTGACCATTCTACAACCTTCCCTATAAAAACATATATCAACTGCAATAGCACGGGGGTGATCTATGTTATACAGTGTGTGGAGTGTGACTTGTTGTATGTTGGCTGCACCATACGCAAGTTCAAAAACAGAATATTAGAACATCTGAACTACATTTCAAATCCATCTATTCTCAATATATCTGGTGCTGCCAAACACTTCATCCACGCACACAATCGTGGTACTGGATCCCTCCGTGCATTTGCAATTGAGAAGGTAATGGTGCCAGCTAGGGGAGGGGACTACCAAAAGAAAATACTTTTGAGAGAGGCCTTTTGGATTTTCCTTTTAAACACAAGGGTGCACAACAGGTCTCAATCAAAAGAAAGAAGTGATGTATATTTACCAATAATTTCTCATATTTGAAGTCAGCATCTAACCTTTGGTTGTCATTGAATGAGAATTGCAATATTATATGTCCGTCTACTATGGTTCATTTATTCATTCACGAGTAAATTCCAACATGTCTAATTATATCACAATAACTGTAAGATTGTGGCCGTGTACAATTCACCTTTTTATCCATTTCGCATGTAGAGTTCTCTACAGGTTATATGTATTAATATTTTATTTACGCCTTATTCACATGATGCGTTTCCTCACACCTTGCGCTTGTGCTCACCCCTTTGATATGCATAGGCTTCCAGCCATGATGACATACATAGTCTAAGCGCAGGGTAGTGAGGAACGCATCGTGTGGGGATATTTTAACCTATGTGTTAACGGAGAATGATACTTCAGGTGTGAGTCTTTGGGTTGATTAAGCTATGACATCATGTTACCACCACCCACTAGCTGGGGGAGGGTACATGGGTCTTTAAATTTTCTAAACTCTCAGACCACATTGTTACGACTAAGGAGAAGGTCTCTGAAACGCGTAAAACAACTGCTTGTTTGTGATACTGTCCGCATATGCTGTGATTTAATAAAGAGGAAGATTTTATGGGAAGAATATACAGTGCCGGATTCGTCTCTCATTCTCAAAGGGCTGCCCACATCTCTTCCCTGATTACATCCCTTAATTTCTCTGTTATAGAAGGAACCAGGTCCTTTTTAATACATTTTTTGCAGAATTTTTTACTGTATGTTTCAGGTAATTTTACCAAACATTACACATCTCTTAATTTTAGCTCTCCGAGCCCCATCCTTATCACTCTGAATTCATACAGGAAGAGAGGGAGACAGAGGTACAAGGGGTTAGCATAAGTCAGTGTATACCGCATCCCCCTGAGAGGTCTCAATCTGGCTTGTACCAAGTTCAGACATTGTCTGGCCTCTTAACCTCTGACCCCTTTAAATATCTCTTACCTGCAGCCCTCAGATCAGAGTGAGACATCTGCCTTGATCCCCTGCGCCAATTGTAGCTCCACCCCCTCAGAGTGCATTCGCATACCGGAGGTACCTGCTGGAACGCACGAGGACCACATCCGACTTCCGGTGACATCACAAGCGCCGAAATTATCGGGTTGCGATGAGGAGCTTCTACACGACCGGAGGAACTCTGAGTGTCCGGTCTGCACATGGACCTCCACGTCCGGCGCGCAGAGCGGGAGGTAAGGAGCAGGGTCCCCCAAAGACCTACCAGCACCTCAAAACCCAACTAGGGCATGGTGCTGGCTGCTTCCCTCATGTGGAAAGGCATTGAAAAATTAAATCCAGCCGACCTCTGCCTGCCTTAAACAGAAATCAGTAAATGCCATGAGGATAATCAGTCTCCCACCTGGAGGGATAGGAAGACACTGAGGAGGAGCCAGAGGGGGTCAAATTTATTCTTCCTGTCCCTACCTGGTTGGAGGAGAGTCATCTCTCATGGTATGCAGTCATGGAGGATGAAAGGGAAAAACATGTCTAAAATCCTTAAAGGGGTTTGCACATTCCAGTACTTTCACAGGGACATGCACTACTTTGATCCGTTATGTGGTCCAAACACGCCCATTGAAGTCTATAGGTCCGTGAAAGTCACCGACAACATGGATGGCATGAAGTGGAAATTCTTTGGAAATTAATATTCAGCTGAGCAACGTCAGTACATTACGTATGACACACGGATGGTAAAAACTGACATTTTCACAGCTGAAACATTTACACCTTTTTTCACGGACGTGAAACGAGGCCTCTTGCACATGACCGTATGTATTTTGCGGTCCGCAAAAAATACAGATGACATCCGTGTGCATTCCGTATTTTGCGAAACAGAACAGCTGGCCCTTCATAGATCAGTACTCTCCTTGTCCGTAACGCGGACAATAATAGAACATGTTCTATTTTTTTGCTGAACGGAAATACGGAAACAGAATGCACACGGATTAACTTCCGTCTTTTTTGCGGACCTATTGAAGTGAATGGTTCCGCATATGGTCCACAAAAAAAACGTAACGGACACTGAAAGAAAATACGTTCGTGTGCATGAGGCCTTAGGCTGGAGTCAGTAAATTTCTACCCACGTCCCTGTCCACAAATATGTTATTCTCTTGCCCATTAGAATGGTATATGATGTAGTAAGGTAATCTTAGCAGTGGCTGTATAGGTCAGGGCCTCGCTGATCTGATATTGATCATCTTTCCTAAGGCCTCTTTCACACTACCGTTTTTTTTTTTCCGTTTTGCGGGCCGTTTTTTGCGTTCCGTATACGGAACCATTCATTTCAATGGTTCCGCAAAAAACACAATGTGTTTCGTATGCATTCCGTATTTCCGTTCCGTTGAAAGATAGAACATGTCCTATATTTGGCCGCAAATCACGTTCCGTGGCTCCATTCAAGTCAATGGGTCCGCAAAAAAAACGGAACACATACGGAAATGCATCTGTATGTCTTCTGTACCCGTTCTGTTTTTTTCTGAACCATCTATTGAAAATGTTATGGCCAGCCCAATTTTTTCTATGTAATTACTGTATACGCCATACGGAAAAACGGAACGGAAACAAAAAAACGGAACAACGGATCCGTGAAAAACGGAACGCAAAACACTGAAATCGACATACTGTAGTGTGAAAGAGGCCTAAGGATAGGTAATCAATAAGTTAGTCCTGGAAAACCCATTCAATCAGCACAAAACATTGGACCCACAACACAAGGAAAAGTCATGTCAAATGAAAGGATTTTATTACCATTGTTTTGCAGAAAACCAGTTAACATATGTACTGACATGATGACTTATCATATTGTGACAATTTACAAACCTATTAGAGAGAATTTACTTCTCATTATATAACCGCGTACAGCAATATCCCATTTTCTAGAGAAAACACCAAGATCCGCCTGGCAAACCAATATGTAGTAGAATGAGGGTGACTCGACAGATATTGCTGGTGTCCATATTAATGGCAATCAGATGTATTTCTGCATCACACATAGGACAGAACTGAAAAAACAGCATTTAAAAAGGGAAGACTACAAGGCGATCCCCATAAATACAAGTGGCATGACCTGTATACAAATTAAATTACACAAAGAAAATTATCTGTAACTTTTTAACACCACGCAAATTTTATTTTATTTTATTGGTAACAGATACACTAGATAAAGCAATGGAACAGAGGGTCCCTGCAAGGAGGCCACAGAGCTCGCTAGCGTGCCGAGGCCTCTTCAAACAGGAGATTGTCGGGGTGGCCTGGTGTCAGACCCCCAACTGATCACCTACTGATGGCCTATCCTGAGAATACACCATCAATATAGAAGACCTGGAAAAGCGCTATTAAATTATAAGCTGTCTGAATGTAATTCTGTTGAGGAGTGGAGAGACTTGTAGTGCATTGATGCAGCAAAGTGGTTGCAAATTTTAAAAAGTAGGAGAAAACACCTGTGTTCTGCTCGACAGGGCAGTCAATAAGCTGTGGCAAGTCCTGCCGTGACTACATTTACTGAATACAGGCTACCGCATATAGGGTTTGTATTCCTCAGGGCAGGAGGTTTAAAGGGATTGGCTAACTTTATGAAATGTGCTGGAAACAGTGCTATAATCAACCTACTAATAGGCTGTAAGAAGGGCTTCTGTGTTGCTGTTCCCTTCTAGGCAGTGCCAGTCCCTTGTGCTGACAGCTGACAATCCTCCCCCAAATATGGCTGCTGATGGAAAGACTACACCAGCAGTGATGGCCAGTTCGCATTGTTCGCCCGCGAACACATGCGGGCTGCCATCTTTTCTCACAAGTCTGGCGAGGCACAGATAAGCCCTTACCTGTGCGCGAGCCGGTCTGAAATCAAATGCGGTCACCGGGAGCAAGCAGTTCCGAGAACAGCCTTCAGAGGGCCTTCATCGGGCTGTTCTCGGAACTGCCTGCTCCCGCTGACCGCATTTGTTTCAGACCGGCTCGCAGCACAGGCACAGGCAAGGGCTTACCTGTGCCTTGCTGGACTTGTGAGAAAAGATGGCAGCCCGCATGTGTTCACGGGCGAACAATGCGAACTGGTCATTACTGTACACCAGTTCATCAGCTGCCTCCAGGAACACTGCATGGCAATGTGCATGTACAGTGTTACTCCATGGAGGCTGTGTCTACTCACGCGCCCCTCCATCAGCGAAGGGGACTTTAAAAAAAATAAATAAAAAATCTGCTCATTATTTCTTAATCTATATATTTGTTCTTCTGATACAGACCTCCTATGTCCCTTCATAGACAGATTGAAAACATAAAGGGGGAGATTTATCAACACATGCGCTTTCTACGCCTGCCTTGATATCCCCTGCATTGTTGGAAGATGCGCCACATTTATGATGAGGCGCACACCTGGTCATAAATTAGGTGCAGTCTCTGGCAGTGCACCCAATCAGAAATCTACAACAGCTCTGAGCCATCATAGATTTCTGGCTTTATTTGCAACAAAAAAACTGGTGTAAATGAAGATAAATGTGTCCGCTGTTGGCCATGCCCCTTTTTGAAAAAGTGGCAAGGGCGGCATAAAAAGAGACACTTGTGACCTTTAAAAAAAAAAAGGAAAAAGTTGCATTTAAAAAGGTGCAAACACACAGCTTTCAACTTTTTAAAGCCACTTTGCTGGCGCAAGGGAGATAATAAATCTCCCCCAAAATGCAGATTACCAGCAGGCGCCACTAGAGGGAGCTCAGTAACTCCATCCATACTATTTTGATTGAAGTAAGCTCCCATGCAGCCTCTAGTGGTGGCTGTAGATAGCCAGCATGTTATCTTTCAAATTTATGGCTATACAGAATATTAAAAGCTCTGTATTAGGCTGCATTCACATGTCCGTGGAACACGGTCCGTGTGATACCGGCCTGGACTTCTTCTGACTGCAGGAGCGCACGGCGTCATTTGTTGCTATGACGCCGCAGTACAGTAATAAGATGGTATGATCTATACCAGTGTATCACTGTACAGCGGCGGCAGCAGGAAGCGCACGGCGTCATAGCAACCAATGACGCCGTGCGCTCCTGCACTCAGAAGAAATCCAGGCCGGTATCACACGGACCGTGTTCCACGGACGTGTGAATGCAGCCTTAGAAGAATGGAAATCTGGGCACTGTAAAAAAAACAACAGGCAGCATATCATTTTGGGGCCCAAAAATGACACTTTAAGCATTATATATTTATTTATGTGTGGTTATTCTGTGTACAACGCAATACAGTATAATACATCTAGTTATTTTATGGCAATTTACCCCAAAAATTACATTTTATTTTTTGTGTAGAGCATCAGTGGACATAAACATACTGGAGTCTGTTATCCATCATTCCTTTGTGAGTTTGTCCTTCATAAGCCACCTCCTACTAGCCAGGTTGGAATCCAGTTAACCTATGGCTTGCCAATATCAGATCTCAATGTTTCAGGAAGGTTGTGAACCATCATATTCTACCAAACATGTAATTTTGAATGGAACAGCTTTGTAAAGCTCCCCCCATGTACCTGAGTGAGGCAGTCTGTTGCGGCATTTTGTCCTGCATTTTTGCCACAATCTAATAACGGAACCTCTGCCGCAGATTTGACCCTGGCCATAGAATTCCTATGCACTGGCTCTCACAGCTGTGAATACTGGGAAGCTGCACCATAATATAGCGCTAGTACCACAGTGTACAGTGCTAGGCCAGTGGTAGACAGCCTAGCATAGGAATGCTTAACCTGCGGCCCTCCAGCTGTTGCAAAACTACAACTCCCAGCATGCCCGGACAGCTTACAGCGATCAGCCTACAGTAGGCCATCGTGGGAGTTGTAGTTTTCTAACAGCTGGAGGGCTGCAGGTTGGGCGTCATTGGCCTAGCACATTGTGGGAGACTCAAATGCCTACTGACTACTTCAGAGGGCTGCACATAACATGTGCAGCATAAAGGTGGCGTCACACAAGGTCAACCTACTCAGTAAGTTATCACCACCACTTTGCTAAGCAATGCTTACCAGACCATAATTACAGGAGGGAGTATACCCAAATCAATATTCTTAGGGAGATTAAAACAATCCATGAATTGCCCATAGGAATAGCTATGTTCTGAATTATCCACGTGGAGCCCAAATGTGATCATTCATCGATGACGTCATTGACCGAAAGGTTTGCCACTCTTTGAAATGTGGGTATAGACACTGTGTGCATTACTTGAGTGGAGAAATCTTCAATGGGATCATAATCCTGGAGTCCATCTCCTGTATGAGAGGGACTGAAACGAATGAAGCAGTTAGTGTAGGATTTCAATGTGGCATGAAGTTTGAACTAATACATCTGTTGGTATAAACTGACTAGCACAGTGTACTCCGACTTTTTACAAATGAATGCACTGAATGGGGATGACATTATTCCCCTGAGAACATCCGAGGGATGACTGACCAGCAGCACCTTAGACATAATATACCAAATATTGCAAATGGCCGGTGCTGTGCATTTAGCTTAAAGGGAGTCTGTCACCAGCATTTCACTTTTTTAACCCTTCCCACAGCTCCCTAGCATGCTTACAGTTAATAAAAACGTTACCTCTGGCATCAATCCTGGACTTATAGAACGATCTTTTTTAAGATATGCAAATGAGGGCTCGCAAGTGCCCAGGGCGGCGTTGCTCTCTTAGGTGCCCTGCTTGCTCAGCCTTCTCATTGCGTCCCCCCGCCCCTTCCTACCCTCCGCCCGCCCATCCTTTCCCTCTGACCGCCTTTGTACTAATTTGTTATTCTGCCGATATCCCGCGTCTGCGCACTCATTCCTTTGGCCGGCGCATGAGCACTGCGATGCCCATTCCGTGTACGGCATCACAGTAACTATTGCGCATGCGCCGGCTAACGATGCCGATGGACCGCCTCCTTTGTTGTGTTTTCGCATCGTTAGCCGGCGCATGCGCAATAGTTACTGTGATGCCGTACAAGGAATGAGCTTCGCAGTGTGCATGCGCCGGCCAAAGGAATGAGTGCGCAGACGCGGGATATCAGCAGAACAACAAATTAGTACAAAGGCGGTCAGAGGGAAAGGATGGGCGGTCAGAGGGTAGTAAGGGGCGGGGGGACGCAATGAGAAGGCTGAGCAAGCAGGGCACCAAAGAGAGCAATGCCGCCCCTGGGCACTTGCGAGTGCATATCTTATAAAGATCGTTTTTGAGGGTTCTATAAGTCCAGGATTGATGCCAGAGGTAACGTTTTTATTAACTGTAAGCATGCTAGGGAGCTGTGGGAAGGGTTAAAAAAGTGAAATGCTGGTGACAGACTCCCTTTAAACTTTTAAAATGTGAGCAGAATGGAGCTCTGTCTCCTAGAGGGCGTTCACACGACCGTATCCGTTTTGTGCTCCACAAACACAGACATTGGCCACGTGCGTTCTTTTTGCGGATCAGCACGTCCTGCCCTTTGTCAGTAATGCCTACTCTTGTACCTGAGTGAGGCGGCCTGTTGCGGCATTTTGTCCTGCATTTTTGCCGCAATCTAATAACACAACTTCTGCTGCAGACGTGAATCTGGCCACAGAATTCCTATGCACTGGCTCTCACAGCTGTGAATACTGGGAAGCTGCACCATAATATATAGTGCTAGTACCACAGTGTACAGTGCTAGGCCAGTGGTAGACAGCCTAGCACATTATGAAAGACTCACCGAATTACATAATATTGCAAATGGCCGGTGCTGTGCATTTAGCTTAAACTTATAAAATCTGAGCAGAATGGAGCTCTTTCTCCTAGAGGGCATTTACACGACCAAATCCATTTTGTGGTCTGCAAAACACGAACATTGGCCATGTGCGTTGTTCTTTTTGTGGATCAGCACATCTTTCCCTTTGTCAGTAATGTCTACTCTTGTCCGCAAAACAGACAACGATAGCACGTTGTATCTTTTTTGCGGACCCGTGGAAGAGACATATGGATGCAGACAGAACATTGTGTGCTATACGTATCTTTTGCGACCCCAATGAAATGAATGGGTCCGCATCAGATCCGCAAAAAATATGGATTGGATGCAGACCGAAAATACATTACATGTGAATGCCCCCTTGGAGTCTTCTATTTGGTAAGGTAACCTAGCTGGAATTCTGCTAAAAAAAAGGAACATAGCTTGGAAACAAAGGGTAGATTTATCAAACTGTCTTTATTGCTAATAGCAACCAATCCCATTGCAGCCAGTCTTCAGAAATCTGTCCAAAGAGTACAGCTTTTCCACTTTCAAAATAATACTAACTAAATGCTCACTTAGAATCTAAGATTTTCCAGATCTTGGACTGTCAAGTCCATAAATGAGATGTGTGTGTGGTACCTGTGTAGTAGACACATTCATCCCAGCCATCTTTCTGCCAGGCCGAGTTCCTTATGTCATCCCTGGACTGCAGATCACTGTATGCTACAATAAAAAGGACAGAGATAGCTAAGAACCATGTTACCAAATATTGCATTAATTACTGCAGTATGGAGCTTATGGCCCACATCATGTAGATAGAAAATCCAGCACTTTTAAAGTGTTGGTCCTTTTGGCAGAAGAAAGACTATACATATATATATTTTACCCCACAAATGGTGGACCATGTATAGCTGTCCAATCTGCGAGAAAAATCCAGCTACAGCTTCACTACCGTCCTGCCGATATCGAATTGCACGAGCCCTGAGACACAGAAACAAACCGCACAGGTCATACTAAAACAGGCATTTACCAACTGCATATCAATCACTAACATACTGCCAAAAAGCACAAACGTGGGTCTTTTATCAAATATAATACAGGCTACAATAATTTATAAGATGGATGTATACTACAGGCTACAATAATTTATAAGATGGATGTATACTACAGGCTACAATAATTTATAAGATGGATGTGTACTACAGGCTGCAATAATTTATAAGATGGATGTATACTACAGGCTGCAATAATTTATAAGATGATGTGTACTACAGGCTACAATAATTTATAAGATGGATGTGTAATACAGGCTACAATAATTTAGAAGATGTATGTATATACAGGCTACAATAATTTATAACATGGATGTATACTACAGGCTACAATAATTTATAACATGGATGTATACTACAGGCTACAATAATTTATAACATGGATGTGTACTACAGGCTGCAATAATTTATAAGATGATGTGTACTACAGGCTACAATAATTTATAAGATGGATGTATATACAGGCTACAATAATTTATAAGATGATGTGTACTACAGGCTACAATAATTTATAACATGGATGTATACTACAGGCTACAATAATTTATAACATGGATGTGTACTACAGGCTACAATAATTTATAAGATGGATGTATACTACAGGCTACAATAATTTTTGAGATGGATGTGTACTACAGGCTGCAATAATTTATAAGATGGATGTATACTACAGGCTGCAATAATTTATAAGATGTATGTATACTACAGGCTACAATAATTTATAAGATGGATGTGTACTACAGGCTACAATAATTTATAAGATGGATGTGTACTACAGGCTACAATAATTTATAAGATGGATGTAAATACAGGCTACAATAATTTATAAGATGGATGTATACTACAGGCTGCAATAATTTATAAGATGTATGTATACTACAGGCTACAATAATTTATAAGATGGATGTATACTACAGGCTACAATAATTTATAAGATGGATGTGTACTACAGGCTACAATAATTTATAAGATGGATGTATATACAGGCTACAATAATTTATAAGATGGATGTGTAATACAGGCTACAATAATTTAGAAGATGTATGTGTACTACAGGCTACAATAATTTATAACATGGATGTATACTACAGGCTACAATAATTTATAAGATGGATGTGTAATACAGGCTACAATAATTTAGAAGATGTATGTATATACAGGCTACAATAATTTATAACATGGATGTATACTACAGGCTACAATAATTTATAACATGGATGTGTACTACAGGCTACAATAATTTATAACATGGATGTATATACAGGCTACAATAATTTATAAGATGTATGTATACTACAGGCTACAATAATTTATAAGATGTATGTATATACAGGCTACAATAATTTATAAGATGGATGTATACTACAGGCTACAATAATTTATAAGATGGATGTATACTACAGGCTACAATAATTTATAAGATGGATGTATACTACAGGCTACAATAATTTATAAGATGGATGTGTACTACAGGCTGCAATAATTTATAAGATGGATGTATACTACAGGCTGCAATAATTTATAAGATGATGTGTACTACAGGCTACAATAATTTATAAGATGGATGTGTAATACAGGCTACAATAATTTAGAAGATGTATGTATATACAGGCTACAATAATTTATAACATGGATGTATACTACAGGCTACAATAATTTATAACATGGATGTATACTACAGGCTACAATAATTTATAACATGGATGTGTACTACAGGCTGCAATAATTTATAAGATGATGTGTACTACAGGCTACAATAATTTATAAGATGGATGTATATACAGGCTACAATAATTTATAAGATGATGTGTACTACAGGCTACAATAATTTATAACATGGATGTATACTACAGGCTACAATAATTTATAACATGGATGTGTACTACAGGCTACAATAATTTATAAGATGGATGTATACTACAGGCTACAATAATTTTTGAGATGGATGTGTACTACAGGCTGCAATAATTTATAAGATGGATGTATACTACAGGCTGCAATAATTTATAAGATGTATGTATACTACAGGCTACAATAATTTATAAGATGGATGTGTACTACAGGCTACAATAATTTATAAGATGGATGTGTACTACAGGCTACAATAATTTATAAGATGGATGTAAATACAGGCTACAATAATTTATAAGATGGATGTATACTACAGGCTGCAATAATTTATAAGATGTATGTATACTACAGGCTACAATAATTTATAAGATGGATGTATACTACAGGCTACAATAATTTATAAGATGGATGTGTACTACAGGCTACAATAATTTATAAGATGGATGTATATACAGGCTACAATAATTTATAAGATGGATGTGTAATACAGGCTACAATAATTTAGAAGATGTATGTGTACTACAGGCTACAATAATTTATAACATGGATGTATACTACAGGCTACAATAATTTATAAGATGGATGTGTAATACAGGCTACAATAATTTAGAAGATGTATGTATATACAGGCTACAATAATTTATAACATGGATGTATACTACAGGCTACAATAATTTATAACATGGATGTGTACTACAGGCTACAATAATTTATAACATGGATGTATATACAGGCTACAATAATTTATAAGATGTATGTATACTACAGGCTACAATAATTTATAAGATGTATGTATATACAGGCTACAATAATTTATAAGATGGATGTATACTACAGGCTACAATAATTTATAAGATGTATGTGTACTACAGGCTACAATAATTTATAAGATGGATGTATATACAGGCTACAATAATTTAGAAGATGTATGTATATACAGGCTACAATAATTTATAACATGGATGTGTACTACAGGCTACAATAATTTATAACATGGATGTGTACTACAGGCTGCAATAATTTATAAGATGTATGTATACTACAGGCTACAATAATTTATAAGATGTATGTGTAATACAGGCTACAATAATTTATAAGATGGATGTATACTACAGGCTACAATAATTTATAAGATGGATGTGTACTACAGGCTACAATAATTTATAAGATGGATGTATATACAGGCTACAATAATTTAGAAGATGTATGTATATACAGGCTACAATAATTTATAAGATGGATGTATAATACAGGCTACAATAATTTATAAGATGATGTGTACTACAGGCTACAATAATTTATAAGATGTATGTATACTACAGGCTACAATAATTTATAAGATGATGTGTACTACAGGCTACAATAATTTATAAGATGTATGTATACTACAGGCTGCAATAATTTATAAGATGAATGTGTACTACAAGCTACAATAATTTATAAGATGATGTGTACTACAGGCTACAATAATTTATAAGATGGATGTGCAATACAGGCTACAATAATTTACAAGATGGATGTATAATGCCGTTCTAAAATTTTCTGTGGGGCTCAGTCATGTCTATGGGAGCCTCCAACTGTTCCCCAAGAGCGAAGGGGATAAGGCTTGGGCATTTGGATTTTAATGTGTATGGGACAATCGGGAGAGGTAGGTGTCAGCTGAACAAGCATTCAGGTGACAGCTATCTGATGTGTATCACTGGCCTAAGCAGTAGCCTATTTGCCTCTTATAATTAGCATTTTTGTAGTAGCTTCTCAAAAATGCATATCATGGTATCTAACTGGCTACCATTGTGTCGAAACAGCATTCTACACCCTTTTTGTGATAAGCCAACAATTATTGATGAGGGCCAAAGACACATGTGCTGGGAGCTCTCCCTGTCTACACATGAGAAGCATGATGTAGCCTAGCGGTGCATTCATATGACAGTGGGACGACTGCGCCTGTGTTGCGGACCACAACTGTCCGGGAAGCAGACGGAAACATATAGAAGTGCTTCTGAGTCTCTGCCTCCACAGCACAATAGATAGGACATGTCCTATTTTTTGCCATATCTTGCGGTTCGCTGACCCATTGAAGTCAAAGGCTCCGCACCGCAATGCGAGGATGCACTTGGCTGGTGCCCGGGTTTAGCAAACTAATGGTTTGCGGTTCGCAAGATGGGCACGGCAGTCCCATGGTCGTGTAAATGCAGCCTAATTAGGAGTTTCCACAAGGCTAATTTAAAGTGAAAAACAATATGGCTACACTTCTAATTTGCCATAAATGGTGACTGCAACTGAATACAAACATGGCAGTGTACGTAAAAGAAACGTAAAAGTTGTGGCTGATGCCCCAACTTCTGATTTACTAATAAATGGCCAATGTTATGCTCTGGCTGTAAATCCTCTTTAAGGCCTCATGCACACGACCGTTGTTGGGTTCCGTGTCCGTTGTTCCGTTTTCCGTGATTTTCGGCGGACCCATTGACTTTCAATGGGTCAGTTGAAAACTCGGAAAATGCACCATTTGTCATCCTGATCCGTGTTTCCAGTCCGTGAAAAAAAAACGGGACCTGTCCTATTTTTTTCATGGACAACGGTTCGCAGACCCATTCAAGTCAATGGGTCCGTGAAAAAACACGGAGGCACACAAGATTGTCATCCGCGTCCATGTCCGTTTTTTTCCTATCATTTTCAAGGCAAACTTGACTTAGATTTTTTTTTTCACTTTTCATATCTGGTGATCCTCCAAAAATCAAGGAAGACACACGAAAAAAAAAAAAAACGGACACGGATCACGGAACAATGGAACCCCGTTTCGCGGACCGTGAAAAAATACTGTTGTATGCATGAGGCCTAAGACAAACATTTTTACAAGTTTTTGAATAGCAATTATTGGTCCAATGTGTTGTGTCCTTACCAGTGGTTACCCCATTCAATCATGGTTCCAGGCTGGAAAAGAAACAAAAGCATGTCCCATGTAGCAAAATGGAAAGTTTTAAGAGGGCAGTACTAACAATTCAATCTAAATTAGGCGGAAGGCTTAAAGGGGTTGTCTCACTTCAGTAAGTGGCATTTATCATGTAGAGGAAGTTAATACAAGCCACTTCCTAATGTATTGTTATTATCCATATTGCTTCCTTTGCTGGCTGGATTCATATTTCCATCACATTATACTCTGCTCGTTTCCATGGTCACAGACCACCCTGCAATCCATCAGTGGTAGTCATGCTTGCACACTATAGGAAAAAAGGTCTGCCTCTCTGGTGACCGGAACCGTGGGAGCGCGCATAGTCCTGTTTCCTTTTTTAAGTATGCAAGCACGGCCAGTGCTGATGGATTACAGGGTGGTCGGAACCATGGAAACGAGCAGTGTATAGTGTGATGGAAAAATTAATCCAGCGAGCAAAGGAGGTAATATGGACAATAACAATACATTAGTAAGTGCCTTGTATTAAAAATTCTTTACATAATAAATGCCATTTTTGAAGTGACAAAACGAGGTTTCCAGGATTCTTTTTTTAAATTTTCACTTCCGTCCAAAATACCTGGGGAGAAATCCATACTCCCCTACTGCTCACCGCTCCGCTCTGGCCTCCCTTCACTGGTATTCTGGTTCCAGTCTGTCAACTTCCAAATGTACACGGTCATTTGCACTACTGCAGCCGATAACGGGCCTCAGTGGTGACTTGTCCCCAAGTGGCATGAGACACATCTGCGACATGCCGCCTAGGTACACATCACCGCTTAGACTAGTCATTGGCTGCAGCCGCACATGTGACCCTGTCCGGGGACAGGAGGACAAGTGAAGAGAGGAAGGGAGCTGCAGTAGCGCGGAGAGTCGAGTGGATTCAAATTTGGAAAATAAATCCTGGGCAACTCCTTTAAACACAAAAATCAGTAGCTGCTGTACATGGCATCACAGTATCGGCACAAAGCAGAGCTGTGCATTGCTGAGGTGTCCAAAATCCAGGCAAACACATTCCATGTAACATTTCACAACTGTACGCAAATTGTTTCAACATGCACATATACTAATTATCAGTGATTATCTGATGCTTATGAGATCAGTAGTACAGTGCAAGTATAGTGTATGGAACGTTCAGACAGCAAACATGTCATACAATTATAGTGGGAAAATATTTACTGCATCTGGGTAAAAAGTATGCAGATCATGCATATAGACATCTATAACATATCCATGAGCTGTTAAAGGGATGTCTCACTTTAGCAAATGGCATTTATTATGTAGAGGAAGTTACTACAAGGTACTTACTAATGTAGTGTAATTGTCCATATTGCCTCCTTTTCTGGCTGGATTCATATTTCCATCACATTATACACTGCTTGTTTCCATCAGTGGTGGTCGTGCTTGCAGACTATAGGAAAAAGCACTAGCCTATGTGTGCTCCCACGGCCCTGGCCACCTGGTGCTTTTTCTTATAGTGTGCAAGCACGACCCCCACTGATGGATTGCAGGGTGGTCGTAACCGTGGAAACAATCAGTGTATAATGCGATGGAAAAATGAATCCAGACAGCAAAAAAGGCAATATGGACAATAACAAAACATTAGTAAGTGACTTGTATTAAATTTGTCTACATGATAAATGCCAATTGGTGAAGTGAGACAAGCCTTTAAGCTAGTGAGCAGTAACAGCACCTGCTATACAGCCCCTGCAACAGAATTGGGGCCATACACTGCATCAATGCACCAACTTGCATACACTGCAAAATGTAAGGGAAGCCTTGTTTCTGTAGCTCTTAAAGGGTAACTGTCATGTTTTCATAAAAAAAAAAAAAAAAAAAAAAATCTATTTTAGTATATGTTACTGCTGCAGTAGCATTATGCATAAAGTAATCTTTAGTTTCTTCACATACCACTGTTTTCCTTGCGTTTTTCCCTTAGTTACGGCTGCTTAAACATTTGCCATATGAGGACCTTCTCAAGATGGCTCCTCTGCCAGTTCTCTGAGGCCAAAACTGCTTTTCCTCACTTCCCATACACACTTGCTGTAGCCAGCAGCTCCCTGCCAGCCAGATTGGATTACTAAGAGACACGCCTCCTCACTCTGAAGCCTAATGCAGGCATGCAGTGTAAAGGACCGCCCCTCTGTCTTCTGTTTATACTAAAAGGAAGACAGACAAGCCTTGCAACGGTCTTTTAAGGGAGCAGTGGAATCGGACAGGAGACATTAATGAAAGCTGTTATTAGAAGGTAATTACAGATCTTTTGACAATCATTGACAGACTAACTCAGGTATACATGCCTAACTCTAATAAAAATCTAATTAAAAAAAAAATAATAATATGACAGTTACCCTTTAACCCCTTAAGGACCGGGCTCATTTTCACCTTAAGGACCAGGCCATTTTTTGCAAATCTGACCAGTGTCACTTTAAGTGCTCATAACTTTAAAACGCTTTGACTTATCCAGGCCATTCTGAGATTGTTTTTTCGTCACATATTGTACTTCATGACACTGGTAAAATGAAGTCAAAAAATTTTTTTTTTTTGCACAAAAAAATACCTAATTTACCAAAAATTTGAAAAAAATTAGCAAATTTCAAAGTTTCAGTTTCTCTACTTCTGTAAAACATAGTAATACCCCAAAAAATTGTGATGACTTTACATTCTCCATATGTCTACTTCATGTTTGAATTGTTTTGGGAATGATATTTTATTTTTTGGGGATGTTATAAGGCTTAGAAGTTTAGAAGCAAATCTTGAAATTTTTCAGAAATTTACAAAAACTCAATTTTTAGCGACCAGTTCAGGTCTGAAGTCACTTTGCGAGGCTTACATAATAGAAACCACCCAAAAATGACCCCATCTAAGAAACTACACCCCTCAAGGTATTCAAAACTGATTTTTCATACATTGTTAACCCTTTAGGTGTTGCACAAGAGTTATTGGCAAATGGGGAGGAAATTTGAGAATTTCATATTTTTGTCAAATTTTTCATTTTAACCCATTTTTTCCACTAACAAAGCAAGGGTTAACAGCCAAACAAGATTGTATCTTTATTGCCCTGACTCTGCCGTTTACAGAAACACCCAATATGTGGCCATAAACTACTGTACGGCCACACAGCGGGGCGTAGAGTGAAAGGTGCGCCGTTTGGTTTTTGGAAGGCTGATTTTTATAAACTGGTTTTTTGACACCATGTCCCATTTGAAGCCCCCTGATGCACCCCTAGAGGAGAAACTCCCTAAAAGTGACCTCATCTAAGAAACTACACCCCTCAAGGTATTCAAAACTGATTTTACATACGTCGTTAACCCTTTAGGTGTTGCACAAGAGTTATTGGCAAATGGGGATGAAATTTGAGAATTTCATTTTTTTGCCTAATTTTCAATTTTAACCCATTTTTTCCACTAACAAAGCAAGGGTTAACAGCCAAACAAGATTGTATCTTTATTGCCCTGACTCTGCCATTTACAGAAACACCCCATATGTGGCCGTAAACTACTGTACGGCCACACAGCGGGGCGTAGAGTGAAAGGTGCGCCGTTTGGTTTTTGGAAGCCAGATTTTGCTGGACTGGTTTTTTGACACCATGTCCCATTTGAAGCCCCCCTGATGCACCCCTAGAGTAGAAACTCCATAAAAGTGACCCCATCTAAGAAACTACACCCCTCAAGGTATTCAAAACTGATTTTACAAACTTTGTTAACCCTTTAGGTGTTGCACAAGATTTAATGGAAAATAGAGACACAATTTCAAAATTTCACATTTTTGGCAGATTTTCCATTTTAATTTTTTTTTCCAGTTACAAAGCAAGGGTTAACAGCCAAACAAAACTCAATATTTATGGCCCTTATTCTGTAGTTTACAGAAACACCCCATATGTGGTCGTAAACCGCTGTACGGGCACACGGCAGGGTGCAGAAGGAAAGGAATGCCATACGGTTTCTGGAAGGCAGATTTTGCTGGACTGTTTTTTTTGACACCATGTCCCATTTGAAGACCCCCTGATGCACCCCTAGAGTAGAAACTCCAAAAAAGTGACTCCATTTTAGAAACTACGGGATAGGGTGGCAGTATTCTTAGTACTAGTTTAGGGTACATATGATTTTTGGTTGCTCTATATTACACTTTTTGTGCAGCAAGGTAACAAGAAATAGCTTTTTTGGCACGTTTTTTTTTTTTGTTATTTACAACATTCATCTGACAGGTTAGATCATGGGGTAATTTTATAGAGCAGGTTGTCACGGACGCGGCGATACCTAATATGTATACATTATTTTTTATTTATGTAAGTTTTATACAATAACTTCATTTTTAAAACCAAAAAAATGTTTTAGTGTCTCCATATTCTAAGAGCCATAGTTTTTTCAGTTTTTGGGCGATTATCTTGAGTAGGGTCTCATTTTTTGCGGGATGAGATGACGGTTTGATTGGCACTATTTTGGGGTGCATATGACTTTTTGATCGCTTGCTATTACACTTTTTGTGACGTAAGATGGCAAAAAATGGCTTTTTTTAGACTGTTTTTATTTTTATTTTTTTACGGTGGTCATCTGAGGGGTTAGGTCATGTGATATTTTTATAGAGCCGGTCGATACGGACGCGGCGATACCTAATATGTATACTTTTTTTTTATTTATGTAAGTTTTACAGAATGAGTTCATTTTTGAAAAAAAAAAAATCATGTTTTAGTGTCTCCATAGTCTAAGAGCCATAGTTTTTTCAGCTTTTGGGCGATTATCTTGAGTAGGGTCTCATTTTTTGCGGGATGAGATGACGGTTTGATTGGTACTATTTTGGCGTACATGCGACTTTTTTGATCACTTTTATTACCTTTTTTGGAAAGTAAGGTGGGCAAAATTTCAATTTTCTCATAGTTTTTATTTTTTTATTTTTATGGCGTTCACCGTGCGGGGAAAGTAACATGACCATTTTATAGATCAGGTCGTTACGGACGCGGCGATACCTAATATGTGTAGTTTATTTTATTTTTTTAATTTTTATTCAGTGATAAATGTTTTTTTTTTATCTTAACTTTTTTCACTTTTTTTTACATTTTTTTGACCCAGACCCACTTGGTTCTTGAAGATCCAGTGGGTCTGGTGTCTGTATAATACAGTACAGAACAATATATATTGTTCTGTACTGTATTTTACTTACACTGAACAGATCTATGCTTTCAGCACAGATCTGTTCAGCACCATGGACAGCAGGACGCCTGAGCAGGCGTCCTGTTGCCATGGGAACCCTCCCCGTCTGCTCAGAACTTCGCAGACGGGGAAGGGTAAGCACAGGGCTGAGGGGGGCTCTCTGGGGGCTCTCTCCCTCTCCATCGGGGGGCTGCAAAGGCACAGCAGCCCCCCGATGGAGAGGGAGGGAGCTCCCTGACCGATGACAGTTAACTTTTTCCATACAGCGGTCCGTACGGACCGCGGTATGGAAAGGGTTAAACGGCTGACATCTTCACACATGTCAGCCGTTTATACCAGGGTGCCAGCAATGTGCTGGCACCCTGGTACAACCACTAGAAGCCAACGATCGTTCATGGGGAGGCGGGCGGGGGATCGCGATCCCGCCTGCCGCACCGCCCGCCTCCCGCACCGCCCCCACCGCATGCGACACCCCCCCCGCACCACCCTCCGGCATAAAATCGTGCAGGGGTGCAGGGGGGGGTGAAAAATATTTATTTTAGCCACGCTAAAGTTTCTGATCGCCGCGGTCAGGGACCGCGGCGATCAGAAACTGCAAAAAGCGCAGCAAACCGCAGGTCTGAATTGACCTGCGGTTTGCTGCGATCGCCGATACGGGGGGGTCAAATGACCCCCCCTGGCGTTGTCACAGGATGCCGGCTGAAGGATTTCAGCCGAAATCCCGTTCCAATTAACCCCTGGGGCGCCGGAATACAGATTTTAAGTCAGGACGTACCGGTACGTCCTGGGTCCTTAAGGACTCGGGAAATAGGGCGTACCGGTACGTCCTAGGTCCTTAAGGGGTTAAAGAGAGTTTCACGATACTGGTAACCTATCCTCTAGGCAAGTCATCAAAATCAGAATGGAGGTCCAACTTTTGGCACCCCCGCTGATCGGCAGTTTGAAGGGGTCACAGCTCAAGCGAGTGCTGCATCCTCTTCAATGTTGGAACATGTTCTATCTTTTTGCGGAACGGCCGGATCGTGGACACATTAAAGGGAATAGATGCGCGATCCGCTGCGGCTGCCCCACGGTTGGTGTTCGTGCATTGCGGCCCACAGGAGGACTTAGAAATTAGGTTGGGAGTGATAACAACTGAAAGTGAAAGCAGGGACGGGACGAAACTCCACGGAAGCACTCCGTAGTGCTTCCGTAGGGTTCCGTTACGCATCTCCGGACCCATTGAAGTGAATGAGTCCGCATCCGTGATGTGGAATGCCCACGGAACGGCGCCTGTGTATTGTGGATCCGCAAATGTGGTCCGCAATACGGCAACGGGGCGCACAAGAGGCCTAACAGTCACACCTTCTGAAGTACAGGAAATAATGCTGTGGTTCTGGTCTTGTTTTTAAGCTTAGAGAGTGTCAATTAAGAGTGCTTTCAAATAAGACCAGGTCCATATCTCTAGCTGCTACCAGTCCTGAGATATGAGGGGTTAAAGCAGCCCTCTCTCACCCTGCTGCCCAAGCAGAGCTCAGGCAAAACTGTTACGTGGTTAAAGGGGTTGTCCCATCTTACCGTTTTTTTTTGGAGTTATGGAAGCAGCGTACCTTGTTCTGCTATGCTGTTTGCATAGTTCCCATTCACTACAATGGGAGTTACGGAAACAGCAATGTGCCTGCCTGCTCGGCTGCTTCTGTAAGCCCGACCAACTAGGGCCAGTACCAAGTCTCATCTTGTTGTAGAAACAGCAAGATGGGACACCCTCTAAGTGGTGGTCCGACATGCAGTATACATGAATGAAGAATGTAAAGGCAGGCCACCAGAGGGACTCTGAGGGGTACCTATTGATTACTTGTTTATTCTGTCAATTGTTTTATAATCTCATACAAAAAGTGTTCACAACTTAGAAATATGCCTTAACCCCTTAAGGACGCAGGGCGTATCGGTACGCCCTATTTCCCGAGTCCTTAAGGACTCAGGGCGTACCGGTACGTCCTAACTTGAAATCAGTATTCCGGCGCCCGAGGGGTTAAACGGAACGGGATTTCGGCTGAAATCCTTCAGCCGGCATCCTGTGACAACGCCAGGGGGGGTCATGTGACCCCCCCGTGTCGGCGATCGCAGCAAACCGCAGGTCAATTCAGACCTGCGGTTTGCTGCGCTTTTTGCAGTTTCTGATGCCCGCGGTCCCTGACCGCGGGGATCAGAAACTTTTGAGTGCCTATAATCTATATTTTTCACCCCCCCCCTGCACCCCTGCACGATTTTATGCCGGCGGGTGGTGCGGGGGGGGTGTCGCAGGCGGTGGGGGCGTTGCGGGAGGCGGGCGGTGCGGCAGGCGGGATCGCGATCCCCCGCCCGCCTCCCCATGAATGATCGTTGGTGTCTAGTGGTTATTCCAGGGTGCCAGCACATTGCTGGCACCCTGGTATAAACGGCTGACATCTGTGCAGATGTCAGCCGTTTAACCCTTTCCATACCGCGGTCCGTACGGACCGCTGTATGGAAAAAGTTAACTGTCGTCGGTCAGGGAGCTCCCTCCCTCTCCATCGGGGGGCTGCTGTGCCTTTGCAGCCCCCCGATGGAGAGGGAGAGAGCTCCCAGAGAGCCCCCCTCAGCCCCGTGCTTACCCTTCCCCGTCTGCGAAGTTCTGAGCAGACGGGGAGGGTTCCCATGGCAACAGGACGCCTGCTCAGGCGTCCTGCTGTCCATGGTGCTGAACAGATCTGTGCTAAAAGCACAGATCTGTTCAGTGTAAGTAAAATACAGTACAGAACAATATATATTGTTCTGTACTGTATTATACAGACATCAGACCCACTGGATCTTCCAGAACCAAGTGGGTCTGGGTCAAAAAAAAAGTGAAAAAAAGTGAAAAAAGTTAAGATAAAAAAAAAACATTCATCACTGAATAAAAATTAAAAAAATTAAATACACTACACATATTAGGTATCGCCGCGTCCGTAACGACCTGATCTATAAAACGGTCATGTTACTTTCCCCGCACGGTGAACGCCATAAAAATAAAAAAATAAAAACTATGAGAAAATTAAAATTTTGCCCACCTTACTTCCCAAAAAAGGTAATAAAAGTGATCAAAAAAGTCATATGTACGCCAAAATAGTACCAATCAAACCGTCATCTCATCCCGCAAAAATCATACCCTACCCAAGATAATCGCCCAAAAACTGAAAAAACTATGGCTCTCAGACTAAAGAAACACTAAAACATGATTTTTTTTGTTTCAAAAATGAAATCATTGTGTAAAACTTACATAAATAAAAATAAAGTATACATATTAGGTATCGCCGCGTCCGTATCAACCGGCTCTATAAGAATATCACATGATCTAACCCCTCAGGTGACCACCGTAAAAAATAAAAAATAAAAACGGTGTAAAAAAAGCCATTTTTTGTCATCTTACGTCACAAAAAGTGTAATAACAAGCGATCAAAAAGTCATATGCACCCCAAAATAGTGCCAATTAAACCGTCATCTCATCCCGCAAAAAATGAGACCCTACTCAAGATAATCGCCCAAAAACTGAAAAAACTATGGCTCTTAGACTATGGAGACACTAAAACTTTTTTTGGTTTTAAAAAGGAAGTTATTGTATAAAACTTATATAAATAAAAAAAATTGTATACATATTAGGTATCGCCGCGTCCGTGACAACCTGCTCTATGAAATTACCACATGATCTAACCTGTCAGATGAATGTTGTAAATAACAAAAAAAAAAAAAAAGTGCCAAAAAAGCTATTTCTTGTTACCTTGCCGCACAAAAAGTGTAATATAGAGCAACCAAAAATCATATGTACCCTAAACTAGTACCAACAAAGCTGCCACCTTATTCCGTACTTTCTAAAATGGGGTCACTTTTTTGGAGTTTCCACTCTAGGGGTGCATCAGGGGGGCTTCAAATGGGACATGGTGTCAAAAAAACCAGTCCAGCAAAACCTGCCTTCCAAAAACCGTATGGCATTCCTTTCCTTCTGCGCCCTGCCGTGTGCCCGTACAGCGGTTTACGAACACATATTAGGTGTTTCTGTAAACTACAGAATCAGGGCCATAAATAATGAGTTTTGTTTGGCTGTTAACCCTTGCTTTGTTACTGGAAAAAAAATATTAAAATGGAAAATCTGCCAAAAAAGTGAAATTTTGAAATTGTATCTCTATTTTCCATTAAATCTTGTGCAACACCTAAAGGGTTAACAAAGTTTGTAAAATCAGTTTTGAATACCTTGAGGGGTGTAGTTTCTTAGATGGGATCACTTTTATGGAGTTTCTACTCTAGGGGTGCATCAGGGGGCTTCAAATGGGACATGGTGTCAAAAAAACAGTCCAGCAAAATCAGCCCTCCAAAAACCAAACGGCGCACCTTTCCCTCTACGCCCTACTGTGTGCCCGTACAGTAGTTTACGGCCACATATGGGGTGTTTCTGTAAACGGCAGAGTCAGGGCAATAAAGATACAGTCTTGTTTAGCTGTTAACCCTTGCTTTGTTAGTGGAAAAAATGGGTTAAAATGGAAAATTAGGCAAAAAAATGAAATTCTCAAATTTCATCCCCATTTGCCAATAACTCTTGTGCAATACCTAAAGGGTTAACGAAGCTTGTAAAATCAGTTTTGAATACCTTGAGGGGTGTAGTTTATAGAATGGGGTCATTTTTGGGCGGTTTCTATTATGTATGCCTCGCAAAGTGACTTCAGACCTGTAGTGGTCCCTAAAAATTTGTTTTTTGTAAATTTCTGAAAAATTTCAAGATTTGCTTCTAAACTTCTAAGCCTTATAACATCCCCAAAAAATAAAATATCAATCCCAAAATGCTACAAACATGAAGTAGACATATGGGGAATGTAAAGTCATCAAAATTTTTGGGGGTATTACTATGTATTACAGAAGTAGAGAAACTGAAACTTTGAAATTTTGCAAATTTTTCAAAATTTTTGGTAAATATGGTATTTTTTTATGCAAAAAAATTTACTTTTTTGACCCAATTTTAGCAGTGTCATGAAGTACAATATGTGACGAAAAAACAATCTCAGAACGGCCTGGATAAGTCAAAGCGTTTTAAAGTTATCAGCACTTAAAGTGACACTGGTCAGATTTGCAAAAAATGGCCAAGTCCTTAAGGTGAAATAGGGCTGAGTCCTTAAGGGGTTAAAGGGGTTGTCTGCTTTTTTACTATTGATGACCTCAATGACCAATATCAGATCGTCAGGGGTCCAACTCCCAGCTCCCCGCCGATCAGCTGTTTGAAGAGAAGGCAGTGCTGGTACAAATGCGGTCTTCTCTGCTCTGTTTACCTGCTTGCCGCAGCAACTGCAGTGGTGGGCAATGTAATGACAACCTCATTCACTTCTATGGGATGGCTCCTTCCTAATTCACTTGAACAGACAGAGCCGTCTCATAGAAGTGAATGGGGATGCCAGTTATAATTACAAACTTACCACTGCAATTGCTGCGGTGAGCAAGTAAACATTGCAGAGAAGGCAGCTGATTGGTCTGGGTGCCAGACCCCCGCCGTTCTGATATTGATGACCTATCCTGAGGATAGGACATCAATAGTAAAAAGCATTTTTTAATTTAACTTTAAATTTTAACCCAAGCTTCTGTACCAGTGGGATAATGAATACTCATCTGCTCCCCACCACTCCGTTCCCTGGGTCCCCTCATTGGTCTGGTCCCCTTCTTGTAAACTTCCAGAAGGACAAGATCATGTGTGCCACTACAGCCAATAACTGGCCTCAGCAGTGATGTGTCCCCACTAGTCACGTCACTGCTGGATCACATGTCTCTTGGGGACATGTTACCACTGAGGCCAGTTATTGGCTACAGTGCACACATGACCGCAACCATCTGGAAGTTTACAGACTGGGATTGGAAGTCAAGTGAAGAGAGCCAAACGAAGCAGTGACCTTTAAAGATGTTAGTGCTTCAGAAATCACCAGGACCCTACATAATTTAGGAGAATGGTAAAACAGATCCTTATGAAAATGAAGAAACATTTAGTACCAGTTAGGATTTTGTGTTGCTTTTAGGTTTCAAAAAGATGCAGTAAAATCTGAGAGAATAAAGTAACGTGATGCATGTAATACCACAGCGTTGTTTGTTAGTACTGTCCTCCATGCCACCACTATACAATTCTGTACCAAGTAACACATGTATATACTCATGCAGAATCAGAACTCACCCTAAGTAGGTAAGATCTCAGCTCATAAATATTTGGCCCTGGTCTAGGGACAGGCTCATTCCAGAAGCTGAATTCAAGTAGTAGCTGATTTTTACGGGATAGCAACATACTGCTCCGTTCTTTGCGAAACTCTGCAAATTCCTATCCATGTACAAAATAAAATATAAAAAAAATAATAATATAAATACTCAGAAGAAGGTAGAAATATGAGAATTTTTCTTAAAGGTGTTATCCGGGATTTTGATATTGATGGCCTATCCTGAGGATAGGCCATCATTATCAAGTCCCTGCACACCTGCCGATCAGCTGTTTATGAAGAGGCTGCGGCACTCCAACAGAACTTAGGCGTCTTCCTGGGCCAGT
Source organism: Bufo bufo (assembly GCF_905171765.1). Lineage (NCBI taxonomy): Eukaryota > Metazoa > Chordata > Amphibia > Anura > Bufonidae > Bufo > Bufo bufo. The sequence continues at coordinate 396,981,964 of NC_053391.1, forward strand.
GATGTCACTGTACGTCGTTCATATGACCTAGGCGCAGATCAGTCCTATTCAAGTGAATGGGGCTGAGCTGCCAGATCAAGCACAGCCGCTATACAATGTACGGATAACTCGTAAACCGTTCAAAGCTCTGTTTATTTGCGTCACAGTCTCTGTCATAGATGGATGGTAAGAATCATGCCGCATGCAGGGCAATAAACTGCACAGCCAAACCCAGATGGGCAACATTATAAGTCAATGCGTCCACTGAACACCACTGGTAACCATTGTGCAACAGATCTGCATTATAACCAAAGCATGACACAAATGTGGTCATAGATTTTGTCTCAACCCCTGTCCATATACTGTGTTAGGACATATAGGGGAGGTCCTCCTCTATGAGCCAGAGCTACGGAAAAACATGGCTACCCCTTTTGGCAGTCCTGGCCTATGTAAGTATTTTATGGTTGTCCACTGTTTTCTAAGTGATGGCCTATCCTCAGGATAGGCCATCACTAGCTGATCGGAGGGTGTCACACACATTCTCTGTCCTCCGATTGGGCTCTGATATGTTGCTTTGACAGCCTGGGGCCTTGTGAAGGATCCCAGGCCTGTCATAGGAAACTGTCTGTTAAGCTGTGCATGTGACATAGCCTAATAGTCAGAATCCCATAGACTGCATTATTATTCGAATACCCCATTGAAGTTTATATGTAAACCCCCCTACATAAAAAAGGTGTGGAATGAAGTTGCAGATTTGGAAATACACATGGCAGGTCAATTTCTGCACAAAAGAAAGAGTTTAGATTTTGCAAATCTCATTCACTTTCGTGTTACTTTATTACGGTGTTGTTTTTCCACACGAAAATCCGCAAGGAAAATAATGCACATAATCTGCATAGTGTGCAATTACCCTTAGGGAACTAAAACTTACAATGAAAAGTAAAACAATAAAAAAAAAAAATTTAACAATATAAAAAATTTTAATCACCTCCCTTTACAAATTTTACACAAAAAAATAAACAGAGAAAACATAACTGGTATCACCATGCTAGAAACTATTAAAATATAAAAATATTTTTCTTGTATGGTGAATACTGCAATGAAAACAAATTTAAATGCCTTATTTGCTGTTTTTGGCCTTACCTTGTTTTTCCGAAGTTTATTCATCACCTCTGTGAGTGCTGGATATCCTCCTTCATACCGCCACAAGTGAACTGTAACAGGACAAGAATCAGCACTTGATCTATAAAAGCACATTAGCTAGCGGTGCTGTAAACGTCAAGATGAAAGTGCACATACCTGCCTGATCTTGTTCGCCATACCATGTATTCCAAGTGCCCACCAATGTACACGGATATTCCCCTCCTCCATAGACCTTTGGCAGTACCTCCTCACTTAAAAACAATGTACAAATAGGATTGAGTACAGTGTTTAAAAAAAGTACAGTGTTGCTACGAAACTTAAAGGCCATGTACACCTTCGGGAGTAATTTTTTCACGATTGCATTTTACTCATGTGGGGCTAAAAATAATTTTTTCAATTGTCACAAAAGGTTAAAAGGGTATTCCGGTTATTTCAAGTTATCCCTTATCCCAGCGGTATGACCCCCAACGATCATGAGAACAGGGGTCCTGTACCCCCTGCAATGAACGGAGCGCCCCGTCACACGAGTGTGACTGCTCCATTAATTTATATGGGAGTTCCGGAGCGGCCGCTCCGTTCATTTCAGGGGGGCTGCAAGGGGTACAGGGCCCCCTTTTTCGTGATCGGCGGTGGTCCTAAAGCTCCTGTGGATATCAGTAAAATAAGAATTGAGCTACGATAAGAAAGAAAGAAAGGAAAAGAAAAGAAAAGAAAAGAAAAGAAAAGAAAAGAAAAAAGAAAAAGAAAGAAACTCAAATATATATATTTTTTTTTATAAAGACCAATTGAAAAAATTATATTTAGCTCAAAAGGAGTACAATGGAATAATAAAGAGAAATTACCCCCAAATGTGTCCATAGCCAAAGGGGTTGTCTTACTTCAGAAAATGGCATTTACCATGTAGACAAAGTTAATACAAGGAATGAAGTAGGACAGCACCACTTACTGGAACAACTAGTCCGTGTTATGGCAGCGGTGCTCGTGACGTTAGGTCCCGGCCTCAGAGACCCCTCAAATGTAAAGAAACCTACAGGGAAGTCGCAGCACTTCTCATATGTAGCTTGAGAAAGACCTGTGTGTCGAAACGTTGCTGTTTTTTTTTTTTTGGGTGTGAATAAACACAAGGACTTGATTCAAGATTGAGAGTGCTGCGACTTCCCTGTAGGTTTCTTTACAAAGTTAATACGAGGCACTTACTAATGTATGGTTATTACCCATTTTGCCTCCTTTGCTGTCTGGATTCATTTTACCATCACATTATAAACGGCTCGTTTCCATGGTTACAAACAGCCTGCAATCCAGCAGCGGTGGCCGTGCTTGTACACAATAGAAAAAAGTGCTGGACTATGTGCACTCCCGTGGTCCCGGCCACCAGAGAGGTCAGTGCTTTTTCCTATAGTGTGCAAGCACGACCAACGCTGCTGGATTGCAGGGTGGTCATAACATGGAAATGAGCAGTATATAATGTGATGTAAAAAACAAATCCAGCCAGCAAAGAAAGCAATATGGCCAATCACAACACATTAGGCTACCTTCACACCAGCGTTTTTGCTGGATCAGTCATAGATCAGCAAAAACGCTTCCGTTCTGATAATAGATCCGTTATGAACGGATCCGGTTGTATTATCTTTAAAATAGCCATAACGGATCCCTCAAACTCCATTGTCAGAGAAAACGGATCCGTCCCTATTGACTTACATTGTGAATCAGGACGGATCCGTCTTGCGCCACACCACATCGCAGACAGAAAAACCCTGATTGCATTCTGGCGCATTTCTTTTAGTTTTGTCCCCATTGACAATGAATGGGGACAAAACTGAAGGGTTTACATCCGCTATTGAGATCCTATGATGGATCTCAATAGCGGAAAGGGAAAGCGCAAGTGTGAAAATAGCCTTAGTAAGTGCCTAGTATTAATTTTCTCTACATGATGAATGCCATTTTCTGAACTGAGACAACCTCTTTAAGGCCTCTTTCACACGAGCGAGTTTTCCCTAGCGGGTGCAATCAGTGATGTGAACGCATAGCACCCGCACTGAATCCTGACCCATTCATTTGAATGGGTGTGTGCACGTAAGCGTTTTTTTTTTTTTCACGCATCAGTTCTGCGTTGCATGAAAAACGCATCATGTTCTATATCCTGCATTTTTCACGCAGCCCTGGCCCCACAGAAGTGAAGGGGCTTCAGTGAAAAACGCATTTCATCCGGAAGTGCAGATGCAATGCGTTTTTCACTAATGGTTGCCAAGAGATGTTGTTTGTCAACCTTTATTTTATCACAACCTTTATTTGTCAACCTTTATTTTTTTTTAAACGCATCAAAACACATTGCACCCGCGCGGAAAAAAAACTGAACAACTAAACGCAATCGCACACAAAACTGACTGAACTTGCTTGCAAAATGGTGAGAGTTTCACTGAACGCATCCGTATTGTTTGTGTGAAAGAGGCCTTATTCCAAAACTATCAACATAAAGCAATGATATGACAAACAAAAATACGTATGCATACAATGGAAAAAATATGGCTGGAAAAATAGGTTTATAGGTGTTTAAAAAAAGATATACCACTTACCAATAAACTTAAAAGGGAACCTGTCACATTGATGATGTTGTCTGTGCTGCAGACAGCATGTTATATAGCAGGAGGAGCTGAAGAGATCCATATATAGTTTTGTGTGGAAAAGATTCGGTATAAGTTGTATTAGGCTATATGCACACGACCGTTGTGTGTTTTGTGGTCCGCAAAACACGAATGGCATCAGTGTGCATTCCGCAATTTGCGGAACGGCACGGACAGCCTTTAATATAACTGCCTATTCTTGTCCTCAAAGCGCGGACAAGAATAAGACTTGTAATATTTTTGCGGTCCACAGAACGGAGCCACGGATGCGGACAGCACACGGAGTGCTGTCCGCATCTTTTGTGGCCCCATTGAAGTGATGCGGACCAAAACAACGGCCATGTGCATGTAGCCTTAAGGTAATTTATATTCCTGCTCATTCTAGATGATGTCAAGGAGGCGGTCCTATCAGTGACTGACAGCTATCTCTGTATACACAGTCATAGAGGGAAGGCTGTCATCACTGATAGCTGTACGGAGGAGGCGGTCCTATCAGTGATAACAGCCTTCCCTCTATGACTGTGTATACAGAGATAGCTGTATGGAGGAGACGGTCCTATCAGTGATGACAGCCTTCCCTCTATGACTGTGTATACAGAGATAGCTGTATGGAGGAGACGGTCCTATCAGTGATGACAGCCTTCCATCTATGACTGTGTATACAGAGATAGCTGTATGGAGGAGACAGTCCTATCAGTGATGACAGCTTTCCCTCTATGACTGTGTATACAGAGATAGCTGTACGGAGGAGGCGGTCCTATCAGTGATGACAGCCTTCCCTCTATGACTGTGTATACAGAGATAGCTGTATGGAGGAGACGGTCCTATCAGTGATGACAGCCTTCCCTCTGACTGTGTATACAGAGATAGCTGTATGGAGGAGACGGTCCTATCAGTGATGACAGCCTTCCCTCTGACTGTGTATACAGAGATAGCTGTATGGAGGAGACGGTCCTATCAGTGATGACAGCCTTCCCTCTATGACTGTGTATACAGAGATAGCTGTATGGAGGAGACGGTCCTATCAGTGATGACAGCCTTCCCTCTAGGACTGTGTATACAGAGATAGCTATATGGAGTACACGGTCCTATCAGTGATGACAGCCTCCCTCTATGACTGTGTATACAGAGATAGCTGTATGGAGGAGACGATCCTGTCAGTGATGACAGCCTTCCCTCTATGACTGTGTATACAGAGATAGCTGTATGGTGGAGACGGTCCTATCAGTGATGACAGCCTTCCCTCTATTACTGTGTATACAGAGATAGCTGTATGGAGGAGACGGTCCTATCAGTGATGACAGCCTTCCCTCTATGACTGTGTATACAGAGATAGCTGTATGGAGGAGACGGTCCTATCAGTGATGACAGCCTTCCCTCTATGACTGTGTATACAGAGATAGCTGTATGGAGGAGACGGTCCTATCAGTGATGACAGCCTTCCATCTATTACTGTGTATACAGAGATAGCTGTATGGAGGAGACGGTCCTTTCTCAGTATACACAGTCATAGAGGGGAGGCTGTCATCACTAATAGGACCGTCTCCTCCCTACAGCTATCTCTGTATACACAGTCCTAGAAGGAAGGCTGTCATCACTGATAGGACCGTCTCCTCCATACAGCTATCTGTGTATACACAGTCCTAGAAGGAAGGCCGTCATCACTGATAGCTGTATGGAGGAGACGGTCCTATCTCAGTATACACAGTCATAGAGGGAAGGCTGTCATCATTGATAGGACTGACTCAAACCCAGAAAAAAAAATATATATATAAAAAAATATATAAAAAAAGTTTTTGTAAATCTCTTCCCACAAAAATATATAATCAGTCTGCTCTGCTCCTCCTGCTCTATAACATGCTGCCTGCAGATTACACTGCATTTTCATGGTGACAGGTTCCCTTTAAATTAACAAAGGTTCCCCGATCTCCTAACGCCAGCCCCCGTTTCGGCAGCTCCACAGTGCTGTGTGTCACGGTCGAAGCATATAGACTGAGAATGGCATCATGGCATGCCACCGGTCACACTCTCCTGTGGAGCTTCCGGGACCGACACCTGCAGATCAGGGCACTAGTTTTAATTCAAATGTAGCAGTAAGTGTTGTATCCATCTATCTTAGTTTAAACTTTATTAAAGAAGTTATCCGAGATGTCGCACAATTCCGTATGGCTGGCACTTCCGGAATCACGTGCCGTACATGCGTCACATGATCCCAGCCTGGAATTAGAACCGGCAGCACATGCGCGAGTCTGAATTTCTCACCAAACTGCTAGCGAGAGATTCAGACTCACGCATGCACTGAAGGTTGTAATCCCAGGATGCGATCACGTGCCGTACATTTGCTGGCCACACAGGATCGTGCATCTTGAATACCCCCTTTAAGTCTTCCAAAGCATAATGCAACAATCACAATCAATTGTGTAAAATATTACATTCAGAAATTACACCATCCACAATAGTCCTGCACCTGAGGGGTTAATTGCTGCGGATCGCAGCGCCTTGTCAAAGAGGCCGGGTATGTGATTCTGCCAGGACCCACTGCCTATATTTGTATTAAAAGGTTAGTTATCCTCATTGTAGGCGCAGTGTGCCCTCCCCCCCCCCCAACCCCAGTATTATAAACTATAATCATTGGTGGTGCAGTGGCAGCTTACAATCGGAGCCCCAGCAGTGAATTTGCGGGGCTCCGATTGGGTACCATGGCAGCCAGGATGCTACTGAAGCCCTCTATGGTAAGCTCCATGCTGGTGTGTGTACTATGCACAGGGCAGCCAGGAGAGTGCGACGACCTATTCACCCTAATAGATCTCTATTAGGGTGAATAGGACAAGGGATTAAAAGATCCCAGGTTCTAGCCCCTAAGGGGGGAAATAGTTATTAAATAAAAAGTAATATAAAATAAAAAAAAACAACATTAAAATATTAAGTATAAACCACCCCCTTTCCCAATTTTACATATAAAAACAATAAAAAAACATATTACATATCACCACGTCCAAAAAGTCCAAACTATTAAAATATTTTAAAAATAATCTCCTATGCGGTGAACGCTGTAACAGAAAAAAAAAAAAAAACGCATGATTTGCCATTTTTTTTGTCACCTTGTCCCCCCCAAAAAATAGGATAGGACTGTTCTATAAAATGCGGAATGCACACAGCTTTTTTGGCGTTTAATTTTTTTCGCGTGGTATCGAGTATCGCAGTATTTTTTTATGGGATCGAAAAATGAAATCAAAATTTTGGTCATGTGATAACCCTAGTCTGGCTGTCTCTGAAAACCATCTCTCCACTCCTGCAGCTGCAGGATCTCTATGCAGCTCCAGATTTGGCAAGGACAATCAGAAGCGTCCTGACCAAATAAATGTTTTAAGTCCCCACAATAGGGGATAACTAGTAGATCAGTAGAGGCCCTACCACTGGGGGCGCACATTGATCACGGGAATGGGGACCCGGTTTTCCTTGGAGCGCTCTGCCGCTCCATTCATCTCTATGGGAGACAGCAGAGTACAGCTTTTGGCCATTCCTGGAGAATCCGTTTGTATGTCCAACCTGCCATTTTATTCATTTTGGGGTGCTCCGAGGGATACAGGGTTCCAGTTCTCATAACCAGTAGGGGTCATACTGCTGGGACCCACAACTGACCCAATAGTTATCCCTAAGCCTTTTAGCCAAAGACAACAACTCCAGGAAGAAAAAGCCAACTTTCCATTCTGTCATCCAAATAATACAAGAACAGATTCCCGGATCAAAGACCCATCTCTAGTGATCTCGTACATATAACTGGGGATATCATTACTGTCAAGAACCACTATATCCAGGTATCCATTGAAGTCTTTCAGTGAATTGGCCATACGTTCTGGCAGAAAGTTCACTGCGCACTATTCTCCCTGCTCTTCTGATGCATGCACATGGCAGTGTACTTTATGCTGATCTTCTGCAAGATTTGCATTCATATGGAAAAATTTGCATAAAAACAGGCATGCGTCACCTTGAGTGAAATCTGCACTGGAAATCTGTACAAACAATTGACATGCTGTGGATTTCAAAAGCGGCACCACAGTCAATGGACGTATGCAAAATTTCTGAACTGTGTAGATGAGATTATCTGTATACAGGTGGCCATACAGTAAATACTCCCCTCTAGGATGATGCTGGATTAGTGTCCTGCATATGAAGACATCAACAGAAAGATCCCACTCTTGCCCTTTGACATATACATGACATGCATTAGGTCATTCTGTCTTTTTCCAAGCAGTGTTACTGTAAATGAGGAGGTAACTTACCAGAGCTTGTTGTAGGCTTCAAGGCATTCTGGTTTTACATTGTGAACTGGAATCAAATAAAGGAAACAAAGCGTGAAAAGGAAATGGCAGACAATGCAATTACTTTACTATTTCAAAAACATGTCAAGTGAGATCTGACACCCCAGTCACCAAATATAAAAAAATATTCTAGCTAAGGGTACTTTTACACTTGCGTTTGAGGATTCCAGCAGGCAGTTCCGTTGCCGGATGCAAACGGATAGCATTTGTTTCCAGATCCGGATCCGGCTTACAAATGCACTGAAATACCGAATCCGTCTCTCCGGTGTCATCCGGAATTTATTTTTTTCACAAAATTTAAAAGGTCTGCGCATGCGCAGACCGGGAAACCGGATTCAGTTTTCCGGAACACTTGGTCCCGGATCCGGCATTAATACATTTCAATGGAAATTAATGCCGGATCCGGCATGTGTTCGGGAATTTTGGCTGGAGAAAATACCGCTGCATGCTGCGGTACTTTCTTTGGCCAAATACCGTAAGAGGGACTGAACTCAAGACATCCTGATGCATACTGAACGGAATGCTTTCCATTCAGAACGCATTAGGATAAAACTGAAGCGTTAAATAGGTTACCAATATATAAAGAATAATGATGTAAAGCGGTCTTAGTTACATTGTATCTTGTAGAGGTTGCTGGTCTCTCTCTTGGCCAGTAGGTTCGAATGAGCATCTTTACGAGGATCTACTTTACGCACGAACAGTGATCTCAGCCAACTGTCTTCTCTGGCTTTGGAACTGGAGGCAGAGAGGCCCCTGTGAAGAGATTGAATGGTATGTCATTAAATAGAAGAAAATGGCTCCTAACATCTGGTAACAGACCATTCTTCATGGTTCTGCAACGTGCTCATTTGTCAATGTGCTGTAACACCAGGGCTTCTCCAGGCTCCAGCTGCTGGTGAGCAATCCTCACAATAGGCCATCAATATCCGATCAGTGCCAGTTTGACACCAGACACCCTGCAGTCTCTGGTGCCGAAACTACCACTCTGAAGGGAGCTGAAAGCGCAACTTCGATCAAAGTGTAGTGGCCGTACCCAGTTACCATTGAGATGAATGGGAGCCGAGCTGCACTTTGAACAGAGCGGTGCTTCTGGCTCTGTTCAAGGGGCCAGTTCAGAGACCTGAGGGTAGATCATGAATATTGAGAGCTCAAAAACCTCTACTAAGTGCTTATTTACCCATGACCTCATTCTGCACATGAAAATCACCTATGTGCATTGGCCCCAAAAGAAGCAGGAGTTGCCAACTGATATTGCTTTTAATTTTGTGAGTATAATGAATCCCGCATGTTCTTAATGTTGCACTGATTATGCTTTACTATTAGGTCCCTTTCACACAAGTGAGTTTTCCGCGCGGGTACAATGTGTGAACAGTGTGTCTGTGTACATGAGCGTTTCCCCCCCCACACCAGTTCTGCGTTGCGTGAGAATTGCATCATGTTCTATATTCTGCATTTTTCACGCAGCCCTGGCCCCATAGAATTGGATGGGGCTTCAGTGAACAACGCATTGCAATCCGGATGCAATACGTTTTTCTCTGATGGCTGCTAGGAGATGTTGTTTGTAAACCTTTCAGATTTTTCACGCGCATTGCACCCACGCAGAAAAAACTGACTGAACTTGCTAAATGGTGCGAGTTTCACTGAATGCACCCTTAACGCACCCTGAGCCAATCCGTATAGTTTGTGCGAAAGAGGCCCTAGTCTGATGTCACCGCTTTCCTCTTAAAGGATTTAATGGCACTGGGACTTAAGGAAACCATCTGGAGGTAAAGTAATCTAAAGCAAAAAAGTGGATGGATTAAAGACATTAATACAAAAATCCTTGTTTTTGGAGAAGGAATAGAGAATTGGCAGGTGACTTGGACTAGTTATCCTTTTTGGAATTATCTTCATGATTGGTTGCAGTGCAAGTTGTATATTAGTTTATATTTTTCTTTTGGAAGGAGACTCATTTCTGTCTTGCTTCGCTCAATTGGATACTGACTTTTGTAGACTTTTTTCTTGATAATGGGTTAGTGTTCAGTTTGGATGCTGTCATCTGAATGAGTTCTAAAGGACGTTCAAAATGAGGTTATAGAAAACCAGAAAGTTCACTGGTGACCCCACTACCACAAAGGTCCAGTGCTGGGTCCCAGCTGCCATTCTCCTCTCCCTGGCAACTGAAATAATGCTTAATAATTACAAAGGAAAACCCTTAATACCGCAATGACAACATACCATACTAATGATCACTTAAACCACAGGAACAAAAAGAAAACCATTTGGACAACTCAGGAAGCTTGATGACAGGGTTTGCAAATACTAGAAGTTTGGTGTGGAATCCAGTGTTTCCATGTAGTCAATAATTACCCTGAGAGAGGACTTTGAATAATCTTATGATCACTATAGTAAACTAATACTGGACTTCATGACCTTGATGAAACCATGCAATCACACAGCTATCCCTAAATGAGAGAAAAAATAAATATTGCTGCTATTGTGGTAGTTGTAGGCTCCAAAACGTAATACTTCACCCTAAGCATGACATGAATAAGAACTCTCTGTATGTATCTGCAGGACCAATACAAGTCAGCCACCATCATGGTCTTCCCCTTACTTCATGGGTCTATCCTATTCTGTACACTTAACTACTCCCCATCAATAATTCAGACCTCCATATCCTCCAGTGGCAGTAAAACAGTGATCTCTAACATCTACTCACTAATGACCCTTCTTAACCACTTCACATCCGGGCCATTTGCCCCCTTCCTGACCATGCCTAATTTAGCAAATCTGACATGTGTCACTTTATGTGGTAATAGCTTTGGAACACTTTACTTATCCAAGCCATTCAGAGATTGTACTTCATGTTAATGGTAAATTTGAGTCAATAGGTTTTACCTTTATTTATAAAAAAAAATAAAAAATCCCAAAGTTAATGAAAATTTGAAAAAATCTAAATGAAGACAGACAGTGATACCTCATAAAATATTTGTTAATTAAAGAGGACATTTCACCGCTCCTGACGTGTGTTTTAATAGCTACATGCATTTTCCATGTAATAAAAATCATATTTTTGTGTTGCCATTTTCTTAGAGCCCTATTTATTTAATTTTTCTAGCTAGCTATAGTCTTGTGTGAGGGCTTGTTTTTTGCGGGACTAGATGATGTTTTTATTGCTACCATTTTGGGGTACATACGACTTTTTGGTTGATTATATGATTTTTGTGAGGAGACAAAAAAAAAAAAAAAAAAAGCTGTTTTGCCATAATTTTTATTTGTTTTTTTACACCGTTCACTTGATGGGGTAGATCAAGTGATATTTTTGTAGAGCATATTGTTACGGATGCGGCGATACCAAATATGTCAATTTTTTTTTTTTTTTTACGCTTTACACAATAAAAGCATTTTTAGAAAATAAAAATCATGTTTTTGTGTTGCAACTTTCTTAGAGCCATATTTTTTTTTACTTTGGCTATGGTCTTGTGTGGGGGCTCATTTTATGCGAGATGAGGTGACGTTTTTATTGCTATCATTTTGGGGTACATACGACTTTTTGATAGATTAACATTATGTTTTTTGGGAGGTGAGCTAACAAAAAAAAAAATCTGTTTTGGCGCAATGTTTTTAAAAAAAAAACTTTATTGAACAGATGCATTAAACATAGAAATATCAATATTGAGTGGGTAGACAGACACAAGTCAAATATACAGGTACACACTGACATCAATGCACATAATCATATATAAACAACTTTTAAGCAATAGAAGCCAAGGCAGTAGTCAGTGATTGAGCAGAGTATAAAGTATGCAGAGAGGAGCACCATGATCCCCACATCCCCCAGAATTTGGCAGGACAACCTCTGTGTTTATATACTATGTTTTCATATGGAATAATTGTATTCACGAGAATTGAGACAAGGAGGGGCTTCTCTCACCCATCCATCTAATTAGAGCGATAGCTTTGCGTGCCAGAAATAAGGATTCAAGCAGAAATATCCGGACATAATGAGGGTATGTGATAATATAATATGTAGAGTGAATCTAAATCGCACCTCCTCAATCCTATGCTTCTGATATGATCATTGTTTACAAATTATCAGCATTTCTTATGATAAAACATGGCTATACAGCAATGCTATCAATCATTTGCTGTGCACTATAAAGAGGCAATTAGTATACAGTTTGATCAAAGAGCATAGGCCCACTTACCGCGACAAGGTTGCCTCTTGTTTAAGTGGGAACCTACTCTAACCATGGCGCGGCGACCACCGCGCCTCCACACCGCTCCAGCAGGCAATGGGGCCCAGCAGCCGCACAGCGGCCCCACTGTACAGTGAGGCCACCTGGGCCCCGGGTCCCATCACTCCACCAGCATGGCACAGAAGCAGCGACTGCTGCCGTCCAGCGCCGCATGTGAACTGGTGCTAAAGGCTCACCTGTTCACAGCCTCTCAGGAACTCCAACTGAGATGTGGTAGGAATTTATAGACCCTTTGCAGAGGGTATGTGGCTTCATCTAAAACTCCAAATAAAACACAGGATCGGAAGGCTTAGAAGGTCTGAGAGGAATTTAACAACATCTTCCCAATATTTGTGTATATATGGGGAAGCCCAAATGAGGTGCCAAAAGTCTGCATCCTCTCTAGAGCACCTATGGCATAGTGTATGGTTTAACCTTCCCATTTTATATAATCGGGATGGCGACCGATAGCTTTGATGAAGAATGCATACTTGAATTAACTTGTTGACAGCAGGGGGGATACAAAAGAGGGGGGATTCTAGCAGGTCAAAGATGTCCTCCTCTGTAAGGTCAGGGATCATGGCCCTCCACCTCCCAATAGCAGGTATTTGTACATTCTGCAGTTTAGTTCCCAACTGATAAAGAAGATATAAATCCACGTGGCCCCTGTGATCGGAAGACCCCAATTAAGGGGTAGTTCGAAGTTTTAACCTAAGTGCTCGAAAAGTGTGCATGTATGGCATATCGTAGTTGCAAATATCTGTTAAAAGCCTTCCGAAGCAGTGAGAATTTTTCTCGGAAGTCGGCAAAAGTACAAAAAAAACATTGTTCTGAAACACATCACCCAGAGATAACACCCATGAGTTCTCCAGAACCCAGACTCTTGAAGAGACAGTAAATGGGGAAAGGCAGGGTTATCCCACAGAGGGGCTTCAGCCATATGTCACTGGAAGCCATGTACGCCCTTACTAGCCTCCCATAGCCGTATAGCTACTCTGTGTATGGACAGGAGCATTCGGGGAAAGAGATTAGGTTGTTCCAGCACTGCCCACAGAGATTTGAGATACAAATACATGGCCAGATGGGCCTCTGAGTTAAAGTATAACCGTCGTATTTTTAATTTTTTTTGGAGTATTGGATTGTAGGGGTTAATATTACCTTGGTGGCCCTATTTCAACCTTTCACTGTGTATTCAATTACCCCTTAATTCCACATTTTTGTCCCCTGTACTGCCTACTTCTACCTGTGCTTAAAATAGGGTTGCTAGGCATGGTCCGTCTATCTGTTGAAGGACGAAGCACCGCAGGCTCACATTACTGACAGCCAGGGACTGAGTAAATGATTAAAGCCAGGTCCTCCCCAGCAGCTGATAACAGTGCCTGGGCTGTGTGCACTTCTCCCTGTCCCTGCGCTTGGCAGACGCTCCCTCACTCAGCAGAGCTGGAGGATGCAGAGTTGGAGCAGCGCACAACAGGGAAGGGAGATCTGCCCAACATGTGGTAAGAGTACCCCTTTGTGCTGCAGGAGATTAACCCTTTAGGGGGGAGGGCTCTGGTTACTGACACTTTTGGGGGGCTATTGTTACTGGCTAGTGAGGGCAGGCAGGATTAGCCTCAGGGTGAGGGCAGTGGCGGCCATCTTAACTGAATAGTGAAATTGCAGTTTTATGCAGACTGGTTCCTAAGGGCTAATTCTTATTAAATATGGGGTAAGTCAGTCTAATAGTAACGGATTCTGGAATATCATATTATTACTAACTACATATATGAAAATTTAAATTAGGGTCTAAATGTGACAGTTATCCTTTAAAGAGTTGTTCATATGGGGAGAGCCAGATCTTTAGGTACCGTAGCTGGCCCGCCAAATAATAAATAAAAAAAAAAATCAGGTAGGGACACTTTGATTTTACCAGGTTTCAGAATGGCCACTATAGTGGTTTCATATAAGGATGGTGGGAGAGTGCCAGCAGTAAAGGCCTCCTTTTACATATGTTTCAAGGGGGGCACCAGGTGTTCAGAATAATGGGCATATACCTCTAGAGGAATGCCATCAAGGCCACCAGGTGCTTTCCCGTCAGCTAAAGAGGCAATGGCCTCCGCAGTTTCTACAGAGGTAATCAGGGATTCTAGAGAATTCACTGCCTCCCGAGGCAGCTGGGGCATCTAAAGGTCATGGAGATGGCTCTCAAAAGAATGGGTGGCTTAAAAAGAGGACCTTTCACTAGAATGAAAAATCTAAACTAAGCATACAGACATGGAGAGCGGCGCCTAGGGATCTCCCTGCACTTACTATTATCCCTGGGTGCTGCTCCGTTCTCCCGGTATAGGCTCCGGTATCTTCATATTTTCGGCTCAACTGGGTGGAGCCTGCCGGCGTCTCCTTCTCCCAGGCTGGAGTGCTGGCCAATCGCAGCACTCAGCTCGTAGCCTAAGAGAAAAAAAAACTCAGGCTATGAGCTGACCACTGCGATTGGCCAGCGCTCCAGCCTGGGAGAAGGAGACGCCAGCAGGCTCCACCCAGTTGAGCCGAAAATATGAAGATACCGGGAGAACGGAGTGGTGCCCAGGCATAATAGTAAATTCAGGGAGATCCCTGGGCGCCGCTCTCCATGTCTGTATGCTTAGTTTAGATTTTTTTATTCTAGTGAAAGGTCCTCTTTAAGCCTGATACAAATCCCTATAGAAGTCTTGAAATCTATGAGCTATATCAGTGGATTCCGTTAGAAGTGAACCATGTCCGGCCTGTACTCGCAGGAGAGGCCTGGTTCTGGTGCACAATATGTGCCAGGAGTTTGCCGGACTGATTCCCCTGTTCAAAAAAGGGACTGTTTAGCGAAAAATAACTTGCGTTGAGCTTTCTCTTTCAGCATGGTGAGATATTGGCGCCCCACTTATAACCACTGTTCCCTATTGAAGTCAGCTGGGTCCGCAACATAGGCGGCCTCTAGGCGAGTGCAGTCCCTAGCCAAAGTGGCCTCGCGGCTGGCCGTGTCTCTTTATGGAGGACTTTAAACACCCTCGTAGATAAGCCTTTAAAGTGTCCCAAACTAATGTGGGGTCATTATGATCAGACAAACACAGAGAGCTGATCACAGGGATGCGGTCATTAGGGGTAAGCCAGAAAGGGTGTATTTTCATAGAGTGTCGTGCCAGGGTGTGGGCGACATCAGAGTTAGGAGCAATGGGGAGTGGTCAGAAACTCCACAAGCCCCATAATCAACATTGTATTCTACATTACACACAGTAGAGTTTCCCAAGGCATAATCTATACGGGATAGAGAGTGAAGACTAGCTGAATGGCAAGAAAATGAGGAGGTGGTAGGATGTTTAATTCACCATAAGTCATGCCATCCCACCTCTCCCAAAAGTGTGGCTGAAGGGTCTGAAGCAGTGGCTTGGGAGTGGAGCATAGCCTATCTAAGGATTGATCCAAGATCATATTACAATCTCCAATACACAAGACCCTGGCAGTCGGGAAGGGAGCAGCAAAAGATATGGCATTATGGAATAAATGCAGTGAAGAGGGGGGAGGTATATAAATGCCCAATAACACATACAAGATGCAGTTAATATATGCTGCTACAAAGACATACCGTCCCTCCAGATCTATCAGCATTCTTTCTACTTCCCATCGAAGAGATTTATTTATTAGTATTGAGACCCCTCTAGAAAAAAAGAAGTATGGCATGAGTGTTGTGCCCACTGCAGTGCACCCAAGGCTTCTGTAGTCTCCTGGAATGTCCTGGTTTCTTGCAGGCATAAGATATGAGGACTAAACTTCTGTATCATGGAGAACACCATTGTGCGTTTCCTAATATTCCCCAGGCCACAAACATTCCAGGATATTATACGCAGGTCCGCCATATTACACAATTAGGACAATGTGAGAGCAGTTGGGCCTTATTACTCAACACTCCCGCCCTTAGGAGCGACACAGTAGGTAATTGGGGGGAAGTGAGACTTAGCGCTTGTACTTCAGAGCAATGACATGTGAGGTCAGTGGACACCTGAAAAGATGGAGAATGTGTATGCATCAACAACCAAACTTTGGTTAAACTAGAAACCATAACAAGTAAAAGATAGCATTTTCAGATGCTTCATCAGTAATAAACTGAAAATAATGACATAGAAACATAGAATGTGTCGGCAGATAAGAACCATTTGGCCCATCCAGTCTGCCAATATACTAAATACTATGGATAGCCCCTGGCTTTATCTTATATGAAGGATGGCCTTATGCCTATCCCATGCATGCTTAAACTCCTTCACTGTATTTGCAGCTACCACTTCTGCAGGAAGGCTATTCCATGCATCCACTACTCTCTCAGTAAAGTAATACTTCCCGATATTACTTTTAAACCTTTGCCCCTCTAATTTAAAACTATGTCCTCTTGTAGCAGTTTTTCTTCTTTTAAATATTCTCTCCTCTTTTACCTTGCGGATTCCCTTTATGTATTTAAAAGTTTCTATCATATCCCCTCTGTCTCGTCTTTCTTCCAAGCTATACATGTTAAGGTCCTTTAATCTTTCCTGGTAAGTTTTATCCTGCAATCCATGTACTAGTTTAGTAGCTCTTCTCTGAACTCTCTCCAAAGTATCAATATCCTTCTGGAGATATGGCCTCCAGTACTGCGCACAATACTCCAAATGAGGTCTCACTAGTGCTCTGTAGAGCGGCATGAGCACCTCCCTCTTTCTACTGGTAATGCCTCTCCCTATACACCCAAGCATTCTGCTAGCATTTCCTGCTGCTCTAGACATTGTCTGCCTACCTTTAAGTCTTCTGAAATAATGATCCCTAAATCCCTTTCCTCAGATACTGAGGTTAGGACTGTATCACTGATTTTATATTCTGCTCTTGGGTTTTACGTCCCAGGTGCATTATCTTGCACTTATCAACATTAAATTTTAGTTGCCATATTTTTGACCATTCCTCTAGTTTTCCTAAATCCTTTTCCATTTGGTGTATCCCTCCAGGAACACCACCCCTTTTACAAATCTTTGTGTCATCAGCAAAAAGACACACCTTACCATCGAGGCCTTCTGCAATTTCGCTGATAAATATATTAACCTCTTAAGGACACATGACGTACCGGTACGTCATGATGTCCTGGTACTTAAGGACACATGACGTACCGGTACGTCATGTGTTGTTCCGATCACTGCCGCCCGGCCGGCAGTGATCGGAACCCGGTGCCTGCTCAAATCATCGAGCAGGCACCTAGGCTAAATGCGCGGGGGGGTCCCGTGACCCCCCCATGTCGGCGATCGCGACAAACCGCAGGTCAATTCAGACCTGCGGTTTGCTGCGATTTCTGCAGTTTCTGATCCCTGCGGTCCCTGACCGCGGGGATCAGAAACTTTAGTATTCCTAAAATAGATCTGTATCCCTCCCCCTGCACCCCCCCGAGTGATTTTAGCCCGGTGGGAGGTGCAGGGGGAGGGTTGCGGGCAGTGTGGGCGGTGCGGGAGGCGGGCGGTGCGGCAGGCGGGATCGCGATCCCCCGCCCGCCTCCCCTTGTATAATCGTTGGTTTCTAGTGGGGATACCAGGGTGCCAGCACATTGCTGGCACCCTGGTATAAACGGCTGACAGCTGCGATGCGATGTCAGCCGTTAACCCTTTCCATACAGCGGTCCGTACGGACCGCTGTATGGAAAAGGTTAACAGCGCAGGGAGCTCCCTCCCTCTCCCATCGGGGGGCTGCTGTGCCTTTGCAGCCCCCCGATGGGAGAGGGAGAGAGCCCCCAGAGAGCCCCCCTCAGCCCTGTGCTTACCCTTCCCCGTCTGCGCAGTTCTGAGCAGACGGGGAAGGTTCCCATGGCAACAGGACGCCTCTCAGGCGTCCTGCTGTCCATGGTGCTGAACAGATCTGTGCTAAAAGCATAGATCTGTTCAGTGTAAGTAAAATACAGTACAGAACAATATATATTGTACTGTACTGTATTATACAGACATCAGACCCACTGGATCTTCAAGAACCAAGTGGGTCTGGGTCAAAAAAAAAGTTAAAAAAAGTGAAAAAAAAGTAAAAATCAAAAAACACATTTATCACTGATTAAAAATGAAAAAAATAAAATTCCCTACACATGTTTGGTATCGCCGCGTCCGTAACGACCTGATCTATAAAACGGTTATGTTACTTTACCCGAACGGTGAACGCCATAAAAATAAAAAATAAAAAACTAGGATGAAATTGAAATTTTGCCCACCTTACTTCCCAAAAAAGGTAATAAAAGTGATCAGAAAAGTCGCATGTACGCCAAAATAGTACCAATCAAACCGTCATCTCATCCCGCAAAAATCATACCCTACCCAAGATAATCGCCCAAAAACTGAAAAAACTATGGCTCTTAGACTATGGAAACACTAAAACATGATTTTTTTTGTTTCAAAAATGAAATCATTGTGTAAAACTTACATAAATAAAAAAAAAGTATACATATTAGGTATCGCCGCGTCCGTATCGACCGGCTCTATAAAAATATCACATGATCTAACCCCTCAGATGAACACCGTAAAAAAATTAAAATAAAAACGGTGTAAAAAAAGCCATTTTTTGTCATCTTACGTCACAAAAAGTGTAATAGCAAGCAATCAAAAAGTCATATGCACCCCAAAATAGATGCCAATCAAACCGTCATTTCATCCCGCAAAAAATGAGACCCTACTTAAGATAATCGCCCAAAAACTGAAAAAACTATGGCTCTTAGACTATGGAGACACTAAAACATTTTTTTTGTTTTAAAAATGAAATCATTGTGTAAAACTTACATAAATAAAAAAAATAGTATACATATTAGGTATCGCCGCGTCCGTGACAACCTGCTCTATAAAATTACCACAAGATCTAACCTGTCAGATGAATGTTGTCAATAACAAAAAATAAAAACGTGCCAAAAAATCTATTTCTTGTTACCTTGCCGCACAAAAAGTGTAATATAGAGCAACCAAAAATCATATGTACCCTAAACTAGTACCAACAAAACTGCCACCCTATCCCGTAGTTTCTAAAATGGGGTCACTTTTTTGGAGTTTCTACTCTAGGGGTGCATCAGGGGGGCTTCAAATGGGACATGGTGTAAAAAAAAAACTGTCCAGCAAAATCTGCCTTCCAAAAACCGTATGGCGTTCCTTTCCTTCTGCGCCCTGCCGTGTGCCCGTACAGCAGTTTACGACCACATATGGGGTGTTTCTGTAAACTACAGAATCAGGGCCATAAATAATGAGTTTTGTTTGGCTGTTAACCCTTGCTTTGTAACTGGAAAAAAAATATTAAAATGGAAAATCTGCCAAAAAAGTGAAATTTTGAAATTGTATCTCTATTTTCCATTAAATCTTGTGCAACACCTAAAGGGTTAACAAAGTTTGTAAAATCAGTTTTGAATACCTTGAGGGGTGTAGTTTCTTAGATGGGGTCACTTTTATGGAGTTTCTACTCCAGGGGTGCATCAGGGGGGCTTCAAATGGGACATGGTGCCAAAAAAACAGTCCAGCAAAATCAGCCCTCCAAAAACCAAACGGCGCACCTTTCACTCTACGCCCCGCTGTGTGCCCGTACAGTAGTTTACGGCCACATATGGGGTGTTTCTGTAAACAGCAGAGTCAGGGCAATAAAGATACAGTCTTGTTTGGCTTTTAACCCTTGCTTTGTTAGTGGAAAAAATGGGTTAAAATGGAAAATTAGGCAAAAAAATGAAATTCTCAAATTTCATCGCCATTTGCCAATAACTCCTGTGCAACACCTAAAGGGTTAACGATGTATGTAAAATCAGTTTTGAATAGCTTGAGGGGTGTAGTTTCTTAGATGGGGTCACTTTTAGGGAGTTTCTCCTCTAGGGGTGCATCAGGGGGCTTCAAATGGGACATGGTGTAAATAAACCAGTCCATAAAAATCAGCCCTCCAAAAACCATACGGCGCACCTTTCACTCTACGCCCCGCTGTGTGGCCGTACAGTAGTTTACGGCCACATATTGGGTGTTTCTGTAAACGGCAGAGTCAGGGCAATAAAGATACAGTCTTGTTTGGCTGTTAACCCTTGATTTGTTAGTGGAAAAAATGGGTTAAAATGAAAATTTAGACAAAAAAATGAAATTCTCAAATTTCCTCCCCATTTGCCAATAACTCTTGTGCAACACCTAAAGGGTTAACAACGTATGCAAAATCAGTTTTGAATACCTTGAGGGGTGTAGTTTCTTAGATGGGGTCATTTTTGGGTGGTTTCTATCATGTAAGCCTCGCAAAGTGACTTGAGACCTGAACTGGTCCCTAAAAATTGAGTTTTTGTAAATTTCTGAAAAATTTCAAGATTTGCTTCTAAACTTCTAAGCCTTATAACATCCCCAAAAAATAAAATATCATTCCCAAATCAATTCTAACAAGAAGTAGACATATGGGGAATGTAAAGTCATCACAATTTTTTGGGGTATTACTATGTATTACAGAAGTAGAGAAACTGAAACTTTGAAATTTGCAAATTTTTCCAAATTTTTTGTTAAATTAGGTATTTTTTGGTGCAAAAAAAATAATTTTTTTGACTTCATTTTACCAGTGTCATGAAGTACAATATGTGACGAAAAAACAATCTCAGAACGGCCTGGATAAGTCAAAGCGTTTTAAAGTTATCAGCACTTAAAGGGACTCTGGTCAGATTTTCAAAAAATGGCCTGGTCCTAAGGTGTAAAAAGGCTGTGTCCTTAAGGGGTTAAACAATATGGGTCCCAGAACAGATGACACCGTGGTAATGATTACGGGGTGTGCTAATGGCAGAAGTTTGCCATGCACACAATATGGATTGTGCAGTACAACGGCATAAGAAAGACCCTGACAAAAATAGAACAGAAAAGTAAATAAAACCTAGTAGAAAAGTGAGATTAATACTAGTGCTGCAATTACGCAGTCCACCTAAAGGAGAAAAAAAACTGTTAACTCATAAAAGGTTGGATCCAGGATAGATGATCAACATCGAGTGGGATACTCCTCAGTGGGTGGAGATGATCTAAGGTCCCAGCAGGAGAGAAGTCACACCCCTCTAACATGAGGGTAGACATTGGGCTGAGTGTTCACTCAGCAGGCAGGTGAGGGCCGCAACGGTCAGGGCCCATAGCCTGGATCAATCAGGAGATCTAGCGGAGCGATATCTGCCATCCAGTAGCCTCCACAGGTGATGTGAAAAATCTAGATCGGCGTGCCGGGTAGGCCATAGAGTAGGGAACACCAAGGTCACGCAGTCTCCTTTTCACCGCAGTAAAGGTAGCCCTGCGCTTCTGTAGCTCAGCAGAAAAATCAGGGAATAACATGATAGTGGCGTTCTCATGACAGATCTTGTTTGCGCCTGTGATGTGATCTCTATCAGTAGAGTTGAGGAGGCGGCGGCTTGGCAGGTACTCGATGGGCCTGCTCAATACCAAATGCGCCAGAGAAAATGGTGTCAGGGAAGGCGGTTTTCAACCATGTGGCAATAAACTCGCAGGGGTCGTTCCTTTCAGCCCTCTCCGGCAGCACGATAATGCGCAAATTATTGCGGCGAAGCCGGTTCTCGTAGTCATAACATTTTTGCTGCCAAAAGTCCACTTTCTGCTCCAGGGCAGCGAGTTGCGCAGGAATGGGAGTTGTGCGATCCTCTAGGGTAGAGACTCGATCTTCTGCCTCTTTCACTCTATCACGCAAGCTCTGCATATCATGGCGCAGTAGGCCAAGGTCCACTTTCACCTCATCCAACTAGCCAGAAAGAGTGGTTCGGCAGGCCGATATTGCATGCAGAGGCTGTTCTGTGACCTGCTTCAAGGTAGGTTCTGGTTCAGGATTAGAGTCTCCTGAAGTGGCAGTCACAAGGCCAGATGCACTGGAGGTAGCATGGAGAGACTCTCCAGCGCCATCTTGAATCTCAGAGAGGACAAACTCTCGGAGCTTCTCCGCTGCATCGAGTGGTTTGTTGCGGGCCATCTTTGATCCCCGGGAGAATTCCCGACTTTATACCTGCTTGGTAGGGAATTTTGGAGGCTGTGAATAAATCAGGATAATGAGGTTTCAGGGTCTTCACACAGGAGCTCCTCTAAACACATCCGCACATAGCAGCTGCAGGCCACGCCCCCATTTTGGCGCAATGTTTTATTTATTTATTTTTACGGAGTTCACCTGATTGAGTAGATTATGTGATATTATTATAGAGCCGGTCGTTGCAGATGCGGTGATACCAAATAAGTGGGTTTTTTTTCAAAGCACTTTTTATTTATTATTTATTTACACTTTGCGTCCCCCATAAGGTCATACAAGACCTCTGGGGAACATTTAACTTACAGTGGAAATACACCCCCCAGAGAGGCTGTACAGCCTCAGTGTAGGGCTGATCGAGGTCTATAGAAGACCCGGCGGTCACATGACTACATAGCGCTTCCTGATCTGTATACACAGCGCTCATTGAGAGCTGTGTATACAGCGATCTAGAAGGCAGGGACACCCAGGAACTTCTCTCTGCCTTCTCTCTGGGGTGCCCTGCTGTCAGCTTGCATCTGCCATCTCTGAAAGGACGTTCAGAAACGTCCTATCAGAGATAAAAATAAATAAATAAATAAATAGACCGCCCAGGATGTTTATAGTCAATGGACGGTCAGAAAGTGGTTAAACAGTGGATTCAGACCATTTTGAATCCTATGCTCCATAGTCAAGTCTTTGTCTACAGGAAATTCTGACTCATTAGCATGATAAAAGTACTTTTCACTAATGTGACCTACAGCTGTGCATTGTCCTGTTCTTCTGCATGCTTTTTGTTACGATGGTTGTCACTTAAAGGGCCAGTCTATTCATTCTGTCTCTAACCCCAATAATCTCTCTAGTAAATCAAGAAAGACGTCTCTTGTACAAAATCGTGTGGAAACGCTTCCCAGAAGTATAGAACCACAAAGGGGGTACAACCTCATATCCCTATCCGTGGTTTTTGGATGGGATGCCCAAAAAGCTCATATAGTTGTGATGGTTAGGTGTCCACATACTTTTGGCCATATTGGACATTCATTGACAATAATAAAAATAACACACCAAGAAGGAGTTTTTGGAATTAAGTGAAGCTTACTATGTGTGAATGTAGTGATGACATATGTAAGTGATCACAATATTAGAGCGAAAGGATAAATTAGGGAATCCGAAAAGGTTTTAAAATACACAGATACACAGCTCTCCTGACGGAAACCCACAGCGGCTGAAGGGGCATACATGTGCAGGGCAGTGTCTAGAGCAGTGTAATATTGGGGTTCCAGAGATCATGAGCTGGGAGACATTCAGCTATTTTCCCAAATTTGTGTATTTCTATGTACTTACTAAACTCATGTGTGGGCTTGTCATCTATCAGCCAGGGCTTATACATGTATGAGGCACAATATATGGGGTCACTGGATGTTAAGGCTGCCATACACATTCAACAGCTGTCAGTTGAACGACTCTTCGGCAGACAGCCATCTCTCCCAATTCCCTCCAGAGTTCCCCATACACATACAGGTTCGCTTCAGCCAAATATGTATGTGTATTCAATGGGGAGGGAAAGATATGCTGCTGTCAAACATCTGGTGGAGGCTTATCTCCCGGAAGAACAAAAGGAACCGGTGAAAATATTCACTTAAAGGGGATCTCCAGGAATTAATAAAATTAAAATACATAAATATTACTTTATTATAAATATATTCCCAAGTACCTTTTATTAGTTATAATTAGGGTTCGACCGATATAGATTTTTTAGAGCAGATACCGATAATCTGTGAACTTTCAGGCCGATAATTTATACCGATATTTAATATTTCATAATATATATTATATTAGTTGGTAGTCACTGAGGTGGTGGAAATTTGCATTTGGCAAAATTATAAAATTACTAAAGCCCTTAGTTGGTAGTCAATTTATAATTTACATTTATAATATACTAGTACCAAATGACAATTTCCACCCCCCCCCCCTCCTCCTCA
This sequence comes from Bufo bufo, assembly GCF_905171765.1. Taxonomy (NCBI): domain Eukaryota; kingdom Metazoa; phylum Chordata; class Amphibia; order Anura; family Bufonidae; genus Bufo; species Bufo bufo. Next base: position 397,006,203 of record NC_053391.1, read on the forward strand.
CTGACTTTATTAACCCCTATCAGACCTTTATTAACCCCTATCAGACCTTAGATGAAAAAAAATAAACTCCTCACATCTCCTGCGCCGCGGCTCCTCTTCATCTCTGGGTCCAGCGGCTGCACTGTCACCTGACAGCGTGGCATGCAGCGTCAGGTCATAGTGCGCGCACTACGTCCTGACGCTGTACGGGGTCAGGACAGTGCAGCGCGGGCCCCATCAAAGAAGACCAGGGAGGGTGAGTATCGGAAGCGCTCCCAGCACCCGATGCATACTGGTGCGCGCTTCCATAATGGAAGCACTCACTAGTATTCGCTTTACATGCATTATCGGTATATCGGCAAGGTTAGATGCCGATAATGTACAAAATCCTGAATATCGGCCAATAATATCGGTACTTCCGATAATTGGTCGATCCCTAGTTATAATGGCTCCTTTTGTCTAGGGAGCAATCAATAGGAGAAATAAAATGGCTGCCGTCCTATTAGTATACACAAAACCTGTCCTAACAACAAAAGCAGCACAAGTTACTTCACAACACTGAGGTAAAGAGCTGCATAATCCTCCTCTCTGCTATACTTGTCAGAGATTATGATCCTGAATACAGCTGATAAGATCCTTAGCTGAATCTCTGTAGGAATGGAGTTCAGGAGGAGACATGGGATGTGGGTAATGAGCAATACCACAGCCCCACATAACCTGTCCTGTCTGTCCTCTCTGTACTTCATGTCTCATGAACTCCATTCCTACAGAGACTCAGCTAAAGATCTTATGAGCTGTATTCAGGATCATAATTCATGACAAGTAGAGGAGGATGAGGATGATGTGCGATTAGGACAGGTATTGTGTGTACTAATAAGGCGGTGTCCATTTTATTTCTCCTAATGATTTCTCCCTAGCCAAAAGGAGCCATTATAACTAATGAAAGGTATTTGGGAATATATTTCTAAAAAAGTAATATTTACGTATTTTAAATTTTCTTAATTCCCAGAGAACCCATTTAAAGCCGTGCCACAGCAAGAAGGGCCATGTCCATTGTCTCCCATTGAGATGTATGGGAGGCAGGAAGGCTGCGGCCAATGTCAGGTTTTCGGAGCGAATGTCCACTCCAAAAGCCACCATGTGAACATCCCCTTAGACTGTCGGCCATTCAGCAAACATTATGCTAATATATACTGTGTTACCTGTAATTATATACATTAGGCAGACAACCATCAGATAGAGGAAAGGTCATAAAAAAAAATTACACATATCTGGCATAGGACTAAGGGGTTAATTACAATGTGCCACACAGAACTCTACCATCATTGGGTTGGTTTCACAATGGCTTTACCAATGTACTAAACCTTGTTATTTGTGTCTAAAGACTTTCTTCTTGTATTCAAGTTAAGTGTATTAAGGGTCTAAGTCTTTAAATAGATATAAAAGGTCATATATACATAGTAACAGGGCCACACAAGATAAATGTGACTCACGATGACCTTCCTCTTCGGGACAGTAACTATAAGATATCTACAGTGTGTACAAGTCATAATAGGAAAATGGCTAAGGTGCAAAATAAGATAAAGCCTTCTAAGTAGGGTACATACTTCTATTAACTTTCTTTTTGAATTTACTATTTATTTATTAAACAAAGAGTTCACTTAGAAAGGCCTGGCCACCTCTGATAATACATTACATTCATGTATTACAGCCCATCTATAATACAGCCACGACTGGGCTACCTGCACGTGTTGCGGTTTATGCATGGTTTTTTCCTCGCTGATTTATTTGTGTAGTAAAACTGCAGCATAATACATGATTAACAAAGTGATGAGATCAGACAAATCTCATGCTCACTTTGCTTTTTTCCGTATACAAATTGACCTGCCATGCGGATATAGAAATCTGCAGCACGCCAATGCTTTGTGGTTGATTTCACCCTTTGCAATGCAAGGGAAAACCACATTACATCCCCCCTGGTTTGGAAACACAGAAATCCACAAGAAAATCTTTGAAGATATTCTGTTTCTAGACCTACAGCCATGTGTGCTGGTACCATTATAGTCCAAAACTGTCATCAGTAAGCTAGTCGTCAGACACATCCCTCATACACAGTCTAAGGCCTAGTTCACACGAACGTTTTTTTTTGCGAGTGTACGGGCCGTTTTTTTGTGTTCCGTATACGGAACCATTCATTTCAATGGTTCCGCAAAAAAAAACGGAATGTACTCCGTATGCATTCAGTTTCCATATTTCCGTTCCGTTGAAAGTTAGAACATGCGCGTTGGGGTTGGCGCCATCCTGGAGGAGACTCTTTGCACGGGTAAATGTCCCTTTTCTCATCATGTATGATTTTCCATATGCATGACCATGTCTTCTGTACATTTTTCTATGATAGGGACTCCGTTTCATGTATGTCTCCTCCAGTGATGTTGCCTTTATCTCCTGCACTGATTCTTTTAATCATGTATGTTGTATAATGTGATTTTGTAATAAAGGACATAATTCAGTACCAGCGGTCTGGCATTTCTATGTAGGTTGTCTATTTATATTTATTGCCATAGGCTAGTTTAGCACTTTAATGTGTATTCAATTGATGGTTACGGTATCTATTTTGGTCATGTCCTATTATTGCCCGCAAATCACGTTCCGTGGCTCCATTCAAGTCAATGGGTCCGCAAAAAAAATGGAACACATACGGAAATGCATCCGTATGTCTTCCGTATCCGTTCCATTTTTTCTGAGCCATCTATTTAAAAGGTTATGCCCAGCCCAATTTTTTCTATGTAATTACTGTATACTGTACATGGCATACGGAAAAACGGAACGGAAAAACGAAAAGGAAACAAACACAACGGAACTCAAAAACGGAACAACGGATCCGTGAAAATCGGACCGCAAAAAACTATAAAAGCCATACGTTCGTGTAAACTAGGCCTAAAGATTTCAACCAAAACAAATGTTTGGTCGACCAATTACAGACCATTATCATGTGAAAAGTTGGCCATGTTATATTTTCATCCGATAGTTGGAGAAAAGATCTTTTACTAAAAGAATATTCCCAGAACAATCTTTCATCCATTGCCGGTTTAATTGAACACATTGGGCAGTTTGAACTGTGACGGCTCTGCGAAACGAGCGTTCACTAAATGTGTAAGTTCCCTAGAGCAGGGAGTACTCTGACATTTGCCTATATTCCCTATGCAAAGTTAAAACTTCTTACTTTATTTCTCTTGAAAGGGTTAACTTACTGTTTAATACTGTGTAACTGCATTTTACATGTTGTGATATATATCCTGTTTATTATCACGGTATTTACATGGTTCTGTGAAAAGGGTTAATGAATACTGAGAGACTGTTAGGACTTTGAGAAGCTGGTAATTTTCCACAGCGGCCATAGGGTTTAAAGAAAACCATGTTTTGAAGGGAAAAACCCAGACTTACCACCAAAAAGCAGATAGCTAAAACCAGACATTTAAAAGGTCAGGCTATGTTGTTATGTGTGGAAACGTATTTATGTCTGGAAAACCTGCTGTGTCATGACCATTGAGTATCATTGAAGCTCTAATGCAAGTCTATACCAGACGGGAGCTGAAACAATGTATCTGTTTGTGCTGAGTATCTCCACTCCACCCCTCCCACAAGAAGGTTCTAGTCTAGCAAAAACTGTATATAAGGAGAGCAGTCAAAGCCCCTAGTGTGCTGCAGTTATGGACCAATGCTTGGAAGAGGAGACTCTGCCAGACTACTGAGTGACCAGAAGAAGACGCTGACATGGGGACGCTGAGCCACAGACAATGGGTCACTAGCCCTGTGACCAAGGTGCCACCCGGACTATTGAGCTACAGACCGTAGGCCCTTGACCAGGATGCCAGCCTTCTGAGAGAGAGAGAAGGACAGCTAGCTCAGGCCTTTCCTCAGCATCAAACCCTTCTTCTGCCAGGGAGGAGCCTCTGCCAGACTACTGACTGACCAGTAGAAGACGCTGAGACGGGGATATGCTGCCACAGATCCTGGATAACCAGCCTTCTGAAGATAAAAAGGGACAGCTAGTTCAGGCCTTTCCTCAGCATCAAGCCCTTCTTCTGCCAGGGAGGAGACACTGGAGAAGCCAGCCCAATGCCTCGCCTGTATTGCTTTGTACCTGAATTCCTTCAATAAAGAAGCACCCTGGTTTACTGCAAACCATGACTCTCTGGACTTGTTTCCCACTGGGGTGCACCACGCCTTACCATCCCTTCTGGAGAGCAGAAACACTTAGTGACACCTAGACGGTGTCCAGGGGACCCAGCGTAGCGTTGGGACCACCCCAAACCCGGCCACTGCAAATGTTTGTCTTTTCAACCAAACAACTTACAGTACAGACCAAAAGTTTGGACACACCTTCTCATTCAAAGAGTTTTCTTTATTTTCATGACTATGAAGGCATCAAAACTATGAATTAACACATGTGGAATTATATACATAGCAAACAAGTGTGAAACAACTGAAAATATGTCATATTCTAGGTTCTTCAAAGTAGCCACCTTTTGCTTTGATTACTGCTTTGCACACTCTTGGCATTCTCTTGATGAGCTTGAAGAGGTAGTCCCCTGAAATGGTCTTCCAACAGTCTTGAAGGAGTTCCCAGAGATGCTTAGCACTTGTTGGCCCTTTTGCCTTCACTCTGCGGTCAAGCTCACCCCAAACCATCTCGATTGGGTTCAGGTCCGGTGACTGTGGAGGCCAGGTCATCTGGCGCAGCACCCCATCACTCTCCTTCATGGTCAAATAGCCCTTACTTTCAAAGTTTTCCCAATTTTTCGGCTGACTGGCCTTCATTTCTTAAAGTAATGATGGCCACTCGTTTTTCTTTACTTAGCTGCTTTTTTCTTGCCATAATACAAATTCTAACAGTCTATTCAGTAGGACTATCAGCTGTGTATCCACCTGACTTCTCCTCAACGCAACTGATGGTCCCAACCCCATTTATAAGGCAAGAAATCCCACTTATTAAACCTGACAGGGTACACCTGTGAAGTGAAAACCATTTCAGGGGACTACCTCTTGAAGGTCATCAAGAGAATGCCAAGAGTGTGCAAAGCAGTAATCAAAGCAAAAGGTGGCTACTTTGAAGAACCTAGAATATGACATATTTTCAGTTGTTTCACACTTGTTTGTTATGTATATAATTCCACATGTGTTAATTCATAGTTTTGATGCCTTCAGTGTGAATCTACAATTTTCATAGTCATGAAAATAAAGAAAACTCTTTGAATGAGAAGGTGTGTCCAAACTTTTGGTCTGTACTGTATATCTGCTGTGTATGGCCACCTGGGTTCATTCACAAGACAGTAGGCCGTCTGTGCCAATATTGTGGACCGCAAACAGCGGTTCCGCAATATACGGGCGCTGGCCATTTGAATCCTTTATCACGGATGCGTAACCATTGACTTGAATGGGCCCACAATCCTCAAGATATGGCATATGGTGTGGAGCGGAGGCACAGATCAGAAGCGCTTCCGTGGGCTTTGTGGTCCCGCCTCTGCACTGCAACAGATAGGACATGTTCTATCTTTTGCCATATATTGTGGACCCATTCAAGTGAATGGCTCCTCACCGCAATAAAGGATTCACACAGCTGATGCCCATGAATTGCGGACCGCAATTTGCGGTCCACAGCACGGGCACTGGTGGCTTAGGTTTCTGTGAATGTACCCTAGACAACATGTGCCAAAATTATTCTGCGAATGATCATGCTGTGAATTTGAAGGCATTTCACTGCAAATCCAAATGTGTCAGGCTACTTTCACACTGGCGTTTTGGCCTTCTGTTTGTGAGATCCGTTCAGGGCTCTGACAAGCGGTCCAAAACGGATCAGTTTTGCCATAATGCATTCTGAATGGAAAAGGATCCACTCAGAATGCATCAGTTTGCCTCCCTTCAGTCACCATTCCGCTCTGGAGGCGGACACCAAAACGCTGCCTGCAGCGTTTTTCTGTCCGCCTGACGAAACGGAGCCAAACGGAACCATCCTGGCACACAATGTAAGTCAATAGGGACGGATCAGTTTTCTCTGACATAATAGAAAACGGATATATCCCCAATTGACTTTCAATGGTGTTCAAGACGGATCGGTCATGGCTATAGAAGACATAATACAACTGGATCCGTTCATGACGGATGCATGCGGTTGCAATATTGTAACGGAAGCGTTTTTGCAGATCCATGACGGATCCGCTTTTGTTTTCCAGTATTGAGTTCCGTCACAGGGGCTCAATACCGGAAAAAAACGGATCAGTTTTATCCTAATGCATTCTGAATGGAGAGCAATCCGTTCAGGATACATCAGTTCAGTCCCTCTTACGTTTTTTGGACGGAGAAAATACAGCAGCATGCTGCAGTTTTCTCTCCGGCCAAAAATACTGAACACTTGCTGGAATTTACATTGAAGTGCATTAGTGTCGGATCCAGCATTAAGTGTTCTGGCAAAACGGATCCGGCTTTCTGGTCTGCGCATACCTTTAAAAATGCAAAAAAAATAAAAATTTATACCGGATCCGTTTTTCCGGATGACAACGGAGAGACGGATCTGGTATTTCAATGAATTTGTCAGACGGATCCATCTGAAAAATGCCATCAGTTTGTGTCCGGATTGCCGGATCTGGTAGGCAGTTCTGGCGACGGAACTGCCTGCCGGAATCCTCTGCCGCAAGTGTGAAAGTACCCTTACATGTGAATTTTGCTCCGGGTTCCAGCAGCTTTCATTGAAGAGGTGAAATTCATGATAAAAGTGTGCAACAAATGAACGAGCTGAGAACAAACAGTGCATGCACAGGAGGGCACCATCAATCAGCGCCAGGCAGGAGGCATTAGGATGAGAGGTTTACAGCTGGACCTGGAGTACTCGCCATTGCCAGCCTTGAGACCCAGGGCACTTGTGGCGATAAACTTATTTTTCTGTTCAATCAAAACACTATGAACTACAAAGGAAAAAAAGTTATGTGCCCACATGTTCCTAAGTGGCCAACCAGTGATTCACTTGGTTGGCATATCTTTCAGTTTTGAAGCCAGCAAAGACAAAAGACATTAAGAAAAAAAATATTTTTAACCAAAAGGTGTGCTTTTGGTGGGTTTTGAACTAATGGTGGTCTGTGCATGACACTACTATGGGGGATCTGTGGGTGGCACTGTTATGGGGCAGGGAGGATCTGTGGGTGGCACTGTTATGGGGCGGGGAGGATCTGTGGGTGGCACTGTTATGGGGCGGGGAGGATCTGTGGGTGGCACTGTTATGGGGGGGTATCTGAGGGGGGGCACTGCTATATATGTGTTACCCACAGATCCCCCACCCCATAACAGTGCCATCCACATATCCCCCACCCCATAATAGTGGCATCCACAGATGCCCTAATATACCGGAGCTAAACCTGTAGGAGGGGCCGGTGGAATGCAAATGCGGCGGGGCCGGTGCGGTCACTGTACTCTGGCCCCGCCGCTCACTCACTTCCTTATTGCCTAAACCTTTTATAATAATAATAACTTTAATTGACGTTCCGATTCCCAGCCCCATCTGTACTACTTACTAAATGTCCTGTAGCAGGCAGAGCAGGGCGGGTGGGCGGCCGTAACTCACTGATGTCACGTGCCTGCGCCGCCTACTTCATTCATAAAGTGTGTGTGGGGGGGGGGGGGAGTGCATCTTATGGGGCGAAAAATACAGTATATATATATATATATATATATATATATATATATATATATATATATATATATATATATATACATACACACATATACATACACATACACACACACATATACACATACACACAAAAAATGGGGTTCATAGCTGAACATGTGCTCGCTGATGGTAATACAATCTTAGAATAGAAAGGCAAAAGACAACATACAGGGAGTGCAGAATTATTAGGCAAGTTGTATTTTTGAGGATTAATTTTATTATTGAACAACAACCATGTTCTCAATGAACCCAAAAAACTCATTAATATCAAAGCTGAATATTTTTGGAAGTAGTTTTTAGTTTGTTTTTAGTTTTAGCTATTTTAGGGGGATATCTGTGTGTGCAGGTGACTATTACTGTGCATAATTATTAGGCAACTTAACAAAAAACAAATATATACCCATTTCAATTATTTATTTTTACCAGTGAAACCAATATAACATCTCAACATTCACAGATATACATTTCTGACATTCAAAAACAAAACAAAAACAAATCAGTGACCAATATAGCCACCTTTCTTTGCAAGGACACTCAAAAGCCTGCCATCCATGGATTCTGTCAGTGTTTTGATCTGTTCACCATCAACATTGCGTGCAGCAGCAACCACAGCCTCCCAGACACTGTTCAGAGAGGTGTACTGTTTTCCCTCCTTGTAAATCTCACATTTGATGATGGACCACAGGTTCTCAATGGGGTTCAGATCAGGTGAACAAGGAGGCCATGTCATTAGATTTTCTTCTTTTATACCCTTTCTTGCCAGCCACGCTGTGGAGTACTTGGACGCGTGTGATGGAGCATTGTCCTGCATGAAAATCATGTTTTTCTTGAAGGATGCAGACTTCTTCCTGTACCACTGCTTGAAGAAGGTGTCTTCCAGAAACTGGCAGTAGGACTGGGAGTTGAGCTTGACTCCATCCTCAACCCGAAAAGGCCCCACAAGCTCATCTTTGATGATACCAGCCCAAACCAGTACTCCACCTCCACCTTGCTGGCGTCTGAGTCGGACTGGAGCTCTCTGCCCTTTACCAATCCAGCCACGGGCCCATCCATCTGGCCCATCAAGACTCACTCTCATTTCATCAGTCCATAAAACCTTAGAAAAATCAGTCTTGAGATATTTCTTGGCCCAGTCTTGACGTTTCAGCTTGTGTGTCTTGTTCAGTGGTGGTCGTCTTTCAGCCTTTCTTACCTTGGCCATGTATCTGAGTATTGCACACCTTGTGCTTTTGGGCACTCCAGTGATGTTGCAGCTCTGAAATATAGCCAAACTGGTGGCAAGTGGCATCTTGGCAGCTGCACGCTTGACTTTTCTCAGTTCATGGGCAGCTATTTTGCGCCTTGGTTTTTCCACACGCTTCTTGCGACCCTGTTGACTATTTTGAATGAAACGCTTGATTGTTCGGTGATCACGCTTCAGAAGCTTTGCAATTTTAAGAGTGCTGCATCCCTCTGCAAGATATCTCACTATTTTTGACTTTTCTGAGCCTGTCAAGTCCTTCTTTTGACCCATTTTGCCAAAGGAAAGGAAGTTGCCTAATAATTATGCACACCTAATATAGGGTGTTGATGTCATTAGACCACACCCCTTCTCATTACAGAGATGCACATCACCTAATATGCTTAATTGGTAGTAGGCTTTCGAGCCTATACAGCTTGGAGTAAGACAACATGCATAAAGAGGATGATGTGGTCAAAATACTCATTTGCCTAATAATTCTGCACGCAGTGTATAGCTAAAGCACATCAGTGCCGGCAATGACATTTGCAGTACATGAACCCAACCTAAAATCAATAGTCCTGGGCTGAACGTGATGGATAACCAGTAAACGGACTAGCCAGTCCTGAGTAACGCGAGAAGCTCCAAATAAGATAAATGGGATGGAATATCTGAGAGCAAACACATTACACAGTGATGGTTCTAGAGGGAGCGCGGCACGGGCATTATTAACCAGGTACAGATAACTGGACGATTCATCAGACAGGTAGCCCAGTCCAGAGGACCCCTATGGACATCAATGGAAAATGATTCATGTAGGAGTAATCTACGAGATTAGAAAAACCTGGTTACCTTCTTTCTAGGGGGCATTTTACGCTGCATGTTAAAAAGTCACAAAACGGGGCTGCCTGCTGTAAGGTCCCTGCCACCGAATGGCCTCCTGGACCTAGACAAGGCTGGTCGATATCCTGACTCTCAATAGATTTTTGTGACATTTTATATGACTTTTAGATTGTGCTAAGGGTACTTTCACATTAGCGTTAGAAGAATCCGGCAGGCAGTTCCGTTGCCGGATCTGCCTGCCGGATCCGGAAATCCGTATGCAAACGGATAGAATTTGTTTCCGGATCCATCTGACAAATGCATTAAAATACCGGATCCGTCTCTCCAGTGTCATCCGGAAAATAGATATGGTATTTATTTATTTTCACATTTTTAAAAGGTCTGCGTATGCGCAGACCAGAAAACCGGATCCGTCAATACGGTAATTTCCTGAACACTTGGTACCGGATCTGGAATTAATACATTTCCAGCAATCCAGCAAGTGTTCCGGAATTTTGGCCGGAGAAAATACCGCAGCATGCCGCTGTATTTTCTCCGGCCAAATACCATAAAAGGGACGGAACGGAAGACATCCTGATGCATACTGAACGGATTGCTCTCCATTCAGAATGCATTAGGACAAAACTGAAGTGTTTTTTTTCCGGTATTGAGCCCCTGTGACGGAACTCAGTACCGGAAAACTTTAACGCTAGTGTGAAAATACCCTAATGCCATCTGCTTTTTTGTAGATTTTTTTTTATTTGCTATTATTTTAATAGAAATAGTTACAAAATACTTATAATACAAAATATACCCAAACACTGTAAGGGTCCATTCACACGTCCGTTGTTTCTTTCCTGATCTGTTCCGTTTTTTGCTGAACAGATCTGGACCCATTCATTTTCAATAGGTCCTGAAAAAAAAAAATCAGACATTGAGCTGTCCGTTTTTTTTCAGGACCCATTGAAAATGAATGGGTCCAGATCTGGTCCAGATCTGTTCAGCAAAAAACGGAACAGATCAGGAAAGAAACAACGGACGTGTGAATAAGGCCTTACACTGTGAAGAACTGATTGCCAGTATATACAACGTCTCCATTTACTCAGTTGTCCTTATCTGAGCACTGGACCTAAAAACCTTGTCTACACAGTTGGTGAACCCACCCAAGAGATCCGTGAAAAGGGTCAGTGAAAATCGTGGAGACAACATGGATGGCATCCGTGATGCGTCAGATTTTCATGGAATGTCTATTGTCCATAAATTACGGACGACACACGGTGAGTAAAAACTGACAGATGGACCAATCAAGGATCCTAAGGTCTCATGCCTACGAACGTAAGGGCTCTGTGCCCGTGCTGCGGACAACAAAAAGTGGTCCGCAACGCATGGGCACAGGCCGCGTGCACTCGGTGCGGATGCGGGCCCATTGACTTGAATGGGTCTGCAAAATACGACAAAACATAGGACATGTCTTATCTTTTGCGGTGTGGAGGCACAGACGCTTAGGCTGAGTTCACACGGGCGAGATTTCCACGCGGGTGCAATGCGTGAGGTGAACGCATTGCACCCGCACTGAATACCGACCCATTCACTTCAATGGGGCTGTGCACATGAGCGGTGATTTTCATGCATCACTTGCGCGTTGCGTGAAAATCGCAGCATGCTCTATTTTGTGAGGTTTTCACGCAACGCAGGCCCCATAGAAGTGAATGGGGCTGCGTGAAAATCGCAAGCATCCGCAAGCAAGTGCGGATGCGGTGCGATTTTCACGCATGGTTGCTAAGATGACAGTCTATTCACTGTATTATTTTCCCTTCTAACATAGTTATAAGGGAAAATAATAGCATTCTTTAATACAGAATGCTTAGTAGAAGGTCAATTGAGGGTTAAAAATTAAAAACAATTAACTCACCTCCTCCTCTTGATCGCGTAGCTGCCGATCTCTTCTTACTTCTTTAATCATGAGCTGCTGGCTAAAGGACCTGTGGTGACGTCACATCACATGGTCCATCACCGTGGTGATGGACCATGTGATGAGCTCAGTGACGTCACCACAGGTCCTTTGACAGGTCCTGAAGAAAGAACAGGAGACCGGCAGCTACGCAATCAATTGGAGGAGTTAATATTTATTTATTTTAACCCTCAATTGACCTTGTACTAAGCCTTCTGTATTAAAGAATGCTATTATTTCCCCCTATAACCATGTTATAAGGGAAAATAATTACATCTACACAACACCAAACCTGAACTTCAGTGAAGAAGTTCGGGTCTGGGTACCACATTCAATTTTTTATCACGCGCGTGCAAAATGCATTGCACCCGCGCGATAAAAACTGAATAACGGAACGCAAACGCAGTAAAAACTGACTGCAATTGCGTACCTACTCGGGCGGGTTTGCTGCAATGCACCGGGACGCATCCTGAGCCAAAACGTGACGCCTGTGTGAACCCAGCCTTAATCCCACGGAAGCACTTACTAGTGATACCGATCCGTGCCTCCGATCCACAAAAGATAGGCGATTAACAATCATTGGCCATATCTGGCGAATAATCGACCCATCCAAGGCAATGGGTCTGCATCCGCACCATGGAGTGCACATGGCCAGTGCCCGTATATTGCGGACTGGCCGTTTACGTACAGCCATTACACTCGTGTGCATGAGCACTAAAGTTAGTTTCAGCTGAGCGAGTTCAATGTGAGAAACTCGCCGTGTGTGCAAGGCCTCGTTCACATCACCGTTTCTCCTTTCCGTTCTTCGGCTCCGTTGAGGAGCCGGAGAACGGAAAGGACGGATTCTGCAGATAACTTAGACCTAGCTGAGCGTAACGGAGCCTAAAGACCCCATAGACTATAATGGGGTCCGTTCGGTGTCCGCTCAGAATATGATTTTTGAGCGGAGACTAAAGTCCTGCATGCAGGTTGCATGTGTTATTTTTCTGTTTTTTGTTCGGATTTGCATAAAAAGGGCAAAATCTGCACAAAAATGACATGCTGTGGTTTTCTAGCAGTGAATGGAGAGGTGATCACGTTTAGTGCTACGAGTCTTCTGAAAATAGCGAAGTGTGCTCACTCAGCTATTATCGTAACTGCCATAGCTATGAATAGAGAGCATGCCATGCATGGGGTTCTCGCCTTCACTTTGGGGCCCCGTTCTGGAGACAGGAGCGAGTCTCAGAGGTGGGACCGGCACCTATCTGACATTGATGGTGTATCCTAGCCATATGCCATCAATATGTCCCAGAAGGGCCAACCCCTTTAAACGTTGGACATTTCCATACAGCAGCATACACAGATGCTGCTATAAGGATGGGAATGTGCAAAACCACAGCAGTGCTTATTAAAGGGGTGTTCCAGGATCAGAACACTGACGGCCATGAATATCAGACGCCCCTCGCCGATCAGCCACTTCTTGGTAGGTATAGTACGGAGGACTGCAGCTCTGTCACAGTGAAGCTAGTGGGATGAAGCCCCCTCCGTGGGCCAACGTAACACTGAAGGGGCACCAATGCCACGCAACAGTGAGACCCCCCCCTGGTTTGACCCCCGAGGGCCTATAATCAGGTACGTCCATCTGAACAGAAGCCCCATTCATAAGAATAGACTAGTAGAACTGCTGCGCGTGAATTCCCCTCTAACGCCACATTTCCGATACCCCGTGGCTAGTCAGATCCCCCACAACCCAAGGGCCGCTGTCGACAGGGAAACTGCCAGTAAGCAGGTCATTGCTCTGTGAAGGGCCGACGGGCATCCACCCGGGCACCGCAGCATTTTACAGCTCAGGAATCATTTTAATAACATTTGTTGCTGCTACTTTTATTTTTTTAAATCCCTATAATTTGTAGAGGACCCCCTCCCATATGAGACCCCCTCAGAATCCATATCTCCTGCAAGGAGGGCAGTGGGCGCTGTGCAATTCCTACTATTCTCCACCCCATAGAAGGCAGCAGTGCCCCCGTGTATGACTTTTAATAGATCTATTCATTATTCACTCTTTTTCTAATAATTAGTCAATAGGTTTCCTTTTAGCCTGAAATTGTTACTACTGCAGTGCCCTCCAGAATAGAATGAGACTGGGGTTCACCCCTGACAGTTCTGGGGTGCCTATAAGGTTGGGGGATGGGCAGTGACCTTGAGCAGGCTGGGTGCAGCTGTCAGCAGTGACAGGCACATGCATGGCAGGAGCCTACTACATGGGACATAGGGACACACAGGTACAAAATAACGCATCCACAGACTCTGCAGCCATACACACCTACGCAAAGTGACCGCAGTCTCCTCCTATAATCACTACACGTTGTCATCTGCTCTTCCTAAAAGTCTTAGGAAAAGGCGCACAGCGAGCCGAAGACATGGCACCGCAGGACGTGCCGAGCGCTGTTCTCACCTGACCAGCAGGACGCTGGGCCCGCAGGCCTGGATCATTACTGCCCTGCTCAATGCCGCGGACATGGCTCTGCTCGCCATCTTGAACAACCTCCTGCGCTGCCAGCGAACGTCAGGGAAAATGAGGAGGAGCTGGGCTGTAATACTGACACACACCACCAGGTGGCGAACTGCTGTCTGGAGCCAGCTGTGATACCAGAAATCGCCACTAGAGGGAGGTCACGCCTTTGTGTTGCTCAATTTGTGCCGGGATGGAATGGAAATGACTCTATAGCAGGGACGAGACGTGATATTTTGGTGCCTTGGTCAAATATAGGAAATTGTGCCCCCGCTACAAGCCATAAAATCTATTTTAAATTACTGGTGATCAGGCATGTTTGCACTGACTGTGTGCAGATTATGAAAACCACATTGAAACGTTCCCATTGTTAAACCGCTGCATGATGACACCTCTGTCCAGTGTCACCCCCCCATACTTTAAAAACTTTTACCCCTCACAGTTGCCCTCTATGTGCCCCTTCATAGTAGTTATGCCATCATTGTGCCCCCCACAGTAGATATGCCTTTTCTGTGCCCCCATAACAGTTATGTCCCTTCACAGTAGTTATGCCCTCTCTGTGCCCCCTTCTCAATAGTAATGCCCTCTCTGTAACCCCTTCACAGTAATAATTCCCTTTCTGTGCCCCCTTCACAGTAGTAATGCCCTCTAAGTGCCCCCTTCACAGTAATAATTCCCTTTCTGTGCCCCCTTCAAAGTAATAATTCCTTTTCTGTGCCCCTTCACAGTAGTAATGCCCTCTCTGTGCCCTCTTCACAGTAGTAATTCCCTTTCTGTGCCCCCTTCAAAGTAATAATTCCTTTTCTGTGCCCCCTTGCAGTAGTAATGCCCTCTCTGTGCCCTCTTCACAGTAGTAATTCCCTTTCTGTGCCCTCTTTACAGTAGTAATTCTCTTTCTGTGCCCTCTTCACAGTAGTAATTCCCTTTCTGTGCCCCGTTCACAGTAGTATTGCCCTCTCTGTGCCCCCTTCACAGTAATTATTCCTATTCCCTTTCTGTGCCCCCTTCACAGTAGTAATGCCCTCTCTGTGCCCTCTTCACAGTAGTAATTCCCTTTCTGTTAGTAATTCCCTTTCTGTGCCCTCTTCACAGTAGTAATTCCCTTTCTGTGCCCTCTTCACAGTAGTAATTCCCTTTCTGTGCCCCGTTCACAGTAGTATTGCCCTCTCTGTGCCCCCTTCACAGTAATTATTCCTATTCCCTTTCTGTGCCTCCTTCACAATAGTAATGCCTTCTCTGTGCCCCTGTGTTAAAAAAACAAAAAAAACAAAAAAACAAAACGTTAACTACTCACCTTGTCCTGTTCCTGATGCAGGGGCGTAGCTATAGAGGAAGCAGGGGAAGCGGCTGCTTTGGGGCCCAGACCCACAAGGGGCCCCCTCAGGAAGAAGTCTATAAGATTTGTCAGGGCCCCCTCAACAGTATTATACAATGACATTATATACAGTGGCACTGTAGGATGTAGAGGCTACCGGGCCTTGTCTGAGAGTGCAATCTTAACTAGCCACAGGAGTGGGGGTTACATGTGAGTTGGGGGTTGCAAAGAAGTTTCTGGGGGTGGGGGGCATTTAAACATTTGCTGTGGGGCACAGAGAATTGTAGTTATGTCACTCTTTGCGCGACTTATTCGCCGTGTAGATCTTCCCTTATATTATCTGAACACATATGTAAATATGTATTTACTGTTTTATAGGCAGTGTCCAAATTTTGCAAATTTTTATTATTATTTATTACAATAATTATTATTTATAGTCTGTATCTTATTACTTTCAATATGGCCGATGTCATGTTGAGACACTGCTTGTGATGTCATCATTAGAATCCTGGCAGATGACTCACCTACTTGTGATGTCATAATGGGGTATATATTTAGATGACTTACTGACCCAAGCCTCAGTCTCCTGGGCTGGCTCTCACCATTAAGGGTCGTCTGACGAGCAGCACAGGACCAGATCGGGTAAGTTTGTCCCTCTTTTCTCCCTGTGTTTGGGAATTGTTTTGCTGATCTTTATTTTATTTCTCTTCCATACAATCTGAGATCTGTGTGTGACCAACTCCGACCGCCGAATATCTGCGACACTCAACCTACTTCAATGGAAGAAGAAGGAGGAGCCTCTACCTCCCTTCAAGGGCCAGAGCTACAGAAATCCAAGACCATTTTATAATAAATAAAGATTTTTGTGTGTGTTTATTTAAAAAATATGATTATTGTGTTGTTTTTTTAAATACTAAATTGTGCCATTTCTACTGCGCCTCTGTATTCTATAGGTATCCTAGGGGTGTGTTAAAGGGTTACAGGGCTGAACCCTTGAAGGATGGGTAACCAATAAACTCCAGAGAGGAAATTTATCAAAGGGATATTGCCATCAGGGACATTTATGGCGTACTGCTAGGATATGGATCCATGGATTTGTGTGTGAATGTCATGTCGCAGTCTCAGCATGTCGCAGTGTGACACCATAGGCTATCAAAAGAATGTCATGCGTCATTGTAGTTGTAGCCTTTTTGTTGCGCAACTTATTGTCACACGACACATGTCGCCAATGTACTTTTTTCCTTATACTATCTGATCAAATATGTAAATACTGTATTTCCTGTTTTATAGGCGGTGTCCAAAATTTGCAAAGTTTTGGCAAATCAGTACATTTTGGAATTCTCAGAAGTGATTTTACAATCAGTAATCAGCCACAAGGAAGAAGTGTTAACTCATTATCTGTAGTCTGTATCTTATGTAGGAAGGCGCAAGGGTCCGTCATTGATGGAAGGTATGTGTCACCGAGATTCCTGGCCTCGGCGAGGTAAGAGTCAGTAATTTAATATGTCAGTGGCAGCTAGTGCTGGCTGACATGGTTTTGCTATTTAGTATGGCTGTAAAGCCATCCGGGCCGCCTCTTACTGGGAGCGGTGGGTGGCTGCTCCCCACGTTCCAGGCCGGGTCTTGGTTTGGGCTATAAATACAGGCAGCACTGACAGGTGGAGAGAATTTACTCCTCTCTGACAGTGACTCTCTGTCAGTCTCTGTGTTGGGACCTGAAAGTTTGGGCCTAGGTAAAGGCCTGCTCCCTTGTTGGCGTGAGAGCAGGTGGTTTCTGCTAGGTCCAAGGACTTCTGCATTGCTCCATGGTGTGAACAAACACCAGACTCAAGGTGACTGTTTTCCTTGAAACTGACTTTTTGCTTTGCTTATCCTTATGTGTGAATAAACACCGAACTGTTTAAGTTAAAGACGTCAGGTTTAAGTTAAAGACAACAAGGTTACGACCTGTGTCCCCTGACAAAATGGAGGTGGTCGTGAAGGCCCTCTTGGAGGCTAACTTGCAGCAGCGGGAGGCTAACAAGCAACAACAAGAAACTAACCAGCTGCTATTACAACATGTAATGGCTTTGCAAGCGGCAGGAGCATCCCTGAACGTCCACGATGCCCGGAAAGCTGTACGTGTGGCGATCCCTAAGATGACCCCCTCGAATAACGTTGAGACCTATCTGGTGGTCTTCGAAAAGGTGGCCGTGAGAGAAAAGTTACCCCGAGACCAGTGGGCTAAGGTCGTCGCTCCGTTCCTGGCGTCAGGACCCCAGCAAGTTTTTCTCGATCTTCCCGATGATCAAGAGGCCGACTACCTGACCGTAAAATGTGAGATCCTGGCGAGACTGGGGGTGAATGTGTTGGTCCGGGCCCAGCGAGTGCATCAGTGGGAATTTAACCAGGTTTAACCCACCAGACCGCAGTATTATGACCTGTTACACCGTTTACAAAAATGGCTGCAGCCTGACGTACTGACCCCCACTGCTATGCTGGACTGTCTCTTGGCGGATGTGTTCTGGAGGGCTTTGCCGTTAGCTCTCCAGCACTGGATCGGCCAGGTGTTTCCAGGTAATGCCTTGGAGATGGTCGACCTGGTGGAGCTCTACGAGGAAACCTGAAATCTACAGGGGGGTTCTTTTGGGAGGGGGCCAGTCAAACCCTGGAAATCTCCACCCCAGACCCAGTGGCCGGTGCCAGCCAAACCCACCCAGGACGTACCCCCTGTAGACCCAGCCATTGTGGTCTGCTGGCGATGTCAGGAGCCTGGACACATAAAGGCCGACTGTCCCCATCGGGTGAACCCATGAACACCAACTATGGCTACCGCCACTCATTATATGTCAGGAAGTTGTGTGCCACAGGAACCTCTGAGACCATAGACAATAGCCACCTGTGCCAGGTGGAAGTGGGGGACACTCTGGCGGTGGCTCTGCTGGATTCAGGGGAGCCTGGTGTCCCTGGTAAGAGCTGCCCTGGTACAGCCTGCCGAGTATACAGGCCGAAAGGTCGGCGTAGTGTGTATTCATGGACACTTAAAGGACTAACCCACCGCCCTGGTCTCTCTATCAACGGTGGCCGGCAGGTTGGCTCATGAGGTGGCTGTCGCCACAAAATTACAGTATGAACTCATAATTGGGAGAGACTTCCCCGGCACTATGGCCGGATACAAAAGTTGGTTAAAACCGTACCGGGTACCCGAGGCTCGGCGACAAGCCATCGCGGAGGAAGTGCAGCTAATGCTCCAGCTAGGTGTCATCGAGGAGTCAAAAAGTGAATGGGCCAGTCCGATAGTCTTAATACCCAAGCTGGATGGGTGTCACCGCCAGTTCTGTGAGAAGGATTAGTAGAACTACAGGTAACAGCACTCTGCTAGTCAATTGCACAAAGATATAAGCAAACACTGAAAGAATAAATGCTTGGTGGTCATACTTACTGCAAATGCAGCTAGAAGCTCTTTGCGAATATAATTGATCAAAAATATTTTGGGCCCATCTACCGGTTGTCAAGGTCGCTTCTAATCAGATGGGTCCTACTCTGACATGCCTCTCCTGGGCTTACAGCCTACAATCTGAGCAAAGTAGTACCAAGCTGCATCCTACGCATGCCTCTCCCAGGCTGTGAGCCTGCAGTATGGGCTGGGTAGAATACAGCTGTACAAGCTATCTAATTAAAAGCACATGGTAAATGGGCTGGTGGTGCACGGTTCAATCTCACCACCAGGGGGAGCCACTCCCCTAGTGGCAGTGACAATGGGGAAAAAATAAACGAACCAGCACCTCCACAATAAGTGAATATAAGAACGCAGGTGCACGCTACCTTGGCTAAAACACACTTGGATTAGTAGAACTACAGGTAACAGCACTCTGCTAGTCAATTGCACAAAGAAATAAGCAAACACTGAAAGAATAAATGCTTGGTGGTCATACTTACTGCAAATGCAGCTAGAAGCTCTTTGCGAATATAATTGATCAAAAATATTTCGGGCCCATCTACCGGTCGTCAAGGTCGCTTCTAATCAGATGGGTCCTACTCTGACATGCCTCTCCTGGGCTTACAGCCTACAATCTGGGCAAAGTAGTACCAAGCTGCATCCTAAGCATGCCTCTCCCAGGCTGTGAGCCTGCAGTATGGGCTGGGTAGAATACAGCTGTACAAGCTATCTAATTCTGTGAGAAGGTCTGGCAGACGTCTCAGTTTCAGGTGACCGGTTCTGCTGGCGTTCATGGAGTTTGTTCCGAGCCTAAGATCTCGCTTCCGGATACGTTCTCAGGGGGTAGTGAGAATTTTGTTCGCTTTAGAGAGGCTTGCAAACTCAATTTTTGCCTACTTCCCCATTCCTCTGGTGATGAGGAGCAGAGGGTGGGTATCATCATCTCGCTGCTCAGGGATAATGCTCAGTCTTGGGCCTTTTCGCTGCCGGTGGGGGCACGGCCTCTCCGATCGGTGGATGAATTTTTTGTAGCCCTGGGAAAGATATATGATGACTCGGATTGTATTGCTCTGGCTGAATCTAAACTGCATATTTTTTACCAGGGTAAACAGTCCGCAGAGATATATTGTTCAGAATTTCGGAGATGGGCAGCTGATACTGGTTAGAATGATGCTGCACTCCGAAGTCAATTTTGCCATGGTCTTTCGGAAAGATTGAAAGATGCATTTGCTTTTCATGAGAGACCAGCCTCGTTAGAATCTGCCATGTCTCTAGCTATCCGTATTGACAGGCGTCTTAGATAGAGAGAGGAGACTACTCCTTCCTGTCATATTCAGCCCAAGGACAGTGGGGCGGTCTCATTCAGTGCGCAGGGGTCTCAGTCTCTCTCAATCCTCTCTGAGGAGGAGGCCATGTAGCTGGTTTTGCTTGCCTCTGATAGTAGAGGATTCAGCTCTCAGAGGAGGGTTTGTTTCTGTTGTGGGGGTATAAATCATTTGGCTCTAGGAGATTCATGGAGTTTTGTGAGGGTAATAAAAAAAAAAAAAAAAAACTCTAAAAACTTTCCATTTGCTACTATTGGTAAGGTTGATGCGGAAATTGAAGGTTTGCCGTTTGCTTGTAGTTCCCGTTTTCTCCTACCTGCCAGGGTGGCGCTAGACAGCAAGAACATTGTTTGTGAGATTTTTGTAGATAGTGGATCAGCTGTCAATCTCATTGATAATCAATTTGCAATAAGGCATGGTTTCTAGGTATGCACTTTGGAAAAGGATATACCTGTTTTTGCTATCGATTCCGCTCCACTTTCTCAAAGATCGTTAAAGGCCATAGTTCACAATATCCGTTTGACTGTGGGTGACGCTCATGTTGAGGATATGTCATGTTTCGTCTTTAGCGGATTACCTACTCCTCTAGTGTTGGGGCTACCCTGGCTCACTAAACATAACCCCACCATTGATTGGCAAGCAAGGCAAATAAATGGTTGGAGTGAGTGTTGCAGAGAGAATTGCCTCACGGCGTCTCTTTCAGAGGTTTCTACCAAGACTGTACCATCTTTTCTCTCTGAATTTTCGAATGTGTTTTCCGAGAGTGGTGTCCAGGAGTTGCCCCCTCACCGGGAGTACGATTGCCCTATTAATCTCATCCCAGGCGCCAAGCTGCCAAAATCACTTTTATACAATCTCTCCCAACCTGAAAGAGTCGCTATGCGTACTTATATCTCTGAGAGCCTGAGAAAGGGACACATCCGACCCTCGAAGTCACCTGTTACCGCTGGGTTTTTTTTTGTTAAGAAAAAAGATAGTTCTTTAAGACCTTGTCTGGATTTCAGGGAGCTGAACCGTATCACAATTCGTGACCCATATACGCTTCCTCTGATCCCGGACCTGTTTAACCAGATTGTTGGGGCTAAAGTTTTTTCTAAGTTGGATTTAAGAGGGGCATACAACCTAGTCAGGGTCAGGGAAGGGGACGAATGGAAGACGGCCTTCAATACCCCTGAGGGTCATTTCGAGAATTTGGTTATGCCCTTTGGTTTGATGAATGCTCCGGCCGTCTTCCAACATTTTGTGAACAGCATTTTTTTATCATTTAATGCGGAAATTTGTTGTGGTGTAGACATTTTGATTTTTTCATCCTGATTTCAAGACTCATCGGGACCACCTACGTCAGGTCTTGTGGGAGAATAAATTGTACGCTAAACTGGAAAAATGTGTGTTTGCGGTTCCGGAGATTCAATTTCTTGGTTTTTCTTCTCTCCGCTTCTGGTTTTTGCATGGACCCTGAGTAGGTCCGCGCTGTGCTTGATTGGGTGCTTCCTGAGAATCAGAAGGCGCTGATGCGGTTTTTGGGTTTTGCCAATTATTACAGAAAGTTAATTTTGAATTATTCCTCTGTTGTTAAGCCACTCACTGATATGACTAAAAAGGGGGTAGATTTTTCCTTGTGGTCGGTAGATACACTTAAAGCCTTTTCTAGTATTAAAGAGAGTTTTGCTGCTTCCGCTCCCATTTTGGTACAACCTGATGTCTCTCTACCTTTTTATTGTTGAGGTGGGCGCTTCTGAGGTGGGTGTGGGTGCGGTCTTATCTCAGGGTCCCTCTTCTGCCAAATAGCGATCGTGTGCCTTTTTCTCAAGGAAACTCTCCTCTGCAGAGAGAAATTACGATGTCGGAGATAGGGAGTTGCTGGCCATCAAATTAGCTTTTAAGGAATGGCGCCATTGGTTAGAGGGAGCCAGACACCCAATTACCGTGTTTACCGACCATAAGAATCGGCCAAGCGTCTGAACCCGAGACAGGCCAGATGGTCTTTGTTGTTTTCTAGGTTTAATTTTGTTGTCACGTTCCGCCCTGGGGTTAAAAATGTGAAGGCGGATGCCCTGTCACGTTGTTTTCCGGGAGGGGGGAACTTTGAAGACCCGGGTCCCATTTTGGCTGAAGGGGTGGTTGTCTCTGCTCTTTATCCTGATTTGGAGGCAGAGGTTCAGGCAGCCCAGGCAGAGGCTCCTGATCTTTGTCCTCCTGGGAGGTTGTTTGTGCCTCTCGCTTTACGACACAAGGTTTTTAAGGAGCACCACGATACTGTCCTTGCTGGGCACCCGAGGAGTAGAGCCACAGTAGATCTCATTGCTCGGAGATTCTGGTGGCCGGCTCTTCGTAAGATGGTTGAGGGTTTTGTGGCAGCCTGCGAGACCTGCGCTCGTGCCAAGGTCCCTCATTAACGGCCATCGGGTTCTCTCCTCCCGTTACCCATTCCTTCCCGTCCTTGGACGCATCTGTCCATGGACTTCATTACGGACCTGCCTTGTTCCTCGGGAAAGACTGTGATTCTGGTGGTAGTGGACGTTTTAGCAAAATGGCGCATTTCATTCCCTTTCCTGGGTTACCCAATGCTAAGACGTTGGCGCATGCGTTTGTTGATCACATTGTTTAATAGCATGGCATTCCTTCAGACATCGTTTCTGATAGGGGCAC
The DNA here is from genome assembly GCF_905171765.1 of Bufo bufo. Lineage (NCBI taxonomy): Eukaryota > Metazoa > Chordata > Amphibia > Anura > Bufonidae > Bufo > Bufo bufo. The sequence continues at coordinate 397,029,095 of NC_053391.1, forward strand.
GCAATTTGTTTCCAGATTCTGGAAGGCCTTCTGTTCTCGCTTGGGGATTCGGTTGTCGTTCTCTTCTGCTTTTCACCCGCAGTAGAATGGTCAGACCGAACGCGTCAATCAGAATCTGGAGACATATCTGCCCTGTTTTGTGGCGGAGAATCAGGAGGATTAGTATTCTTTTTTGTCCCTTGCTGAGTTTGCTTTAAATAACCGTCGCCAGGAGTCCTCTGATAAGTCACCATTTTTTGTAGCATATGGGTTTCATCCGCAGTTTGGGACATTCTCTGGAGAGGGGTCTTCTGGTTTACCTGATGAGGAGAGATTTTCCTCGTCTTTGTCATTTATTTGGCAAAAGATTCAGGGTAATCTGAAGAGGATGAGTGAGAGATATAAGCATGTGGCGGATAAGAGACGTGTGCCTGGTCCGGACCTGAATGTGGGTGATCTGGTGTGGTTGTCTACAAAGAATATCAAACTGAAGGTTCCCTCCTGGAAGTTGGGTCATAAGTTTATTGGGCCTTACAAGATCTTGTCCGTCATCAATCCCGTTGCCTTCCGTCTAGATCTTCCTTAGACTTGGAAGATCCATAATGTTTTTCACAGGTCCCTATTAAAACCTTATGTCCAACCCACTGTACCCTCCTCTTTGCCTCCTCCTCCGATTGTTGTTGATGGTAATCTTGAATTTCAGGTCTCTAGGATTGTGGATTCTCGCATTATCCACGGTTCTCTCCAGTACCTCGTTCATTGGGAGGGTTATGGTCCTGAGGAGAGGATGTGGGTCCCAGTGACGGACATTAAGGCCACTCGTCTCATCAGGGCATTCCATAGGTCTCATCCTGAGAAAGGTGGGCTCTGAGTGTCCGGAGTCCACCCGTAGAGGGAGGGGTACTGTCACCGCCAGTTCTGTGAGAAGGTCTGGCAGACGTCCTTCTCTACCTCTTGCATGACGTTCTTTGTTTTGGTTTAACTTTGTCATCTCCTTTCCTTCTCCAGGTGTCACCTATTTAGACTAATCGTCTCCCTTTATATTCCCTCCCATTTGCGGTTTATACTACTTCCTGGATGAAGTGTTCACTGCTGGAGGCATCTGCTGCTGTTTGCTCAGATAAGTCTTTTCATGTATTGTTTTTCCTTGCTGGCTTGATTCTAGGTGACCCTGGCTCTGTCCGTATTAAGTGCAGGGAGCCGGTGGTCGTGTCCCCTTACTATTATAGGGTTTTCAGGTGTAACACAGTCTTAGGTACGTGGGCATGCAATCGTCTACCATTGAGACCCTTAGGGTTTTATAGGGCTCACCTATATGCTCCTTAGTTTGGGATCAAGCCAGTCGGATGTTTATTCATAAGTTCCAGCTATATGCAGCATCATCCGTGACAATGGGACATTGCGGTTCTGTAACGACTTCCACAAACTGAATGAGGTGTCCAAGTTTGACGCATATCCCATGCCCGAGTAGATAAGCTTATTGAGAAGTTAGGCCAAGCCCAACATTTTTCTGTGTTGGACCTCACCAAAGGGTACTGACAGGTACCCTTGACGGAGGCTGCCAAGATAAAAACGGCTTTCATCACGCCAGAGGGGCTGTATCAGTACAAGGTATTACCCTTTGGTCTACATGGCGCTCCCGCCACGTTTCAAAGGCTAATGGACATTGTACTACGCCCACATTGTCGGTACGCTTCGGCGTACCTGGACGATATCAGTATCCATAGCACCGACTGGGAAAGTCACCTATCTAAAGTACAGGCTGTAGTGGACTCCCTTAGAAAGGTTGGCTTAACCGCTAACCCAAAAAAGTGCGCGATAGTGTTAGAAGAGACCAAGTACCTGGGGTATGTAATTAGGCACAGAATGATCAAACCTCAAGTGAAAAAAATTTAGACAATTAGGAATTGGCCCCGACCTGTCACTACTCGGCAAGTAAAGTCGTTCCTGGGTATGGTAGGGTACTGTATGAGGTTTGTCCCCAATTTTGCTACAGTCGCCGCACCATTGACAGGCCTTTTGAAGGGACGCAAGTCAGTGACGGTTCAGTGGAATGAACAGGCGGAAAAAGCTTTCTCCGCTTTGAAGTCGGCCCTGTGTGGGTCCCCGGTATTGGTGACACCTGACTTCAAGAGGGAATTTGTAGTACAGACCAATGCCTCTGAAGTAGGCCTCGGAGCGGCACTCTCTCAGGACATCAATGGGGAGGAACATCCTGTTGCTTTCCTGAATCGAAAGCTTACCCCAGCCAAGACTAGGTACAGTATAGTGGAGAGAGAGTGCCTGGCCATCAAATGGGCACTCGAGTCTCTCCGCTATTATCTGTTGGGGAGAAAGTTCCGTCTGGTGACCGACCACTTCCGTCTCTAGTGGATGAGCCAAGCTAAAGAGAGGAATGCTCGGGTCACCAGATGGTTCTTGTCGTTACAGAACTTCAAGTTCTCAGTGGAACACAGGGCAGGCCGCTTACAGGGAAATGCGGATGCCCTGTCCCGGGTATACTGTCTGGCAAGTGTTCACCCCCTCAGGGTTGAAAAAAGGGGGGAGGTATGTAGGAAGGCGCAAGGGTCCGTCATTGACAGAAGGTATGTGTCACCGAGATTCCTGTCCTCGGGGAGGTAAGAGCCGGTAATTTCATGTGTCAGCAGCAGCTAGTGCTGGCTGATATAGTTTTGCTATTTAGTATGGCTGTAAAGCCGATCAGGGCCACCTCTTACTGGGAGCAGCCAAAGTGCAGGGTGGGTGGCTTCTCCCCACGTTCCAGGCCGGGTCTTGGTTTGGGCTATAAATACAGGCAGCACTGACAGGTGGAGAGAATTTACTCCTCTCTGACAGTGACTCTCTGTCAGTCTCTGTGTTGGGACCTGGGAGTTTGGGCCTAGGTAAAGGCCTGCTACCTTGTTAGCGTGAGAGCAGGTGGTTTCTGCTAGGTCCAAGGACTCCTGCATTGCTCCATGGTGTGAACAAACACAAGACTCAAGATGACAGTTTTCCTTGAAACTGACTTTTTGTTTTGCTTATCCTTATGTGTGAATAAACACTTAAAAGTTTAAATCGTTGTCGTTGCCTCTATACTGCATCTGCTAGCCTGTCTACCAGAGCAAATCCCAACACTTATTACAATCAATATGGCCGCTGTCATGTTGAGACACTACTTGTGATGTCATCATTGGAATTCTGGCAGATGACTCACCTACTTGTGATGTCATAATGGGGTAATAAAGTGAGATGATGCACTGACACAAGCCTCAGTGTCCTGGCCTGGCTTTAACCATTAGGGGTCGTCTGACGAGCAGCACAGGACCAGATCGGGTAAGTTTGTCCACTTTTCTCTTGTTTGGGAATTGTTTTGCTGATCTTTATTTTCTTTCTCTTCCATACAATGTGAGAGCTATGTGTGACCCTCTCCGACCTCCGAAAACCTGCCTGAGGTGCGAGACTCAACCTACTCTAATGGAAGAATCCCAGGAGAAAGTGAAGAAGGAGCCTCCACCTTCCTTCAAGGGCCAGAGCCACAGAAATCCAAGACTATTTTATAACAAATAAAGTTTTTTGTGTGTGTTTCTTTAAAAAATATGATTATTGTGTTTTTTTTTCTTAAATACTGTACTAAATTGTGCCATCTGTCCTTTGCCCCTGTTTTCTATAAGTATCTTAGGGCTACTTGAATGGGTACAGGGCTAAACCCTTGAAGGATGGCTAACTAATAAACTCCAAAAAGGAAATTTATTAAAGGGATGTTGCCATCAGGGACATTTATGGTGTACTGCTAGGATATGGATCCATGGATTTCTGCGCAGTGCAACACCATTGACTATCATTACAAAAAATTTCATGCATCAACACGTCGGATGTAGTTGTACCCTTTTTGTTGCACGCAGGGACGTCGGTCTACGGAAAGCAGAGGCTTTGTGGCCCAGACCCACAAGGGGCCCCCTCAGGAGGAATACCAAAAGATTTTACTGTCAGGGCCCCCTCAAAAGTATTACACAATGACATTATATACCGAACTTTGTCTGAGAGCTCAATCTTGACTAGCCATAGAAGTGGGATTTGCATGTGAGTTGGGGGGGCCCATTAAAAAATTTGCTGTGGGGCCCAGTCAATTGTAGTGATGTCACTGTCCTGATGATAAGATCCAGCTCTCCCCTGCAGGCAGCCAGGCACAGATAGCGCTGCAGCACTGTGTGGGAGGAGCACAGGAAGATTCCTAACCTGCAGGCTCCTCCCACACAGGCTGACAGTGTGATCTATGTCTGCAGGGCTGAATGGTGGAGCGGGGAGCAGAAGGCTGGAGGAGGGGAGGAGCACAGGGAGCTGAGTGGTCAGTAAGTCAAAGGACCCAGCTCCTGTCTATTGCATCTGATACCCCACTGCAGGGGCGTAACTAGAAGTGACTGGGCCCCAGAGCAAATATTTGTAAGGGCCCCTCCAGCGCGCTTCGCACCTCCCTCCTCCTGTGTAAACCCCACTCCTTTGGCACAGTGTAGCAGTATACTGTATATTGTGTGGCACAGTGTAGCGGTATACTGTATATTGTGGGGCACAGTGTAGCGGTATACTGTATATTGTGTGGCACAGTGGATGCTATATGTGTATAACATAAACATATTTCATATGAAAACTTACAGTTACTTGACCCTTGGGGATCTCGGACACCACTTCAACACTTGGCCGGGGGCTCGGCGGAGCTGATGTTGTGCTTTATCCTAATGAGAAAGATTTCATAATAAGGATTTGGAGAAGGGGCAGAGGGATAGCAGAGCAGGGAGAGGCTGGTGCTGCTACTAGGGAGTCATACCATGGGGGAGTAATAAAGCCCACTATAATGGCCCCCCCCCAGTAGTAATAATTCTCCTTATAATGTGACAGTGCAAAAATACCCCTATATAGTGCCCTCAGTAAATTCCCCCATAGTGCTCCTCTCCCCCTTTCCTGCTAGTGCCCCCCATAGTGTACCAGTATAAAATGCCCCATATATAGTGCCCCAGTAGATGCCCCTCAGTGTCCGGCCTCTGATAGGCTGCCGGCCTAGTGTCCTCCATAATGCCCCCCAATAATGTGCCAGTAAGTGTCCCCATAGATGCCCCCCCATCATGTGCCAGTATCAAGTGCCTCTCTCCTCCCCCCCACATGTCCCAGTATCATAGTGCCATCTCCCCCCCCCAATGTGCCAGTATCAAGTGCCTCTCTCCTTCCCACCCCCATGTGCCAGTATCATAGTGCCAAACCCCCCCATGTGCCAGTATCAAGTGCCTCTCTCTTCCCCCCATGTCCCAGTATCATAGTGCCATCTCCCCCCCAAAAAAGTGCCAGTATAATAGTGCCAAACCCACTCATGTGCCAGTATCAAGTGCCAACCCCCCCTCACATGCCAGCATCAAGTGCCTCTCTCCTCCCCCCCATGTCCCAGTATCATAGTGCCATCTCCCCCCCCCACAAAAAAAGTGCCAGTATCAAGTGCCTCTCTCCCTCCCCCCCATGTGCCAGTATCAGGTGCCAACCCCCCCCTCCCCCCCAGGTGCCAGTATCAGGTGCCAAGCCCCCCTCCCCTCCCCAGGTGCCAGTATCAGGTGCCTCTCTTCCCTCCCCCCATGTGCCAGTATCAGGTGCCAACCCCCCCTCCCCCCCAGGTATCAGTATCAAGTGCCTCTCTCCTCCCCCCCATGTCCCAGTATCATATTGCCATCTCCCCCCCCCCACAAAAAAAGTGCCAGTATCAAGTGCCTCTCTCCCTCCCCCCCATGTGCCAGTATCAGGTGCCTCTCCCACCTCCCCATGTGCCAGTATCAGGTGCCAACCCCCCCTCCCCCCCAGGTGCCAGTATCAGGTGCCAACCCCCCCTCCCCCCCAGGTGCCAGTATCAGGTGCCAACCCCCCTCCCCCCATGTGCCAGTATAAAGTGCCTCCCGCTCCCCCCATGGCAGTGTGCCAGTATCAGATGCCAACCCCTCTCCCCCCCATGTGCCAGTATCAGGTGCCTCTCTCCCCCCATGTGCCATTATCAGGTGCCAACCCCCCCCCCCAGGTGCCAGTATCAGGTGCCTCTCTTCCCCCCCCCCCCATGTGCCAGTATCAGGTGCCAACCCCCCCTCCCCCCCAGGTGTCAGTATCAAGTGCCTCTCTCCTCCCCCCATGTCCCAGTATCATAGTGCCATCTCCCCCCCCCCCACAAAAAAAGTGCCAGTATCAAGTGCCTCTCTCCCTCCCCCCATGTGCCAGTATCAGGTGCCTCTCCCCCCCCCATGTGCCAGTATCAGGTGCCAACCCACCTCCCCCCCCAGGTGCCAGTATCAGGTGCCTCTCTTCCCCCCCCATGTGCCAGTATCAGGTGCCAACCCCCCCTCCCCCCCCCAGGTGTCAGTATCAAGTGCCTCTCTCCTCCCCCCCATGTCCCAGTATCATAGTGCCATCTCCCCCCCCCCCCACAAAAAAAGTGCCAGTATCAAGTGCCTCTCTCCCTCCCCCCCATGTGCCAGTATCAGGTGCCTCTCCCACCGCCCCATGTGCCAGAATCAGGTGCCAACCCCCCCTCCCCCCCAGGTGCCAGTATCAGGTGCCAACCCCCCTCCCCCCCAGGTGCCAGTATCAGGTGCCAACCCCCCTCCCCCCATGTGCCAGTATAAAGTGCCTCCCACTCCCCCCATGGCAGTAACAGTCGGGTATTAAAAAAAAATAATAAACACTTCTACTTACCTCTATGTCAGCGATGCGATGCAGCCTGTGTCCCGCCCTGTATGTCCATATATGGAGTCAGTGCTTGTATTTCAGAAAAGTTTCTGCTGGGATTCGAACCCACGACCTTCTGTATCAGAGGCAAAGCATTTAACCACAAGACCATAAGAGCTGCCTTGCTGCTGACTGAAAAAATATGAGACTTCTACTGTTATAGCTGGCTAAGTGTACATCTATACACATGACAGCTGCTCATATACAGAGATATAGCAGAGCTGAGTGTGCTGGGACAGCTGTCATATAGAGATATAGCAGTGATGGGTGTGTTGGGGCAGCTGTCATGTGTATAGATGTACACTTAGCCAGCTATAACAGTAGAAGTCTCATATTTTTTCAATCAGTTGCAATGCAGCCTTTATGGCTGTGGGGGTAAATGCTTTGCCACTGATACATTAGAGGTTGTGGGTTCGAATCCCAGACACATTAGGAGACAGTAAGTTTAGATCACATTAGCGAGTCATTTTTTGTAATAACGGTCAATGGTGTCACAGTGCGACATGCTGCAACTGCGACTCAACAGTCCCCAAAAAAACTTGGATGGATTTTTTGTGACTATCGCACTGCAGTCACAGCCTATCACAATTTGCAGTGTGACACCATTGACTATGATTACAAAAAATAGCACGGGTATTTTCAGTGACACATTTTGGCATGTAGACCTAGCATTAGCCCCTCTGGATGGAGATGAGGCAGACCCATCACATTCAAAATGCAGAACTGTGGCAAAATCCCTTGAGTCAGCTTCAGGTTTCTGCCACAGATTCTGGAAACCTACCTACTGTATGTAGAGAATAAAGAGGTCCATTCACACTCAAGAAAAGAGGAGGCTATGTATGGAAGTGTTTTCCTTCTCCATAAACTACACTGAAGATACCCGGCTACTAGAGTTGAGCGAACACCTGGATGTTCGGGTTCGAGAAGTTCGGCCGAACTTCCCGGAAATGTTCGGGTTCGGGATCCGAACCAGACCCGAACTTCGTCCCGAACCCGAACCCCATTGAAGTCAATGGGGACCCGAACTTTTTGGCACTAAAAAGGCTGTAAAACAGCCCAGGAAAGAGCTAGAGGGCTGCAAAAGGCAGCAACATGTAGGTAAATCCCATGCAAACAAATGTGGATAGGGAAATGAATAAAAATAAAAATAAAAAAAATTAAAATTAACCAATATCAATTGGACAGAGGTCCCATAGCAGAGAATCTGGCTTCACGTCAGCAGAGAATCAGTCTCTTCATGCCATAGCAGAGAATCTGGCTTCATGTCAGCAGAGAATCAGTCTTCATGTCATAGCAGAGAATCAGGCTTCACGTCACCCACCACTGGAACAGGCCACTGTCACATATTTAGGCCCCGGCACCCAGACAGAGGAGAGAGGTCCCGTAACAGAGAATCTGGCTTCATGTCAGCACAGAATCAGTCTTCATGTCATAGCAGAGAATCAGGCTTCGCGTCACCCACCACTGGAACAGGCCACTGTCACATATTTAGGCCCAGGCACCCAGGCAGAGGAGAGAGGTCCCGTAACAGAGAATCTGGCTTCATGTCAGCACAGAATCAGTCTTCATGTTATAGCAGAGAATCAGGCTTCACGTCACCCACCTCTGGTACAGGCCACTGTCACATATTTAGGCCCCGACACCCAGACAGAGGAGAGGTTCATTCAACTTTGGGTTGCCCCGCAATATAATGGTAAAATGAAAATAAAAATAGGATTGAATGAGGAAGTGCCCTGGAGTACAATAATATATTGTTAAGGGGAGGTAGTTAATGTCTAATCTGCACAAGGGATGGACAGGTCCTGTGGGATCCATGCCTGGTTCATTTTTATGAACGTCAGCTTGTCCACATTGGCTGTAGACAGGCGGCTGCGTTTGTCTGTAATGACGCCCCCTGCCGTGCTGAATACACGTTCAGACAAAACGCTGGCCGCCGGGCAGGCCAGCACCTCCAAGGCATAAAAGGCTAGCTCTGGCCACGTGGACAATTTGGAGACCCAAAAGTTGAATGGGGCCGAACCATCAGTCAGTACGTGGAGGGGTGTGCACAGGTACTGTTCCACCATGTTAGTGAAATGTTGCCTCCTGCTAACACGTTCCGTATCAGGTGGTGGTGCAGTTAGCTGTGGCGTGGTGACAAAACTTTTCCACATCTCTGCCATGCTAACCCTGCCCTCAGAGGAGCTGGCCGTGACACAGCTGCGTTGGCGACCTCTTGCTCCTCCTCTGCCTTCGCCTTGGGCTTCCTCTTGTTCCCCTGTGACATTTGGGAATGCTCTCAGTAGCGCGTCTACCAACGTGCGATTGTACTCGCGCATCTTCCTATCACGCTCCAGTGTAGGAAGTAAGGTGGGCACATTGTCTTTGTACCGGGGATCCAGCAGGGTGGCAACCCAGTAGTCCGCACACGTTAAAATGTGGGCAACTCTGCTGTCGTTGCGCAGGCACTGCAGCATGTAGTCGCTCATGTGTGCCAGGCTGCCCAGAGGTAAGGACAAGCTGTCCTCTGTGGGAGGCGTATCGTCATCGTCCTGTGTTTCCCCCCAGCCACGCACCAGTGATGGGCCCGAGCTGCTTTGGGTGCCACCCCGCTGTGAACATGCTTTATCCTCATCCTCCTCCACCTCCTCCTCATCCTCGTCCTCCTCGTCCTCCAGTAGTGGGCCCTGTCTGGCCACATTTTTACCTGGCCTCTGCTGTTGCAAAAAACCTCCCTCTGAGTCACTTCGAAGAGACTGGCCTGAAAGTGCTAAAAATGACCCCTCTTCCTCCTCGGCCACCTCCTCTTCCATCATCGCTCTAAGTGTTTTCTCAAGGAGACATAGAAGTGGTATTGTAACGCCGATAACGGCGTCATCGCCACTGGCCATGTTGGTGGAGTACTCAAAACAGCGCAACAGGGCACACAGGTCTCGCATGGAGGCCCAGTCATTGGTGGTGAAGTGGTGCTGTTCCGCAGTGCGACTGACCCGTGCATGCTGCAGCTGAAACTCCCCTATGGCCTGCTGCTGCTCGCACAGTCTGTCCAGCATGTGCAAGGTGGAGTTCCACCTGGTGGGCACGTCGCATATGAGGCGGTGACCGGGAAGGCCGAAGTTACGCTGTAGCGCAGACAGGCGAGCAGCGGCAGGGTGTGAACGCCGGAAGCGCGAACAGACGGCCCGCACTTTATGCAGCAGCTCTGACATGTCGGGGTAGTTGCGAATGAACTTCTGCACCACCAAATTCAGCACATGCGCCAGGCAAGGGATGTGCGTCAAACCGGCTAGTCCCAGAGCTGCAACGAGATTTCGCCCATTATCGCACACCACCAGGCCGGGCTTGAGGCTCACCGGCAGCAACCACTTGTCGGTCTGTTGTTCTATACCCAGTCACAACTCCTGTGCGGTGTGGGGCCTGTCCCCCAAACATATGAGTTTCAGAACGGCCTGCTGACGTTTACCCCGGGCTGTGCTGAAGTTGGTGGTGAAGGTGTGTGGCTGACTGGATGAGCAGGTGGAAGAAGAGAAGGAGGAAGCTGAGTAGGAGGAGGAGGAGACAGGAGGCAAAGAATGTTGCCCTGCTATCCTTGGCGGCGGAAGGACGTGCGCCAAACAGCTCTCCGCCTGGGGCCCAGCCGCCACTACATTTACCCAGTGTGCAGTTAGGGAAATATAGCGTCCCTGGCCGTGCTTACTGGTCCACGTATCTGTGGTTAGGTGGACCTTGCCACAGATGGCGTTGCGCAGTGCACACTTGATTTTATCGGACACTTGGTTGTGCAGGGAAGGCACGGCTCTCTTGGAGAAGTAGTGCCGGCTGGGAACAACATACTGTGGGACAGCAAGCGACATGAGCTGTTTGAAGCTGTCTGTGTCCACCAGCCTAAATGACAGCATTTCATAGGCCAGTAGTTTAGAAATGCTGCCATTCAGGGCCAGGGATCGAGGGTGGCTAGGTGGGAATTTACGCTTTCTCTCAAATGTTTGTGAGATGGAGAGCTGAACGCTGCCGTGTGACATGGTTGAGATGCTTGGTGACGCAGGTGGTGGTGTTGGTGGTACATCCCATGTTTGCTGGGAGGCAGGTGCCAACGTTCCTCCAGAGGCGGAGGAAGAGGCCGAGGCTGCAGCAGCAGAAGAGGCCGAGGCGGCAGCAGCAGAAGAGGTAGCAGGGGGAGCCTGATTGACTTCCTTGTTTTTAAGGTGTTTACTCCACTGCAGTTCATGCTTTGCATGCAGGTGCCTGGTCATGCAGGTTGTGCTAAGGTTCAGAACGTTAATGCCTCGCTTCAGGCTCTGATGGCACAGCGTGCAAACCACTCGGGTCTTGTCGTCAGCACATTGTTTGAAGAAGTGCCATGCCAGGGAACTCCTTGAAGCTGCCTTTGGGGTGCTCGGTCCCAGATGGCGGCGGTCAGTAGCAGGCGGAGTCTCTTGGCGGCGGGTGTTCTGATTTTGCCCACTGCTCCCTCTTTTGCTACGCTGTTGGCTCGGTCTCACCACTGCCTCTTCCTCCAAACTCTGAAAGTCAGTGGCACGACCTTCATTCCATGTGGGGTCTAGGACCTCATCGTCCCCTGCATCGTCTTCCACCCAGTCTTGATCCCTGACCTCCTGTTCAGTCTGCACACTGCAGAAAGACGCAGCAGTTGGCACCTGTGTTTCGTCATCATCAGAGACGTGCTGAGGTGGTATTCCCATGTCCTCATCATCAGGAAACATAAGTGGTTGTGTGTTAGTGCATTCTATCTCTTCCACCCCTGGGGAAGGGCTAGGTGGATGCCCTTGGGAAACCCTGGCAGCAGAGTCTTCAAACAGCATAAGAGACTGCTGCATAACTTGAGGCTCAGACAGTTTCCCTGATATGCATGGGGGTGATGTGACAGACTGATGGGCTTGGTTTTCATGCGCCATCTGTGCGCTTTCTGCAGAAGACTGGGTGGGAGATAATGTGAACGTGCTGGATGCACTGTCGGCCACCCAATTGACTAATGCCTGTACCTGCTCAGGCCTTACCATCCTTAGAACGGCATTGGGCCCCACCAAATATCCCTGTAAATTCTGGCGGCTACTGGGACCTGAGGTAGTTGGTACACTAGGACGTGTGGCTGTGGCAGAACGGCCAAAAAGGGTATATTAGATTCAAGGTGCTGATAGTGTCATTCTGAAAAACTTAACACACACGCTACAGTGCAGATACAAGTCTAATTCTGTGATTAAAGGTATACCTGTCACCCAGCGCCTAAAAAATAACCCAGAACATTTAAACACAAAACAAAGCCCCCTTAAAAAACGCTTTGTATGTAGTGCATTTGATAAGGTACTATAAAGTTTAAAGGGGTTTTCCAGCAGAAAAAAAAAGGTCTGAACTGCTGGGTGCTGTTTAAACATAAAACGCCTCAATACAGGAAGCTGAGAGCTGAGTGTTACTTTTTCGCCCACACATAGCAAGTGTTTCCCAAGAATGTCTCCTCCAGATTGCAAAAAGGATGGGGGAATTGGGTGTGTGGACACCCACAATATCCCGTAAAGGTGACCCTGGGATAGCGCCAATCTACTGGGTGTGATGGCCGGTAGGACTAACAAAGGAGGGGTTGGAATGCGGTACAATAATGTGCAAAACAATATGATATGGAGGAAATAATAGATCAAATAAAAAGAATGTAAAATATAAGAAAAAGAACTGGATCACACATCCTCAATACTATGCTTTTATCTAACTGCTTCTCAGCATAATTAACATCGCTTCTCAGCGCAATATATCGTATACCTACCCCTATGCTAAACACTGTACATGAGGCATTAGTATACAAAGTGATCAAAAAGCATAGGCCCACTCACCACGACAAGGTTGCCACCACGGTCCAAGTGCTTTTAATTAGCAGGAGTCTGCATAAGGGTATAAATTCCTACCTCTCAGTTGGAGTTCCTGAGAGTGTGTGATAGGGTGAGTTTCACACCTGTTCACATGGTGCAGTACTGCACGGCGGCCATTTTTGCTTTGGTGCTGTCCTGATGGGTTGGTGGGACCCGGTGCCAAGGTGGCTTTGCCAGACAGCGGGGGCGCTGTTTGGCTACTGGGTCCTGCTGGGGTGGTGCTGTTGCGTTGGTGGACGCAAAGCAGTGCTGCGCCAAATTTAGGTTAGGGTCCCATTTAAAGAGGCAACCTTGTCGCGGTGAGTGGGCCTATGCTTTTTGATCAAATTGTATACTAATGCCTCATGTACAGTATTTAGCATAGAGGTAGGTATACGATATATTGCGCTGAGAAGCGATGTTAATTATGCTGAGAAGCAGTTAGATAAAAGCATAGTATTGAGGATGTGCGATCCAGTTCTTTTTCTTATATTTTACAAAAATGTATAAAAACTGATAAAAAAATGTGAAAATGATAAAAGTAAAAATAAATAAATAAAAATGTAAATTTAAAAAATAAATTGCCTTTTCCTATAAAAAATAAAAAAACAAAAACAAAAACCACACATATTAGGTATCACCGCGTCCGTAACGACCATCTCTATGAATATATCACATGATCAACCACCTTACATCACAAAAAGTGCAACACCAAGCGATCAAAAAGGCGTATACACCAATCAAACCGTTACCTCATCCCGCAAAAAATGAGCCCATATTTAAGACAATTGCCCAAAAAATAAAAAAGCTATGGCTCTCAGACTATGGAGACACTAAAACAGAATTTTTTGGGTTTCAGAAATGCTATTATTGTGTAAAACTTAAATAAATAAGAAAAAGTATAAATATTGGGTATTGCCACGTCCGTAACGATCTGCTCTATAAAACTGTCACATGACCTAACCCCTCAGATGAACGCTGTAAAAAAAAAAAAAAATGTTCCAAAACAGCCAATTTTTTGGTCATTTTGCCCCATTAAGTGTAATAATGAATGATCAAAAAATCATATGTACCCAAAAATGGTACCAATAAAAACCTCAACTCTTTCTGCAAAAAACTAGCCCCTGCACAAGACGATCGGTAGAAAAATAAAAAACATATTGCGTTCAGAAAATAGACACACAAAAACATAATTTCTTTTTCAAAAATGCCTTATTATGTAAAACTGAAACAAACAAACAAAAAAAGTAGACATTTTTGATATCACTGCGTCCGTAACAACCTGCTCTATAAAAATAGCACATGATTTACCATGTCAGATGAATCTTGTAAAAAATTTAAGATGACAAAACAGTAATTTTTTTGTTACCTTGCCTCACAAAAAACGTAATATAGAGCAATTAAAAAGTTATATGTTCCCCAAAATAGTACCAATAAAACTGTCACCTTATCCCCTAGTTTCCAAAATAGGGTCACTTTTTGGGAGTTTCTACTGTAGGGGTGCAACAGGGGGGCTTTAAATGGGACATGGTGTATAAAAACCAGTCCAGCAAAATCTGCCTTCCAAAAACTATGTGGAGTTCTTTTCCTTCTGTGTCCTGCCGTGCGCCCGTAAATCAGTTTACGACCACATGTGGGGTGTTTCTGTAAACCGCAGAATCAGA